>NC_135489.1:52797937-53434437 GCF_052094955.1 Ictidomys tridecemlineatus
CTGAAGCTCAGCAGTGGGATTAGCCTAATGTGGCTGCTCTGGACAATGGTGCTTCATGCTTTTTTTCTCTTGTGATAGATTCAGCAACAAAGCTATGAACTTATGTCAACTTAACCTATATTTGCTTCCCATGGTGGACCCATGTGCAGGGTAAATGGAAAGGATTAGGTCAGGGATTCTGACCCAAACAGGGAATTTCTAAACATAAGTGTTTTCTCTGAGCCTGCATAGTAACCCCAGTCATCCCTTCAGGAGCTTTGAGGTGATGTTATTTTTAGAGGTCACAAAAGAGGAAGACCAACATGGCTGCACCTTTTGCCTTTGCGCCCTTACTCCTATTCTTCAGCCTCAGGCATGTTTCCTTTACTGGAATTTCAGAACTGATTTTGTGTTGCCTTTGCAACAGGTGGAGCTTTTCCATCTTTTAACATTAGCACAGTTTATCAGCTGCATTGCTGATAAACTGGACTCCCTAAGTGAGCAACAGAGCTTTGCTAACTCCATCAAGCATGGATAATAGCCTCGCCCTCCACTTCACACTGGAGTTGAGTCTGAGCTAGTCTAGTGGAAAGGAAGATTTTAAATTCAACTGGGCACAACCTGGCATCGACATCGACTCTTATCATTCAAACTGCCTTTGAAATAACTCTGGGGTTTGATTTGAGCAAAGGCACCCCATTTCTCTTAATATTCCCAGGAAAGGTGTGGTTTTTGATTTAGTGTGAACATTTCCATTTTCATAGTTCAAAAGAATGGGCAAGTGCTGCTGTCCTCAGGCATGGCTCAAACAAGGTGCCCTTATTAAAAGTACTAGATAGTGATACAGTATTGCTTTTCAACTAGAGTTGTACCACCCCCTACTGGACATTTTGGAAATTCATGCACCTGTTTCTGACTATCACTAAAGTCTGAGGGTGCTATGGCATTTAGTGGTGAAGGGGGGCCGGGTAGAGGGATGTGGCAACGATGCCCTGTGACATGCCATATAAAGAAGAAACCACACAATGTAAAAGTATCCCATGTCCTGTGCCACTCTTGAATGTCTCACAAAACAACTAGTATGAATGAGACATCTAAATATCTAAGCCTAGAGTCCAAAGCCACCTTATATTTACATATAAAGCATTTTTGCAGTCTTAATATAAACAAATTATCCAGAAATGCAGCAACAAAATAAGGATTAGTGGTACTTGGATATATGAAGACATTTCCAAGAGTAACTGTTTCAGAAAATCTTATTAACTAACAGTGCTACCTCCAATATGTGAATCAACACTGTCAGCCCTGCTTTAGAAATCCCTTATAATGACTCCAGGTATGGGTCTCGCTATCTGATTGCTGCACTATGCTTTCTGAAGCAAGGGTGACTATGCAAACACATTAAAATACAAATTTTATTATAGATGTCTTCCCTGATATTTGCCCATTGAATTGCAACATTATATTGGTTTTGTAAAATATTCTAGGTGTGGGAAAACTATATCATCTATGAATTTTATTTCAGGATGGTAAAGTGGTTGTGATAAAATACTTTCTGTATTAAGGTGACTTTGCCTGATAGAATTGAGAACTGCTTCCAAGGCACAAGACTCTCTAAAATAGACTTGAATTATCACAACTAACTGAAGGATAACTGTAAGCCCAATCTACCACCCACCAAACCCTACCCCCATAAAAGCCCATTTATGACAATGCTTTTTCATACCAAATATAATAACAATAACTTTTATTAATTGAACACTTAATATGTACCAGGTACTGTGATACATACTTTGCATATATTATATAACTCTCAACTCTTCAAAGGATATAGTATTTATTATGACTTTTATTTTATAAGCAAAACCAGTGCAGGATAAATGTTAAATAACTGATATCATTCCATTTGTAAGTGATGTAACTCAAGTCTGTCAAACTCCAGGGCCAGTGACTTTGGAAAAGACAAAGGTGGATATAATTTTAAAGTAGCAAGACAAAGAAATTGGTGAGCAGCAAGGAAGAGCCATGCCCAAATGGGCTGAATTAATTGTTGAAAATGAAAGCAGAGATCTGATGTGATGTATGTTATCCTCTACTACCTGATCTTTTGCTTGACTTGGGACCCTCACTTAAGCCCCAGAAGGTTCCCATACTACTCAAGCCTTGAAGAACGGCCTTGACAGATGCATATCATCTGAACTGAGATGTACTGTAGGTGCAAAAACACATCGAATTTCAAAGAGTTGGTTTTAAAGAATGTATAGCAACAACAAAATAAGAAAACCGAATAAAAATGAGCACGTGATTTGAATAGATCCTGCTCAAAAGAAGAAATACAAATAACCGACATGAACAAAATGATCGTCATTCTTAGCCCCCAAGGAAATGCAAATCAGAACTACAATGAGATACCATCTCACACCGGTTAGAACAGCAACTATCAAAAAACAAAAACACATTCTGGTAAAGATGAGATGGAAAGGGAACTCTCATATACTATTGTGAATACTGGAATGTAAATTAATATGGCCACTATGGAAAATGGTATAGAGGGTCCTTAAAAATCTGTAAATAGATCATCCATATATTCCAGGTATCCCACTTTTAAGTATATATATCCAAAAGAAATGAATTCAAAATACAAAAGAGATACCTGCCTGCCCATGTTTGTTGCAGCATTATTTGTAATAGATAAGATATGGAATCAGCCTAGACATCCATCAACAGGTAAATGGATAAAGAAAACATGGTATAGATTCACAATGGAATATTGTTCATCCATAAAGAATAAAATCCAGTCATTTGCAGCAAAATGGAGGATGTTATGTTAAGTGGAAAAAGTCAGAAACAGAAAGACAAATACTGCAATGCTTCTCATATGTGGAAGCTAACAGTGTCAGTAGTAAAGAGTCGTGATTACCAGAGGTTGGGAAGATTATGGGAGGGGTGGATATAGAGAGGCTGGATTTGATCAGTGAACACTGTATGCACATATAGACTATCACCTAACCCCAGGAATATGTATCATCAACATGTTAATCTAAAATAAAATGTTTTCTAAAAGAATGTAAAAATCTCATTAGTTTTATATAGATTATACGTTGTTATGATGTATTTGGATATCTTGGGTTCAAATATATTATTAAAATTAATTTTATCTAGATCTTTTTATGTTTAAATGAGGTTAATAAAAATGCTTCATCATGCATATGTGGCTTACATTCTATTTCTATTGGCAGAGCTAACATAGATGGTTTCCCTAAAATTTCTGCAGGAGCTTGGGGCCTTGAGCAGCTGCTTCCTGGAATGTCCACTGGGACCACTGGAAGCCACATTAAAGGACAGCATCCTTGTCAGTTGTGGGGAGTCAGCAGGACTTCCCGCACATCTAGCTCATGTTTGGGTGGTTCAGACCACGTGAACTGCACATTCATTCACTATTTATTACTATTACCTTTATTCCATATGCTTCACACAACTGCCGCCAAATGGGTGCAGCAGGTAAAAATCTGGAATAGAAGCTGTGTTTGAATACACACATAAAGAAAACTCAAAATATTTAACGTGTGACCCAAATACAATATTTACTAACAAGTGAAGAAGAAAATAGGAGTCTCATCACTCTAAGAAAACCCAGGCAGGTAGTATCAGCTCATCAAAAATGGAAAACATTAGAGATGGTTTAAATTAAACTCATTAAAGGAAGAAGAGTAAAGTCTGCTACTTCTCAAAATTAATCTTCACAAACTTCTGTGAAGCAATTAAAAGGGAAAAAAACGGAGTTCAATGAGATTGACTGGAGATCAAGAACAATAATTTTACATTGCACTTGTTAACTGACCAAAATGTCAAGTAAAAAAGAAATAAACAACAACAACAAAAAAGCTTATACACAAAGCATGTGTGCCATGCTCTTCTGTGTTCAGCTCAAGATGTCTGTGATGTGTTATCATCTCTGATGGTACCCTCTGCTGCCATTCACAACCCTTAGAGACGCTCAACAGAGTTGTTTGATACCCAAGACCTGGCCGTGTCAGCAATAGCAAAGAAGAGCTTCTAATTATTGCATGGATGACAGTGTAAAGCAACTGTTATAACAACTTGGCTCAGTTCGCTAAACTCATTACTGGGCACCTGCCCATGAGGACTGTTTGTCTTTTCAGCTGAGCCAGCCAAGTTGCACAGAGCTGCAAAGTCCATGCTGTGTCATTTTTCTGGAAGAAACTGAATAAAACAGAGTCATGTTTTGGAAACCATTTAGTTATCTAATACCTATAGGGAAACCAACAGCACTTAACTTATTGCCTATCATATCCTCAGGCTCATGCCTGTCTGTCTTCTCCACCAGACTATAATCTTCATGATGGCAAGGAACAGGTCTTATACTTTCATGCTCACCTGACACCTGTCACAGTTGGCACTCAGTAGATATTACAGTGTTGGATTTAATCTCCTGATTTTTCTAAAGAACAGCAGCAAGGAAGAGTCATCTGCAAAAGCACATCAGACTGAACAACAGAAAGATTTGAATTAAAAGACAGACTTCACCCTTCTTCTCTCCTGGGTTCCACTCTATCTTCTGTAAAACAAGAGAGCTAACCAAGCTATCTCCATGGTCACTTTTCTCCCACACTGTTCTTACAAAGTTTTGCTTTGAAAATGTGCTAATGTTTCCATTTGATTATCTAAAAAAAGAGCAGATCTGCTAATGAGGATCTAAAATATAAATATTACTTTCCATGTTTTCATTATTTCTAGCAAAACCCAGATCTGATTTTTACCACCTCCAATATATCCATATTGAACTCTATTAACCCAATTTGAGATCTCTTCCAGCAAGTCACAAGCCGACTTTGGATTTTACTAAGAAACACTCAAGGTTATGCTGTTCCTTATGAAAATTTCTGTGGGTGTTTGCATGTGTAAGAGAAACAGAATGAGGATGGAAAGAAAAAGGGAGGAAAGAGAAAGAATCCTTAAAATTGTGTAATATCTACAGCAGCTGCAGTATCCTTTTTTTTTTCTATTTGAATCTTCCTTTCCTTTTTAACTGACTTTGACCTTAGCTCAGTCTCTCTTGCAGTCTGTCTTGCATATAAGAAGGTGCTTGACACATCACATGTGTTTATCAACTAACTAATGAATAAATGAATAAATGCCTGGTTTGGTTTTTGAAAACTATTACCAAAACATCTTTGCATAACTGTATGGGAGCTGTAAGAATCTGTTCATATCATGGCTTTTCCCTAAAAATCCTGGATTTCTGGGCAAAAAAAAAGCCAATCAATTATGGTTAAAAAAAATGAATAACTGCACAGACACAGAAACAAAATAAAATTAAATCTCAGCAGAGACCCACCCAGACCTTTGATTCCATCATCAGTTAGTTCACTATGGAAACTGAAACTATTTTTCACTGAATTCTCATGTCAGCTGAAAGTCAACTCTGAGACTTATTAAAGAAGAGCTGGGGATTATAGTTGCAGGATTTTATTTTGTGATTTACATTTAATTGTTGGTACCTGAAACAATTAGATAACAATTAGATATTGGAAAAAAAAAATAGAACAAATAGATTTAAGTTGATTATGTCAAGGTAAAAGAAAAGATGTAGAAAGCATTCTGTATTAGGGGAGGAATAATTTAGGGAAATAGAAAGATAAATAGCAATTTTGATAGAGAAAGAAGAGCAAGCCATACCCTATTCCATGAAAAATAAGAAAATCATGCAAGGAATATTCCTGGGCTTAGCAGTAACCCTCGGGTATCATTAGCTATATATCCACTTGTCTTCTCTAGAAGAGTGCCTCCCTCAGTAAGTATAAAGAGTTCAATAACTGGAGAATGTAATGCTCTTTATTAAGTATGAATCTTTACTCAGGATGAGCTGTGGAAATAGCTATGATACAAACCATCAGCATATAAACTCAAAGGAGAGAACAGATCTAATATTTCACTCCCTTTCTAATCTACACTAAAAAAAACTTGGCAAACAAAGAGAAATTATAGCAACAATACCATTATGTTAGAAGAATAGCATTTTGCTTCAATAATTTTCAAAACCTGATATTCAAAAGATAATTTCACATCTTGATGGAAGTCTTAATTTTGGAAAATAATGAAGATTCACTTGTTTTAACATGGGAATTAGAGTGATCAAAATGTTTCTATTAGTCTTTTCAAGTCTTCCAGTAGGCAGCTTCCAAAATGACTCCCAATTATTCTTTTCATGTGGTATGCATGTCCATGTACCTACCTCTAACCACACAAATAGGGGTGATCTAGGTAACCACAGAAGGTTGCAGAAATGATGGAGTGTGTCTCCCAAAGGTGAAAAGAAACCTCACTTGAGTTTTAGATGAACAGAAAAGAACTAAGAATGGAGTGGAAATACTGAGGAAAAACCAGTGAGTGTCCCAGCCCCCACCGTAAATGCAAAGTAACACAAAACAATTTGAAACTCATGGGAAAACTAATTTGAAGCTACTGAAAGTAACAGTGGCAGAAAAAAGCTACACCCAGCTCAACTTTTGACACAATGGCCTAGTGGAAGAAGAGGCAGGCCATTGCTAGAGTTAAACACCCCAGAATCTATTGTCCTATACACATTGTACAGCATGTGATCAAAATCAATTATACTATGATAAATTAAATCCATCCATTTCAAAGATTATGTTAACTATGAATTATAAAGGTAAACCAATAAAAAATTTTAAATTATTATACTGGATAAAAAATTAAGTCCAAATTATATGTTACTTGTAAAAAAATCCATATTTAAGAACATAGGCATAATTCAGAAATAAAATAATGGAGAAACATATATCATGTAAACACCCATTAAAAGAAAGCCAGGATGACTATGTTAATACTAGGTATTTCAGAAGGAGAAATATTGTAAGGAATAAAAAATTACATAATGATAAAAGGGCTGATTCATGAAGAAGACACAACAATCCTAAACTCACAGGTACTTAATAACAGATCTTCAAAATACATGAAGCAAAACCCAAGAAAAATAGATATATACAAATCTACAAGTAAAAAAGAAATAGAAAGAAAATAGGTGAGGATAGAGAAGACATGAGTAACACTATTAACCAATTTAAACTAATTATTTCTAGGTTATTCCATGTCAGAACAACAAAATACAAACCTTCCAAGTACACTTAGAACATACACTCGGAAAGATTATAAACTAAGTGTCAAGCAATTTAAAACAATTGAAATCATATAGAGTGTGGTTGCTGGTCACACCAGATATAATCAAACTAGATAAAAATAACAGAAAGTTACCTGAAAAAAAATCCCAAATATTTGGAAATTTAAGAAAAATATCTACAAATAACCATATCAAAGAGAAAATCATAAAGGTAAGTAGAAAATGTTTTGAATAACATTGAAGTGAAACCACAACATATGAAGAAATTATGAAATGGAGTTAAAGCAAGTCTTAAAGGGAAATTTATAGCAATAGATGTTTATATTGCAAAGAAGAAAGGTCTTACATAAATCATCTAAGTTTCTACCTTAAAAGGTAAAAAAAAAAAAAGAAAAAGCAAACAAGGGAAGAAGAGCAAATCAAACTCAAAGCAATCAGAAGGAAGGCAATAATAAATGTCAGAACATAAATTAATTCAATTTAATTGAAAGTAAACCCAAAAAGAAAAGAAAAAAATGGAGAATCCAAATTATGGGCCTACATAATATTAATAAAATTGAAATTTCTGTAACCTGGGTTACCACAGAAAGGGAAAGATCCACATTACCTATATCAAAAATAAAAGAATCCCAGCAGCTCTGGAGCCCAAGGGGGTAGGATCACAAGTTCAAAGCCAGCCTCAGCAACTTAGTGAGGCCCTAAGCAACTTAGCAAGACCTTGTCTCAAAATAAAAAATTAAAAGGGCTAGGGATGTGACTCAGTTATTGAATGTCCTGGATTTAATCCTTAGTTTTAAAAAACAAACAAATAAATAAAAGAGAAGAGAAATTTATAATTCCTATAGACATTAAAAGAATGATAAGAAAATATTAAATGAATTCTTTTAGCAACTAGTTCTTTGTATCCATCTTCTTTTGCTCAACATTTTTTGGTAAGGAATTCTTCCATGGTGTTCTATGTGGCAGTAGTTCATTGATTTCATTGTGATATAATATATCATTGTGTAAATACGCTATATGTACTTGCTCGACTTTAAGTTGGCTAGTTTGTTGATTGCATTTGGAAGGTATTGTAAATAGAGTTGCTGTGCACTCTTGTGTATGTTCGTCACTTTGTATACAAACTCAGTGCTATTAGATGTATACCTAAGGGTGGAATTTCTGCGTTATTGGATATGCCTGCATTCACTTTTAGTTGAGACTGCCAAGAGGTTTTCCAAGTGATTGTGAACTTACATTCCAATCATGAATTCCCAAGAGTTGCATTTACTCAGTATTATATATAGAATTTATGCAGGTAATTCATGTTCATCTCCATTGTAATTGACAGTATTTATTTTAATTTTAGGCCCCTTCATATTTCCAAAGACTATTTTCTTTTCTCAGGCATAACTCAGGTACCATGTTCTTTCACATACCAATATGTGAAGTCAGACATGGGCTAAAAGTGATAAATAATGTTTCCAATAGTTCCTTTGGATATCCTCTCATATTCAATATCTCACTTGAAGTGAAGAAAACATGCCTCCAATCTTCCCTTTAGAAGGGGGAATCCACATCACAAAAACAGCATTTGCTTTTTTAAAAAAATTTTGATAAGATATATAACATAAAATTGGCCACTTAAGCATTTTTAAGTGCGCAATTCTTGGGCATTAATTATGTTCACAATTCTGTGCAACCCACACCATTATCCATTCCTAGCACTTTTTCATCATCCCAAACAAAAACTCTGTGCACATTAAATAGTTACTCCCATTCCTCCTTCTCTGATAGCCCCGATAATCACTGTTTCACGTTCTGCCTGAATGAATCAGCAAATTTCTCTTAAGTCTTCTTCACTAAAATCTTCTGCCTACATTAAGAAGGCTACTTTCTGAAGCTCTTACTCTAAATGCAATGCTAGAGTCATGGAATGCATTCTAAAACCTTGCCTCTGAAAATCTGCATCTTAGTTTGACCCTTCACTCTTTATATATGTTGATGGCTAATCAAAACTTCCAAATGAAAATTGCTTTACATGAGAATGCAACCTTGCTGAATTACTCTTTTGCCTTTAATCTGACTGTGCCTTGATTCTATTTTCATTCTGCCTTTCTAAAGAGTCAGAAATATATTTTGGAAGTATCTCTATTAGTTTTGCTTGACATAATGTGACTGATGTATGAACTTTCTGTTTCTGCTTTGACAATTTAGGTAGAGGAATATTTCCTGATTTGAAAAATGTGGGTTTAACATATCCACTGTGCCTCTATTGGACTGGGCTGAATTTAGCTAATGTCGTGGGAGTCCCTCAATAACAGCATTGCTATAAATGTATCATCCTGCTAAAAGGATGTTCCTACGTATTTGCACAGAACTTTTGGCCTCTCCAGTAAATTGAAGATAATCAGAACTAGTAGTAAAGTGTTAGAAATTGTCTCTCTTTGTGGTGGTACAGGGAGGAATGGCCCATAAATTGTGATCTATTCTCTATAAGAGGTTCTTTTGATATCTCCTTATGAGTAAAATGAATTCCTCAACTCCTAAATGCATTCTAACCTGGATGAAGAGTAGTCATCCCCGCCCCCATAGAATGCAGCATCTGCCTAATATGAAGAAGTCGATATAGATGGGTAACTAATCTTGCAGAAGTGTGCTGTCATTTCACATTGCAAGCACTCTATATTTCCCCCAAATCAACACTTACACTGAAAAAGGGCCTCAAGAGATCTTTAATCTATCATCATTTCAGGAAAAGTGCCCAAACTAGCATCAGGGAACTTTCTATCAACACTATAATAGAGCTCACAAGATCCTACAGACTATCAATTATCTTACCAAAAGTGCAAGTTATCATTACCTACAATACAAAATTTGGTGCAGCAGAGGAATGACTTCTTTCTCTAACAATCTTCCCATTTAGGCTGTGAAGCAGAGGTCAGTAATTTTTTTTCCATTAAAGGACAAATAGTAAATCTTTTAAACTTTGTGGGCTCAATAGTCTCTGTCACTACTACAGGTCTCAGCTTAGCCATTGTGGTGCAAACACAGCCATGGACAATATGGAAACAAATGTCACAATAAATTTGCTAAAACTTTGTTGTATTCCCATGAAATTTCATCAAAATGGACAATGTTCAAGATTTGTCCCACTCCCTCCGTGGTTTATCAACAACTACTCTCCATAGACTTGAATTGGAATTTAGCTTCCAATGCCTTTACATTAAAAATTGTCCTTTAGGTTAGAATTTAACTGAGTCTATAAAGAGCCATACATCCTGAATTCCTCAGTGTGCCAGAATAGACTCCATCCCACATCTCTTCAACCTGAGTTCTCCTAGAGGTACTTCATTGCTAGTAGCTGGGTAGCATCCTACTTCAAAAGTCTAAATCTCTGGGCTTCTCTGAGTGAGGGTTTTCTCCAGAACTCAGAAACCTAAGGTTGGGGATGTCAGTCCCTGCCTAGCAAACTTCAACTATTGGAAGATGAGAGTCAGTGGATAAAAGGCAGTGTCCCTATTCCAGTGGGATGATTCTCAGAAATGGCTCACATGATTTTGGGGAGGATCCCATGTAAACTGGGCTCCAGTAACCTAAAGCATAACTGCTCATTATACACCATATATCGATATATTTTCATTTTCCTGTTTCACTTCCTCCCTTATGCTCCCTGGGATCATTTTCCAAATGAACTTCTTAAATTTACATTCTTGTCTGAACGATTACATTTGAGATGACCCAAATTCGGCTAAACAGATACATATATTTTCTGCAATTCCTCTGTAGCATAATGGTCTAAGGTTCATGAAAACATCATAAGCTCTGTGAATGAGAAGATAGTTCTGACACTGGCAGACACCAAAGTGGATGAGGATGAGGGATGAGGGATGCAGCAACACTTAATACAAAGACAGATCGGACTTTCAATCCACCACTCACAGTTTGAGTGCCTGACCTGGGGTGAGTGATTCAAACTCTCTGAAGCTGTTTCCTTTTCATAGGAATAACAATCAATTCCTTCACCATGTTTTTTTTTAAATAAACACTTGTAATAGTTTTAGATACACACACACAAAAAAATGTGACAAAGGCCCAATTTCCATATGCCCTACCATACCCAGTTCTTCTATTACTATCTTATATTACTATAATCCATTTTGTATTTAGGAAAACAATATTGATGCATTAACTAAATTTCATACTTTATTCATGTGTCCTTGTTTTTAGCCTGATATCCTTTTTTTCTGTTCCAGGATTCTACCCAGGGTATTATGACATTTATTTTCCACTTAAGCTCCTCTTAACCCTCAGACTTTGCTTGTTCCTGATGAACTTGACTGGTCAAGTATTTTGCAGAATGTCCTTTGATTGAGACTCCTCTGATATTTTTCTCAGAGTTGGGTTATGGTTTTTCAGGAGGAAAATTATAGAGGTAAAGCATCAGTTTCATCACACCATGCCAGGAGTAGTTACTAGTAATGTGATTTTTTACTGTTCACTTGACTTCAGCCACTTGACTAAGGTAGTGCTTGTCAGGATTCTGTACCATCCATAACAGTAAACTTTTTCCCCATCATCTGTACTATTCACTTTGGAAAAAAAAAGTATATTTGCATAACCCACACTTTAAGCATGCACAGTTATGTTCAATCACTTTGAGGGCTGAGTGTATTTATAGGTTATCAGGAAATTTTTCCCTGGGGGACATTTGTTCCTGTGCCCATGTATTTATCAATTCAATCATTTATTTATATCAGTAAAGACTTGTGGGCATTTATATTAAAGTTGGGTTAGAATCCAACTTGTTAGAATCCAAGTTGGGTTATAATCCAGTTTATATTAAAGTCAGGTTCATTAATTCATTTTGTTGTACAAATTATTTCAGTGTGATCACCAGCCACCCTTTCAGTTGGCACTTATGTCCCATCAAAGTGAGTTTAAGTATTTCCTTACTTTCTGGTACTATAAAGATGTCTTATCTTGCATAATTTTATCCCTCCTTTCTCTCAGAATTCCCAGTTCCCCTTATTGATAATGTCATTAGCAACTAAGATCCAGGTAGTGGGTAAGCTCACTGTTTTAAGTCTTGAATGAAATAAACAAGAGCCCTGACATGGGTATCAAAGGAGTTGTTCAATAAATGCAAGCAAAATAAACAAAAAATAAACCCATTTAATAAAGGGACAAAGAAATGGATTTGGGGGGGTATTAAGTTTTTTGAGTTCTTCATATATTGGAGATTAATGCTCTATCTGAGGTGCAGGTGGCAAAGATTTTCTCCCTTTCTGTAGGCTCTCTGTTCATGTTCTTGATTATTTCCTTTGCTGTGAAGAAGCTTTTAAGTTTGATACCATCCCATTTATTGATTCTTGATTTAACTTATTGTGCTTTAGGAGTTTTGTTGAGGAAGTCAATTCCCAAGGTGACGTGATAGAGTGTTGGGTCTATAATTTCTTCTAGTACATGTAGGATTTCTGGTCTAATGTCTAGGTCTTTGATACACTTTGAATTGAGTTTTGTGCAGGATGAAAGATAGAGGTTAAATTTCATTCTGCTACATATGGATTTCCAGTTTTCACAGCACCGTTTGTTGAAGACGCTATCTTTTCTCTAATGTATGTTTCTGGCACTTTTGTCCAGTATGAGATAACTAGATTTATGTAGCTATGTCTCTGCGTCTTCTATTCTGTTTCATTGGTCCTCACTAGATTCTTGAAACTCCTGTTTCTTCATCTGGGGCAAAGGGACTGTAATACCTACTTCATTGTCTTTATGAAAATAAATAAGGACAGGCACATAAAGCACTGTACAGGACTTGGACATAACAGCCTCTCTCATTTCCATTACAGCTTTAAAAAAAGCTGTTTAGAGCTAGAGGACAACCAAGAATACTGTGTACCTTGTCTTAGACATTTACCTAAAACCAGAAGTACACATGGTCTTGATCCTTCTGAATAATAAATGTAGAAATGCTGATTGTGTACAGAACATGAAGTATCCTCATTACGCTCAGAACACAGAGCCTCTAACTCTTAGAAAACTAACAGTTTTGCTGAAAACTCTGTGCCTTCCTAGAATAAAGGTATCATAGGCTTACCCTTCAAAATTTATTTTCCAATTTGCCTGTCTATATTCATGGGAGTCGTTAGTCTAGCTTTTGTTATAAAATAATTGATTGGGATACTGAGAGCTTGCTATTGTCCTCATTCTTCAAAGCAGATTTCATCATTCATTTCCAGGTCCTAAGACACTGAGACTGAAGCAAGTAATGTTTCTTTTTATACCTTCTACATTTTCAAGCATACTTACATAGAAATTCCCTAAATCATAAGCCAAGGAATAGACCATATGCTGAATAACAGCAATGTACAATGTGTACTATACAACCAACAGAGTAATGCCACTCCCAAGAACACTTTGATGTTTTTTAGATGTCTACAATGATTACATTTCATCCTCTTTCATGCCAGAGGTTAGAGTTGTAATTTCCTCTCTTTAAAAAATTATAAATTTTCTTATCTCTTCCATGGCAAGAAAACATATAATTGTTACTTCCTCCCCACATCTTCTATTTTGGCTTCCTTTATTCTCAGGCTTTTTGATACAGATTCAGAATAATGGTACAGGCAGAGCAATGGAGAGAAATGATGGTAGAGAAAGGCAAGATTTGCAGAGGGAGATGAGTGCACCCTCATGCTGATGCCCTCTAGGATCTCTCCATACTAATCTTATCTGCCCAATGAAACCCATTTTCTCTAATTTACCAAAATCAATTTAAAAATATATCCTAGTGGTGACCAAAAAAATAAGTTTTACCATTCTGTAAAAATGAATTTTAAGTTTTTGAAGAAACTAGGTCAGAATTTTTAAAGAAACCACGTTCCAAAAGTAAGAAGTTATCAGAATGGTTAATGCGTAAATATAAGAAAACTCATGAAGATTCATTTTAAACATACACTTAGAAGCAGATACTTCTAAAAGCTTAGATTTGGAGAGGAAATGAGTCAGATGTAAAACAATATATTTTAATCAGAAAATAACCATAACTGAGTTTTATGGTGTTATGGCTTAGATATGCAGTGTCCCCAAAAAACTCATGTTTGAGGCAATGCAAGAAAGTTTAGGGGTGACATGGTTGTGTTAGTGATAGTCTTAACCTAGTCAGTGCATTAATCTCCTGATGGGGATTAATTTGGTGGTAACTTTATTGGTAAGTAGGGTGTGACTGGAGGAGGTGGATCATTGTGGGGGGATGACATACCTTTGGGGTTTATATCTTGTCTCTGGTGATTAAGAGCTCTCTTTGTTTTGTGATTTTTGTGTTCTGAGTTGTTTTCTTCCCTCACATCCTTCTACCCTGATGTTCACCTCAAGAACAGAGAAATGGAGTTGGCCATCTATAAACAGAGACCTCTGAAACTGTGAAACCCAAATAAACTTTCCTCCTCTAAACTTGTTCTTGTCAGGTCTTCTAATAACAGCAACAGAAAAGCTGAACAATACAATGGTATCTGTAAACTTTGTAAAATATTGCAACAAGTTGCTTAAAATCAGGGGCTCCATTCTGTTACTTAATAGCCAGGTGACCTGAATAGATTACTTCATTTCTCTAAATCCTAGTTATTTTAACAACAAAATAGAAATCTAAGCAGCAACATTTACCTCATCCAGTTACTGTTAGGATTAAATTATTTATGTGTGTGTATGTGTGTGTGTGTGTGTTTGTGTGTGTGTGTGTGTGTGTATACACGCACATAATAATATATTCACATATAGTGACAGGAATAGGTTCTGAGAAATGTGGCATTCAGCTATTTTGTTATTGTGTGAACATTATAGAGGGCACTTTCACAACTCTACAACTCTAGATGGTAGAGGGCAATTATTTCATAAGTCTCTTGATGCAATCAAGGGATGTAACACAAGATGTATATGGCTACTGCCTATGTATCATGCTATACAGTTTTCTAGTCACCTTTCTTTATAAATAGGACTATACCATAAGTTGGTAATAAAAAACAAAGTGAGTGCATAAAGTATTCGCATAGTTATTTATTACCATTATCCAATGTTATGTACTGGACATAATTCTATGTGGTATACTTTTATGTGACCATCAGTAGATTTATTTACATTAGCATCACTATACACACACACACACACACACACAAGTAATACATTGTACTGTGATATTACAATGGCTATAATGTCACTAGGCAATAGAAATTTTGGGGCTCCATTATAATCCTCTTGGGCTACCATCATATGTGCAGTCCACCATTAATAAAAACATCCTCATGCAGTATGACTGTCATTGCTTAAAAGACAAAGGCAAAATGTATTCCTGCATGAGTTTCACCATGCTTCTCCCTCTCGATGCCTTAGAAGAAAAGAAAAATCTTTTTTTCTTTTCTTAGCTTTCTTTTCATTTCCTTTCTTTTCTCCCTCCTTCTTCCCTTGAAAAAGTTGTATTCATTATTCATTTTGCTGTAAAACTCTATTGTGTACATTTGTTGTTAAAATAACTGGGATTTAGAGATTCCCAGGTTTTGGTGACATCTATTCAGAAGAATGGCAGAGACAGAAGGGTAGAAACATACCTATACATCTTGTGTTACATCCCTTGATTGCATCAAGAGGATTGTGGAATAATAATGATAGAGAAAAGAAGGAGCAAAATAGACAAAAACCCTACACAGACTTCAGGAAAATGTGAAAGGAAATTGTCTTAGAGACCCCAGAGCACTTGGGGTGCTCTACATTTTCCAATAGGAAATGGGTTTTTGAAATGTGTTGAGATTTATGGTGATGTGGGTTTAATGATGACCCTTTAATGATGGTCAAGGGATGCAAATAAACATTGACATTTGTTTTAATTACTTTTGGATGTTGGACAGTGTTTCTGTGAATGTAACTTTGCATAAGAAACGCTTAAAACTCCAGCTTATAAAAGTTATTAACAGTGATAATGAGCACAGTGACAGTGGTAATAATAATTATGGTCTTCCTACATGCAAATGTTTGCAAGTTATCATCTCTAATTTTTGTGGAAATAGAATTTTGGTTTGTGGTCAAAATATATTCAGGGAAGATATCATGAAAAAGACTATTTTACATTCTAAGTGGCAAATTAATGCAATCTTTTTGAGGAATTATAAGCAAATTTTTAAGAAACCATAACCTTTCTAAAGTGCCCAAGCCAGACGACCAAATATTTGTCTGGAAGCTCCTCAAATACTTTATCACATCATTGTTTACTGATTAACAACAAGACACCACTCTGAGAAGTGAATCGTTAGGTGATCTAGTCATGTATGAACATTATAGAGTGTGTATGTACAAGCTAAGACTCCTAGGACAACTCTAGGCAATATAATGTTATGGGACCCCCTCTGTATATGCAGTCCATCATTGAACAAAATATATTTTTACAGTCCATGACTGTAAAAGAAAATACATAAGGAAGAAGATAAAAGGGAATCAGATTAAGCAGTGATATGTAGTAATTATCATTTGATAAAAAAGAAAACATTTGGATCCCCATTTCACATCTATAAAGTAAAATGAGTGAAAAGATCACACTATATCCTAAGAAGTATTAAGCAAAAATTGTCTTTGAGATGAAAAAAATGAAGTGAAAAAGAGACTGATTGTCAGAGTCTGAGTCCTTCACATCAGTTCCAGTTACAGAAACTACTCTCCTAACTTTAGTGATCGAGTGCAAATTACATTTAGAATTATTCTTAAAAAGTTTTTTAAAATGTTTTATCAGCGAATTGTTGTTACACATTATGAAGCTTATTTTGACATGATCATACACACACGGGATATAATTTGCTCCACTTTAGTCCCCAGTATTTCCTCTTTCTCTTCCCTCCTCCATATCTTGTGCCCTTTCCTGTACATTACTGCTCTTACTTATAGGGTTTTTTTTTAATTTAGTGCTTTATAGATATACATAAAGGTGAAATTCACTATGGTATATTCATATACGTACATAGCACAATTTAGTCATTTCATTCCACATTCCTCCCTTTTCTCATCCCTCCTCCCTCCCTTTCTATCCCCTTTCCGTTTTCCACTGATCTCTCTTCTATTTTCATGAGATTTGCCCACACCACTCCCCCACCCCTTATTTTGCTCCTAGCTTCCACAAAAGAAAGAAAACATTCAACCCTTGACTTTCTCAGTCTGACTTATTTTACTTGACAGGATGTTCTCCAGTTCTCCAGTTTGTTACCAGCAAATGCCATAATTCTCTATGACTGAGTAAAACTCTATTGTATACATCTTCTTTATCCACTGGAGCTTGGCCAATGTGAATTTCACTGCTATAAACATTGATGTGCCTTTTTCATTATAATATGCTGATTTATTTTTGATAAATGCTGAGGAGTTGAACAGTTGGGTTGTATGATGGTTCTGCTCCTAGTTTTTTGAGGACTCTCCATGCAGCTTTCCAGAGTGGTTGTACTAATTTTCAGTTCCATCAATCACAGATAAGTGTACCTTTTTCTTCACATCTTCACTGACATTTATCATTATTTGTACTCTCAATGATTGCATTCTAACTGAAGTGAAATGAAATCTCAGTATAGTTTTGATTTGCATTTCCCAGATTGCTACAGATTTTGAACATTTTTTCATATACTCATTGGTTATTTGGTTTTTTTTTCTTTTGAAAAGTATCCATTTAGTTATTATACCCATTTATTCATTGGGATATTTGGGATTTTCCAACGTTAAGTTTTTTGCATTCTTTACATATTCTGAATATTTATTACCAATCAGGGGAGCAGATGGCAATAGATCTCCCATTCTGTACGCTTCCTATTAAAGTTCATTTTCTTTGCTGAGCAGAGGTTTTTTTTTTTTTTTAATTTGATGCAATTTCACTTTTGGTTTTGGGTTTTATTTCTTGAGCTTTAAGGGTCTATTAAGAAAGTCAGTGTCTGTGCCAATATGTTGGAACATTGAAACATTTTTTTTAGCAGTTGCAAAGTTTCTTGTAACCCCTAAGTCTTTGATCTATTTTGAGTTGACTTTTTTTGCAGGGTGAAATAGAAATCTAGTTTCATTCTTCTACATATGAATATCCAGTTTTCCCAAAACCATTTGTTCAAAAATATATCTTTTCTCCAACATAAGTTTTTGGCATCTTTGTCGGGTATCTGATGACTGTTACCTGTGTGATTTGATAGTGTCTTCTATTCTATTCCATTGGTCTTTATATCTGTTTTGATGTCAATATCATGCTACTTTTGTTATTATGGCTCTGTAGTATAATTTGAGATATGCTATTACAATGCCACCTGCATCACTTTTCTTGCTCAGGATTGCTTTGGCTATTCTGAATCTTTTATTCCTCCAAATGAATTTTATGGCTGTTTTCTCTAGTTCTGTCAAAAATGTGATAGGTGTTTTGATGAGGATTTCAATGTCTGTATAATGTTTTTTATACTGTGGCCATTGTGACAATATTAATTCTGCTTATTCATATTAATTCTACCTATTCAAGAACATGAGAGGTCTTTCTTCTTTTAAGGTCTTCTTTAATTTCCTTCTTTGGTATTTTAGCTTTACTATAAGTATTTTATATTTTTGAGATTATTGTGAAGGTCATAGTTTTCCTGAATTTTTTTCTCAGCAGATTCATTATTAGAGCATAAGAAAGCAATTACTTTATGTATGTTCTATCTTAGTTCCTCCTACTTTGCTGAATTTGTTGATTAGCTCTAGAAGTCTTCTGGAGTGGAGTTATTAAATATTAAATTAGCAGGGTCCACTCCTCACACCACCTAATGCATACACAGACATAGATATGTTGCAAATGATATTTCCCACTTATAATCTATATTATTGTATTTGATCAGCAATTTACTGTTTTCATAATGTAATTTTACTAAAGAATAACATTTGGGGAGAGGTCCATCTTAACTAAATTTTCAACACTAGAATTAAGAAAGAAGAAAGCAAAATGTGTCCAAGAAATCGATATGTAGGAATAAATGAATTTGACAAAGATAAAAATGTTGGCTCACGGCCCAGCACAAAGAAAACCATCATCCACCTTAGCTAAATAAAAATAAAAGATAAATAATAATTTAAAAGACAAAAATATAGTAATTAGTAAATCAAGAGCAGGGAAATTGAGGTGAGTGTGCAGTGGAGGGAAGCGAGATGGGAAAAACTGAAACAGGCAAAGCATTAGCTAATCTGATCAAGGAAAAATAAAATCACAACCCAAATAAATGAAATTAGAGATTTATAAAAACAAGTGATATAAAAGATATTCAAGAATTAGTATAGTAATCATTAATTTTTCTATTACTAGCTACTAGAACTTAACACAATAGAAAGTTTATTATCAAATTTGACTCAAGAAGAAAATATATTAAACAGGTTTCTCAAGTAAAGTTAGATTGAATTCCATAAAGCAAACTCTCCCAATTTTGGGGACACTATACATCCATTCCATTGTATTTTTATGGTTTATTTTTGCTTATTAAATTATTTTATATCACAAGAATAGTTTTCAAGTGACTTATTCTGTTTAGGGTATACATCAACTTTTTTTCTAAAAATGATTCTAGTCTTACACTTGTACATTTACTGGTTCTTTTAGACTTCCAGAAAAAAGATGCTCCATGTACTGTATAAACTATTCAAAGGGCATTTAAAACAATGTAATACCAACATAACCAGCAGCTAGAAGAAAAGTTGCTGCCATCATGAAGGGATATCTGGGCAGATCATTTCTTTCCTTTTCTTGAGTTCCTTGGATTTACAATTTAAAGGCTCTTCTGCATCCAACAGTGTTTTCTCAGTTCTACCTTTAAAAGAGTATCTACCTTGAAATTGTGGCTGAAGATAGCAGGCCAGAGGGAAGCAGCATTCTGTGTGGCTCCATGACCTGGGACCCGTGTTGTGAGAATACCACTTCCCTGCCAGCGATATTCCTGGTCCCATGTGGGAATCATGGCCACTAGGCTCTTGCAGGGCACCAGGCCTCAGCATCAGAGCAGGTCTCCCAACTACGCGCCCATGCAGGACTATTGGGTACCCCAGCAGGCACTATCCACACCTCTGCAGAAATTACCCACACCACAACCACCTAGGACATCTGGCAGCTTCCCACATGCAAGAACTCCAGCTGCCACTCCCAAGTGGACACCCATTTACCAAAGTGGGGCTACCCTGGTGTCCACCCTCTGTCCCGGATACCTTCCACCCTGAGGGTGTAGATACCAGCTAACAACAGAGGACCCCATCTATTGGATGAGAAGGGAAGTTGAAAAGATAGGGATTTCCAACCAAAGCATTCTTGTTTCTTCCTTCAAGATATTTTTTTCCCTGTCTCCCTCTTTAATGTCCCATCCTCACAGCCTCAACATATATGAAACCAAGTACTTTGCATAAAGAAGGATTTTGAGGATTGGGACATCTGAATACTATATTACAGCTGTGTTGTGTGTGTATATGTATATATATATATTTTTTTTCTTTTATCCCAAAAATTTCTACTATTTTAGCATTTTTTACTTTTCTCAATATATATGTTTGTTTTATGTACTCTACTTACTTCCCACTTACTTGTCTACCTGATATTCCTCTCCCTTCTCCTGCTACTAATCTTCCTCTTCAGATTTCACTTCCAAACTTCCTAGGATATAACAATTCTATATTCTTACCTCCTGCCACCTGAGCATATATATCATCCTACTCCTCATCCCTGGTTCTTTGTCAACCATCAGAATCTGTAAACCATTGTATAAACCTACTGATACTGTAGATAATAATTGAATTTACCATTTCTGTACATTGTGACCAAACTGTAAAAATGTTAACAGCAAACATTTTTTTGGGGGGGTGTATGCTGTTTATATTGAGTTCTGATAACATTGTCCTTCACCTCAAAGGGGAGGTATTAGAGCCCTACAGGGGCACCATAAGCCTACAGGTTAAAAATAATACATCTCAGATCCACAGGGGTAGAAGGGAAGACACACCAGCAATATGAAAAGACAAGGGAAGAAAGTGCCCCAAACAAATCAAGATACCACATTATGAGATTCCATGGCCAGCACAGCAGAAGAAATTACAGAGAAGGAGTTCAGGATGTACATAATTAAAATGTTCTGCAAATTAAAGGTTGATATAAGAGAGGCAGCAAAAGATGATTTCAACAAAGAACTACATAAACAAATACAGGAAGAAAAAGATTACTTCAATAGGGAGATAGAGGGTCTAAAAAACCCAAACAAACAGAAATTCTTGAAATGAAAAAAACAATAAACCAAGTTAAAAGTGCAATTGAAAGCATCATCAACAGATTAGACCACTTTAGAAGACAGGACCTCAGACAATAAAGATATAATATATATTTTAAAAAGTTAAAAGAATTTACAACTTGGAAAGCCTGCACTACAGAACATCCTTGGCAAAATACTCCATGAAGACGAAATGAAAAACAACGATGAAAATCAGCAGAGGGAGAGAATACACAAAAGGAAAAACTAATCCAAGGAGAAACCAAGTCAAGTTAAATACCAAAAAAAAAAAAAATGGCTGGGAATACAAATCATGTCTCAATAATAACCCTGAATGTTAATGACCTAAACTCACCAATCAAAAGACATAGACTGGCAGATTGGATTAAAGAAAAAAGACCCAAAAATATGCTGCCTCCAAGAGACTCATCTCATATGTAAAGACATCCACAGACTGAAGGTGAAAGGTTAGGGAAAATCATCCCATTCCATGGACTGCAGAAGCAAGCAAGGGTTTCCATCCTCATATCAAATAAATTAAACTTCAAGCCAAAGTTAATCAAAAGGGATGAAGAAAGAGGTTTTATACTGCTTAAGGGAATCATTCATCAACAGACATAACAATAATAAATTTATATGCCGGAAACAATTCAGCATGTATGTTCATCAAATTCTTCTCAAGTTCAAGAGTCAAATAGAGAGCACAACACAAAAATTCTGAGTGACTTTAACACACCTCTTTCACCACTGGATAGATCTTCCAAACAAAGGCTGAACAAAGAAACTATAGAACTCAATAATACAATCAATAACTTAGACTTAACTGACATATATAGAATATTTCATTATTCAATGAATGAATACACTTTCTTTTCAGCAGCACATGGATCCTTCTCTAAAATAGACCATATATTATTATGACATAAAGCAACTCTTAGCAAATATAAAAAGTAGAGATACTACCCTGCATTCTATCAGATCATAATGGAATGAAATTAGAAATCAATGATAAAATAAAAAATAAAAGCTACTCCAACACCTAGAGACTAAATAATATGCTACTGAATGAACAATGGGTTTCAAAAGACATCAAGTAGGAGATTAAAAAATTCTCAAAGGTGAATGAGAACACAGATACAATGTATTGAAATCTCTGGGACACTATGAAAGCAGTTCTAAGAGGAAAGTTTACTGCATGGAGTTCATTCCTTAAAAGAAGAAAAATTCAACAAATAAATGACTTAACACTATATCTCAAAGCCCTAGAAAACGAAGAACAAATCAACACCAAAAGCAGTAGAAGACCCGGAAAGAGTTAAAAATCAGAGCTGAAATCAATGAAATTGAAACAAAAGAAACAATCGAAAAAATTGACCAAAAAGTTGGTTCTTTGAAAAAAAATAAATTAAATTGACAAACCCTTAGCCATGCTAACAAAGAGAAGGAGAGAGAAAAATTACTAACATATATGATGAAAAAGGAAGTATCACAACAGACACTACAGAAATACAGAAGATAATTAGAAATTATTTTAAAAACCTATACTCCAATAAAATATAAAATATTGAAAGAACTGACAAATTTCTAGAGTCTCATTTGGGCAATTCAATTTGCCCAAGTTGAATTAGGATGATATACACAATTTAAACAGATCAGTTTCAAGCAATAAAAATAGAAGCCACCATCAGAAGCCTATCAACCAAGAAAAGCCCAGGACCAGATGGATACACAGCAGAGTTCTACAAGACCTTTAAAGAATAACTAATACCAATACTCTTCAATTTATTTCAGGAAATAGAAAAAGAGGCAGTACTTCCAAACTCATTCTATGAGGCCAATAACACCCTGATTCCAAAACCAAGAAAAAACACATCAAAGAAAGAAAACTTCAGACCAATAACTCTAATGAACATAGATGCAAAAATCCTCAATAAAATTCTGGAAAATCGAATACAAAAACATATCAAAAATATAGTGTACTACAATCAAGTGGGGTTCATCCTAGGGATGCCAGGTTGGTTCAACATGCAGAAATCAATAAATGTCATTTGTCACACCAATAGACTTAAAGATAAGAACCATATGATCATCTCAATAGATGCAGAAAAGCATTTGACAAAGTACAGCATCCCTTCATGTTCAAAACACGAGAAAACTAGGAATAACAGGAACTTAGCTCAACATTGTAAATGCTATCTATGCTAAGCCCCAGGCCAACATTCAAAATGGAGAAAAATTGAAAGTGTTCCCTCTAAAAACTGGAACAAGACAGGGAAACCCTCTTTATCCACTTCTATTTAACATAATTCTTGAAAAAAAAGTGGCCAGAGCAATTATACAGATGAAAGAAATTAATGGGATACAGACAGGAAAAGAAGAACTCAAGTTAGCACTATGTGCCAGTGATATGATTCTATACAAAAAGACCCAAAAATTCCACCAGAAAACTTCTAGAACTAGTAAATGAATTTAGCAAAGTAGCAGAACACAAAATCAACACCCATAAATCAAAGGCATTCCTGTATATCAGTGACAAATCCTCTGAAAGGGAAACGAGAAAAACCACCCCATTTACAATAGCCTCAAAAAAATAAAACACTTGGGAATCAACCTAATAAAAGAGGTGAAAGACCTCTACAGTGAAAACTACAGAACACTAAAGAAATAAAGACCTTAGAAAATGGAAATATCTCCCTTGTTCTTGGATAGGCAGAATTAATATTGTCAAAATGACCAAACTACCAAAAACATTATAATTCCAATTAAAATCTCAATGGCACTTATCATAGAATTAGAAAAATTAATCATGACATTCATCTGGAAAAATAAGAGCCCCAAAATAGCAAAATCAATCCTTAGTAAGAACAGTGAAGCAAGTGGCATCAATATACCAAACCTTAAATTATACTGCAGAGCAATAGTAACAAAAACAGCATGGTATTGGCACCAAAATAGACTGGTAGATCAATGGTACAGAATAGAGGACACAGAGACTAACCCACATACTTACAGTTGTCTTATATTAGACAAAGGCACCAAAAATAAACATTGGAGAAAAGATAGCCTCTTCAACAAATGGTGCTGGGAAAACTGGAAATCCATATGCAACAAAATAAGATTAAACCCTTATCTCTCTCTTCCTTATCTCTCACCATGCACAAACCTCAACTCAAAGTAGATCAAGGACCTAGAAATTAAACCAGAGACCCTGTATCTAATAGAAGAACAATTAGGCCCAAATTTCCATCATGTCGGATTAGGCCCCTATTTCCCTAACAAGACTCCTTATAGCTCAATAATTAAAATCAAGAATTAATAAATGGGATGGATTCAAACTAAAAAGCTTCTTTTCAGCAAAAGAAACAATCAGTGAGGTGAATAGAGAGCCTACAGCTTGGGAGCAAATTTTTATCACTTATACATCAGATAAAGCACTAATCATTAGGGTATATAAGAACTCAAAAAACTAAGCTCAAAAAAAAAACCCACCAAATAACCCAATCAATAAATGGGCCAAGGAAATGAACAGACACTTCTCAGAAGTTGATATACAATAAATTAACAAATATATGAAAATATGCTAGCAATTAGAGAAGTGCAAATCAAAACTACTCTAAGATTTCATCTAACTCCAGTCAGAAGGCAGCTATAAAGAATACAAATAACATTAGTGTTGGCAAGGATGTAGGGGAAAAGCACTCATATATTGCTGGTGGGACTGTAAAATGGTACAGCCAATATGGAAAGCAGTATGGAAATTCATTGGAAAACTTGGAATGGAATCACCTTTTGACCCAGTTATCCCACTCCTCAATCTATACCCCAAAAACTTAAAAACAGCATATTACAGGGACACAGCCACATCAATGTTTATTGCAGCACAATTCACAATAGCTAAACTATGGAAACAGCCTAGATGCCCTTCGGTACATGAATGGATAAAGAAAATATGGGATATATACACAATGGAATATTACTCAGCAAAGAAAGAGAATAAAATCGTGGCATTTGCAGGTAAATGGATGAATTTGAAGAATATAATGCTAAGTGAAGTAAACCAATTCCTAATAACCAAATTCCAGATGTTTTCTCCAATATAAGGAGGTCGATTCATAGTAGGATTGGGGCAGGGAGCATGGGAAGATTAAACAAACTGTAGATAGGGCAAAAGGAGGGAGCAAAGGGATTAAAAAAAAGATGAGATAGACATCATTACCCTATGTACATGTATGAAGAAGACACAAATGGTGTGAATATACTTTGTATACAAGGAGAGAGATAGAAAATTGTGCTCTATATATGTAATATGAATTGTGATGCATTCTGCTGTCATATATAACAAATTCGAATAAAAAGTTAAGAAAAAAGTATCCACCTCAACCAAACAGAATTTAATGTTCACTCTGGCACAGCTCATCCCAGATCCCATCATACTATTTCCTTCCAGAAAAGAAATGCCATTGAGCCCATCTGACAGAACCCAATTCATGATGGGCAGCTCCAGATGCATGCCCATTAGTTCCCAGGTCAGATGCTCCTCTCTGATATTCAGGATGGCCAAATAGTACTCCATGAACTGTCTAGCAATTGTTATGACTCTCCAAAGCAAACAGCATGGATTGCTCTACAACTGTGGGTGCCTTCCTTATTAAACTTCCACATCACATTTTCTATAAATTCCACACAACGTCTTTTTTTCCACCAAAATTCTCTCTAGTACCTGATCATGTAGCCTAAGCAAAAGCACTGCTGGCATGGCAGCCTGAACCTGGTTCAGATCCCTTTTCTGTTTGAGAATGTATTGAAGCACAACTGAAAGTCCTCCTTGTAACTTGGCAAATTCATTAAGACTGTATTTTAAAGTATGGTCTTTGTTGTCTCCAGAATGAAAACATACACACACACACACACACACACACACACACAAATATATATATATATATTTTTTTTTAACAGACCTGGGAGGTGCAAAATGCAACAATTTATTTATTTGGCTCTCTATTCTAGAAGAGAATTTTATTGTCACAACCAGACCACTGGATCCCTAAAATTTTTAGTGATGTGTTAAGTTCCTCCCTAACTTTGGTGTTGGGTTTATCTCCCATTCTATGGAAAGAAAGCCCTCCAAAGTACTTAATACTTAATCTGGTAGAATTGTGACTCACATGATGTAATGTACTGCAAAATGTTCACAGTGCTCTGGTCTGGATCTCTTCAGATTTATTAGGACAAACTTCATAGCGCTCCATGGTGTGAACCCCCTGTCTAACACTCCAGACTTTTTGGTCATTCTGTTAATGGTTCCCATCTTGTTTCTGATGGTGCAGTATGATAACCTCACCTCTGAGACTTTGGGATCCCTCACTTCTTGTTCTATCAGAGATTCTAGCACTGGAGTATTACATGTGTCAGTCTTGGTCTGCAAAACAGAACCAAGTAATCATGTTGGTACATCTTTCACTGACACATTTCTTATTGTTTTGGTGAGCAGAATATGTGCTGTGTTTTCTCACAGAAAACAATTGACTGGTTGGTTTTGGACTTTATGGAGTAGATCCATTTCATGGCTTTAGATCCTTCTTTTTTATATTTTCCGTAGTATTTCTTTCTTTTCCTTTCTTTATTTTTCCCCTAGCATTCCTGTCATTTTTATTGTTCTAAGAGTGGTCTATTGTTTATTTCAAATCTCTAAGAGCCAACCTAGAAGGTAGAGTTGCATATCCAGGGGTCCTTGCAGGAATGTTAACTCCTGTATCATTGAAATGTGGGCCCATATTGCTCTCTCTCTCTTAATCAATTTGTGCTCTGTCCCTCTTGATGCAACTTCCTATGGATCCAGATCCAGATATCCTGTTTCTGCTCCTGATGGTACATGTGAATTACTGCATCGACATGTTGCTTTGGTGGATAACACATTTCTGCCTCTAGGAAGGTCCAGCACTTCACCGGCTGCATATTTCGTCATAAGTGGAGCCCAGCAGTGTGGCCGGTGGTTGGGCAGCAAAGTTGGGATAGCTTTTTTGGAGGGGGGGCAGGAATCTTTGAACAAAGTGGGAACACTAATCTTCAATTAAAAAGAGCTCATAGAAACTTGGCGATTCCATGTTTTTGAGTGTTCCTTGTTATTGGTGACCAGGAAAAAAAAAGTGTGAGTAGATTCTGAACGATGCATGGTGATCTTTCAAGGTAGAAGTTCTCATCATCTACAAGCAAGGAGGGAGAACTAGCATTCAACTGTATAAAAAAAAAAAAAGTTGTTTGGTCTTTACTTCCACAGGCTCAGAAGGTCTGGGAAAACTTTTTAATTTAAGACATTTGAGTGCCTCAACTGGAATATTTTGATCTCGTCTTAGTGTTCTGCTTCTTCTGAATCAGGGCACTGAGCTTGGTGTAAAAAACCTTACTAAGGTTCAAATTGTAAATTTTTCTGAATCTGTGTTACTCTCACAATTAAAACAAGACATAGGTGCATTTTTGTCTAAAACAACATATACATCTTGAAAGAAAGAGAAAAGTGTTAATTGCATATACACATGCATACATGCATACATATATAATTAAGAAAGAAAACTGATAAAATGAATTATGTGATCATTTTTCTTCTATGTGTACAGGATATTTCCAGAGTTAGTGTACAAATAATTGGAGGAATAAATGACTATTTCTTATTTATCTGTGCCTGAAAAAAAGCTCAATTTATCTTCCATCCCACACAACCTCATCAGAACAAATTTTATTATTTTTCAATAAACTCCGCTCTTCTAAGCCACAACTATGTAGCAGAAATCAGACATTGGTTGATTTCAAATCAGTATATGGAGACATATCACCCTATAATTGTATCAAAATATAGATGAAAACATTCTGAATGAATCTAGCCTTATGTTTATGTGTTCTTCACTTTTTAGAACTGGATCGGCCAATATTCCTCAGTTCTCACCCTCCTTTCTTTAACCTTCAGATTAGAAGTATGTTCTTTTTATGAAAAATCATTTGATGTTCAGAAGACTCAAAGAGCCTTGTGATGTGACTTTGAAACCTCTTGAGATATTTTATGTCACTTTAAGGCAGTTCGCCTTATCAATAGGAATTTGAAATCTCTCCCTGCAAAGTGTCACTTTCTTTAGTTCACAAGTCCAACCTGTAAGTTTAAAATGGGTCATGCATTTAGGGGAGGAAAAATAAGTACAATCCTTGGATATAAAGAATTGTGAGCAAACAGACTCAAAATTTTAATCATTTTGGATGCTGAGATGAACTATGATCTTCAGCAACTTAGTTAACTCTTTGACTACTTCATTGTATACAAAGAGAAGCAATTACTTGAATCTATCAATTTTGCAGGAGACATGGCATCCTTAGAAACAATGTTTGCCAGCGGTGGCTGTACAAAAGATGCCTAGAAATCATAATTTCTAGTACTCATTTTGCCAATTCTTTGGTCTTACATGGTTCTGTGGCCCCAAAGGAACATACTATCATTTATTTATTAGGGTAACTAATAAGGTTTTCGTGGCTTGCATCTCTAAGTTAATTACCAGTAATTTTCATGGATCTAATTTTTTTCTTTTACTATTAAATTAATAAATGAAAACATTAAATTGTACATTTTGGAAGGCGGGGCAGTGGAGAATAAACCCAGAAGTGCTTTACCACTGAGCTACAGGCTACAGTTCTTTTTTTTTTTTTTAATACAAGGTCTCACTAAATTGCTAAGGCTGGTTTCAAACTTGTGATCCTTCAATCTCAGCCTTCCAAGTCATTGGGATTACAGGAATGTAGCACTGCTCTCTGCAATATTGTATATATTAATGGAATATGATGTGATGTTTCATGTGTGTGTATATCTGTCTTCTCAAACATTTGTCATTTCTTTATGATAGAAACATTCAGAATCCCTTCTTCTAGCTCTTTTTGTGTTTGTGTGAGGTGTTGGGGATTGAACACAGGGCTTTGTGCATGCAGGGCAAACACTTTACCAACTGAGCTATTTCCCCAGCCCCTATTCTAGCTCTTTGAAAAATACAGTACATAAATGTTAGTCACCCTACTGTGCAGTAGCACACCAGGGCTTCCTTCTCCTAAGTGAAACTTAGTGTCCATTGATCAACTTTTCTGCATTCCTCCCTCCCCTTCACTCTTCCCATCCTCTGGTAGCCACCATTCTACTCTCAACTGCTGTGAGATTGATTTTTAGACTCTACATATGAGTGAGCTATTACATTATTTGTCTTTTTGTGCCTGGCTGATTTCACTTAAGGCAATTATCTCCAGATACATCCATCTCCATGCTGTTGCAAATGATAGGATTGCATTCTTTTTATTTCTGAACAGTATTTTCAATACCCAGTTTCTATATCCATATTTTCTACTTTGATTTGTCTAATGGTGGACACTTCAGTTTCCAAATCTTCACTACTTTTAATAGTGCAGCAATGAACACGAGAGTGCAGATGTCTATTAGACTGATTTCATTTCCTTTGGCTATATACTCAATAATGGGATTGCTGGGTCATATGGTAGTTCTATTTTTAATTTTTGAGGAACCTTCACCCTCTTTTCCATAGTGGCTGTACTAGTTGACATTCCCACCAACAGTGTGCAAGTGCTCCCTTTTATCCACATCCTCCATAGCACTTTTTATTGCTCGTCTTTTTTGATAATAGCCATTCTTACTGGAACAAAGCGATATCTCGTTGTGGTTTTGGTTTTTCCCTGGTGATTAGTGATGTTGAGCATTTTTTCATGAATGCGTTGCCCATTTTATGTCTTCTTTTGAGAAGTGTCTATTTTTGTCTATTGCCTATTTTTTATTCAGATTATTCATTGTGGTTGTTGTTGTGGTTGTTGTTTGCTATTGAGTTTTTGGAGTTCTTTATATATTCTGAACATTGGCTTCCAGGTGAAGATGTAATATGCAAATGTTTTCCATTCGGTATGTTGTCTCTTTACTCTGATGATTGGTTCCTTTCTCCACTTTTCTCCAGAAATCCAGCTTGGGCATGAAGAAGACACTTGGGTTGAGCAAAAAATATATATATATATATATCATTAGGACCCCTTCTCAAAAATATCTTCTTACTAAATTGTATCAATTAAAAATTAGTTTGAATAAAAAGCTCCCATGTGAGATACAAGCGGGTACTTAATAGAATGCATGTAGTGGTGGTCATTTCTTTCTTTCTTTCTTTCTTTTTTTTTTTTTTTTTTTTGCACCAAGTATTGAATATTGAACCACCACAACAGTGGTTAAGGAGCACTTAACCACTAAGCTGCAACTCAGTCCTTTTTTTTTTTTTTTTGAGACAGGTTCTCATTAAGTTGCTTAGGGCCCTGCTAAATTGCTGAGGTTGGCTTTGAATTTTTGCTCCTCCTGCCTCAGCCTCCTGAGCCACTGAGATTATAGGCAAGCACCACCAAGCTCATCTGTTTCTTAATATTAAAAAACACTACAGTAATTCAGACTCAATGTTTAGAGTTTTTATTAAGAAGACAAGAGGTAGAAAAAGTTATTGTGAATGTTGAAATGCATAGGAAGGAGGAATAATGCAGATCCCCATGGCTTTCCACTCGAGGGAGCAATATGGGTAGAAAAGCTACTGTGTCTCTTCAGCTCCCTCTATTGGCAGATCTCAATATTGAATTGCCAGAAAGAAGAAATGCTCCATTATGGTGAGCAGATGATGAAGGGTGAATGTGGAGCTGTGGCAATACATTGGTGGGATATAATACCTAATAAATTATCATAAAACTAAAAAAATGATTCTATAAATAATAACTAATAATGTAGTCCTGAGAAAACTTGGAAAGCCCCAATAAAGGTATAACTTTGGGTACATAGTAACTAATAATAGTCTCAGTTTTATTATTTGCAGAATATGCATTGCTTGCCAGAATTCACAATTAAATTTCACAAATAAAAATAGAAAAATAAACCCAATCCCCAAAAGATTTCTTCCTTATTTATTCCAACCTCATTTTCTAAAGACTGAAGCTTTAGAAACACCTGTTTTCATTCCATAACCCTCCTATTCCCAGCATTCAATGAATCACCACAACAGTTGTTTATCTTAATTTCTATTGCCAACAATTCATAAACTTATCACCTATCATCATGGTTTTTATGATAATGTTCTGGTTTCTGGTTTTCTCTTTCCATTTCTACCACTTTAATACATTGTATAATTGCCCTTCGTATCTATAGTTTCAAAATATTCTTCAACAATGTGTCTGTGCTCAACATGTACCAAGTTTTTTTTCCTCATCATTATTCCCTTAATGATACACTATGATGGATATTCGCATAGCATTTATATTGTATTGAGTATTGTAAGTAACATAAAGATGACTTAAAGCATACAGGAGGATTGCATAGGTTATGAAAAATGCAACACCATTCTATAGAAGGGACTTGAGCATTCTTATACTTGATCTTAACCAAAAGGTGGAGAAATGATGGAACTTGAGCATTCTTGAATTTTGGTATCCACAGGGGTCCCAAAAAAATCTCCTACAGATAATGAGGGCTAGATGTACAGTATTCTCACACTTCAATCTACCTAACACACATTTTAGTAGCTCAAGTTTTATTTAAAAAAATAATCGTGGTTGATCAAGTTATATTTTCTTAGACTTACTGAAATGTCCCACATCTATCCACCTCAATAACTTTTTCAAGCCATTTTGTTACACAATACCTTGGAGTTTGCATGGTCATCAATTTCATCTATTTGCAAGGAAGTGCTTTTTTCATACCTACCCTGTCTCATAAAGTTCACTCCTGAGGAATGGAATAGTCTCTCTGTCAACACTCTCACTTATCTTTTTTGGTGTAATTGGAAAAATATAAAAAAGGACTTGAAAGTACTTGGTTCAGTACCTTCTGGAACCTCTTTTTTGGAAAAATGTGGCTTTGGGATGTATATATTCTCTATTCCTACAGATAGTAAATTTATAGAGTGGTAGATTTTCTGTTCCAATGGATATATTAATGTACCAAGCAGAAAAGCAGTGGATAAGGAAGTACATTTGGCTGGAGATCTAAACAATATTTCCCAGTTCAGGTTTTTAAAATTGAAATTTGGTCTCCATCTGTTTTACTCGCATGTTTTACTTTTCATACAATTCCAAATTCTGGGGGAAAGAATAGCAATACTTAGAACTCTCCTTATGCCTGGCGGAGGACCACAATCACTTAGAGCTCACGTGGAGACATACGTGAAAACACGGGTGCTGGAGAAATTAAAGGGACTAGCTCCATTTTATGTACCTATCTCAGGAAAGAACGATTTATAAAGTCTGGATTTCAGTTCAAATGCAATGCTATGGCAGTAAATCATGGCTCTTTATAGGGGGATCTTTGGGGTAAAATCTGAGAATGTAATGAAACTAAGAACATGCCTCATGAAAAATACACATTAACACAGATACTCACAACAATTTCAGGAAGTTTACAGATTCTTGAGAGCTTACAAACTCACCCTCAGCCCTTCCATAAAGCCCAGAGTAAGGACTTCAAATTAACTCCTACCATGTTTCTTTGTCTTTAATTGAGACGATATCTAATTTTGTCTCCTATCTACTTTTATCTTACTGTAAATCCTATCCTTTCTATAAGGTCCTTAAAATTAGACTTTTTTTAAAAAAAACAATTAGCTAGTATGCTTCTTGATTTCCAAGTCCATGTTCTAAGTTTTTAATGGTAATCTGTATAAACAACTAATTCCCACCCTGTGAGAGCATCATGAAGCTATTAAAATATATTAAAATATTACCTTGGCTGGGGATATAGCTCAGTTGATAGAGTGCTTGCCTTGAATGCACAAGGCCTGGATTCAATCCCCAGCACCACCAAAAATAATAATAATAATAATAATAATAATAATAAATAAAATATAACCTCGAAGAATGAACTCCTAAGACTAGATTTTTTCTTTCGTAATGCATTATAGTTATACACAATAGTTGGGCTCATTGTGATGAAATCATTCACGCATGAAATTTGATTTACTCCATTTCAGTCTCCAGTGACCTCCTTTACCTATCCTCCCCTCTATCCTCTCCTATTCTCCTTCCTCTACTCTTTTGGCCTTCCCTTTATTTATTTATTTACTTACTTACTTACTTTTTATTGGTTACTTATAGTTATACATAAAGGTTGAATCCACTGTAGTGTATTTAAACATTCACATAGTATAATTTTGTCAAATTCAGTCTGAATTTCCTCCCCTTTCCTATCCTCCCTCCCTCTTAACTCCTTTGTCTATTCTAAACACTAGATATTTGACATATGTGAACAGAATTGGATCTTGAAAGCTGAGGTGATCACTTGAAGTTTGATCCCATGAAAATGTACCCATATATAAATATGAGCTGGTTTCATGAATTTGGAGCACTTAGGTTCGGTCAGTACCATCAGGATGCTAGAGTAAAACTGTCAAAGCATTTTAAGTTAAATTCATATAAACCTGATAAAGAACTGTTGACATAGTTCTAATAAATATGATGACTCTCAGACCATGCCAGTTTTTATGTGGAATTAAACATGCATATTTCAATCACTCAAATCAACTAGCATCCTTCCCATGTAACTGCAGATTGAACATGAGAGTTACTCAAGGACACAGAGGACCACAGATACAGATTCTCAGAGGAAGTGCTAGACCATATGCAGAAATCACCAAAAAAAGGGGGGGAGAGAGAGAGAGAGAAAGGTCTGAAAACTATTTTCAAGCTTTTTCTTCTACCCACATTAATTATGCCAAAAATTAAATTTTGCATATTGAAGATTTTGTTTGTTTTTATGAGTGCTTTTGGAGACAGCAGACCTTTGAAGAGAACCTTGTCCTAAGTGAGAAGAAATTATATGCTTCCTCTTTACCTCCAGTCAATAGAAAGGAGCTTTTTAAGTTAGAGGACATGGTCAACTGCCTTGAAGATGTAAGGTAGAGAGACGCTTTGACAATGAAGACAAACAAAAATTACTGGAACTTGGGTGTCCTGCATTAAATAAAATTTTCAAGGCATAGAATGTGTTTTTGAGTTTGGGGAGGAAAGGAGGTGGGTACCCTTGGGAGAACCACCATGCAGTCTTATCCAAGAGGGCTAGATGCCATGGCTTTAGGCATCTGCCAAGTGTACAAAATGCCAATTCTAGGTCATGAAATAGAAAAATAAGAATTTTTGTCCCTTTTCTCAACTTTTTCCTTGCAAGCAACCCTGGTTGCAAGAGAAGCCAGGTGGAGAAAAAGAAAAGTCAATTGAGTCTCCTGTCCAACTGGAAATCTTGCACCAAGTCTGAGCTGGGGAAGTAAGATGTGCCCTATGGGACAGGCCCCTTTGTGTGTAGCATGTGACACTAGACATCAGAGTCATTGAAACAAGGCTCTTTCCATTTTCTGGAAGAGCCTAGAATGAGCAGAAAATATGCCTTTGATTTTGTCCTGGTCAAAAGAAGAATGGGGACAGAAGGAGCCAAAAATATAATTGTATATGACTAGATCCTTCCAGAAGAGTTTTGTTATTTAAGTATTGTGAAGATCCAAGGTAAGAAAATCTATTTTTGAAAAAGTGTGGAGATTGAGAAATAAAATTTGTGTCATATTGTTCTAGAAGCATGTAAACAAAAGTAAAGACTACTTTCCCAGTAGTGGAAGACAGATGGGTCAGTTAATCCTATCTGACATCAGATTAGCAATTATCTAGTTCTTATGTGATTTTATCTAGACATCAATTACCTAGTTCTTATGTGATTTTATACCCAAAAGCATAATACAGCAGGCAGGCATAAATTTGGAAGAAAATTAACTAGCATTATGGCTGTCACCAAGAAAAGCTTGCAAACAATTCAAACAAGAAAAACTGAGACACCATACCAGACCCCAGATTTAATGGCACGATGATAAAAGAAAAAAACACAATGAACCCAATGCTTTTGTGTAGATATTGCAAGAAGACACTGGGCAAGCTATCAGGCAAAGTACAGAGAAGAAACACAACAAGAAAGTGTGTTTTGGTTTAATTTGGTTTATTCAGGAAATGCCAAAGCTGGGGGTTTTCTGCTTGGAAACTTCTTCAGTAGTGGGCCTCGTGGAGTCTTGGGAAATATTAACATCTGGGTCTCTGCAGTGTGAGGACTTCAATGGTTGTGTTTGCTGATTTGCATGGTGTAAACACTCACCATGTTTATATTCAGGCTATCAGTGTGGTCAAGTGCATAAGGGCAAGAATCATATGGTTTTCCATCCTTTATTTCTGCCTTACAGAAAGCTCCTGCCTCAACGCAAGAACTAAGAGGGTGGAGAAGAAGGATGAATTCTTTCCAGCATGTGATTAAGATCAAAAGTTCTCCTGGACTCAGCTCTCCAGGCCTGAGTGTTGTATTTGGAACAATATGTGGGTATATGAGTGTGTGAACCAATGACCTCTAAAACCAGAGTCCTCTCTTGGGTGCTCCATGTAGCATCCACCAAAAGACATTCCAAAGATGGGCAGAAAGCAACCACCAGGCTGTGTTGCTCCTACGTTCAGTGATACCCAACACCTGGATAAAGTTTCTCCAATAGTATTTAGAAGCATTGACTACAAACCCTTCTATATTTTAACCTGTTAAGTCTCAGCATCTCAGATGTGGGACACCTATAGCAATTGACTAATAAATATCCACTTATGGCAGCTTTTCAAATAAATACTGTTATTTGTAGAATTCTATTCTTTTGAGAAAATTAATAGGTAAGTAATTAGAATACTTGAAAATGTATATACATATTTACATATATATGAAAATATCTGTCTAAAGGATGCATAGCTCTAGATTATGATTCCCAACTTATTTTAATGCATCTGTGTCAATTTTGTTGACATATACACAGAATTGAAAACTCAAGACTTAGTGAGTTAAACAGCTCATTGGGGTAGAGGGTGATTACTTTAAAAATGCCAGACTTTGCATCTTAGTAAAGCTGTAAGCCACTTAGCAAGAACCTGTTTCAAAATAAAAAAACGAAAAAAGTGGGCTGGAGATGTGGCTCAGTAATTATGCACCCTGAGTTCAATACTCAGTACCAAAAAAAAAAAAATGCCAAATTTCTCCTTTTAGGAACAGAGAGGTAAGGCTTGGGTGATAATAAATGTATGCTTTGCCCTAGTGGCCTTTCTTCACTTCTGATGTTTGGAATGATGGGGAAAGAAACAATAGCATTAAATCTGAATATTTACTTCAACATCCATGAACAATATCAGCCACAATTGTTCTGTTTGGAAATTGTATCAACTTCACAAATTGCCATTTGCTCAAATTAAGCAGGAACCAAAGTACCATAGAGAAAAACCTTTTCAATCTTCTCTTATTAAGAGGCAGGGTCTCACAATATTGCCCAGGCTGGATTGCTGTGGCTATTCAAGGCACTGTTCCACTACTGATCAGCACATCTGACATGGTGGTACCCATGCTCCCAGGAGGCCACCGTATGGATGTCCAGTGTAGTGTGCACATCTGATCGGCTAGAGCACATAAGCCCCAAACTCCTAGACTCAAGCCATCTTCCTGCCTCAGCCTCCTTGGGAGCTGGGATGACATTGCCATGCCCACCACAACCTTTTCAATCTCAAACTAGAAGAAACAGATGTCGGGGAGCAAATCAGTGCTCCCATAGAAATCTTAATTATTATTTACTTCAAATCCATATTATTTTCGAAGAGAAAGGAAACATGAATACCTAGTGAAGTCGAACTCAGAGGGCAGAGTGACTCAGTCGAGTGAATTATTCAATCTCCCAAATATGATTCTCTTGTTTTCTATCCTCTTACCTCATGTGTCAAAGAAGCATGAATTCCCCGGGATAAATGAAGTTGTCTCAAATACAAATCTCTCATGTAAAAAAAACATTAATCTGTTTGGAGACTTTCCTATAATTTCTAAGGGCAAAGCTATACTGAATATTAATAGAATTTGGCTTTCCTTGACATAAATTTGGACAGCTGACACCCAACTGACTGACGGAGCACACACAGCCGAGCAAATCTTATTAATCTCCGGTTTGGATCTGTGACTCCCCAGAAGCTCTTGCTGATGTATACTCGGTCACAGTAATCAGCTGCTCGGAATGGTGCTTCCCAGTCTGGCTATCCCAGGAAAGTCCTCCCTCCTCACTGAGCTCCACAGCATCTGACTGTTAGTGACAGGCATGTCATAGAGTGTTAGCCACAACTGTGAGAACTGTCACCACATGATTCGTTTCCTCTCTCTCCCTCCTGCTAGCTCAACTGGGCAGGCCCCAGCCACGTGTACCAGGAGGGAATAATCTCTAGTACTTCCAACTGAAAGTAAAAACACCGTCTCCATCGTTACTAGTCGGCCGCAGACTGCTCCTTTGGTTTGGCCTGTCAATCTTGTGATCTCTTTAGGGGTTTGTACATGGGGTTTTAAGCTGTTTATGTTTGTCTGTTCAATTCACTGGATCCAGACCAGTGCATCCTTGTGGGGAGATGCAGACCCGTGGAAATCAAAAGACCTATGGTTGGAAGATACTTTGGAGATGGTCTCATCACTTATTCATGTTCCCAAAAAGGAACCTAGAAGGAACAATTGCACGTTGAAAGGGACTGAGGGTATAAAGGTTTTATTTCACCGTATTGGAAAAAAATGTTTGAACTTAAAGGACAGTTATAAGCACAACTGTATATTTTTATCTGAATTCACCATTTGCTAATATCTTGCTACATTTGCTTAACCTCTCATAAGTACAGACATAGGTGTGTAAATATAGATATCTAGAATGTAATCATCTTATTAAATCACTTGAAAGCATATTACAGACACATCATCTTTTATCCCCAATAATCCCAAAGTACTTCTGCATGCATCTCCTAAGAACAAAAGCATTATTTTACAGACACAGGAAAGTGAGAAAATTCAGAAAATTTGACTTTGCCATACTAGTCATCAGTCTTTGAGATATGGTGGGGGTGGAATTGGGTTCATAGGATTAGAGAAGTCAAAAATTCTCACACATGAGACCAAGAAAGCTGGTGGTTATTTTAGTGCAAAGACCTTGGCAGGAAAGGTTGGGAGCCTGGGCAGAGGCTAGCACTGGTGCAAATTTTCATCTGAATCTAGAAGCCTAAGAACCTACCGCTGTAACATCTTCAGGCGGGAGAAGATGGATGTCCCAGTTCAGAGTGAACCATTCAGTTGTGTTCCCCTCAGGGAATGGAAGGATGCCTGCCCCCATTGGTGAGAGCAGACCTTGACCCAGACCTCACTTCAAATGCTGATCTCTTCAGGAACAACCTCACTGACACAACCAGGAAAGATATATTGCAATATATTACTAGGTATCCAGGCCTCCTTTAGTGTCTTTAAATTAGCACATAAAATCAACCAACGCCTGTCCTTTATCACACATGTCCTTCAAGTCTAATTGAGGATCGCACTTTGTGTTTGGTGGGTGTGTTTCTTTCCCTGATTTCTTTGTCTTTTAGGACACTGACGTGTTTAAAGTCACAACATTAGGATGCGGCGTGTGATGTCACTTTGTCCCATATTTGCAGAAGAGGGTAACTTTATTTACTTCTTAATGTGAGATCTCTCCTCTGTAAAATTACCATTTTTTCCCTTGGAAATTAATAATTAATCTGTAGGGAGATATTTTGAGACTGTATAAATATTCTATTCCCCATTAAACTTTTACTCAAAAGTGTGGACATCCATTGATGATATTTGCCAGAATCAAGTTTAAGTCTGGTGATTGAAAATGGTGGTTTTCAATTATTATTCTTTATTTACTTCATTATTCTTTCTGCTTTTAATTGTTATTCGACTCTGCTATAGTTTGGCAAGATTCCCCCAAAGGTCCATGTGTTAAAGGCTTGGTTCCCAGCCCATGGTGCTGTTATTATGAGGTGGACCTTTAACAGGGAGAGCCCACTTGGAAGTCTTCTGGTCATATGGCGGCATGCACTCAAAGGGATATGGGGATCCTGGACCTTCCTCTTTCTTTGTTTCACAGCTGCCATAAGGTAAGCTGCTTCCTCTCCATTCCTCTATGGGATCACCACAAGCCAAAAGCAATATGGCCCACCAGCCAGAGACTGAAATCTCCAAAGCTGTGAGCCAAAATACACTTTCCCTCTTTTTAAGTTGATTGTCTCCGATATTTTGTTACAATAACAAAAAAATAAATGCTCTAAGCAAGTTTTCCATGATCCCTCCATTAAACACTTGTTTATTTAATAATTTATTTAGTTGCTCAGTATCAACATGGACTCTAGACCCCTATCATGATTTATTTGGATGTTCAAACCATTCTAGGTTTGGCCGGTGGGGGTTTCTTCAAGGTGGCTTCAATGTCATTCTTAAATATCACTGTAATTTTGAGAGTACTTATTTGCTGACCCAATTAGATGTTCCAAATTCATTCTGTGCTTTCCTTGCCCTAGCCCCAGAAAAAGACATTTCCTCACACAGTACCCCTGGCTCAATATAGGAATGGTATTTGAAGCCAAATTCTGGGTGTTTGTCCAAGTCTCGATGATGCAACAGAAAGTCCTGGAACAGGCTGAAACCTGCTGTTCACACTGCATCGGGCTCGACACTCCTGGCTCCCCACCCTTTGAACAAGGGGTGGATGCCAGGAAAAGTGGCTGATTTTTCTTGGGCATTGGTGTACTTCTTCAACTCCTACTACTTCTGCTCATCCTTTTCTTTGAATCCATACAAAAAGCAGGGCTACCTTGTATAATGTGGCAGTGAACATGAGAGCACAGAAGTCACTTGGACATATTGATTTCAACTCTTTTGGATACATGCCCAGATTGCTGGATTATGTGGTAGTTCTATTTTTAATTTTTAGAGAAATCTCTACACTGCTTTCCAGAGTGGATGTATTAATTTACATTCCCACCAACAGAATACAGGGCTCCCTTTTCTCCCTGTCTTCCTAACACATGTATCATACAATTTCATCTTTTTGATAACAGCCATTCTAATAAGTGTGAGGTAAGATCTCGTCATTTTAATTTGCATTTCTCTACTGTATTTTTTTATGAATCTGTTGACCATTTTTAGTGTCTATTTTTGAGAAATGTCTGTTCAGGTCTCTGTCAATTGTTTAATTGAGTTGTTTTCTTGCTCTTGAGTTGTTATAGTACCTTATGGATATTGACCCCCTTATCAAATGAATGACTCACAACTATTTTCTCTCCCCTGAAGGTTGTCTCTTTACTTAGTTGGTTGTTTCTTTGCTGCACAGAAGCTTTTTAATTTGATGCAGTCTCACTGGTCTGGTTTTGCTTTTGTTGTCTGTGCTGAAGTCATATCCAAAAAAAAAAAAAATTCATTGACCCTATCAATGTCATGAGCTTTTCATCTATGTTTCCTTCTAGTAATTTTATAGCTTCAGGTCTTATGTTAAAGTCTTTAATCCATTTTCAGTTTATTTGAGCATATTGCCCGAGATAAGGACCCGGTTTCTGTCTTCTGCATGCCTCATGGAATATTATCCAGTCTTTAACAAGAATGGAATTCTATCATTTGTAATAACACAGATGAACCTGCAGGATGTTATATTAAGTGAAATAAGCAGGAACAGAAAGACAAATACCATGTGATCTCAAGAAGAGCAAATGATGGTTACCACAGGTTCGGGTGGGAAGTGAGGGAATGGGAGTCGTTTATGAAAAGGTGCAAAGTTTCAGATAGATTAGAGGAATAAATTTTGAGATATATTACACAGCAGGATGGAAATAATCAATGACAATGTTCAAAATAACTTAGATAATAGATTTCAAATGTCTCACTTTAAATAAATAATAAGCAAGTGAGGTGATAGACATACTAATTACCTTTTATACACACACACACACACACACACACACACACATTTTATCCCCTTAATGTATGAAATTAAGATTTGTCAATTTAAAATAATGCCAATTTTTATTAGCAAGGTAAGGCTAATAGAGAAAGCTCAGATGCTTTCGTGCAGACATAGGGAAGTGTTATCCTGATAATCCTGATGCTAGCTCATAGGTAAACACAGGGGGACAATTTTTATGAACTCATGCCAGACTCTTTTTTTCATTTTTTTTAATTGTGGTAAAATACCTATAACATCAATTTACCATTTTAAAGTGTATAATTCAATAGCATTGAGCACATTTACAATATTGTATACCACCATCTAATTCCAGGATATTTTCATTATCCCAAACAAAAACCCTACACCCATTAACCCATCCATCCACCCTCCTTTTCTCCCTTCCCCACCCTCTATCAACCACTCATCTGTCTCCATGGATTTAATATTCTAAGTATTTCATCAGGGGAATCATACAATTTCAGTCTTTCTGTATCTGGCTTCTTTGACTTAGCATAATGTTTTCAGGTTTTACCTTGATGTAACATGTGTCATTATTATTAATTGTATGGCTAAATGATACTCCAGTGTATGGGAATATCACATTTTGTTTATCTACTTATTAAATGATAGGTACGCAAATTGTTTTCACCTCTTGGCTATCAAAAACAGGGCTGCTATGAACCTTCCTGTACAATTTTTTAAATAATGCTTTTCAATTCCTTGGGGTATATACCTAAAAGTGGAACTGCTATATCAAATGGTACTTTGTTTAACCTTTTGAGGAACCATCAAAGTGTTTCCTGCAGAAGTTGTACCATCATACATTCCCATCAGTAGTTTGAAGGTTACAGTGTCTCCTATCTTCACTAACACCTATTTTCCTTTTCCCGACAATTATAGCCATTATAATAGGTGTGAAGTGGTATCTCATTTTATTTTTATTCGTATGTCCCTAATGATTCGTGTCTATACTTATTGGTCATTTGTATACTTTCTTTGGAGCAGTGTCTATTCAAGTCCTTTGCCCATGTTTAATTGGGTTAAATCCTTGCTGATTTATAGGACTTCTTAACATATTTTGGGTATCAAATCTTCACCAGGTATATGATTTCTATTATATGTACCTTGCAAGTATATGATTTCTCTCATCCACGAGTTATTTTTTCTCTCTTAATACTCTAAGTGTCCATTTATACAAAACTGTTTCTTTATTTTTGATGAAGCCTAATTTAGCTATTTTTGTTGTTGTTGCTTGTATTTGGAATGATAAAAAAAAGAAACCATTCCAATGCAAATTCAAGGTTATGAAAATTTTATTATTTTTCTTCTTTGAGTTTAAAGTTTAACTCTTATTCTTATTTCTTTGAACTATTTTGAGTTCACTTTTGATGTGGCACAAGGTAAAGTCCAGTTTTATTCTTTTGCATGTGAAACCCCAACTATTCCAGCATGATTTGTTGAAGAAACAAGAGCTCTTCCCATTGAATGACCCTTGTTAAAAATCGATAAACCATGTGCATATGGGTACATTTCTTGGACTTTGAATTTTTATTATGACTAAATGTATTTCATTTTATAGGAATTTATCTGTCCACCTATATGTCAGTGTGACACTGATTTAAAATTCTGTGGCTTTGTAATAACTTGGGAAATTGAAAACTTGAGTCCTCCGACTCTCTTCTTTTTCAAGATTGTTTTAGCTATTTGGATCCCTTGAAATTCCTTATGAATTTTGGAATTGTCTTTTCCATTTCTACAAGAAAAGGGCATTGGGATTTTAACAGTGATCACATTGAATCTGTAGACCACTCTGGGAAGCACTGCCATCTTAACAATATAAAATCTTGCAATCCATGAGCACAGTAGGTCTTTATATTTATTGAGGTCTTCTTTAACTTTGTTAAGTGATATTTTATAATTTTCATCATACAAGTTTTATGCTGCTGTGGTTAGATTTATTTCTAAGTATCTTATTCTTCTTTTTGATGCTATTGTACATGGAATTAACATTTTTTAATCTCCTTTTCAAATCGTTCCTTGCCAGCAAAGGGAAATACAAGGGTGAACATTTCTTGACATCCTATTCTATAAATTATCACAGTTAGTCCCACAAAAGAGTTGGACGTAATCTCTATTTACAGATGAGGAAAGTACAACCCAAATATGTCAAAACACAAGAAAATGGGACCGGAATAGAAAGAGGCAAAGATGAGACTGGCCCATCACTGATGGATTTCATTTCTTTTCTGCCTCTTTTCTTACACTTCCTTCTTGTTCTCTCATCTCCAGCCACTCAAATTCTTTGGGCTCATTCCCTTGTTACTTAGCATTTCATTCCTTGTACCTGACAGAATCGACTTATAAGGAGGAAAGGTTTCTTTGGGCTCACAGGGTCAGAGATTTCAGGACCCAGACACCTGGCCCCATTGCTTTGGACCTGTAGCAACGCAGCACATCACCGCAGGAGCCTGTCCCAGAGGAGACCCATTCACCACCTGCTGGTTAGGAGAGAGAGGAAAGCCCAGCATCCCACAGGTCCCTGCAAGGGCTCATCTCAATACCCCAGCTTCCTGATCACTCTATCCATATCCCCTATATATGCATGGCCTCTTGTCTAGTTCCCTTTCTCTTTTATTGTGTTTCAGGTTAGGTGTCCATATGGGTCTCTCTCTGAGCTCCCTCAGCAGGTCCATGTTTGTGTGGCGTACTACCTGTTTATCCCCAGCCCCTAGCATGGCACAGAGTAGACACTCAGCACATCATTGTAAAATGGGTGGGGCATCAAGAATCAACTAAAAGCCTTTAAGACATATGAATGACCATTTACATTGCCACTGAGAAAGACTGATCTACTGTTTCTGCAACTCTGCCCCTTTCAGCATGCCTTTGCATATTCGTTTTTGAGTCAGTTCAACCTAGAGATGCAATTTTAATTATTGTTCTGATACTTTTCTTTTTGAAGTATATATTAATCATTCACTGTGCCACTACAGTTCAAAGGAAAAATGAATGTTTTACATAAACTTCTTTCTCTAAACACGAGGAATAGAACCACCATATGACCCAGCCATCCCACTCCTTGGTTTAGAGCTAAAAGATTTAAAATCAGCATACTACAGTGACACAGTCACAGCAGTGTTTATAGCCACACAATTCACAATAGCCAAGCTACGGAACCAACCAAGCTGCACTCCAACAGACAAACCGGATAAAGAGAATGTGGTATTTATACACAATGGAATTTTACTCAGCCATAAAGATGGATGAAATTATGGCATTTACTGATAAATGGATGGAACTGGAGACTATCATGCTAAATGAAATAAGCCAGACTCAGACAGCCAAAAGTTGAAAGTTTTCTCTTAAATGTGGAAGCTTTTACAAAATAAGGGGGGAAATGGGGGAGTTGTAGCAAAATAGAAGAAAGATCAGTGGATTAGATGAAGGGGACTGTGGAGAAAAGGGAAGGGATGGGGTAAGAGAAGATCAGTGGAATGAACCTAACCTAACTTTCCTAAGTACATAGACAAATATACCACAGTAAATCTCATCTTCATGTTTAGCCACAAGACACTAAAAACAAACCAAAAAACTAAAAGTAAATAGCAGAAAGATTAGTGGAATAGAGGGCAAGGACAAGGGGAGGAAGAAGGGGAGGCAAAGGGAAAATATTGGGGACTGAATTAGAGCAAATTATATTCCATGCTTTTATAATAATGCCAAAATGAATCCTAATGCTATGCATAACTGAAAAGAATCACTTAAAAAAGACTTCTCTTGTCACATAGAAATGTTTTCTTGAAAGTGAGAGTCATCCTTTAGTCCCTCACTGGAGGAACACCTATGCAATCAAATGGCCCAGGTACAATAAAAATGATTCATCCACATGAAAATAATGACATCTTTCATTTGTGACAACATGGATGGAACTGGAGATAATTGTGTTAAGTGAAATCAGTCAAATCAAAAAAAGAAAAGTATCCCATGATCTCACTCATGTGTGGAATCTAAAGAAGTGATCTCAAAAAAAAAAAAATGAGAATAGAATAGTAGTTACCAGAGGCTGGAGAGAGGGGTGGGGCAGGGGAGGATAGGGAGAGATTGGTCCATGGGTACAAAGTTACTATAGTTACTATCTTACTGCAGTAAGATAGGAGCAAGAATTTCTGGTGAGTTATTACATAGTAGGCTGATAGGTTACAATATTGTGCTGTACATTTCAAAAAGATAGAAGAAAGAATTTTTAAAATTTTCCCCCATAAAGAAATGGCAAATGTTTGAGGGGATAGATAGGCTTAACTTGATTTAAACATTAAATAATATGTACATCATCAAAATATTACATGCTATCCTGTTAATATATACAATTTCATGATTTTTCTATGTCAGTTTAATATAAATGAAAATAAAAATAAAAAATTAAATGATACATCCAACATACTGAATCATTTAAGATGCTTAACAAAAAAGCCTATTTTTTCAACTCAGTAATAATGATTAGTCCTATTTCTAAAATGGAATTAATTATATCATAAACTATCCTAGGAGAAAAGTTCATTTTAGAGTTAGTTCGGAAATGATTAAAATTTCTCTTAATTTTCTAAGTAGATATGGATTTATTCTACATTAAATATTAGGGATAAATGTTTCTCATATCATTTGAATCTTTTCTTGAGGGGGTAGGGGGAATGAACTCAGGGGCACTCAACCACTGAGCCACATCCTGAGCCTTATTTTGTATTTTATTTGAGACAGGGTCTCACTGAGTTGCTTATTGCCTTGAAGTTGCTGAGGCTGGCTTTGAACTCACAATCCTCCTGCCTCAGCCTCCAGAGCCATTTGGATTACATGTCTTCTTAAAAATCAAATAATCTTAATGGGAGGATGGGAATTCCCAGTGAACAAAGGAAGAGACATGAGAGGGTTTTTTTTCTATGTTCTTGTGTGTTAATGTAGTTTCATCTCTTTAAGTAAATCACAGTGGGATTGTTAAGCAGTACGGTGTTTAAGAGCTTGGTCAAGGCATCCCCCAGACATGGCTTGAAAGTGGGAACTTAGTAGCTACAAATCCTCTTAGAGTTTACTCAATCTCACTAAACATCTGTTTCATTGTCTATAAAATTCAAAACACTAGAAGCTGCCTCCCAAGTTTATAGGAAGGATGAAATGAGATATTGTCATAAGGTTCTCAGCACCTGCTTTCATCCAGTCAGTCCTTAACCACTGAGCGCTGTTGCTCTTTTAAAGGTTTCTTCTCAAAGACAAGACTGCAGAATGCACAAACTCAAATCCTCTCGTCACTTCTTGCAACTTTTCCCTCAGCTCTATTTCAGGGAAGCCAAAGCATGTAGCTGTGATTCAAGAAGTTGGCTGAGACGTCTTTGTACCCCAGAATTGCTGACTAGATACAAGAAGAGAACAAAGAAGCAACCAATTGTGTACATGTGTCCGTGCGTGTTTTGTAGCACTAGGATTGAACCCAGAGCCTCATAAATGCTAAGCCAGCAGCTCTACAGCTTAGCTATACCTCCAGCCCCAGCAATATATATTACAAAGAAATGCCAACCATTGTGATTCAGTCACCCTTCTAGGACTTAGCAAGCATTTTTGTAAATAAAACCCAGCCTCACATGCCCCATCCCAGCCAAGAAAAGGAGGCCAGAAAGCAAAGTGATGGAAATAAGAGCACAGATAGCTCAAGTCACATTTATAGGGGGAGTCGTCCTCCTAGAAGGGAGAGCTGTGGATCTTCCAGCCTCTACTGGAAACTAATGAGAAGAGACAATCCAAAAGGAACTTAATTTGTCCTTCCCCCACTCATGGATATTCTTAATTTGAAATCTTTATCAATAAATAGGAATTGGGCTAGGCATGGTGGCGCACTGTAATCCCAGTGGCTCAGGAGGCTGAGGCAGGAGGATCGAGAGTTCAAAGTCAGCCTCAGCAACTTAGCAAGACCCAAAGCAACTTAGTGAGACCCTGTCTCAATATAAAAAAATAAAAAGGGCTGGGAATGTAGCTCAAGTGCCCCTGGGTTCAATTCCTGGTACTCCCTCTGAAATCAGTAAATAAAAATAAAAAACAAATAGGAATTAGTGGGACAAAACAAAGAGACATACTCCTGGAAGAAAAATTTATCATCATCTGGGCAATCGAGTAGCTACAAACATTCTAAGGTTGCTGTCTGCAGCTATACAAAGCTGACATGCCCTAGGTCCATATATGCAGAAGCAGAAGCTGATAGGCAAAAACTCTTAGCAAGCTGCTGATGGTCATAGGGTGCTAAGACATGTACAGTTAGGACTCAATGCTGTAAAGGACCAAGCATCAAATCATGGCTGAAAAAGAAAAATCAAGGAAGTAGTACCTTCATGATAATCTCAATCAAAATTAGCAGCAGGTGACATCAGTGTCTTTTAGAGCAAACAGGTTCTCGTCATATGAAGACATATAAATCCAGGGAAGAATTCAAACAGATTCTGGGCCATGGCCTCTGATGAGCATGAATTGCTGCTAATCAACAAAAGTCAAGCTGCCCAAGGTCATTGCAATAATCTGCCTTCATTTTCAGTTCTACAGCTTATTCTTACTAAAGCAATCAAGATGTTGCATGATTATAAAAGATAGTCTCTAAGCTAGGATTTGGGAAATCCTGTGGCACTAGAAATATTTTATCTCTCTCCTCTGGGGAGGAGAGAGAAATAAGGAACCATTAGCAAAGGTCTTGCTGTGTGTTTACTATGCTGTTTCCTTCCGGGAACTACATTTCCCAGCTTCTTTTGGTGCTAGTTTGGAGCCATAGGTAATTCATTTTGAATAATGAAATTTCACTTCCAGACCAAGGCAGATAAGAACTTTTGTTCCCACTCATCCCTCTCACAGCCCAGTAGGCAATGCCCAATCTCCATCTGATTGCCCTTATCTCTTTAGCCTCCATCTGGGATGTAGCAGCCTGCCTGTTTTGCTTGGTCCCTTCAGCCCTCCAGGCAATCCTGTTGGGCAAAATTTTTATAGGACCAGGCTGGTCAATATGTGGCCATGGGATCACTTTTGACCCACATGTAAGTTATAGTAAATTTTATTTGGATATTTTAACCTGTTAAGTGTGTGCATTTTTGCTGTACCCACCCAATTGAACTTTAAATAAAACAAAGCAAAACCTAGTATTAAAAATAAATAAAAGATAGTTTTGAATGAGACTATGATGCAGTCACCATGCATTTTCAGTTTACAGCTACAACTTTGCCAGTCCATTCATGAAGCAAGCTTGAGCTCACTTTTTAATCAGCTGATCATCAAAGATCTTCCATGTGGCTGTCAGTGTGTACTGAGGGTAATACTGGTGTAGTAATAGTGAACAACATGGAGATTTTGTGCAGATATTTTAGGACCCCTGGCCTTGCTTGGGCATAATTCCAGATATTCTGGCACAGTTTAACAATGTATTGTTCCGTGGCCCATTCAATAATATGACACAGTGGTTCTGATAGAACCAAGCTCATGATGGGTTGTTTTGGTCACAAGGTCTCTCCGTGTCCTGTGATTAGGTACTCTGTCTAAGGTTCCCATAGCATGCCAATGCTGTTGCTTAACGATGTAGGCTTCTCTGCTGAAATAGTGTATCCTTGGTCTGGAAGTCCGGGTGTCTACATTGTGATTTTGCCATTGGGGCTTGCCAAAACCTCAACATGGCATCTTTTTCCACCAAAAATAAACCCAATACCAAAAGATCTGCAGAGCGATGTGGTCCAAGAGGCGTTGCTACTATAGCCTTGACCCAGTGGAGGATCCAGTCTTTTTCTGGTCCACCTGATGGGATTAATTGAGTGGTGGCTTAAGGCAGGCAGGGTGTGGCTGGAGGAGATGGGTCATTAAGGGCATGGCTTTGGGGTATATATTTTGTATCTGGAGTGGGGTCTTTCTCTGCTTCCTGATCATCAGGTAAACATCGTCCCTCCATTCCCACACCCTTCCACCCTGATGTTCTGTCTCACCTCAAGCATGGAGAAATGGAGCGGGCTTCCTATGGACAGAGATCTCTGAAACCGTGAGCCCCAAATAAACTTTTCCTCTTCTAAAATTGTTCTTGTCAGGTCTTTGGTTATAGCAGCAAAATAAAAGCTGACTAAAAACAATGTGAATAGTTGTTGCACTATATTGTTTAGAGAATCATGACAAGAAAAAATGTACATCTTCAATACAGATACAATTTTTTTCCATTTTTTTTTTTTGTCTGAAGTTGGCTAACTCTGTTGATGTAGAGCCAGTGGATCCAAAAGGTCAATTGAATAGCAGATTTTTCTGAATGATCCTCTCATTTGGCTTGAAAGAAGAAGAAACCACTCCTCTCCCACAACATGCCAATAGAAAACATGCTATAGCCATCTATATCTCCCTACTTAGGGGTTCCTCTCCCAGTCTCCTCAAACTATGCTGCTTTTAGAAGCTGGAAACAGAAGATGAAGAACAGTCCTCATGATCTTGACCTGTCTCCTCACTCTTGAATCTGGAAACACTTTGGGGGGAACATTTAAAAAAATCACAACTAAGCCTGAGAAAGATAATCTCAACTCTGATTATATCAGTAACATGATCACGAGATAGTTTATCTAAAACCAGCTGAGAATTACTCAACCTGACAAAGATCCTTTTTCTATCTACAAAAATGGAACAGTACTGGTGAGAGAAATGAGAAAATGCTTTCCGTAAATGTTCTTATTTTTATCATATGAAAATTAAGAATTGTAAGGATTAAATGAGATAAAGTATATGGTTGTTACTTGATGATACATAAAAGTCTATTTTGGACATCAAAGGGTTTTTTTTAATAAGAAACCTATGTTAATTCACAAAGAAAGCATGAGGAAAATGCAAATACATTAGTAAAAATTATAATGTTGTAAAATAGCAACATTATACAATATTCTTAATACAGTATTCTTAATAAATTCTCAAAAAAGCAAAATGCAAAAAAAAAAAAACCAGGAGATTCAGTGAAAACTACAAGAATTTGTTCAAGTAAAATATTAAACAGAAAGAATATCAGGAACATGGAAGCCTGCTCTCATAACCACTGTCTCTTCCCAAATACTCTCTAGAGCCAATAACATCCATGCATCCCATTTTCCCCATTCCCCAGAAATGTCTAGTCTCTTTCTCCAAGATGGTATTCCTTCTTTATGTTTTAGATTAATTGGAGCTGAATATAACAGAATATGATTTGATATTTAAACCTTTCTTGGTTTTAACTTCCAAAAGAAACATCGTTTGTTAGTGTTATACTTTTCAAGCTCTTGTTTTCTTATTGAATAACTCTTGGTCAGTTTGTATCAATCATTTAAGAAGTGAATTCAATTATTTCTGAATGAAATCTATTTTGCTTTCCAAATGTATTTCCCTTCTCAATCTCATTCTGAAATTGGAGGCTGGATGGCTTTCATTTTGATGGCAAACTGCCTGATTTGACCAGTTTTGGCAAGAATGAAATTTTTGGCCCGGATCTAATGGCTCCAGGCTTCATGTAATATTTGAAGGAAAAGTAAACTTTGAAATCTTTGTCTAGGGTGTCCACACTCACATAAGACACTCTGTGACTGAGAGATGGAGCCAGGCAGGAGGATAGTTTACCTTTCCACCACCCCACCTCCCAGAAATCCAGAGTCCAAAATCTTCCAATTGCTGTGAGGGAACATTTGTCAAGGTAGAAGGAACATATGCAGTCATTTCATTTAAAAGGTTGTTAACTCGGTTTCTAACTGGGAAATATTCAAACACACATAATGTGGACCTCTCACAGGTTAGGAGCAGAACCACTTGGGTTAGAGTTAACTCCACCTTAACATGTTCTCAAACATATGTGTGGGTTCTGGAATGTTTCATTAAGTTCTGACAAGGATCCTTCTGAACCCACATAGAGGATGTTCCCTCTTGAGGACTGTCTTCCTCTTAGATTCTTCTAGGAACAAAAGTCCTCAATGTCTCTGCTGCCAGCAGGATCATGAGTGACATATACCACTGACTTAGTCTGCAGTTTACAGTCTATTCCCCTCAGGTGACCAGTGAGGCTCACCCTGAATAAACAACTCAGGTGGGGTTAATAGACAATGGATGCCCCCAAAGGCTGGAGCTGGGTGGGGTCAGCACCTTCTCTACCATTTACCTGCTAGGTTATTTGTATCTTGGTCCATTTCGAGTTTCTGAAATAGGAAGTTACAAAGTGAATGATTTTAAAAGAACAGAGATTTGTTTATCTCTGTTCTGGAAGCTGAGCAGTCTGAGGTTGAGGGGCCCACCTCTGGCACAGGTCTTCTTGCTGGCTCATCCTATAACACACAGAAGAGCCAAAGAATATTAGCATGGGAGAATATAGAGACCAAGCCAGCAATCATAGCAACTTCACTCTCAGAATAATGAGCCCACTTCCAAGTTGATGACATGAATCTATTCTGCCCTCATGACCTAATCACCTCTTAAAAGGTCCCTCTTCATACTACTGTGACAATGGCAATCAATTTCAACCTGACTTTTAGAGGGGACATTCAAACCAGTGTGCAAGGAAAGGAAGCTTCAGAGCACACACCCCAGTGCTTACTAAACAAATATTTATTATTTAAGCTTATTACAAATATTTATAAGCTCAATAATATTGCTTCAGGTGATATGACCATACCTCCCAAATAGCGCAAGCCAATACCTTCAAGTGCGCGTGCACACAACACATGCTATTGATTCTGTTTCTCTGGAGGATTCTAATACTCCCACCCTCATCCCTTATCTCAGAAATTCTCCTGAAGGGACAGCTGACCTGGGAATTTAGTGTGTTTCCAGCTGTGTAAACTCTGCAATTCTTTGAACGTCTGAGCAAGGGTAGGGGGAGAATGATGGTCCTTATTTGGTCCACCCACTCCACCTATTAAAACAAACCTACAAGTGCCACAGATGTGATCATTCTTTGGGTACATTTCTGGCTGCTGTGATTGAGGACACAAGTATCATTTTCTCTCACAAAAGTATAAGAAGCCCACTCAGTCACCAAACTTGCCTCTCAGCAAGGGCATAATGGTTGTCTATTTTATTTTTATTTTGGGTACCAGGGATTGAACTCAGGTGCACTCAACCACTAAGCCATATCCCCAGTCCTATTTTATTTGATTTAGAGACAGGGTCTCACTGAGTTACTTAGCGCCTCACTGTTGCCAGTGCTGAGGCTGGCTTTGTGATCCTCCTGCCTCAGCCTCCCAAACTGCTGGGATTACAGGCATGTACCACCGCACCCAGTGCAAAACAAACACAAGTATATTTTTAAAATCTTTCATCTGAGGACAGTGGCAAAGGTTAGTAAGTAGCAATAACTAAAACTTTGGAAGACTAGATATCCATTATATACATAAAGCAAAATGTCACATTGTATCTCATAAATGTGTACAAATCTTGTGGTGTGTCAATCTAAATAAATAGATAGATAAATGAATAATACTTGATATACCCCTGGTGCAGGGCTTCAGACACAGGCCTGACACTGACTGGTCTCACAGGTCTCCAACCAGACAGGGGAAGCCATCTCCCTGGTTCTTCCCACAGGATCTGAAGGCAGACACTGGAAGAGGTTGGGAAGCCTCACAACCTCATCATGGCCAACTTGGGCCATAAGGGACTCTTCCAGGTGCCATTTTTGAAAAGCAAATGGATAATTTGGAATGACAGGTCCAATTATTTAATGCCCAAAACAAGCTTCAAATCATAGAAGTTAGAAGAGAAATACACCACTGTACCACCACCTAGCTCAGCTGCCAGGAGTCAATGCCAATGTCTTGACAATTATGTAACGTTGTACCATTTAGAAAAACATCTTTACACAAGTTAATTCCTTTCATCCTTGCCAAAATCCTAGGATGCCAATTGGTTAAGTATTGTAAAATATCATTTTACAATTAAGTAAACTAAGGCTGAAACTAATTAGGTGATTTGCCCACACTTACCCAATAGAGTGTTCAATGTAATGACCCAGGTAACCTGATTTTTTAATCCTCTACATCTAAGTAACATATTGCTCATGACTTCATTTCCCTAAACTCTGCAAACCCTGCAAAGTTTTGTATGATAAGGAAAAGCACTCATTTAAAATAAATTTACTTAATAAATTTATTTAAATTTAGTAAATTTTTAAATATGACTTAACAAGTTCATTATTGGCTGAGGGTGCGGCTTTTTTTCAGAGCCTTTGCTTAGTATGCATGAAGCCCTGGGTTTGATCTTCAACAACAACAACAACAAAAAAGCAATTATACAGGGCAATTGGAATGAAACTAGCAAAAGACTGTGGGTAAAGATCTGCAGGAAATCGCCCACACAAACAGACAATTAGTTTTATTTCATAGTTAGTATTCGTCAATTATGTACATAAATGGCGCTGCCTGAGCCTTTGTCAACCATGCATGGCTCTGTTTGAGCAGAGCAGGTTGATGATGCAGAAGTACCAATCCCAAGGGAATCGTCACCATATCAGAATCAGTGGAGCTAAAACCTACAGTTTTACCTCTTATGAGGGCTTCCTTCTCAGCTGTCTTGTGTCTAAATTATTAGCAGACTTTCCCCCAAGCTTGAACATTCTTTTTTCTTTTAAATATCATAAAAAATTCTCCACAGAAATTAATTAGGACTGTAAAAATAAATGACCGATGCCCTGTTTTATAATACCAAATAATATTGCTATTCATATTCTTCCCTGGTGAAATTAGACAAGGTAACCATCTCCCATTCCACTATGACATCCCAGAAGGAAAGGTTAACATAAGAAAGTTAAAGCAAGAAATGGGGATTTAGAAGCCACTGGAAAGGCTGAGAGCAGCCAATACCACAGCAAACCATAGCCCTGTGAGGCCGATCTAAAACTGGGTTTCCATCCAAGTTCTCCTAGGTATTTCCATTCCATTTTGTTGACTTGAAAACATATGTGGTAATGATATGTGATAATTTAATGTGAAGACAATGACCTCTTATGTTAAGGGGGTAGGGAGATTGGGATTATAATCCATGGCATTGAAATGTCAAGCTAGAAAAGAAAAGTGTTAGAGGAGAGAAAAAATAAGTTGCATCCCATAGCTCAGCAGAATGTACAGGTGCAAACACTGACAGGCTAGCATAATGGCAGGGAATGGCAGAAACGTTAAGAGTTGAAAAAAAAGACTTGAAGGGAACTGATGATAATAGGGATGAAGCAGAGACTTAGCAGCCTGGAAATGGAGCTTAATTTCTCAAGAATGATGCTATTATTGCATTGGTTAAAAAAGATGATTTTCATTCTAGTTTTCAAACCTAAACATGTTTGGCAATGGATCAAACTCCTCCCCATGTTATGATGAAGTGGCACCCCCCCCCACACACACACCAGCATATCAAAATACCTATGTTATTGTTCCTTATTTACATTACCAAAGGACATTCTCCTTCTGGGATCATGTGTATCATATGCAGATGGATATAACTCCCTGCTCAACAGGTAAGTGCTTTGGGCTAATCAGAGCTATTTGCAAGGATCTGAGCTCTGCCTGATTATTTCACAGAAGACTTAGAGATTTAAAAGCACACAGATTCACGTGTGAAACAATGTCCTGGTGGCTTTTTGTAACTCTACAAATGGGTGCAAATGGTCCAACCCACCCCAAACCGACATTGATTATAATCAATGAAATATTTTCTAATGTCCTGCTGTGTTTATCTTTGACATTGCACAATGCATTTGTTCCAGCTCATTCTTTAAAGGAGCCAGGGAGGGCTGGCATGGACGGGGTCACAGTCTGGGTTGAAGCAGGTTGTATTTATATCTATCAGGGATAAGTAAAGCTAGATGTCCAGAATGGCTGTGCCATCCTAAGATGCCAGCAATGCTAAAGTATATTGAAACCTTGAAGTAACCAAGGTCATGAGTCTACTCCCAGAATTTGGTTGTGAAATAAAACATTTGGAGTGAAATAGTTCCATGACTCAGAGGAAACTAGTGGTGGGAAACCTAAACACTCCTAGATGCTAGCATTTCTTTAATTCTTGCTCTAAAATATATATAACCTAATCATGTACTTATGTGATTATATTGTGTATGTCTTAATATGTTTTCAGTTACTTCATTTTATTTTCAGTGTAAAAATACTTTCTGAACCTTTTTCTGTTACTGTTACACTGTTAATCTCTTTTATATTTCCTTTTTTTCAAATATCATTGCCATTTTGGACTCCTAATACCCTATCTCCAAATTATTTTTACAGCCTTTTTTTTTAACTATGCTTACTACCTCACATCACTCTTCTTCAAACTGATTTTTCAAACAACCTCAATTTGATCTTTCTTTGCCACCATTCCTCTTTAATCAAACAATCCACATTGCTCGATTCAGTACTCAAAGATTTCCATGGAGTTGACAAAACAGCCACTTTTCAGTTTTAGCTCCCTGCTTCTTTCTACAAAGCTCCAGACCACCGCAAATATCTGCAACTCCCTGAGTTGGCTGTGGGCTTGGCTCCTTCTGGTTCTTCTACCCCTGCTCCTCCTTGAAGAGCTAGCAAGTGGGAATCCAGCCATCTCTCTTTGAAACACCAGAGACACCCACAGGAGGTCAGGATGAGCATCCTAAACCAGAAACCAACTTCTCCTCTGGCTGCCCCTGGAGCCCCTTCCTCTTCCTTAAATCCTCCAGACTCTGCTGCCTTGATTCATCTCCAAGCTATTCCCCTTTATGTTTTTACCCGGTGTTCTGGCTCCTATGAACTTCCTCCAGTCTTCCCTGTGGTTTTTCTCCATGCCACAACTTTATTAAAACAATCTTCTCTCCAGACACTTTACTTAGAATGTGCTTACCTCCTTCCTCAGCTCCCCATGATTTCCCCTGGCTACTTCATTGTCCTCTGATTTGATTCTTTTGCTTACTCCTAGGAAAAGATATTATTGAATCCCAGCTTCCCTTTTAAGGCTCACCAGTTTGCTGAGCCTGGAGACCTTGAAATGCAGTGGAGGCTCTTTCCAGCTTGTGCCTGCCATCTAGTGGATACATGTGGTAACTACACTGAAGCAGGGCTCTAATACTCACCCAAAAACCAAAGGATTTTATTCCCTCTTTGAAAGACAAGACCCCTTAAATACTGCCATGTACACCCACCTTTACTGATCACTATGGTCTAGAGGGATTTATCTAGTTTCTGTATTCCTACTGATCTGTCCCTGATAGTGATATTTAGGTACCCGCTTCATAAAACATCTTACATAAATCCCTTCTGTGTCCTGCAGAGCATTTAGCACTATGTTTTTTTTTTTTTTTTTTTTTGCAAGCACTTAATAAATGTTCTGGAAAATTGAAAACCTAGCTGTTCCAACCATGGGCCTATAATTAACTTGGAGGCAACTTATCTTAATTGCAAGTCAAATGCTGGAACCTTTTGCTTACCAATAGATTAAGTTCCAAAAGACTATTTTTAGATCCATTCATTTTATGAGAAATTTAAGCTCACAGTCTCCAGATGTATTTCCACTAAATTACAGTGTGAAGCAGGCCTTGGAAGTTTTGAAACAAAGCACATTCTCATTGTCCTTGTGGACATATGTTCTACAGGCAACTTTCTTCAGCTACCTCTTGTGAATTTTCCCTTTGTCTTAGTTGCTCTGAGCCTTCCTAACCCCCACCTCCAATTTGCATTACAGCTTTCCGCCCACTTTGTGGGCAGAAGGCTGATCTATTTAGGCTGCATTCTCTGAGCTCCCTGCCCTCTGGCTTTCTGTGGGGCTGGCTCACAAGAGGCAGGTGGAAAGGGAAAAGGATGTTGTGAACCAAATTCATGTGTCCCCTCAAAACCCATATGTTGAAACCCTCACCCCCACAATGGCTGTATTTAGAGTAGAAAGTCATTAGGTTTAATGAGGTCATAAGTGTGGGGCCCTAATCCAATACAGTTGGCAGCCTAATAAGAAGATGAAGAGAGGAAGATCTCACCCCCCAAATCTTTATCGTTCCCTCCCTCCCTCTTTCATCTCTCCCTCTCCCTCCTTTTCTGTCTGCACATGCTCAGAGGAAAGTTCATGTCATCCTAAGTCAGTATAAGAGCCCTCCTCAGAAGCTGAATCCTGTTAGATCTTGATATTGAACTTCTAGAACCCAGGAATGTGAAAAAATCTTTCTCTTTTGTTTAAGTCACACAATTTGTAGCCCTTGAGTATCGTATTCCAAGTCGACTAAGGTAAGAAGTCAGGTTGTAGTCTCTCATCTCTTTCCTGATGATTCTTCTGTGACCTCACCTCTGCCAGACTTTGGTAACAGTTTCCTTCCTATCCGCCATGGGTCGAGCAGTGATAACTGTTTCCTGCTGACTTTAGTGTCTGGGTACCTCCCTCCTTTGGATTCCCATATACCCATCTACATTTCTGAGAAGAGATTCATCACTGGACAATTTTCACTAAACCCTTTGGAGCATGCTCTCTGTTTCCTTAGGATGTTTTTTCATGTTTTGGTGTTTTACATGCTTTTTCTGTAAAGGGCTAGAGAGTAACTATTTCAGGCCCCGCCCACCATATGATCTCTGCTACCATTACTTAACTCTAGTGGTAAAGCAGCCAGAGATTTTGTAAGCAAATTAGCATTTATATTCCAATAGAATTTTATTTACAAAAGAATGTGGCAAGGACCAGTCTAACTCCTGTTCAAAAATCCTGATTGATGCACACACTACTTATTAACAATAGAAGGTGCTTGAAGGCTGCAGAACCATCTTGCTTTTCCTAGTTTGATTCAAAAAAAAAATGGCATCAGTCATTATTTCGGTGTGCTTCAAAATTCTGAAATAAATGCCTAGCTTCATCTTGAACTAACAACATCAACATTAGTAATAGTATTCTGGGTGAGTCAAGCCAAGATTGCAAAAGTGTTTTGTTTCACAAATCACTTCTCCTCATTCCTTGCTGCTTACTGTGCATTACCTAGGCACACAGTTTTCATGTTTTTCCTGGATTGACTCTGTTCTTTAGAATCATCCCCAATGTCAAATGATCTGTATGTGGGCAATCAGAGATTGGATGGATCAAGAAGCTAATAACTCCACAAGGCCCCACATTCTCACCCACCCCTTCATGGTCCTGAGGAGCACCCAGATAATGTTTCTGTAAATTTTGAAAAATAAAATAGTTTAACCACTGCTCGGGAAGAATCTGTCCACTTCTATGCATTCACACGCTCCTAAGGTGGTTGCTTTTCATTGCCGTGACCAAAATACCTGACTAGAACCACTTGGCTCATGGTTTCCATTTGTGTGAACCAGCTCCATTTCTCTGAGCCTGAAGTGAGGCAGAACATCTCAGGGAGAAGGGCATAGCACAGGAAAATGGCAGCTGGGAGACAGAGTTCAGAGAGAAGAAAACCCTTCTGGAAGATGCCCCCAGTGACCTAGTCCTCCACTAGGTCCCGTCTCCCAGTGGTCCCTTCAGCCATCAATGGATCAATCCACTGATGAGGTCACAATCCTCATGATCCAATCACTTCCCCCAAAGCCCCACCTCTGAACACATGGGACTTTGTTTACCAGATCCAAACCATAGCACCATGGGAGTGATCTGGTCATCAAAAAAGTGTATTTGTTACAAAAGTGACAATTCTCTCTCTTTGTCTCACATCTGCTTATGGGCCCTTCTGCCATGTTACAGTACAGCACAGAGGTTCTCCCCAAATATTGGTGCCGAGCTCTTGGACTTCCCAGCCTCCTGAACAGTGAGAAATAAATTTATTTTCTTTATATGTTTCCCAGTCTGTGGTATTATGCTATAGCAACAGAAAACAGACTAAAACAATTTGGGAGTATAATTAAGATTTTGCTGGCTGTCTCCAATTTAGAATGATTTCTATTAATACTTCTATTAATACCTATCAAGATATTTAAACTTAGGACTAAGGCTATATCTCAGTGATAAAGTACATACTTAACATGAGTGAATGTCTGGGTGTAGTTCTCAACAGTACCAAAAACAACAACAACAACAACAACAAAACATTTAATTGCAATTGCAAAGTCCCTTTTGTCATGTAAGGTGTCATAGTCACAGGTTCTGGGGAATAGAATATGGCATCTTTGGGAGCCCATCACTTTATGGTAGAAGTTGTACTTTTCAGCTTTGCGTCACTGCAATGAAATGCCTGAGATAATCAACTTATGAAGAGAAAAAGGTCATTATTGATTCACCATTTTGGAGGTTCCTGTCCACGATTGATTGGCCCCAATGCTTTTAGGCCTGTGAGGAGACAGCACAGCATGGTGGAAACATATGCGCAGAGCAAGGCCATTTACCTCATGGCCAGAAAACAAAAAAAGAAAGAGGAAGAGTCCAGGGTCCAACAGTCCCTTCAAGGATATGCTCCCAATAACCTAAGGACCTCCCACCAGATCCCATCTCCTAAGATCCCACTACTGACCAATGGCCCCTCGCTGGGTACCAAACCTTTTCCACATGGGTCTTTGGGGAACATTCAAGATCCCAACCATAGCAGGAAGAGTGAGGCAGAAGGTGAACTGGATGAAGCGATGATTATGGCATTAAAAGGTAAGAAATGCAGGAGAGTCAACCAATCTGGAGAACTAAAAGGTAAAGACGGTGATGTCCAGCCATGAATGTTTATATTCCCTCAAACTCCATATGTGGAAACCCTAGCCTTCAGTATGATGGCATTTGAAGATGAAGCCTTTGGGAGGTAATTAGGGTTAGATTATCTCATCAGGATGAGGCCTCCAGGGTAAGATTAGTGGCCTTATAAAAAATGGGGGGAAAGACCTCTCCCTTCTTTATCTCCTCAAGCAGGCACAGAGGCCATACGTGGATGCAGCAAGAAAGGAGCTATCCGGTAGCCAGAAGAGCCCATGCCAGATCCTGCTCCAGGCTGGAACCTTGATCTTGGACTTTCCTGTCTCCAAAACGGTGAGAAATCAATGTCTGTTGTCAAACAACACAGACTGTGATGTTTGGCTCTAGAGTCCAAAGCCGGCTATGATATCTATTTTAAATATTTTGCATTAGATTCCTTTGTGGAATGTCCAGATGGACACGTAGTTTTGGGATAGAGAAATTGCAAGTTCAGGGAATAGATTAGGGCAAGAGGCGATGATGTGAAGTTGTAAGTTTATCAGGAGTTGAATAAAATGCAAAGGTGTCGCGAGAGCACTGAGAAGGAGGCTAAGAATTCAAGGGGTGCACCGAGGGAACAGCACCCCAAGAGTCTGGGAGGACAGCAAGGGCAGGGAACAAGTCTCAAGAGAGAGCAATGGCTGAAGGCTTAGGAAGAGCTTTGAGAAGGAAAGTTAAGAAATGGCCTGAAGAAATGTAAGGAAAGTCTGCAAAAGACTTTGAGGTTAGCAATTAGGGGGCCTCTGTGCTCTTTGACCGAGTATTTTCGGTGGAGGGTTGAACCCATGATAGGTCTACAAGGAGTGAACACCAGAAGCAGGAGAGGTGGGATGGAAATGTTCTGAAGGATAAGGCGAGAGGGAGGCTAAGTGGATGGGGGACTCTTCCAACAGTGGTTCAGAGGGGACACTGTGAAGGAAGGAGGATGGGTAGGAAGAGCTGTGACCTGCTCTGCACCTCTGAGCATCTCAGGCAGGCCACTGGGGACCCCAGAACAAGAGTGTCTGCTACCACAGTCCTGCAAGGGGCAAAAGGGGCTCCAATGAAGTACCATGTGCCCAATTGTTGGCTGGAGAGCCTGGGTAAGACCACAGCTGGGCAGATCTCACTGGGGTATCCACTGCAGAGTCTCAACTCTCTGCCTCTTTCCAGAAGATCCTTCTTGAAAGCAGATCAGAGCTGCAGACTCCTAGCTGCCAAAATTAGGTTGAGGAATGATGTGGGAAAAGAGGAAGTTAAAATGGAGAATCTAGAGCCTTATCCACCTACCTGCTGAAAAGCTCAGGATAAAGACAGCTTCAGGAACTCTTCCAAATACAAACCTCTCCAGAACCAACTTCTACTGCTCAGCCCTGTGTGCACCGAGGCCAGCAAGACAGGTCTTTGTCTGAAAATGGCAGAAGCAAGTCTAATTAATACTGCTGTACTTTGGGAGATGGGTCTCACCTAGGATTCTTGTTTCTGAACCCTCAGCTGTAAGTATGATTTGTTGTCGTCTTAATTAAAGGTCTTAGATTTTGCTCATCCTGTGCTAGGAGAAAACTCTCTAGCAAGACACCATAATCCCAGGGTTCTTCTAAACCCTTAAATAGCATGGTCAGAACATTTCCATGTGCCACAGAACACTGCTGATGGGAATAAACTATAATGCTTAGCAGTGTATTAGTGATAAAATATGTGGGTAAAGCACATGCATCTCAGAGCATTAATCTCCAAGATATATAAAGAACTCAAAAAATTTAATGTCAAAAAATGATAATCCAATCAATAAACGAACCAAGGAACTGAAAAGACACTTCACAGAAGAAATATAATTGATCAACAAACATATGAGAAAATATTGAACATCTAGCAATTAGAAAAGTACAAATCAAAGCTACACCGGGATTCCATCATTCCTGTCAGAATGGCAATCATCAAGAATATAAGTAATAATAAATGTTGGTGAGTGTGGGGGAAAAGTTACACTTACACGTTACAAATTGTTGCAATCACCATGGAAATCAGTATGGAGATTCCTAAGAAAACTTGGAATAGAACCACCATTTGACCCAGTCATCCCACTCCTCGGTTTATACCCAAAGGACTTAAAATCAGCACACTACAGTGACACAGCCATATCAATGTTTATAGCAGCTCAATTCACAATAACTGAACTATGGAACCAACCTAGGTGCCCTTCACCAGATGAATAGATAAAGAAAATGTGGTATATATACACAATGGAATATTACTCAGCCTTAAAGAAGAACAGAATTATGGCATTGGCAGGTAAATGGATGGAACTGGAGAAGATCATGCTAAGCGAAATAAGCCAATCCCAAAGAACCAAAGACTGATTGTTTTCTCTGATATGCAGATGCTAATTCACAATGAGGGGTAGTCTCAGGGAGTAGAGGTAATTTGACAGAAGTAGAGGTAACTAGACAGAGGGGAGTGAAGGGAAGGGAGGGGATATGGAGGTGAGAAGGATAGTAGACTGAATCAGACATAATTACCCTGTATACATATATGACTACAGGTCCAGTGTAACTCTACATCATGTAAACCAGACGAATGAGAAATTATACTCCATTTACATATGAAGTGTCAAAATGCATTCTACTTGTCATGTGCAATTAGAACAAATAAAAAATATTTATATTTTTTTAAAAATATGTGGGTAAAAGTGACTAGACTTAGTAAAGAAATTTGCCTTTCATCCTGTGATAGATAATGGAGCCCACTGGATGGCTCTTTCCCCACATGGGACACAGCTCACAGCACATCTATCTCATGCAGAGACAGGCCCATCGCTCTGGCCTAACCCATTCCTGGGGGACTCTGGGAGCAATGGCCCTTCTGCAGTTGCATTTATTTCTCTCCTAAAGCACTAGGAATAATGACTCATGTGTCCTAAAAGCTTTGGATGTTAAGGAATTGCTTCTGGGCACTAAGCAAGTAGAAGCACAGCGACTTTGGAGAGAACAGGACTATTCTACTGATATCACCTCCAGATAGATCAAAAGATACCCAGAGCTTAACATTTTTTTAAGCACTTTAAAACTTTTTAAACTTATATTCACTGCCTCATCCATGTGGGGGCTAAAATTGCCAAAACCAAAACACTTCAAGTAGACTTCTCTTGGCACATTGCAGCCTTAGTGTGCAAAGCTGCACCCCCAACACTCTGCAGGAGTCCCCCTTCCCCATCTTTTTGTCACTGTCACTGTACCTGCAGAGTGGCCAGAATCAAGGTCCTGAAGGTAGAGATTTGGGCCAACTCTAGATTTCCCTCTTTAAATCGCTTCTGTCTTAATTTGGTACATTAGACATTTGGGGCACCCTGCTGGGGGTTTACAGAACCATAACTCCCATTCCAAACCCCTCTTATTGGGAACTCACCATCCTCAAAACAGCCCATGAGGTAGGTCTGTGACTTGGAAACCAACTCACAGAGAGTTCAAGACTTCAAAGCCACACAGTGGCTGAGCCAGGGTTAGCACTAGCCTAACAGATGTCTCTGTATTGCTGCCTCCCCTGGGCTCCAAGCACTGAGGAAGTGGGCCCTTGCCTTGCTTGTTTGCCTCGGCCACCTTTGCTTGTCATCAGAGGTGTAAGATCTATGGCTTGGTGTTAGGGGATGGGTCTTGGAGGCCCATAGTTATTTTTTAGTGAAGACCTTGGCTCAACCTGTCTTCTAAATGGCTTCCCGCTGCACATGGCTCTCCTAGATCTCTAGGAGATGGCATTGGGTGTGGGGCAAAAGCTCTGTATAATAAAAGCAAATGTTGCCTGGATGTGGCTCCTGCTCAACCCCCCTAGGGCCCTGTGGTCCAGGCATGTGAGCTCCAAGGCCTTACCCCAACATTAGCTCTTTACCTCCACCACTGATCTCTCCAAGGACATTGTCTACATGACAGGTGAGACTCGTTAAAGAGACCTGAAATATAGAAACACTGGATCTTCTCCAGCCCTCTGCAAGAATATTTGTTTCGCTCCCAGAGGGGCAGAGGAACCCAAAAGGGTGTGGCTCTGGTCTTCCCCCTTTGGTGCAGCATGTGGTAACCCAAACCACATCCCCTAGGCACTTCACCTCCATGCTCACCAGTCAACCTTGAACTGCCAGCGCCTGCCATCTTTGTCTAAGGGCCAAATTCAGGAAGCTCTTTAGTCTCAGGGGCTGCCAAAATAGAACAGAGACTGAAGGTGAGAACATTCTTCTGAGATGTGCATTCACTTTTCCAGAGGTCCCTAGCAGAATTAAGCACACTTTGCCCTCAGTGAGAACTTGTTAGATTATACACCCTTTCTCAGCCTCCTTGCTCCCCTGTCTGAATTCTCCCTTACTGCTGTTCACTGAGATCACCCTCCAAATAAATGATCTGAAATCAAATACTTACCTCAGGGTCTGTTTCTGAGGAAATATAAACTAAGACACTCTATCTCAAGCCAACTCAATAAAGCTATTACAGGCCAGAGTATATGCCCTGTACAATCCCCAAGGGATGGATGTGTTGCACCTACCCCATGTCTAATATACAGCAGATGCTCAATAAATATAGTCGAATAAGAATCAGCATGCACACAGCATTCCCTGAAAACCTGAATTTTACAGACATTCATTACAGAGTAAAAAACCATTTTCATTTTCAGGCACTAGAAATAGCCACAAAATGAAACACAGGTTTGATTTGGTTTTATTTTGTTTAAAAATTAAATAAATCCCAGCCTACTCCCTGGTGTCTTGACAAATAGAAAAGGAATCAAACACATTATATCATGTGCCCAGCCAGCTTTTGGAACAACAGGACAGAAAAGGAAACCCATTACATGTCAAGCTCAGGTGGTTAGATTAGATTTTTCCATATTTGACCTCTCCGGGCTGCATTTACACAAGCTCAGGAAATGCAGAAGAGGCTAAAACAGGTTGTCACGCTGTGCCTGGCAGGACTTGCTAATGCCATCATGACCCAGTGAGCTCCCAACGTCAGCATCAGCAGAGTTAACTCTGTCTTAGCACTTTGGCCTCCAAATAAAATAATTCACAAGGATCTCAGTTCACAGAATAGTTACATCCAAGGCTTGAGACTCTGCAAGAAATTCTGCAAAGCACAGAACTTAAGAGAGAGATGGAAGAATAATGCAACAAAGTGAATTGAGAAAAATTGGGTATCTTCCTAGAGGGGAAGAAGGAAAGAGGAAAATTGAGGATTTATTTTTTTAAGTACTACATCATTTGATTTCAATTGAGCATGAGTTATACTCTCCTATATTTATTTAGTGCTGTAAGCATCCAAGGCACTCTTGAATCTATTTTTATTCTAACAACACTCTCTCCTCTGCTGGCATGTCTCAACTATATCTTTTATTGACTGTGGAAATTGACTCTGAGAAGCTAAATGACTCCTATAACAGCAAGATTAGCACCCACAACTTAGTACTTGCACTTGGGTTTTCTTTTCCTCTTGGTACTGTAGTTCCTTCTTATCTGTAAGAGATGAGTTTCACGATCCCATGAATGCCTGAAATCTTGGACAGTACTGAACTCACATCTTTTGTGATGCATAGCTATGATGATGTTTAATGCCTAAATTAGGCATGGTAAGATATTAACCATAATTAATAATAAAATAGAACAATTACAGAAATGCTCCATAATAAAAGTCATATAAATGTGATCTCTCACTCTCAAAGCATTTTATTATACTGTCCTCTATTTTCAATGGACTATGGTTAACCAGGGTAAGTGAAATCACAGAAAGGGAATCATAGACAAAGGGGGACTACTTTATGAGAATTAAACTGTGATACTGGAGCATGTTTAGCAGAAAGATTTTTGTGTGTAGAGTTTAGAATGAAGGAAGAGGAAGGGTGGAGGACAGAAACCGCAGTTCCTTGAAGCTTACCGTTTCAGTCTGCTTTCCTACTGCTGTGACTAAAACAACTGACCAGCACAATTGTAGAGGAGGAAAAGTTTATTGGGGGGCTGACAGTTTCAGAAGTCTTAGTCCATAGAAGGTCGGCTCCATTCCTCAGGCCTCCAGGTAAGATGGGACATCATGGCAGAAGAGTGTGGCAGAGCGAAGCAGCTCACAGGATGATCAGGAAGCAGAGAGAGAGAGACTCCGGATCGCCTGATAGGAATATAGACCCCAAAGCCACACCCCACCTGCCTCCAGTTACCACTCAGTTAATCCCATCAGGGATTCATTCACTGATGGGGTTGAGGCTATAACCCAGTCACCTCTCCTCCAAACCTTCTTGCATTGTCTCACAGGTGGGTTTTGGGGGGACACCTCACATCTGACCCACAACATGTACCTTCACACCATGACCCCAGCCACCCTCCTCTAAGGTGTCAGACACAGACTCCTTGGTGTGTCTCAACTTCTGCCAGCCTGAGCGGGCCCTTGGTTCTGTAATCCCCTTCACCCCTACCCCAGGACCCATGGCCTTTCGACCTCCCTACAGCCTCCTTGAGAGTACTAAGGTGGCTTCTAAGACCTGGTATACTCAGACCCTTGTCCTGTCAGTCCCCAACCTAGACCTTTTCCACAGGCCATTCCTGCTCTGGGGATGCTGTCCCATCCCCTCTGTTCTTGTTTTCTTTTAAAGAGTGACGTCCATTTTATTAGTTCTTTGTGATGCTAAGGATCCAACCCAGGGCTCCAGCATGCTGGGCAAGCATTCTACCTCTGAGCCACACCTCAGCCCTTCCTTTTCCACTCTTGCTGCTGCTTGAGATCTTATTTCCTTACATCTAGATGCTTCTAGAGGGTTCCAGCATCCAGGTCCTCCCACCTCCCCATTCAGCATGGCCATAGAAGTCTTACTAAGGGGAAATGTACAGATTGAATGGTTACTCTATCCCAGGAACTTGAAAATATTTCAATTTCACAAAACACTGTAAGTTTATTAAGACTTTTTATTGTTACAAAATATCAGTGTAGGAAAGAAAAATAGGTATACCATCATGGTAAAGCTTGATGTGTGTTCTCAAACTGAATAGAGCATTTCAGCCACAGCAACACAAAACAAAACAATCCAGAATATTACCAGGCCTGAGAAGATTCTGGAATGATCCCACCCAGTTGTCTCCCTCAGTGCCAGGCTCACCACTGTGCTTTTAGCAGATGGATGCGTTTCTTCTGTTTGGGAAAAAATATACAAGTAGAATCATTCATTATGTATATATTTGGGTTTGGATTATTTTCTTCAATATCACTTTTGTATTATTCAACTGTTTTGTTGTGTGTAGTTCTTGTATATCTATTATAAATGATATAGATATAGATATAGATAGATATAGATAGATAGATATTCCATTTTGTTAGTATTCCACAATTTATTTATTCATTGAGTAGTTTCCAATTTGGAGCTATTTATTATGGAGAGTGTTGCTATAGACCTTTTCAGACATGTCCTATGGTCTGAGTTGTTGAGTCACACATTCCCCACATATCCATCTTTCCAAGATTTTTCCATTTTTCCAAAGTTGTTACAGTTTAGTTATGAGGTGTCCCACAAAAGCTCACCAAGGACATTCAGAGGTGAAATGATCAATTTATGAGCGTTGTGATCCAATCAGTGGATTAATCCATTGATGTGGATCAACTGGATGGTAACTAAAGGCAGGTAGGCGGTAGGTGGAGGAGATAGGTCACTGGGGGCATGACGTTAGGGTTTATATTTTGTCCCTGGTGAGCAGAGCTCTCTCTGTTTCCTGACTGCAATATCCCGAGCTACCTTCCTCTGCCTCACTCTTCTGCCATGGAGTTCTGCCTCATCATGGATCCAGAGATGAGGAGTGCCAACCACAACCTGAACCTCTGAAATCTCTTACATGTTTGGATACTGTTCAATATTGCAGATCCTTATATTCACACAGCTACAGTGAGTGAAATTAGAATAGCTTTGATTCTGAGATAAGGTCTTGAGAGTCTTCATTTTCATGAATATAAAAATTAGCGTTCATTAGTGGCTACTGTGTAACTTAGCAACAGACCCCACTCACTACAGTGTGTTTTTTTATTGCTCTCCATGGTGAAGTTCTTGGTTCTCTAAATGAAGAGAAATGGTTCACCCATTCTGTAAATGACCACACAGTATGAGTGAACAGGATCTTTGTTAGCACAGTTGGGGGATATCTATGAGGAATTGCCAGACAATTCAGGGAAACCCCCCAGTGTGTGAGTCTTGGTAACAGGCTTCCTCTACCACAAAAGGACCAGTTTCTCCCTCTTTGCCATTAGTTGGCATTGAGTGAGACTTGTCCAATCACATGTCCCATCTAGGTCTTTGGTACTGGGGAGCAAGATGGAAAGTGTGCATTCATGGCATCTGTGAGAATCCCTAAAGGACCGGGGCTTGGAGGAAACAGTATCAGAAATGGCATTAGCCAGATCCTGTGGCCTGACTCTATTCCCCTGCTGTCCAGTCTCCCTGTCAGTTAGAGCAGGCTCTCCACCCCTACTGTTGAATTGGTGAGAAGAAACTGTACTTCCATAAAAGTTACCCATATTTGTCTTCTCCTGAATGCAATCAAGAACCCTGGGGATGCAATAGGTTTCACTATGTTTGGATTGCCCTGACACAGGCCTAAATGTCTTTATCTGATGGTTTTGGAAATCCACAAGACAGTGTTTGTTTCTATAAAAGGCTTATTGAGAAAAATAAGCTCATAGAAGCCTTATAATGAGAATCCCTAAAGAAAAGAGGCTCTGCAAATATGAGTCTACCCTGTGACTTCAGAATTCCTAGAGTTCTGGGATTATACAGAGACTTTTTGATCTATACTTTTATTTATCAATTAGATCACTTAAGAAAGAAGTATTGGCCCCTGAAGATCAGAAATGCATGACTATGGACACTCAGCCACTTTCCACTCAGCTTACTGCCTATACAATCTTACTCAGCAGTGAAGACCCAAAAGCATAAAGAACTGTTTATAAAACAAAGGAGTTAGGGAATGCTCACTTATATTCTTAGTGTCATGCTTCATGAGCAGCTGTTATGGCTGGATATGGTTTAAGTGTGACCCCCAAGCATTCAGGTTTCAGGAGATTGGTCCTCAAGATAGTGTTCAGAGGTGTGGAAACTTCAAGAGGTGGGGCCTAGTGGGAGGTCATTACTGGACCCTCCCCTATGTCTGTCTGGATTCCTGTCTTGCCCTGTGATCTCTCCCTGGCACATATTCTCCGGCCATGATGCCATTTTCTGTGATGTCACCCATCCAAGGGGGCCCTCACCAGAGATCCAATCTACGGAGCCACCCTGTCTTGGATTTTCAGTATCCAAAACTATGAGCCAAATAAACCTCTTTCCTTAAAGAGAATCCTGCTTCAGGTATTTTCTTATAGAAAGGACTAATCCAAGACTGCACCAAGAAAATAGTCTTCATTCAAATCCAAAGAGCCATCTCAGCTGCTTTCAAACCTGCATCCGGTTCTGTGTGACCCAAGTGAGCCTGCACTGGCTCTGGCTCTGCCTCTTTGCAACAACAACCAACATTTGTCTCTTGAAAGCAACTTAATATATAGAAAGGATCCTCCAGGAACCGGGAAGTTCCAGGGAAACAAAATAACAATAGAAACACCACCACCCATAACTACACCACAAATCATTTGCAGACAAATTACTGTATTATTCCCTTCACTCCTCCAACAACCCCAGGGGGTATTGTCTAATGGAATTCTCATTTGACACATGAAGAAACTGAGGTTCAGCAAAGTTCAATAATCTGCTCGTGATCTCAGAGCTAGTAAATTACAGAGCTGCCACTTAAATGCACCCTGGCTGCTTCAAGTGCCTTCTAGAACCACTAATGCACCATTAAAAGGCATATGCCCCGGGCCACCTGTGAGCTGTGTCATTTCAACTTCTTAAATTCTCAGTCTGCCACCTGCAAGCTGGAGAAGCCGAACAGGGTTTGTCCTCAAGTTGTTCTGGCTTAAAATTCTATGATGTCATCTGATGGAGGGCCAAGGAGCAGGAAAGGAAGAACTACAGTCCCAGAGGATATTATTGTAATTTCAGAATGTGGTCACCAGGTGACAGCATTGTACTTCCTTTTGATATAGTTCCCAAGGACCTATTTTGCCCCCAAGGGACTCCACCCAGGAGCCCATTATGAAAATAAGTATCTTTCTCCCAGGGGCTTTCTTCTTAACAAAGAAATTCCCAACATTCAGATGGGATATATCTTGGAGTAAAGTGATACCTTCCTCCCAATATTTTTTAAACAATTTGATGTTTTTAATAAAAAAAAACTTGCAAATAGTTATTCTGGAGGGGGGGGAGATTCAGAATTTCTTCAACTGCACTACACTTATTCCCATTTAATACCAATCTTATCTTGTATTATATGCATTGGGATTGGGTTCAGAAATGTTTTGATTGCTATGGCCTCAGTCTGACTTTGCTGTTGGAATCAATCAAGGGATTTATACACATAATGCATTTGCATCTTTCTTTCTGTCAACTGAATGCATACAAAACTGTCAAAACAATTTTTTTTCTCAGACTAAATTTTCAAACACTCTCTTAAAAGAGTCAAGATTTTCTACCCACTAGGGAACTTTTTTGAACACAGACACACAATCACTTCAATTATTCCAACACCAAATTTATATTCTTCTGTTTTAAATTAATCTAGAGCCTCAAACCTCCAGGTCTCGGCAATTGAGACACCGGAAAGCTTATGGCGACCCTCTCTCTTGTGTTTATCTTTAGTCTGCATCTGGGAACACACAGCCTAAGATGTGCAGCTCCCACCCGCTTCCCGTTAAGGTTACCAGGAGCCATCCCTGCAGAGTGATCCAGGAGAAATTGGACACAAGATTAATACTGCATAAAAATTCCCACTGTGAATGTCAGCTCTGGGCTGCAGGATTTCTGTAATTAGAAGGGGAATCAAACCTTAGAGACATTTCCTCTCACTGCAAAATGTTAATCGACAAAGAACCAAAGATAAAGATCTTACTTATAATAACACAAGGAGTAATATTAAATGGGAGAGAAAATTTTAGTCTGCATATAAAGAGCACAGAAGCTCTGGAAGCTCTGAGGAGAATATAACACCTATCAAAAAATGAATAAAATTCATAGAGAAGCTATTTAAAGACAGAATAATTATAAAAAATATATAAATGATGAGAGATTATTTCTAACATCTCTGGGACTCCCTTTTGGATTCCAAATCTGCACTAGACGCGTGCACACACACACGCACACACACACACAAGCCTTTATTTAGTTGCCACTAAGAAAGATGCCTGACCTTTACATGGCAAAATTATCTCCAAGCCTTCTTTCATAGGGTAGTTCAGAAGGATAGAAGGCAAATGAGATCTCAAATGTCCAAGACATTCACAAACCTCTTCAACTCTTTCTTTGATTTGACTTGGTCTACAGGATGTAGTTTCATGATCCCTAGCATACTTGTATTTAACTTACCAGGAATTGTCATCCCAGATGAATGGTAAAACAGCTCTTCTATCATTACTTCATCATTTGATTTTTAAAATGCATACCAATTACCATTCTCTCCTCTCATTTTTGGAGAAAATATCATATACCCCCCAAAATTATTTCAAGTCATCTTGCATATCAGAAAATGAGTGCCTTGATAATAAATAAGGAAAAGTGTCCATTGCTGAGGCTAAGGCAGAAGGCTATACCATAGGTGGTTCAGACACATAAAACAACTCCTAGAGAATGGCTTGCAACCTAGACTGGCAACTTGTAATGTTTAATTCAACCTCATATGAAGGATTTAATAATTCAGACTTACTGACAATTCAAACTAGGCATAGGTGTCATTCGTTCATCAAATTTTCATTCGTTCTCCACTGCATGTTTGATTCTGTTGGGGTTTAAGGAAAAGCAGAGCGAGAAGCAGATACAGTGCCTTCTCTCATGGAGCCACATTGCAAGTGCTACGAAGAAGAGGGATGCAAACACATGAGGATATTTAGGAATTCCAGATGGAAGGACTCAGCAGTTGGGCACAGGATTAAATTGTGGAAAATGTGTCAAAAACAAATCCTAAGTTTTTGTTTTAAAGTTTATCCATTAAATTGATCCTGCAAAACATATTTTAGAGATGGTAACAAAATTAATGGTTAAGCCTACTGATAAGAAGAATTCTAGTAGAGTTACCTATGATTTCAGAAAACTGATGATAGGTTAACATTTCTGTATTTAGAAGTCTTAACTTCAACCAATGCAATATTTTGCAAAAACGCTTGGCCTATAAGGCAATAGAAAAAAAGATATAATATATAACAAGAAGTAAATAAAATATAATAAAGTCTATTGTTTGGACCAAATCAGTTGAAGACTATATTACATATCAATAACTGATTCCTCTCAGTTAAAACTACCTGGTGCAGGTCACGGTGGCACATACCTGTTATTCTGGCTACGCAGGAGCTGAGGCAATAAGATCAAGGCCCAAGGCCGGCCGTAGCGACTTAGAAAGACCCTGTCTCAAAATAAAATTTTTAAAATGAGCTGTGTGTATAGCTCAGTGGTAGAGCACTTGCCTAGCTGGCCGGAGGTCCTGAGTTCAATCACTTGTACCACAGAAAAAATAAATAAATATAAAAAATTAGAAAAATTACTGGGTGGTATCTGAAAATGAAAAAAAAATATATACAGTACTACAAATACTAGAAACATAATAACACATTTAACATAATCTTTTGTGATGATGAAAATTCACATTACATATTCATTTTCTTTTGAAATGGTAAATAGAATTGTCAACCGTGTTAGAATTGTTTGTGGGAATCTTTACTGAGCTATGAATGGGAAGGTGGCAAAAAATCACTCATCATCAGAAACGATCTTTTGAAAATATCTATCAACATCCTCTGCTTGCTTTAGCAACATCTTCCTTTACACATTTTGCTTGTCTAAACTTGTGAAATATCTCTTGCTCTGAACTAAATAACATTTGTTCCACTCAATTTGTAAGATTTTCATAACATCCAACAACTTCTGGCAGAGTCATTTTTCATTGTCTGTTACACATCCCACCACTCTGTCTGGTCATGTAGTTTGGGCCACATCCCCCATTTCTGCAGCCTGGCATTTAATACATTGTCATGCCCCAGAGGAGACTGTTCTTCCATGTTGGTGACAGCGTGATTACGAAAGAGATGATCATGACTGCAAAATTCTTTCAGAGCTATCCCATCATTGAGCCACATCTCAGTTGTTCGCCCAAATCAACCAAGTTCATCAACATGCATTTTACTGAGAAGCTTCAAGAACTCAGCACTGAGAAATGTTTCCTGTCCTGAAGAGCCGAGGATCTAGTTGAGGAGCCAAGATGAATGCACACAGAACAACAGCAAACAACCTACATGTGTTAAATGGACCAGCAGAGTCTTTAGGAAGTTCTTGTAGAAGTTCAGGGAAAAGATTCATATTTGGATCCTGCCTTGGATCCATCAATAAGGGCTAGTTGTGAGGAAAAAGAGCACAAAAAAATCATCAAAATTAAAATAGGGAAAAAAACAGCTATTACTCTCTCTCTCTCTCTCTCTCAAAATCTATAGAAATCCAAGTCACTAAAGATTTGTTAAAATAATCCATTAAAGGAATCAGGGTGATAATGACATATCCATGTAAGTCCATCAGTTCTAACAAATGCACCACTCTGGTGGGGGAAATGATAATAGGGAGGTTGTGTATGTAGAGGGACATGTGGTTGATGGTTTATGGGAAATCTCTATACCTTTCACTCTGTTTAGTTATGAATCTGAAAATGCTCTTTAAAAAAAAAAGTCTATCTTTTTAAAGTAGGTTCTTTTGAAAACTGTTTATTGCCAAGCCTGGTCCCTGAGACAGCTTGGAACACTCTGTGCTACTGTATGGCTAGCTTCCTGGCTGGAGGCTGTGCCTGACCCACCTTCTGCTCCATTGCCTTGAACTTCACAGTGGTAACTCTGTGTTCCACTTAGAAGAATTGACCTGCATTTCCCTGTGCTGCTCCGTGCTTCTCTCCTGATGAACTTGTGTGTGATGTGAGAGGAAAGTACTCAGTCTCATTTGCATTCTGTGAAAATGTGGTTGCAGCTAGCCCAACACACAGCTCTAATTGTTCCAAATGGGTCAATGCAGCAGATGAATAAGGGTATCTAGGAGCATGAAGACTGTGCTAGGGCACAGCACAGTCTTGTTCAAGGGCAAGTCCTCTGCCAGCCAGGCCCTTAGCATGTATACCAATAGGACTCACTAAATATGCAAATGTGACCAAGCTACCAGCTCAAGGGGACTTGTTTGCCTGCCTTGTCTTCTATAGAAGACAATCCTTGGTTCAAGAAATATTCCATGCTCCACCGAATGGAATCACATCAGCAACCATAACTGCGTTACCAATTTACCCAAATGCACACTGTACCATCCTGGAGCATAACTGGTGGAGAAGCAGTTCACTTTGTCCTCTATCCATAAAATAGATAGGACATTCAGCATCACATTTAAAAGGTTTGGAGCAAGTTAAAGGAGCAAATGTCCTTCCAGTGAAGACAAAATCAAAATTTTCAGTCCTCACTTAAGAAAGAAGTACTGGCCCCTGAAGATCAGAAATGCATGACTATGGACACTCAGCCACATTCCACTCAGCTTACAGTCTATACAATCCTTACTCAGCAGTGAAGACCCAAAAGCATAAATAACTGTTTACAGAACAAAGGAGTTAGCCATGTTTCACATGGAGCATCTATCTGGCCTTACCTGCTACAAGATGCAGGTTTCTATGGGTTTCCATAGGACTTTAGGATTCAAGATGGGGGAGCTCATGGGCTGTGAGGGATCCCAGATCTTGAATGGTTTCTGGCCCATCTCCTGCGTCATGGACATGGAGAAGGAAAATAGAATATTTCCTCAAGGGATGGAAAATCCTTTATACACCAGAAGTCCACCATCTTTTCTAGTGCTCCACCCTGAAGCCTTTCTTCCCCAACACTATCATCAGTCACATATAGAATCTATTGTTATGCAAGCAGACAGAATCAAGGAAAGGAGATTTAGTGAGAGAAGCCTTTGGTAGATAAAGGGTCCTGGAAAGATCCCCATCAAGATAGTACTTGTAGGTGTTTTATAAGAAACGTTTTATCCACTCAAATAATGACGTGAACAATGTGAGCCAGGATTGAACCATTTGTCACATCTTGGGAACTAAGAAGCATAGAAATTTTGTGTACCATCTAGCAGCATTTGAAAACACTCGTGCTAGCAGTGAACCAATGACTAAATGCATGAATCTGCCCCAGTGGGGAAAACTTTAGACAAAAAGGAAGACATAAACAGTTAAGTCAGAATGAAACACACTCAGTGAACACACGTGTTGACATAACAGGGCACAAAGGGGCCATCTGACCCAAATAGTGGTCATGAGTGGCATTTGGGGAATATTGAGTCTTGGACTTTATCTTCTACGAACATAACAGGAAAAAGACTTTGGCACCAGACCCTGGTGCCAACTCTGACTCTGCTGCCTCCAGGTGCCCTAAACAAGTGACTTGACCTCTCTGATCCAGTTTTCTCTGTAAAATGAAGCAAACAGTATTCACTGTAATTCAGAATTACTCTAAGGAATGTATATATTGAGCAAGCAACCCACACAGGAAGTCGTTCATAATTAGGAGTTATCATGAATTCAAAGAGTTTGCCAAGATAAAGTCTAGGGTAAAAAAGATATACAATATTGGAAGGATGAAAACATAATGTGCACCGTGAAATATAGCACAATAAGACTTTAAGTTGGGGGGGGGCTGGGGTGTGACTCAATGGTAGGGTACTGGCCAAGCATGCACAAGACCCTGGGTTTAATCTTTAGCACCACAAAAAAAAGAAAGAAAGAGTAAAAGATAGAAAATATTTTAAGTTGTGCAATTGACTTTGGACATAGGCAGTCTTGTATAACCACAGTGAGAGCGCTTTTAGTAAATGGTTTCTAGAAGCCAAGTTCAGCAGATTAGGACTGAATAGGAGTGGAGGAAGTGAAAATGAGAAGTCAGAAGGTGACTAGAGGGAGAGAGAATGCAAGATCAGGAAAATTCAAGTGTTTTAAACTGGGGGAAATCTTGAGCATCCTTATAGAGCATTCAAAAACACAGGCAGAGATGTAGAGGTATGACAGATCAGGAATAATTGATAAAGTTTGGGAATGAATAGGTTATGGCTGGAAGAACAATCCCTATCTCAATAATAACCCTAAATGTTAATTTCTTAAACTCACCAATTAAGAGACACAGGCTAGTAGAATGGATCAAAAAAAAAAAAGATCCAACAATATGCTAGGAAAAGACATACATAGACTGAAGGTGAAAGGTTGGGAAAAATCATATCACTCATATGGACTTCGGAAACAAGCAGGAGTGTCCATACTCATCAAATAAAATAGATTTCAAGCCAAAGTTAATCAAAAGGGATAAAGAGGGACACTACATACTGCTCAAGGGAATCATACACCAACAAGACATAAAAATCATAAATATATATGCTCCAAACAATGGTGCAGCTATGTTCATCAAACAAACCCTTCTCAAGTTCAAGAGTCTAATAGATCACCATACAATAATTATGGGAGACTTCAACACATCTCTCTCACCACTGGACAGATCTTCCAAACAAAAGTTGAATAAAGAAACTATAGAACTCAATAATACAATTAATAACCTAGACTTAGTTGACATTTATAGAATATACCACCCAACATCAAGCAGTTACATTTTTTTCTCAGCAGCACATGAATCCTTCTCAAAAATAGATCATATATTATGTCACAGGGCAACTCTTAGACATTATAAAGGAGTAGAGATAATATCATGCATCTTATCTGATCATAATGAAATGAAACTGGAAATCAATGATAAAAGAAGGAAGGAAAAATCATGCATCACTTGGAGAATGAACAATAGGTTACTGAATGATCAATGGGTTTTAGAAGACATCGAGGAGGAAATTAAAAACTTCTTAGAGATAAATGAAAACACAGACACAATATATCGGAATCTATGGGACACAATGAAAGCAGTTCTAAGAGGAAAATTCATTGCCTGGAGTTCATTCCTTAAAAAAAGGAAAAACCAACAAATAAATGATCTCACATTTCATCTCAAAATCCTAGAAAAAGAAGAGGAAAACAACAGCAAAAGAAGTAGAAGGCAAGAAATAATTAAAATCAGAGCTGAAATTAATGAAATCAAAACAAAAGAAACAATTGAAAAAATTGACAAAACTAAAAGTTGGCTCTTTGAAAAAATAAATAAGATCAACAGACCCTTAGCCATGCTAACGAAGAAAAGAAGAGAGAGAACTCAAATTACTAGCATACGGGATGAAAAAGGCAATATCACAACAGACACTTCAGAAATACAGAACATAATTAGAAATTATTTTGAATACTTATACTCCAATAAAATAGAAGATAGTGAAGATAGTCTTATGATCTACCCAGATTGAGTCAGGAGGATATAGACAACCTAAACAGACCAATATCAATTGAGGAAATAGAAGAAGCCATCAAAAGACTACCAACTAAGAAAAGCCCAGGACCGGATGGGTATACAGCAGAATTTTACAAAACCTTTAAAGAAGAACTAATACCAATAAATTTCAAGTTATTCCAGGAAATAGAAAAAGAGGGAGAACTTCCAAATTCATTCTATGAGACCAACATCAGCCTGATGCCTAAACCAGACAAAGACAATTCAAAGAAAGAAAACTACAGACCAATATCTCTAGTGAATCTAGATGCAAAAATCCTCAGTAAAATTCTGGCGAATCGGATACAAAAACATATCAAAAAAATTGTGCACCATGATCAAGTAGGATTCATCCCTGGGATGCAAGGCTGGTTCAATATACAGAAATCAATAAATGTTATTCACCACATCAATAGACTTAAAGATAAGAACCATATGATCATCTCCATAGATGCAGAAAAAGCATTCGACAAAGTACAGCATCCCTTCATGTTCAAAACTCTAGAAAAACTAGGGATAACAGGAACATACCTCAATATTGTAAAAGCTATTTATGCTAAGCCTCAGGCTAGCATCATTCTGAATGGAGAAAAATTGAAGGCATTCCCTCTAAAATCTGGAACAAGACAGGGATGCCCTCTCTCATCACTTCTGTTCAACATAGTTCTCGAAACATTGGCCAGAGCAATTAGACAGACGAAAGAAATTAAAGGCATAAAAATAGGAAAAGAAGAACTTAAATTATCACTATTTGCAGGTGACATGATTCTATACCTAGCAGACCCAAAGGGTCTACAAAGAAACTATTAGAGCTAATAAATGAATTCAGCAAAGTGGCAGGATAGAAAATCAACACGCATAAATCAAAGGCATTCCTGTATATCAGCAACAAATCCTCTGAAACGGAAATGAGGACAACTACTCCATTCACAATATCCTCAAAAAAATAAAATAAAATACTTGGGAATCAACCTAACAAAAGAGGTGAAAGACTTATACAATGAAAACTACAGAACCCTAAAGAGAAATAGTAGAAGATCTTAGAAGATGGAAAAATATACCCTGTTCATGGATAGGCAGAATTAACATCATCAAAATGGCGATATTACCAAAAGTTCTCTATAGGTTTAATGCAAGCCAATCAAAATCCCAACGGCATTTCTTGTAGAAATAGATAAAGCAATCATGAAATTCATATGGAAAAATAAAAGACCCAGAATAGCAAAAACAACTCTAAGCAGGAAGTGTGAATCAGGCGGTATAGCAATACCAGACTTCAAACTATACTACAGAGCAATAGTAACAAAAACAGCATGGTACTGGTACCAAAACAGGCAAGTGGACCAATGGTACAGAATAGAGGACACAGAAACCAATCCACAAAATTACAACTATCTTATATTTGATAAAGGGGCTAAAAGCATGCAATGGAGGAAGGATAGCATCTTCAACAAATGGTGCTGGGAAAATTGGAAATCCATATGCAACAAAATGAAACTGAATCCCTTTCTCTCGCCATGCACAAAAGTTAACTCAAAATGGATCAAGGAGCTAGATATCAAATCAGAGACACAACGTCTGATAGAAGAAAAAATTGGCTACGATCTACATATTGTGGGGTCGGGCTCCAAATTCCTCAATAGGACACCCATAGCACAAGAGTTAATAACTAGAATCAACAAATGGGCCTTACTCAAACTAAAAAAGTTTTTCTCAGCAAAAGAAACAATAAGAGAGGTAAATAGAGAGCCTACATCCTGGGAACAAATCTTTACTCCTCACACTTCAGATAGAGCCCTAATATCCAGAGTATACAAAGAACTCAAAAAATTAAACAATAAGAAAACAAATAACCCAATCAACAAATGGGCCAAGGACCTGAACAGACACTTCTCAGAGGAGGATATACAATCAATCAACAAGTACATGAAAAAATGCTCACCATCTCTAGCAATCAGAGAAATGCAAATCAAAACCACCCTAAGATACCATCTCACTCCAGTAAGATTGGCAGCCATTATGAAGTCAAACAACAACAAGTGCTGGTGAGGATGTGGGGAAAAGGGTACACTTGTACACTGCTGGTGGGACTGCAAATTGGTGCGGCCAATATGGAAAGCAGTATGGAGATTTCTTGGAAAGCTGGGAATGGAACCACCATTTGACTCAGCTATTCCCCTTCTCGGTCTATTCCCTAAAGACCTAAAAAGAGCATACTATAGGGACATTGCTACATTGATGTTCATAGCAGCACAATTCACAATAGCAAGACTGTGGAACCAACTTAGATGCCCTTCAATAAAGGAATGGTTAAAAAAAATGTGGCATTTATACACAATGGAGTATTACTCTGCATTAAAAAATGACAAAATCATAGAATTTGCAGGGAAATGGATGGCATTAGAGCAGATTATGCTAAGTGAAGCTAGCCAAGCCCTAAAAAACAAATGCCAAATGTCTTCTTTGATATAAGGAGAGTAACTAAGAACAGAGTAGGGACGAACAGCATGAGAAGAAGATTAACATTAAATAGGGATGAGAGGTCGGAGGGAAAGGGAGAGAGAAGGGAAATTGCATGGAAATGGAAGGAGACCCTCAGGGTTATACAAAATTACATACAAGAGGAAGTGAGGAGAAAGGAAAAAAACAAGGGGGAGAAATGAATTACAGTAGATGGGGTAGAGACAGAAGAAGGGAGGGGAGGGGAGGGGAGGGGAGGGGAGGGAGATAATAAAATAAAGGGGATGGATTCAAACTAAAAAGCTTCTTCTTATCAAAGGAAACCATCAATAATGTGAAGAGAGAGCTTACAGAATGGGAGAAAGCCTTTACCATTTGCATCTCAGATAAAGAACCAATCTCCAGGAAATACAAAGAACTCAAAAAAACTTAACACACACACAAACACACACATATACACAAAAATAACAATAAATGGGCTAAGGAACTGAACAGGCACTTCACAGAAGAAGACATAATCGATCAATAAATATATGAAACAATGTTCAACATCTCTAACAATTAGAAAAATGAAGATCAAAACTAAGATTTCATCTCACTCTTGTCAGAATGGAAGTTATCAAGAATATAAGCAACAATAAGGTTTGGTGAGGATGTGGGAAGAAAGGTACACTCATACATTGCTGGTGGAACTACAAATTGGTGCAACCACTATGGAAAGCAGTATGGAGATTCCTCAGAAAACTTGGAATGAAACCACCTTTTGACCCAGTTATCCCACTCCTCGGTTTATACCCAAAGGACTTAAAATCAGCATACTACAGTGACACAGCCACATCAATGTTTATAGCAGTACAATTCACAATAGCTAAAGTATGGAACCAACCTAGATGCCCTTCAACAGATGAGTAGATAAAGAAAATATGGTATATATACACACTGGAATATTTCTCAGCCTTAAAGGAGAGTGAAATTGTGGCATTTGCAGGTAAATGGATGGATCTGGAGAATACCATGCTAAGTGAAATAAGCTCTGCCCAAAAAACCAAGGGCCAAATGTTTTCTCTGATAAGTGGATGCTGATCCATAATGGAGGAAGTAGGGGCAGAGAAACTTTGGATTAGGCAGAGGTGAGTGAGGGGAAGGGTGTGGGGGTAGGAAAGATGGTGGAATAAGACAGACATTATTACCTTATGTGCATGTATGATTGCATAACCAGTGTGACTCTGCACTATGTACAGCAGAGAAATGAGAAGCTGTGCTCCATTTGTGTACAATCTGTCAAAAATGAGATTGATGCAAATACGTGATGGTAACTGCTAGATATGAGAGAGGAAAATATGCTCAGATATCTAGGTGCAGGGTGCAAAAGAGAAAATAGATGCAGTTAAAATTTTGCTGGAAATAGGGTAAGAGGAAAGTAGGTAATGAATTGGAATTTCTGCAAGAGTGATTATGAGGTCCAGGCTGGGGAAGCAAGGGAAATTCATAGAGAGCCAGACAAAAGAGACATGGAGAAACATAAGGGAGCAGCTCCATTCTGTTTGTAAGGCTAGTGCAGGAAACACACATGTGGTAAGCACAAATGGCCACCAGTCCACTCAGGGACACTCAGCCAGCTGCTGAATTAGAGAAGGGGAGATAATTACAGGGGATTGTGTTGAGGGAACACTTCTTAGTGGGATCAGAATTTTATAAACAGATTTACATTTGGGGAAGGAGAGAGGGAGTAGATGAAAGAGAAGGTAGGAAATGTAAGATGCAACCAAGTTTTCCAGGTGCTCAGAGAAATAGGTTAAGGAATTTAGCCCTTATTCCACAGTCCATGGAAAACCACTGGATGTTTTGATTGGTGAAGTGTCAAGATAAAGACTGCTTTGATAAATACGAAAAGTAGAGGAAACGGGGACCAGAGACGGGAATGAGAAGGTGCAAGGCCTTAAGTTTGAGGAGAAATGAGGTTTACAGTAGGAAAGGGAGGAGCATCATCTTAGCTGTGTGAATGGTAATTCCCAAATGTGTGTGGAAGAAAGGAAAATGAAACATCTGCCAATACAAAAGGAAAGGAAAACATTGGCTTAAGAAAGACAATTCACAGGATACTTGTAAGGCTTAATAACAACCCATGAAATGAGACAGGGATTACTCTAAATATTTTGCATTCTATCTTATTGCTTATTGTTTTGACATCCAGAAAAAGAAATCGTATTCTCATTTTTGAGAGAGCCTCTAAGTGGTTACAATTTATTCAAAGTCATGAAGCTAATAAATTTCAGGGCAAGAAATAAAATCCAGGGTTCCCTCTGATTCTAAAAGTCTAGGCTAAAATCCAAGTTTAAAAAAACAAAAGACAAAAAACAGAAAGCTAGCTTATACAATCAATTACTGATGGTTAATAAAAGAAAGAGAAAATGAATCTTGATGATAGTAGATCACAATAAATATCATGTATAATAATATTTTATCTATTAAAATATAAAAAACTATGAGCCAAGAGTTATTACATATTATCCCTGTTGTTTTATATTGCTATGCTTAGGCATGAGAGAATAGATCCTTAGTCCTATAGGGAGGATAATTTTTATCATAAATGGAAATTATTGCATTGGAAACAGCAAAGGTAAGTTAGTAGAAATATAATGAATTAAGTTAGTAAATTTATTTTTTAAAAAAATCATATAAGCCAAGGAGACCTCATGAGTAACAGACGCAATGGAGAGAGGGAAAATGAAGAATCTAAGATAGTTTGCATACTTCTGATGATAAAATTGAGGTAAGCCAAGATCTTTATTTATTTATTCTTTCCCTGATCACACAAGTGCATCAACGCCAACTGATTGGTTCCAATATTTATAACCCCTCTCTGTTCAACGTACTCAATCTCTTACTCCATTGGAGTTTTACGCTTTCCCTGATGCCCTTGTGGAAGTCCCCATTTCTTCAATCATTTGAATCTCTGGGTGTTTCAGGCACACTGTTCTCCTAGAGTCTTATCCAACATTTTTACCCAAGTCCAAGTCTGTTTCAGAATAGACAACAGTGGACTTAGGCATTTTTTAAAATTTTGTTCTAATTGGTTATACATGACATCAGAATGCATTTCGACTCATTGTACACAAATGGAGCACAACTTTTAATTTCTCTGTACTAGGTACAGAGTCACATCATTTGTGCAATCATACATATACACAGAGTAATAATCTCCATCTCATTCCACCATCTTTCTCACCCCCACACCCCCTCCACTCCCCTCACTCACTTATGGCCAATCCAAAGTTTCTTCATTCTTCCTTTGCCCCACCCTCCATTTGGGATCAGCATCCACTCATCAGAGAAAATATTTGGCCTTTGGATTTGGGGTATTGGCTTAATTCACTTAACATGATATTCTTCATCTTCATCCATTTACCTGTAAATGCCATAATTTCATTCTTCTTTAAGGCTGGGTAGTACTCTATATACCAGTTTCTTCATTCATTCCTCTATTGAAGGCATCTAGATTGATTCCACAGTTTAGCTATTGTGAATTGTGCTGCTATAAACATTGATGTGGCTGTGTCACTGTAGTATGCTGATTTTAAGTCCTTTGGGTATAGACTAAGGAGTGGAAGAGCTGGGTCAAATGGTGGTTCCATTCCAACATAACTGAACTTTAAACAATAGAGGCAAGTTCTCTGTGAGGAATCACTATGTACGAATCCCATTACTTGGGAATGAGTTGCAGACATGATGATAGAATTATAAGGAGTAAGGTCTAACATCAAGGAAGTAAAGAAATGCAAACATGCAAACACAAGACAACACAGATGTGCCAGCTCCACTCTGGGGAAAACTTAGGAGATGTTTATTCCACAATGGCATGATGTCATGGGTTTGAAAAATAGTAATATTGGGGTACTGCCAAGCCTGAGCTAGGCTTCAAAGTTCAGAAAACTTGGGAATGCAGCAGATTTATATCTGAGTGATCTTCAGTCAGGGCCAGTGCAAATAATAACTTTAATTCTTTCAGTGATGTCATGGATGAAGAGAAAGAAACCATAGAAAGAATATCCTACCATGACCACAGACTAGGAAACCAAGATAAATGATTTAGCCATGAGCATAGTCAGAAGACCTAGAATTCATGTTCTTGTAATTGGCAATCCCATGATTTGCTTCTTTCCAGCTATAGAAGAAATCTTGAAAACTATTTCTTAGTGGTCCAAATCATGTACTTCTCTAATTTCTACCAATAGAAAGGGAAATGAAAAAGCCACCTTCAAGGCTGCTCCCAAGGTCATGAGCCTACCCAGAGGATGACCCCTAAATGCCTAAGTCCACTGTTGTCTATTCTGGAACAGACTTGGACTTGGGTAGAAATATTGGGTAAGACTCTAGGGGAACAGTGTGCCTGAAACACCCAGAGATTTAAATTATTAAGAAATGGAGACTTCCACAAGGGCATTAGGGAAAGAATAAAATCCAATGGAGTAAGAGATTGAGTACGTTGAACAGAGAGGGGTTAGAAATAATGGAACCAATCAGTTGGCGTTGCTGCACTTGTGTGATCAGGGAAAGAATCAAAGTTAAATGTAGTGTAAAGAGATATAAGTGAAGACCCCAGTTCAACTTTTCTATTTCCTCAATCTATTCAGCATGTAACTCTTCAAATCACTGGTTCTTAAAAACTATGGATGAAGAAGGTAAATATAGAGATTTTTGTTTCCATGTTAAGCACTGAATGTTATTATAGAGTAAAAAAGATATTATTTTTACTAAACATCCTCTTTCTGCCTGCTTACAAAGGAATTCAGCTAGAATATAGATTAATACTTAAGACGTCTGAAATTATTGGTTCACCTGAAAAATGTTAGGTGGTTCTTAAAGTATTTGGATTCATTCAAGTTTTATTCTAACTTATTAAGACCCTCCAATCATATCAAGATAGGATGCTTTCTTCTGAATTCATATTCACTAGTTTTTATAAGTTGTATTTCCAGATAAGCAGTAATAAATCCAGAGAGAAATATATATACAAAATAAGACAAGAGAATGAACAAGAAGCACAAGAGACAGTAAAATGTGGGATGAAGGAGGAACTTCCCAAATTCCAAGCTCCAGTGTAAATATAGTGTCTGTAGGGAAAATTCACTTAGCATATTCCATGAGGGACTTTGTAATGCTACCTACAAACACTTTGATCTATCAGAAAACTGTGTTTGTATCACAAAAATGTACTTGAATTCTATTCTGTATCAGTTTAAATAAACTGATTTGGCTGAAAGTTATGAAATCTAGATGGAAAAAGTAACTTAAACAATGGTGGTGTTTATCTCACATCATTGGAAACTCAGAAGCAAAGGTCCCTGTGGTTGATTACTTCAGCAGCTCAGTGATGTCAGGGCTCGGAATGGTCTTCTTTGCAATTCTCTTTCCTAACTTTGTCCTCATGGTCACAAAATGTCTGCTGCAGTTCCAAGCATCACCACCTCCCAGAGGAGTTGTAAAGACCAGAGGGAAAAATGATTTCTCTTTACCTGTTTTCATTTTTTTAGAAAGAGGAAGAGCTTTTCCAGAAATCACAGCTGTCTTTCCATTGTTTCAGGGCCAGAAGGAAGTCTCGTACCACTCATAAGCCAATCATAAGTTGAAAAAAAGTATTGCCAATACTTGTTTGAGCTAATCATAATTTACATCTGAAAATGAATCTATCTTCCCTGTTATCTAACTATTAAACTAAAGTTCTATCAGCAGATAAAATAAGAGGGTTGGCATTGAGCAGGCAAGTGAACAGGGTCTGCTCAAAACCATAGAACTTTTCCCATTACTTCAAGGTCTACTTCAAAATTTGTATTTAGCATTTATTAAGAAAGTTGCCGGGTATGTTGGTGCACACCTGTAATCCCAGTGACACTGAGGCAGTAAGATCGCAAGTCCAAAGCCAGCCTCAGCAAAAGTGAGGCACTAAGCAACTCAGCAAGGCCCTCTCTCTAAATAAAATACAAAATAGGGCTGGGGATGTGGCTCAGTGGTTAGTGCCCCTGAGTTCCATCCCTGGTACCCCACCACCACCACCACAAAAAAAAAAAGAAAGAAAGAAAGCATCACCCTAGAAACCATTATGAATAAAGCAAACACATTTTAGTCCTAAACTCAGAAAGCCTATATTTAGAATGAAGAGAGAAATATGTATACAAAATAGAACAGGAGAATGAACAAGAAGCACAGGAGACAGTAAAATGTGGGATGAAGGAGGAGCTTCCCAAATTCCAAGCTAAATGCAGTGTTCTCTCAGAGGAATGATTTTAAGTCCTATCCTAGGAGAAGAGTTAGATTTAAAATCCTACTGTGTCTCTAGATCATAGTCTAAGTGAAAACGTGGTAAGATAAAAGCTTATGACTCTCAGTTAGTTGTTCATTGTATTTTATTTTCTCAAAAGGGTTATATGTTTGGGCAAGGACAGAGGCTGATCTTGAAAATGAAAGACTGGCGTGAGGTGCCGCCCCTCAGCTCCTCACCAGACCCTGGGGCTACATCACTGAAAGATGAGGCTTATCTCTCACCGCCCCTGTCTATATTTTGGGAGCCACCAGGAGCAGTGTCTTGCTCTGTGAGCCTCTCCTCTCATCTAAGCAATCCATCATCCCATTTGCAAGGATATGCTGAGCAGGGAGGTGATAGACTTCTGTGCCCGGCATGCCACTTACTGAGAGCATTGATTGATACCTGCTGTTTGCTAAGCACTCTACAGATGCTAGAGAAAATAATAATGAGTGAGACTCAGCCTCTACTCTCAGAACACTTTCTGTTAAATAAGGAATTGATAGTCCATCCGTGAAGTGATACACTGAGAGTTCCCAAGATCAACATGTCAAATGTATTTGTGCCTTGAAAAAATATATGTGGTCATATTCTGTTGAACAAGGAGAACAACATCTCACCTGCACTGAATGACAAGTTGTTCTTATGTGGTGGATATTTAACTACCCTTTATTTGTCAAAAATCAACTTTAGAAAACAAATCACATCAGCTCTTTGGAACTCCAATCCAATGGTAATCGAAACTCAGTGGTTACAGACATGAATGCCATTTACTGAGAGCATTGATTGATACCTATCTTCTTTATGCATACATCTCATGGGAAAAATTGCTTCTTAATTAATATGTTCCAGTTTTCCTCCTTTCCATGGAAGATCCCAGGTTATCTGGAGGGAGTTGATGTAAATGCACAGTTGAGACTGTTAGTTTCATGACAGTCTGGGTACTGGTGGACAGAAGACCAAGGATGAAGTCTCAGTGAAGCAAATAAACCCATGCTTGTGAGACCTGTGTGGTAAGCAATCTGCCTAGAAAGGGGCCACAAGAAGGGCATTGTAATGATTGATTTTATGTGTCAATGCAGCCAGGCTATAGTGCTCAGTTGTTTAGTCAATCAGCAGTCTAGAAGTTTTTATGAGGCATTTTGTAGATATGATTTATATCTCCAGTCAACTGACTTTGACTAAAGGAGATTATGCTTGATGATATAAGTGAGCCTCATCTAACCAGTTGAAGTCCTTAAAGACGGTGGTTTCCTATTGAAGGAATTCTACCTTTGTACTGTAACATAGAAATCATACTGGAGTTTCCAACCAACCTGCCATACGCATTTTGGACTTGTCAGCTCTCATAATCCAATTCCTTAAAACACCTCCATATCTGTCTTTCTTCCTCTCCTCTCCTCTCCCCCACTTCCCCTCCCCCTCCCCTCCTTTCCTTCTCTCTCTCTCTCTCTCTCTCTCTCTCATATTGGTTGTATTTCTTCTCTGAACTTTGAGACACTCAATGAAAAGTGACTAGTAAGTGTTTTAAATGATGTAATTTCAAAAATCAAGAGATGTAAGATATTAAAAAAAAAAACCCTTCTCACAGAACTGACCTGGGAAGGATCAGCAGCATCAATGAGGGGTTTTGTCTACAGAACACAGGAAGCAGTCCACTCCTCCTTTGGATGAGCTCTAAGAGTGTCACTTTGACATGAATCAGGGCTGCACTGTGGCCTAAAATGAGGAAGCCCAAGGTCTAGGATTTCACCCTGGACAGCTCACTTAAAACCTGGTATCTATGAAAGCAGATGCTACATTTCAATCCTTCTGGAGCTAGACTGAAGATTAAGCTAGGTACTGCCAAAGAACCACAAAAATCAGGTAGATGGCAGCTCCCATGTCAGCTTCCAACAAGGGCCCCTTGTGATCTTTGACCTGTCCTGTTGGTGAGGACTTGGACACCTTCCGGGGACTCTCAGACACCCCTGAAGTGATTTTGCCATGTGCACAGAATCCTGCAAGAACCTGTCTGTGGTGTGTGCTGCAAACCAATAAGACATAGTGTTCACGTGGTGGTGTCACTAAACCAAAATCAATTGAAACGTTCGGAGGTAAGTAGTCCCTGCGGGAGGATTGTAAGCTTAAGTACTGTTTTATATATCATATAATTCCCATGTGATTATTCACTATTCAAAAGCATCAATACACAGAGCAGCCACACCAGGCCTCGTAGCACACAGATTAGCCTATAATGAGATTTTCTGTCTTACAAGGTATTAATATGGGAATAGCCAAGCAAAAATTATGTTGTTTTTTTTTAATGAAACCAGAAATTCAACTCTTGAGAATTTTTTTTTCCTTCTTCCAACCTTAAACAATTTCAAAATCTACACAGGCTTAAACACAAATAACTTCATAGGGCCCTAAAAGAAGAGCCATTTTGCTGAATGATGACTCATTCTGCCTTTTGTGACTAATTGGGCACAAATTTCACAAAGCAGAGCCTACTTATGTTTTTACATCTGGGCTGGAGAAGGGCCAGTTTTGGCAAACCGCTTTTCCTATCAAAGCAATGAGAACTTCAGTGCAGGGTATATTTTGGGGGTCATTATGATTTTAAGCCTTCTCTTCTCCTCACTCTCCTAGGGCCATTAAAACAAAACCCAGATGAAACTTATAGAAGTGGCTGAATGTACCTTTCGACCACATTGCTGCTTAATCTAGGCTCCTACCTACATCCACAATGTGCAAGTTCTTCCTTTTCTTCTCTTCCTTCTCCCTTTCTTCCTTGGTCTCCCCATGCCCCCAGCAAACACCTCCCTCACCTCCACCCCACCACCCTCTCCTGCCCATGAGCAACCACCAAAAGAAAAACCTCCATCAATAAATAATCCATTTACTATGTCAAGAGCAAAAGTGCCCAGATTATTTACCTGCCAAAGCAGGTTAAAACAGCAGCTGCAAGGAAGGAGCAGATGCCACTCAGCCTGCTGTTTCTGGAGCATTCCTGAAAGACTATCCAAGATTTTGCAGCAGGAAGTTATTTCCTCGCTGAAAACAGCATGAACATCTGCAAGTCATTCATCTTCAAGGAATCGTTAGGTTTGGATCTCCCAACGGTAGGTATCCAGCAAGAACAACTTAAATGCATCCAGTTTTTTGAATGGCACCTACCCCATCATTGTCAAGCGCTGGGTAAGGCACAATGATGAACAAGACATAAGGGTTTCTTCTGCCCTGAAGAAACTTGTGGCCAGGTCTAGACTCAGACACCTGTAATTTCAATCTACATTAGCTGGGATTTTCCTTTCATATGTCAATGTCAGGCTTAAACGAGGTGAAATCGGAGCAGCTGGATTGATACTTTCCATTCTTTCTATTTAGGCCCTGTGCTTTTAGGCTTGAAGTTTCTCAATATGCAGAACCTTTTTCCCCCCGCTATTCCCTAAAATTATATCCTTGTTCTTGTAGAAATAATAAAAAAAAGATGCATAGTGGGGAGTTGGAAAGAATGCATGGATAGTGGTGACCCCCATCCCTGTTTGCCTGTACGCTGGGACCTGAGAGTCAAAGGCAGCCACTGCCACCAGCCTCCCCACTCACACATCCCAGGTGCATCACATGAAATATTGCATTCTTGTGTTCAGATGCCTGTATTTCTACCAGATCCCACCTGTACCACCTAGGCAATTAGTCTGAAGAAATCAGTATTTCTAGACTCTTTTATCTTTCTCATGGCCTAGAAACTTGTAGAACCTTTTCAGAAAGGGTTTTCCAAGCCAATCTTGTAACTGGAAAAAGCCTGTGGATCTACATGAAGGTACCAAGTTCTTAGACTAGTATATTTCCAAAATTCAACACTGGAGAGGATGTTGTTTGGGTCTGACAAAAAAAAAAAAAATAATCTCCACTGATCAAATTCCACCAGGCTCCTGAGAAACCCTCTTTTCAACTAGAGAAGGCTTGAAATAATAAGCACTAAGATAGTCCCTAGGCCCATCTCTAGGATTATCTTAGCTCCCTTTAAAGTATCTGCCTGAGAAAACTCAAAGCTACAGCAAGAATCTGCTGTTTGTTTCAGCCAACACCTGGGAAGGAGGATTCCCAACTTCATTAAGTGCTAATTAGGAAACCCAGCCAGGCTTCACCCACCACCAGTACCCACTTCCTGCTCTTGGTAATTTTTCATTTCCTAACTCTGCTGAGCTTGCCCTTCTCCCTGCCCCTCACTATTCCTCTAAAAACACCTAATCCCCTTAATGGTGAGTTCAGTTCACACTGGACTCTTTTCCCTATTGCAATAATCATTATAACTTAAAATATTTTCTGCTTTTTTTGTTTTGGGTTTTTTGTTTGTTTGTTTGTTTGTTTGTTTTTGCCACTTCAACTAGTCCTTTCCTACTCTTTGGTACAACACAACCCCTCTTCCTTGTGAAGAACCCACTCTGAGAGCATTGGGCAAGTGGACCTCTCTCGTCACTGTGGGCACAAAAGGGCACGAGACCCAGGCCCAGCCAGGGAACCCACCTCAGGGACCGGTTCAGGGATGGGCACAGGTCCTGCCTTTGACCCAGACTCACCAGGAAGGAGGACCTCTCTTCCCCTCTGGGATGAAGTATAGCAGAATATGTCATGGTAGCATATTGATCATTTTGAAATGATGACAATTGAGAAGAAGCAGATACAGGAAAAGCTCACTTCCCTCCCCCTAATTGCATAAAAGCAGGACATAAGTGTGTCAAGTTGTCCCTTTCTCCCCTTTCTACCAGCAAGGACAGAAGCTAATCACAGGGCATGACTCTAGACCCTCCTCAGTGACAGAGGGCACTAGAGGAACCTACCTAACAAACCTTACTAATAAGGCTCATCTTCCACAATTCCCCCAGGTATTCACCTTCCCACAACTGACCACTCTAGAAACTCAAAGTCCTTTTCTCTCATCCTAGCATTTCTCTGAAGCTGCATTGTTCTTTGGTTAGGATACCAGAGAAGCCAGGCACAGGAGTAGCAGACACCTATAACCCCAGCAGGTCAGGAGGCTGAGGCAGGAGGATTGCAAGTTCAAAGCCAGCCTCAGCAACTTGAGAGGCCCTAAGCAACTTAACAAGACCCTGTCTCAAAATTAAAAAAAAAATTTTAAAGGTCTAGGGGATGTGATTCAAGCATCCTGAGTTAAAGCATCCCTGAGTTCTGTTCCTGGTACCAAAACATCCCTGAGTTCTATCCCTGGTACCAAAACAAACAAACAAACAAACAACAAAAGCTCTGGAAACCTAAATCAGGCCTTGCCTTGGAGTTGCACACATCATGCTGACACATCTTTTTGGTGTACCTTTTTCCTTTCCCAAATTTTTAGTGTGAATATCTATTATTTTAATAATCAGATATGAATAGATTATTTTTAAAGATAATTATACAGGCAAGTCTAAGTGTCTGGTTCCAGTAGTTCTGTTAATGAGAGTATTCTAACGGGGCTCCTGCATCTTTTTCTTATCTTAGGTATACAGAATCCTCTTACTATATCTCTTATAAGTAATTCCAAAGCATTAGAAGAATAAACCAGATTTTCCCAAATAAAGGACAGTCACATAATTTGACTGCAAGTCAAAGATTCCCAGCTTGTGATTCAATCTAAGGGGTTGTTTCAGTCAAATTATGTGACTGTCCTTTAAAGAATAGGAGTTTTTCAGATATCAGGTGCCTACCCCAGAGCTCATCCACAAATATTTTCAGAAAGACAAGAATAATGCCCGAGTGTTAGTTTCACTGTCTACAAATTAAATGAGAAGGGAAAACAGATGATGTTAATTCAAAGTTCTGATCCCCCACGAACATGTCAAGTTGGCTTTGTAACTCCAAAAGAGACAAGGCTGAAAAATCTTGCCCCCACCCACGCCGCCAATAAAAAATCCATAATGATGTTTGGAAAATACAGTAGAACTTTAAAATCAGCAGGTCCATCAAGTGCAAATTCCAAGGAAACTAGCAAGTAAATTTATCAAAGCCTCTCGATTTATTGCGAACAGTCACACTGAATGTAAAAGTTGCATAAAGGAGTCTCATTTTTCTCTGAAAGGTGACTATCTCATAAATCTGCTCCAAAAGATTTTTTAAAAACCAAATATCTCTAAAATGGTAATGTTGTGAGTAATTGAAACACAACTCAATTAAGAAGTTATCACAGCAGGACAAAATTATGGCCCTTCTAACATTAAGAATCCGTTAGTTCTTTAGAATCGATTGGCAGTATATATTAAAATCTTTTAAAATGTGCATACCTTTTGATCTGGCAATTTCATTTATAATGATCTATCTCGAGGAAAGAAGCCGATTTAGAAGAAAATAAAACTCTAAGCACAAAGACATTCATTTCCCTGAACACTTGGAATTAACATAGTTATCCTATCAAGAAAGCCAAGCAGGCTGGTTGGGGAATTGGCACATCCATCAATGTCAAACTTAACCTCCCTAATGTAAAGGTCAACTCCAAGTGATCTGCCCTTTTAAAAAGGACACTCAACACCATCCTTCTAATCATTGATAACCCAAGAAATTAACCACTTGTGGCTCTTGATGGAGTTTCATGTAGCATGTGCTTTTGTGCTGTGTTCCTGAAGTGACCTTTCTTCCCTACATGCCCCATAATGACCTTTCAGCCAATGACAGGCTACAGGCACGACAGCCATCCCATAAGATTATAATGGACCTAAGTCACCTAGTGACATCAGAGCTATTGTGATGTCATAGTGCAATGCATTACTCATATTTGTGGTGATGCTGATGTGAACAAACCTTCTGTGCTACCAATCATGTAAAAGGACAGCATACACAACTATACACGGTGCATAATACTTATAGTAAACAACTGTGTTATTAGTTTATGTATTTAACATCTTAATTTTTAACATTATCTTAGAATGTGCTCCTTCTACCTATTAAAAAAATAATTCACTTTAGGGCTGGGATTGTGGCTCAGAGATAATAGTGCTCACCTAGCATGTGTGAGATACTGGGTTTGATCCTCAGCACCACACAAAGTAAAATAAAGATATTGTGTCCACCTATAACTAAAAAATATTAAAAAAAAAAAGTTCACTGTAATAGTAACACTGTAAATAGTAGGCTCTCTTATGCCAGTCAGAGCCTCATGTATCTTGTGTTTACCAACCCACTCTCCCCCTCTGGTTTTTGTTTGTGTTATGGTTGGTATTTGTCTGCAGTACTGGACACTGAAGCCAGGGATGCTCCACCACTGAACTACATCCTCAGCCAATTTTTATTTCTATATTTTGAAATAAGATCTCACTTAGTTGCCCACACTGGCCTTGAATTAGTGATCTTCCTGCCTCAGCCTCTTGAGTAGCCAGGATTATAGGCATGCACCATCAAGCCAAGCCTATCATGTTTTCTTTTTATTTGATATAACTTTTTAATTTGTTCTAATTAGTTATACATGACAGAAGAATGCATTTTGACACATTGTACGCAAATGGAGCACAACTTCTCCTTCCTCTGGCTGAACACAGTACAAAGTCACACTGGTAGTGTAATCATACATGAATATAAGGTAATAATGTCCTTCTCATTCCACTGTCCCTCCTATCCCCACATCCCCTCCCTTCCCCTCACTCATCTCTGCACAATCCAAAGTTCCTCCATCCTTCCCACTCCCTCCCATTATGGATTAGCAGACGCTTATCAGAGAAAATATTCAGCCTTTGTTTTTTTGGGGGGTGGGGGTTGGTTTATTTCACTTAGCATGATAGTCTCCATCTCCATCCACTTATCTGCAAATGCCAAAATTCCATTCTTCTCTAAGACTGAGTATTTCCGTTGTGTATTTATACCACATTTTCTTTATCCATTCATCTGTTGAAGAGCAACTTGGCTGGTTTTATATGTTAGCTATTGTGAATTGAGCTGCTATAAACATTGATGTGGCTGTGTCACTGCAGTACGCTGATTTAAAATCCTTTGGGTATAAACTGAGGAGCAATATAGCTTGGTCAAATGGTGGTCCCATTCCAAGATTTTTGAGAAATCTCCATCCTGCTTTCCAGAGTGATTGCATCAATATGCAGTCCCACCAGCAATGTATGCGTGTACCTTTTCCCCCATATTCTTGCCAACACCTATCATTGCTTCTATTCTTCATAATTGTGACTTGAGTGAGATGAAATCTTAGAGTAGTTTTGATTTGTATCCCTGTAATTGCTAGAGATGATGAACATTTTTTCATAGGTTTGTTGATTGTATTTCTTCTTCTGTGAAATATCTATTCAGTTCCTTAGCCCATTTATTGATTGGGTTATTTGTTTTTGTTTATGTTTTTTTTGGGGGGGGTGTTAAGTTTTTTGTATTCTATATACCCTGGAGATTAGTGCTTTATCTGAGGTGAGTGTGGTAAAGATTTTGTTACATTCCTAGGCTCACTCTCTGTATTATTGATGGTTTCCTTTGATGAGAAGAAGCTTTTGTAGTTTGAATCCATCCCATTTATTGATTCTTGATTTTACTTCTTGCACTTTAGGAGCCTGGTTAAGAAAGTCAGTTCCTAAGCTGACGTGGTGAAGATTTGGTCCTACTTTTTCTTCTATTGGGGGGCACAGGATCTCTGTTCTGGTGTCTAAGTGTTTGATCCACTTTGAGTTGATTTTTGTGCAGGGTGAGAGATAGAAGTTTAATTCCATTTTGCTGCTTCTGGATTTCCAGTTTTCCCAGCACCATTGATGAACAGGCTGTCTTTTCTACCATATCTCTTTATTGCATAATTTTCTCTTGTGCTTGATTTAATCTCATGCTGCTTTGCTCATCATGGCCCTAAGAACAATAGGTGATATCATATGGCAACAAGCCCTATGGCCAAGCTATGGTGGGAGCTATATCATCCAGGTTTGTGTATGTTGATATATGTGTTCACACAACAACTAAAACAGCTAACAACACATTTCTCAGAACACATTCCCATTGTGAAGCAATTCGTGACTATATACAAGCACATATCAGGATTCTGGCACTTAATAATTAAGCCAGAATTAACACTTTCGTCCACATTGGCAACATATGGATAACTTAGAAGCCAGGTTTTTCAAAATTCATGTTCCATTATTTAACAGAAAACTAATAAGTGCTCTGTTTTCATATGGGTACTGTTGGGAGTCACCCTGGCTTCAAAGACTAACTTCCCCATACCCCCTCCCCACAGAAGAGTCACCCAATGGTGAGCCCTGCTGGCTCACATGATCCTTACCCACCAATCAGACTAGCCCTGCTGACTCACATGATCCTTACCCACCAATCAGAAAGCACCCCATGCCAACTGTCAAACCGTTCAACCATTAAACTGTCATAACTGTCAAACCACCCCCGGCTCTATAAATATGCAGAGCTGTTCCTCAATAAATGGGCATTTTCTCCAACGATGAGCCTTGTTCCTTCTTTCAAGTACTAACAGCTGGATTGAGAGTCCTCAAAATTTAGACCCCATAGCACTTTCAACACAGGTCATTTGTGTGGCTGCTCCATTAGTTGGTTGATTGATTTTAATCTGTTTGTTTTGGATTATGGTTTTGCTTTTATTTTATTCTAACAGATGAGAGTGAAATTAAAACTAATATTTTGTAGTTTTTTTTAAACTAAACAAAACAGAAATATAGTGTGTGCTGATTAAACCAGATGAATGGGTAGTCATACAAGAGAAAACTAAAAATATACAAATAATTGAGTAAATACATATAGGGAAAAAAGCCTAAATGACTTCTCAAAAGAACATTTCTAAAGATCGCCTGAGTTTCTTTTCAATGGCTAAAGCGCCACCTAGTGTCAAGTAGGAGAAACGAGTCCTCTCACCTGAGCTGTGTCTTCACTGGCTTCATTTCCTCTGTGGAGGGTTCAGCTGCACCTCTGGCTCCTCAGAGCTCAGAAACATGAAAGGAAGTGGTAAGTAGAGCTGCTCAAGCCATCAGCGCTGACAAGAATAATGGAGAAACATGACTCTTAACATTCAACAATCTTATTTCTGGATAAGGTCCAGAAATTTCCTTCAGTAAAAGATCAAGTTATGACAAATTCCTTCAGCAAAACTCTGAAAAGTGTAACTGAAAAGCTAAAGTATTTAATAACAGCTGGGTGTGGTGGTGCATGTCTGTAATCCCAGTGGCTCATGAGGATGAGGCAGGAGGATCGCGAATTTAAAGCCAGGCTCAGCAACTTAAGGAGGCCCTAAGCAACTCAGTGAGACCCTGTCTCAAAAAAAACAAAAAACAAAAAACAAAAAACAAAAACAAAAAAAAACTCCTGCAACAACTAGGGATGTGGCTCAATGGTCAATTGCCCCTGGGTTCAATCCCTGGTAACAACCAAAAAAAAAAGTGTTTAAGACACAGAGGAAAACATTTATGAGATCCTGCTTAGTAGAAAAAATAAGTTGCAAACAGCATATAGAAAATGTTCTATTTTTGTTTAAAATATTTAGAAATGCATAGATCTGCACATGGAGTACCAGACATTAACAATAATAGTGTTTCCCTGAGAGCAATTGAATTAAGGGTTATTTTTTCTTTTTTTTTTTTTTTGTAAGTATATGTTATTTTGCAATAAAAGTACAATTTGATTTTCTTTACCAAAGGCAAAAATATAAATAAGAAGAAAACTGGTATAATAATATGTTCATAAAATAGATAAATAAAAGCTTACCTGATTTTGGCTAAAAATCAAGACGAAAGTTATTTTAAAATGGATAAAAGGAAATATTGATAAATATCAAATTTACAAAACTTATCACATTTTCCTGCTCATCTACCCATCATCTCACTCTGGATCCACTTGATCACTTCCTCTTCTCTCCCTTATAGCTAATTCTGAGGCAAAGTTGTCATCTCAGGTGTCCTAAGGGTCCAGGACATTGAAATGTACCCTTCAAATCCCAGTAGGAAATAGAGGGCTGTGGGGATCTGAGAATAGACACCTCATCAGAAGACATCCAAGTTCAAATGCTTCTCATCCTCTCTCCTGCTGTCCCAAGGCATTGAAAGTACTCGTCAACAACTAAATCAGTCAACAACTAAAGTAAGTATTTTGTTTAATTCATAAGAAACCTGGTACTTCACTCCATGGATGCTTTGTCAAATGTCCCGAGTGCTGTACTTCTTCTGTTTAGGTTATCCTGGGCAATGAGAGTCAAAAGCTTGCCTGGACACTTTGATCCAAGGATAGCCAAGACCTGCTCAAGGTTCTGAACTCTAGACACAAACCTGGACATGAAAGCCTGCCCTGTCACTTTTTAGAATCTTCAAAAAATGGTTTAACCTCTTTAAGTCTCAGCCTTCACCTCTGTGAAGAGTCCTGATGATGTTTAAACTTGGTGGTGCTGAGGATTCAACTAGAACATATTTTGCAAATACTTGGGCATCCATCGCAGAAACTTAGGAAATGTTATTTATCACTGTGTAGCTATGCTACCTGGAATCAATGCTGTTTTACATCCCGACTCCTACTAAGCTGACTCAAATTGTTTGTTGAAAGTGGAGTCCATATCCACAGACTTTTCTTTCTCTGCTCTCCTGACAGCTTTATTTTTTTCTAAAGCCTACCATTCTCCCTTGATTTTGTATCCCATCACCTCCCACAGAGTGGAACCCTCCATGAGGCCACGCTCTCTACTCTTCTGAAAGATAAGTTTTCTCCATGGTTGGCAGCCATCAGTAAGTCGTACAGCAAGTGTTCTTCTCCTCAGGGGGAACATCTTGAACCTACCTACCGTATAGGGGGTGTCTTCTCAAAGCTGCACAACTCTGAGTCATTTTTCCACTCCAGGTTGTGGGCTTCATGGATTCAGTCCAACAAATGTCCTTTGAGGTTGGCCCCTCCAAACTCCTACTATATATCATGAGCCTATAAATTCTCTCAGCTCCGATGTGTCTTTAGGGAAGGCTTATCTCAAGACTTTCACAAGTATCCCAGGTATACACTAAGTAGCATGTATACAGGGGATATTTTCGGTTTTTAACCCAAGTGATATTCAGCAGGATAGCAGGGTTTTTCTTCCCTGGGGTGGTAAGGATACTAATGGGTTAAACTAATCAGAAATTAATCCAAGGATATGAGTGATTTTTTTCAGGATACTAATGGGTTAAACTAATCAGAAATTAATCCAAGGATATCAGTGATTTTTTTTCAGGATCAAGTCTGGGTACACTACAGGGTTAAATTCAGATTAGGAGTGCTGTAGTTTGGATCTTAAGTGGTCCAAGTGATAAAGGTTTGTTCCCCCGTGTGGTACTTTGGGGAGACATTGAAACCTTGAAGATATGGAACCTAGTGGGAGGTCTCTAGGTCACTGGGGGCAGGCCTTTGAAGAGGACAGTGAACACTAGCCCCTTCATTTTCCTCTCTTTTGCTTCCCAGCCATGAGGTGAGTGGCTTTACTCTACTACACACCCCCATCATCATATACTGGCTCAACACAAGCCCAAAAGCAAATGGGACCAACCATTCAAGGACTGAAACTTCTAAAACTGTGAGCCAAAATAAACCTTTTTTCTTTATATGTTGATGATCTCAGGTATATATTATAGGAACAGAAAGCTAATACTATGACCCCATGATAGATAAATATTTAAAAATATTTAATGGTTTTGGTCAAAAGCTTAAAAAGTCAATCTACAAAACACATGTGAGATTAAATTACACATAATTCATGTTGTTCTGTAGCACTGGGAATAAAAATTAAAGTAGCATTCCATTTTTCTTATTTATGAAGGTTAATTGGAAAGACCAAGCAGAGGTTAAGGAAAAAAAGAAACCAAGATATGTAAAGTGGTAATGTGAGAGTAGTCTGTTGCTTCTAAACATTTTAAACATCCAGCCCAGAAGAATTATGCCCTGTAGGACTCAAATATATGTTTACAGAATAATTACCAATAATATTTGTTATCCAAAACAAATTTTAAAATTCAGAATATTCAAGTTTCAAAAAGTTGTAACTCAAGTTTGAGGAGCTTTATAACTGACAACATTTTAAAGCAAATTATCAAAGACATGGTTTGTACACATTGCTTTTAAAAAGACAATCAATGGTAGTTCTCTAAAAGCAGCCATTGCAACTATGCATTCTTTCTCTTTTTGGAATAGACATCAGCTAGCTGTAGTAGATTGGGAATCAAGACCCCTGAGTTTGTGGAGCCATGGGGTGGTCCCTTGACCTGGACTAAGTATCCCAACGTGTTACAATGCAAGTCACTAAAGGCTGTTTAGCTACAGGGTTCTGTGATGAAGCACATTGGGGTAATAATCAATTAAACAAAGACTGATGCATTTCATTACCAAAAACTTCTCAGAGTCCATGCACTGACACTTTCGAAGATTGGGTGGCCATGTGCAGAGTTTTTTAACTTGATCAGCCTAAGAAATTTTTCAGAGTATCCTGCAGACCTCTGAGAAAGGCTGCCCAAAGAGTCCCTCAGATCTAGCATAATATAATTATAGATGGTTAATTATAGACTATTAAAGTTAATATTGCTACTATGGCTATAGTCGAACCACAGAGTATATACAGATAGGGTCACGTTTTCACATGAAGAATAAAGAAACAATATAAAACAAAATATATCCTATCTTTAGACTCTGGAACTTATATATTAAGTGATTTAAAATTCAATTTCAAACTAAATTTTAAAGCAATGTTGGTTTCAGTTAAGGCTATTTTCCTATTAGTTTTTTTGTTCTAGGAGCTATTAAAGTGTATCTTCTGAGCAGCAATAATTCATTCGATTTAAATTGCATGTTAATTCACTTATAAAAAGGAGCAGGAGGACAAGGGAAGGGGATGGAAAGAGATCAGCTCTTTCATAATTGAGTTAGCTAATCTTACATCCTTAATTAGATGAGAAAAAAAAACTTTTAACTTTATCCTGTACTTGAAAGGAACACCAAGATATATTCCAGATACGACATAAAAGAAAGAGCAAACAGACAGTATATAAAATCCTCTAATAATCATTTAAATTATTAGTATGTACTTTAAGTCTTTAAAAAAATATTTTATAGCATGGATCAAGAGCTACTCAGGCCAGTTAACATTTATGATCTATATAGGCGTATAGATTCTGCAAATCCCAATCTGTTGGTTCTTTAAGTTTTATTGCTGTATTTACTTAGCATTTCAAAAACAATTCCTTCTTTGCCAGATACCAAAATCCATGGAGGCTCAAGTCCCTTACACAAATAGCATACCTTACATGGTGTGCTATTTGCAAATAACCCTCACACACCCTCCTATATACTTTAAATCATCTCTAGATTACTTACTATATAAACATGTAAATACAATGTACATGATCATTACACTGTATTGTTTATAGAAATAAGGACAAAGGAAACCTTCTGTGTATGTTCTTTAAAGATGCTGTCTGTTATTTCCAAATAGTTTGGGTATGTGTTTGGTTGAATCATTAGATAAACCTGTGGACACGGAGGGCCAAATAAACCTATTTTACATATTTCACATATTTTTTCATACTTTACAGGTTTTGTCTCACTTTCAAAATAAATCCTTACAACAACCCAGCATAGACACAGAGAGGAGGTGGTCACTTTCCACACTGACAAGTGTAGACCCTAAGGCAGGGGAAGTCAGATGCCCAGTAAAGGGAAGAATCAAGACCTTGCTTTCTGGTGCCTTCCATGGTACCTCCTACTCTCCGCACAGACCCACAATAAAGCCCTAGTCACAAGCTGCAAATAGCAGCGTGTTTTCCTTTGAATTCTTATCTCAATACTTATTAGAAGGATTCTTTGGGGCAAGTTACTTGACCTTCAGAGTTTCCAAAACTTTCAAATGGACATAATTGTGCTACACACTTCATACAGAACTAAGAATTTAATTGGCCAGTGCATGAAAGAAACTAACTCTGGATTTTGGTATGTAATGTATGCTAATGAATGAGTTTAAAATTCTATGAATAGTTAATTAATATATTCATCCAACAAATATATATTGAGCACCTGCTCGTTACCTGGCAAGGAAATTGAGGTCATGACCCTCATGGATTCTCTAGTATTTTATTATTATAATGTAGAAAGCACTTAGCAGTTGAAAAGACTAGAAAGCTGAAGACTAAGGAATAAACCAAAAGAAAGAGTAAGACTCCATGGTAAAAGAGTAGAATATACCTAGTTAGGGGCTGGGGATGTGGCTCAAGAGGTAGTGCGTTCGCCTGGCCTGTGCAGGGCACTGGGTTTAATCCTCAGCACCAAATAAAAATAAAAAAATACAGATGTTGTGTCTACTGAAAACTAAAAAATAAATATTAAAAAATTCTCTCTCTCTCTTAAAAAAAGAATATACCTAGATAAGTCAATGTATTTTAAATAATAAATAATAATAAAATAAAGATGGTAATTTAAAAAGCTTAATTAAAATAATAGCTTGTCTTTATGCTTCTTTTTCTCTATTCTATAAATATTCCATTGAAATATCCACCCCTCCATGAAACCATTTCTGCTCTCCACTATTTTGTATCTTATTAAACCTATTAGTGTCTACGTGACATTAGATGCACTGACATAAATAGCACTTTACATCTCTTTTTTCCTTCACCTTAACCAAGCTTGAAAGCGAAGATTTTCATACAGTGTGTAGTGTCACTTCTCAACAGAATCAGTTTGTGTGGTACCTTCTTTTTTTCTTAAGTGTGTTTCATTGTTCTAGTGAACAAATCCCCTGCAATAGTGTGAATGACACATTTTGCCCCCTAGAGGGAGCTCAACTCACTTCCTCTCACCACAATTCTGAATGCTTCTCATGTGGGTCAAGGACAACAGGCAATCAATCCTCAGAGATCTATAACTAGATCTTTCACCGAGGGATGTAGCTTTTAAGAGATTCAGTGCAGATTTTATGGGAAGAAGTATCAATCAAATTGGATTAAAGAAAAAAAGTATATTTTCTTGAAACTATTCTACATGGAACCAATCTCTTAATGCTTCTCATCCTTTCTTGCATGTGGTATGAGAAGTCTTTGCCTAGGATAACCCCTGTGTTTAGAAGACAGAAAGAAGGGGCAAGGGGCAAGAAAAAGACACAAATTGGACATAGAGCAGGGTGCTCAGGCCATGTATTAGTCTATGAAAAAGGGCTATCCTGCTTTTTCACCAGTGAAGAAAATTCACAATCGTTTTTTGGGGTGTTTTTGTTTTTGTTGTTCTTTTTAGTTATACCTGATAGTGGAATACATTTTCATTATTTCAAGGCAAGAGGATCCTTATACCAGTTCCATTTGCTATCAGCCATATTGGTATATATATAATACATTATCATACAAGCACGGGATATATTTTGTTCTAATTCAGTCCTAGTACCTCTCCTTTTCCTCCCCACAAACCAATGTTCCCTTCCATAAACTGATCTTTTTTCCATTTACCTATTGTTATTTTTTAAATTAATTTCTTGGGAGTGTACACTATGGTGAGATTCACTGACACACAGTAGTCTCTAATTTTGCTGTCCAGCTAGTGGTAAGGATGAGTTTGCCTAAACAGCTTTCATTTGTTTAGACCCTACAAGGTCTAATCTAATGATTCCAACATTCTAATATGGATCACATACCAATATGGCCAACAGGAAATGGAACGGGTATAATTATCTGCTTGCCTTGAAATAATGAAAATAAACCTAAGAAAGATAAATTCATTTGCTTAGGGTCAAAATCTATGTAGTTTTGAACAACTCCCAGCATCAAGAAATTGGTAATAGCTTAATAATTATATTATTTCAGCATGAACTCTAATTTTCAATAAACCTTTAATTCAATACAAATAAATTATTTGAGATAAATTAGTGGAGTAACATGCTACTCCAAAAAAGAAACACTTTATAAAAATGAAACATATTTTCTGAATCCATTATCCACATTATTTGTTCCCTGGATATGTCTAAATCATCTACAAGAAGGCCATTTCCTTACATAATTTCTCTAGTATGCACATAGTATTTTTATCAATTTGTTCGCTTATTTTTTTAACTCACAGAATATTTATATGTAATTTTAAGGCTCTCTTTAGTCATTTAACTTACATCATAAATTTAGAGTTATAAAGTCTCATGGGATTAAAAATATTATGCTAGAACACATTTTGCTCTAAGATATCATGATAATGACATATTATGGTTCCAAAAATGATAGAGGATATTTTTATCATGTGGAGTTTTAGGTGTTTGTTTTTGTTTTTTTGTTCTCTTTTATAAAGCAATAGCAAGACTCTGATTTCACCATTCAATTCAAAAGAAGAATTCTCTTGGAAGTCTGGCTGGCAAGTTCCCAGAAAATCTTGAGGTCTTTTGTCTTTTGTCTATAGCAGACCATTTTAATTTAACCTGGTGCCACAGAGATCCTACCTCTGAGAAATAGTGAAAGTCTAAGTACGTACTTCTTATGTAAATTATTTCTGTCTAATAATGATATGAGTGATTATTATAAAATAGGCCTACTTTTCATATAGAACCAAGACCACAAAATACTTATTTATAATTTCATTCTGAACCCGCATGTTTGTATTAACATACACAAAGTCAAGAGTTGAAAAGGGTTGCTATTTAATGACCCTCCGAGTGTCTTTATTACCTGTTTCAAGTGTAATTTTAAGTGAATTTAACCCTGGCAAAATTTCCTCAGTGAACAGCACTTTCTATCACAACACATATCCACTACTCAAGGTTTTCTTCAATGTGGTTTTGGAGGTTTTGGGTTTTGGTTTAAAAGTATGCATGTGTGGTGCTGGGGATCAAGTCCATGGCCCCACACAGGCTATCCCAGTCCTATCCAATATTATGATTCTAAATAGTAACCATTAGGTTTCAGCTCATACACTTGATCCCAAGATTATAAAAATGATCCTTAACAGTATAATATCACTGCCACCAACTTGTCTGATTCCTAGACTCAGAGGACTTCTGCTCCTGGGAAGAATGTAGCCAATGCTGCTAATGCAGAAGGGAAAAAAAAAAGTGGACAAATTACAAAAGGCATACTTTAAATAAAGCAGAATGTTAGGTATGCAATAAAGGCTAGATGAACTGTGAATACAGACCAGGGGAGACCTTTCCACAGTGAGCAATCGCCTACTTCTGATGGCCAGAAGTAGGGAAAGGGCATCTTGGCTGATTCTTGGTGCAGTTTGAAAATGAAATCAGCAAGCATTTGGGCAGTCAGATGAACTGAAGGGAAATGAAATTGTTAAAATGAGGCTAGTCCCCCAACCACCAGACAGTGCTGATGTGGGTATACACACATTAAAAATTCATCAAGCCGTACACTTGTCCTCAACAAAAAATACAAAATACCTAGAATCATTTACTTCTAGAACTAGAAAGAAGCTTAGAGATCACCTTAATGAACATGTATTTCACAGCTGAACAAAACAAGGCTCAAAAGAATTAAGAAGCTCCTTATTATTATATAGATAATTTATGCTTTTATTTAACAAGTAGCTACTGGTTTCTTACTCTTTGTGAGGCTTTAGGATATAGGTTAAACCAAAAGGACATTACCTGTTTTCATGAAGTCTACAGTCTGTAGAAATTGAAATGAAAAAATTTATTAGAAATAGAGATATAATTGCATATTATGATAAATGTGTGAGTGACTAGAACAGGATGTTTTTAGCAATTAGAATGTTCCTGAAACCCAGGTTACAGGTTTAGAGTTGTATGCATTTGATTCAACAACATTGCTTTTTTTCTTTCTTTTTTTTTTTGAAAACTGTGAATTTTTAATATTTATTTTTAGTTATAGTTGGACACAATACTCCTATTTATTTATTTATTCATTCATTTATATGTGGTGCCGAGGCGAGGATCAAACCCAGGGCCTCACATGTGGTAGGCGAATACTCTACCTCTGAGTCACAATTCCAGTCCCTGAATTTTTTTTTAATTGGGAAAAAAATATAGATCTACTTAGATTTATTTCTCCAGATTTCAAAGGGCAGCCTTTAGTTGTAAAGCATAAACAAAATAATAAATTAATGGAAAGGATGTCTTTTTCCCAAAACTTGACCAAAATATTGAGCTTTAACACTGATTAAATTATTGGGCTCAACATGCATTATCTGTACACTAAATAAATCTCAGTTCTTCAGTTTCGTAAGTTGTGTGGACTGGCAATATTCTCTCTGCCACTTTCCTTTAGCAGAGCAGCCTCTAGTAACTGTCTATTTGTTATCTGTGTGTATCCAGTGGCAATAAATCAGCCAGCTTAGAAAACAGAACCAAGGTCAATTAATCTTAAGACAACCAAGACATCTGTAATAAAATCAAAATGCACAGCACATCTGATTTCTTAACAAGTCACAGCCTATTATTTGGGGGTTTGTTTTGAATGACACCAGCTCCAACTCAATATCTGGCTGGGGCAGATTGGCTCTGCAGAAACACTGGTCCAGTTTCTCTGCCACAAGACACAAATCATTATCAACTTGAGTTTCTTTGATAGAAAGCACCATATTGTGGTTTGGATTTGGAATGTCCCCCATGGCTCATGTATTGAAGGTTGGTCTTCATCAAAGCAGTGTCCAGAGATGGGGCTTTGGGGAAGGTTGAATCATGAAGGCACTAACCTTATCCATGGGTTAACCCATTGATGAATTCCTGGTTGAATGGATGGTGGGAGGTGGGACTTGGTGGAAGGGTGTGGATCCTCTCCTCCTTTAAGTTGTTTTCCTAAGGTGTTTTGTCACCGTGATCAAAAGCTAGCTGACATACACCTTAACACCACAGTCTTAAGTGTAGCACCCCTAAAAGCCGATCTTTAAAAAAGGACATGAGTAAAGGTGGTTCATTCAGGAGCTCAGCCTAGGAAGTACCAAGGGGAAGGTGGGAAAATAAGAGAGAGAAGAAAAGGGTTCTGTGCATCTGGACTGCTTCAAGGGTCCACTGCTGGGAAATGGAAGATGCCTCAGAGTTGGTTCATCTGAGAAACTAAGGGGCTGGGGTGTGTAGGCCCCAGCTCTCCATCATCATTTTTTGAGGTCTGACCTGGAGCTTTAGCTCTCTGATAACTTCCAGCTGGCCCCTGATGTAGGCTGAGCCCACAGGTATAGGTAGAAAAGATCCACAGGCAAAAAGTGAAAAAGTTTGCAGCAGGAAGCCATCTGTGCATAGAGAAATGTCCAGACATATGGATAGCGGCAACAGCATCAGCGACACTGATCACTCAATTAGTGGAACATTCGTGCCAGGGTGTCCAAGGCAAGCGGCAGGCTTGTGGCAAAAGCACTGGTTAATCAGTTGAGTAAGACTCAGTTAAGGGGGGCTTTACTCACACCAGCAACCTGCTTGAACTTGGAAAAGTCCTGTAGGAATGGACCCTTCCCTCTTCTCTTCTTACTTGGGACCACCTGTGGCCTAAGTCCAAAGATAAAAAGAATTTCTTTTCTCAGAGGGAATATCCTATGCAACAAAAATCTTCCTGTGGGGCTGAGGCTGTAGCTCAGTGGCAGAGCGCTTGCCTAGCATATGTGAGGCACTGGGTTCGATCCTTAGCACCACATAAAAAATAAATAAAGGTATTCTGTCCATCAACAACCACAAAAAAAATTTTTTTTTTAAATCTTCCTGAGCAACTTCAGGCAGAAGAACGAGAGAATAATGAGCTGTGTATGGTGCTAAGGAATTATTCCAATGGGAATGAACACAGTAAAAAAAACTATGTGTTTGTGAACACAGTAAAAAAACTATGTGTTTGTTTATATATATATATATATATATATATATATATATATATGTACATACATATGTATATAAAATACCTCATTGCTTTTTAATTTAATGAAAGAAAAAATAATTAGAAACAAAAGAAATTGCTAAACTTTAAATTAGCTTTTCTTTATTATAAGATTATTTCCCAAAACTTTACTCTAAGGTTAAGAAAAGGAATTTTGATCATAATAGCTAACTATGGAACCAACTAAGGTGCCCTTCAACAGATGAATGGATATAGAAAATGTGGCATATATACACAATGGAATATTACTCAGCCACAAAAAAGAATGAAGTTATGGCATTTGCTGGTAAATGAATGGAAATGAAGACTATCATACTAAGTGAAATTAGCCAGTCACCAAAAAACAAAGGTTAAATGACACAGTAAGAGGGAAGAAGAGAAGTTCATTGGATTAGACAACGGGAATGAAGGGAGGGAGAGGGAATAGGATTAAGAAAGACAGTAGAATGAATGGGACATAACTTTTCTATGTTCATATATGAATACATGACCAGCGTAACTCCACATCACGTACCACCACCCTAATGGGAAGTTGTACTCCATATTTGCATAATATGTCAAAATATACTGTACCGTCATGTATATCTAAAAAGAACAAACAAAAAATGAAAATTTTAAAAATCTAAAAAAAATAAAGGAATTATGAAATCTAGTAAGAGGTTGGTACTCCTAAAGTTCATTAACCAGATCGTTCAACCTGAGTTCACATAAATGTTCTTTCCGTCAACAGATGAAGTCATTAGCATGATGGCATTTCCTCCATCCTCCTCCTGATGTTTGTTAGTTATATTTTGAGGTTGTCAAGATACAACAATGCACATTCACCCTTTGGGCCACAGTTGCCAATTATGGAAAACCTGCTTGAACATTAATGTGAACACATGGCTTTTCTCAGTCTTTTTATCACAACCTCTTCGTTCCCAAAGGATTTGTTTTAAAGCATCTCTGAGTCGGCCCGAGCTCTTGGTCAAGTGCTTTTTGCTCACAAAGGGCTCTTGAGCACTCTTGAGATTTACTTTTATGCTTGCCCTAATTCTAAGTGGCTGGGAATAATCCTCCCTTCCCACCTTCCTTCCCTCGGAGCTCCTCGGTGACTTTGCTCCCTGTGTTCGGGTGTTGAAGGAGACTGGTGCTGGGTCCACACGCTGTAGCCAGAAGATAAAGGGTAAAGCCACACACTTGGTTTGCTGTTCTTCACACCCATTCAGGAATTGGCATACTTACCAAGGTGCCTTCTGAGGAGAGAGGAGGGGACTCCCTGTGCTGTGTTGTGAGCTTCTGTTTTGTTCCCTGTCCTTCCTTAGCTACCAATGGTGCCTGGGATGAGTGTTCCCTCAGGGCCATGTGTTGAAGGCTGGTCCACAAGATGGCGTTATTGGGAGGTGGTGGAACCTTTAGGAGCTGAGGCCTTGTGGGGGGTATTTGGGTCCATGGAGAGTGTGTCCTTGAAGGGTCTTATGGAAGCACAGTCCCTCAGATTCTCTCTGCCTCCTTGCTCATGATGGAAGTAGTTTGCTCCACCACAAGCTCTAGTTATGATTTTCCACCCTCCCCAGAGACCAAAGCCACAGAGTCATCCAATCTTAGACTGAAACTTTCAGAACTTGAGCTAAAAAAAAGACTTTTCTCTTTATAAGATAAATATCTCAAGTATTTCCTTATAGTAATGTGAAACTGACTGATATAGCTACCACTCTTTGAGGTTAATGATATTGAGCTTTTTCTATTGATGAATAGTTTTGCTGGCCCTTCTCTATTTGATTTGGAAAAGAACTCTCTAAAGTAGTTTTATTCTTTCATCTTAATGTAGATATTCCTAAAATGGATATGCAAGCTCCCTGATTCATATTCTCACAAAATTTGAGATTAATGATTCATACGTTTGTGTACCCAGTAGTGCTCAACTTAGGTTATATTTATCCTCCCTGAGATTCAGTGTGACTCTATCTGTAAAAGAAGAATATGGTCTTCTCTGGCGACACCTTATTGTGAGATTGTGGCAATAAGGTAAATGAGGTAATGTGTACTAATATACCTCAGAAAAAAAATTCCCATACTGAAGAGAGAAGGCATTATTGCTGTTTGCATTTTCTCTTTATGTGAACTGAAAAATCTGTTCAAGTACCTACCTGCTCTTTACATCTGTGTGGATAATACGGTGGCTAAACTCGTTATCCTTTGTCACGGAGATTTCATTCTACTATTTCTTAATAACATTGACATTGCAGTGAATAAAATAAAAAAGGTCTGTTTTGTGATGTGTTTTCATAGAGATCTTAAAACAACCTTGAAAATACTCAGATTCTCATTTCTCAATGACATGAATGCAATGATTAATTTTATATATTGGATCCGTTTATCTGGAACTTGAAATCCCACCCCAAGGGAAGATTAGGCAGTTCAAAACTTTCTAAAAAGACAAAGAATTCAAAAGGGAAAGGATGCCCAGGAGCCATTAAGTTGTTCTGTATCTATTTACAGTATTGTTTGTACTGGATAGATGATTACAGAAAAGCCAAGTAACATAAAAAGAGAAATCCTTAATTCTACCCTGGAGACAGGCAGAGCAAAAGATGAACAGCTGAACACACAGAGCTGGGAACCTCATGTATACTTTACCTTGCAGTAAATCAGGGAGATAAAGGACATGAAATAAATGTTCCCATGAATTCCAAAAACTAAAAGCTGTGTACTGGCTTATGATTACAACCAAGTGGAAACCCACTGAAATCCTACATTAAATGACTTCCCATACCCCCAGCCCCTGAAAACCAAAACTTGTATTTGTACCAAGAGGGATATAAGAAAGAGTTTAAAAGATGCATTTATTTTCATGACTGAGTTTTCTTAGGATTTTGTCAATATGGCACCTACCAATGGAAAGCTGTGGTTGCTTAACCTGTGCTCTCAAGAAATTATCACAATTTCTGTTCCTTGCTATAGACTTTTGCATTATGGGAAGATTATGACAGATGCTCAAACTTCCAGATCCATTAATCTTACTTTCTGAGATTAGCAGGCAACTTCTTAACACACATATATTTACACTTACACTTTTCTTAAACATCCACAGTGAAGAACCCATTAAAGAAACATTTCTTCCAGCCATGATGATTATCTTGGGGGTTGAAGACAGACATCTTTTAAAGTCTGGGGGTACCATACGCAGGTAACATCTACATATAAGGACAGCCAAACAGGGTGTAGAAAACTTTGCTTAAAATAACGACATACTTCAAAGCTGGGTATATTTTATTTATAAATAAAATTTTGATACAGAGGTTAATAATATGTCCCCAAAGATCCCCAGTTCATTAGCACAGATACATCAGAGAAGAAAGATAACATGTTTTTATGCTTCTGTAATGTGACAGAAAATAAACAAGGCTGGTTATATTCAGTCATCTTAGTAGACATAGTGCCAGATAAGTTGCAAACTACAAGCATTGGGTTTGTTTCTTATTTGTGGGCATCCCTAAATAATTTTCCTGAATGCTTTCATTTCCACTATCTACACTATGCAATTATATCATTCATGTGCCTTTACATTAACTTAAATTTATTCTTCAATTGTCATGAGTTCTGCCAAAAAAATATTTAGGGATAAGCAATATTTAAATATAACCTTCTTTACTTCCCCTCCATACCCATTCTCTCCCTGAATTAATTTATTCCATCTGTGCCATGTGGGAAACAGCCTAACACAATTGTTAAAGAGATTGTTTTCCTTTATCTACTCTTATCCATCGTATCCATCTAGAAAGTGTAACATACTGAAATTATAGACATATACTTAACATAAGTCACATTTTATATGCTGATTCTTTGCTTTTTAAAAAAGAATTATCAAATGTAGACATTGATACTCTGAAGCCTGAAGGTTTTTAACAAAGGTCAAATACTTTTTCTGCCCCCAATAGCACCATCTCTGTAACTTTTGTATAGCACAGGAAATGATATTCTCAAAGACTCCATAAAGATGGGCATTATCCACACAGGGATGGAGCAGGAAGTCATCCTGTCCAAAGAGAGTTGGCGTAAACACACACACACACACACACACACACACACACACACACACCCCAGTAAATGCCTTCACAATACTGTTTCTGTATGCTTTTTTCTGTATTTGCATGCTTCAGAGAATCAAAAAAAAATGCCTTTCCCATTTTAAGCATTATTCATTTCTGATCTGTATGATTTTCATAATCTCAAAAAGCAATTCTAATTTGTGCATGGGAAACAGAAAGTTTCTGTGGTTAGGTATTAATGAAAATGCATAGCCTGATATGACACAGTTTTTATAAGGCCCCAAGGTTCCTTCCAAGGATGCTGCAGTCCATAATCAGACCAAAGGCTAGGGAGGTCCAAGGCGAGCAGCAGTTTAGGGATTGGGAGCTGCAGTTCTTCTCCACTGGACTGTGGAGGAATCAAGCAGTCAGTGGCTCATGCATGTAGACTCACCTGTCTTATTTTATTTAATCTTGAGATGAGAAAGGAAACCCATAATATTCCCAGTGGATTTCTGCCCAGAAGGCAAATGTCAGCTATGAAACAATTTAGAGAACTGGGATTAAAAGAATGAGTTCTTAAAAGGCCTACATTCCTTTCTTTAAAAAAAAATAATATAAATACATGCTTTACTGAGCTTCTGAACTCTAAGAATTTGCTTTTGCTTAATTTGATCTTGGACCTGAACTCATTTCATAAAAAATATATGAAAGGGACTAAGACTTCATTGCTTCACTCCAGCAACATCTTTTTAAAATATTTATAAAGAACACAGAACTCTACTCAGTATTTCATTTAAAATAACAAAAGGCTGATGGTTGAAATCACAGAAAGAATGCATAAAAGGCAGAAGTAAATAAACAAGATTTAGAACTCTTTTTTAAAAAAAAAAGAATTTAAAAACTAAATTGTGCTGCAAAACTACGTTTGCAATTACAGTGTCAGGTATGGCCCCACTCTGTCTCAGAGGCACTGTATAAATATGAACAGAATCATCTGATGCACTTTTTGAAAACACTGCTTCTCAGCCAAGGGCTAGCACGAATTCATCCTATGGCTAGGTGTCCAGAACACATGTTGGTTTGCTTATTGGCGACATTTTGGCGACGCATCCTAGACTAACAGGAAGGCTAGAGACCAAGCATATGACAAGAGCCAAACCCACCACCCTGTTACTTCTTTTCGTGCTTCTTGGTTAACTCCTGCACACCCAGCTGGCTGCGGCCCCGGGCGTCGCTGCTCCTGTCTTCCCGGGGCTGACTCTCCTGGGAGACCTGCTGTACAGCCTGCAGGATGGCATTCTGCACAATCTGTTTGCTGGCATTCTGCAGCTTCACCTCCTCAGGCTCATTTCCAGGCTTCTCACCTAACCAAAAAATATGAAAGGGAGGTGGGAAGAAGAGAAATCAATTTGGAGAACTGTGACAGAGACAGATAGAGGAAAGAAGTTGAAGGGAAAAAAGTGCTGGAGTAGCCCAGTCACGGTGAGGAGCCCTCGTAGCACATGCTGCTATTGCCTCCCCTTCCTCATTTCCAACAGAATCTCCATACCGTTCCCCCAGGATGCACCTGAGTTCATGGACTCACCATCCCAGAATCCTCAGTTGCGAATGGTGGTCGCCAGACAGTCCCTGGCCACAAAAGACCTCTGGGAAAGTTTGGGGAAAGGGCCAGACTCATGCTCCACTGGCCTTTTGCACTTCCCCCTTAATTCCTGTGTGGAATGCAAACCCAGGGCTGGCAGGGGCTGGGCTACCTCGCAGTAAGTGTGGAGATGAATGTCAATATTCTGGGGATGGTTTGGAGAAAAACAAAAAAAAGTATCATTGAGCATCTACACAAGCCCTGGGCCATGTGTGTGAGGAAAGCAACCCCCTTTTTTAATGCATATTATACAGATTCTATGTTATCTGCAGCCAAACACATGCCTGATGGGTATAACCTCGTGGTGCTGAAGAACAGACAATTCCCAACACCACATCAAACCCAGCTCTGCTCACATAAATGCGTCAGAAGGACTGAACCCATTCATCAGAGCTGTCCTCTGAGATTTAGAACAGGGCAGGAAAACTCCTTCCATAAATGACCAGAAATAGTGGATCTATCAGGCTTGTGGGCCATATGCTCTGGAATAAATGCTTAACTCTGCTGCTGTAGCATAAAACCAGCTATAGATTGTAGGGAACTGAATGTGTGTGACTGTGTTCTAAAAAAAGGTAATTCATATACACACACACCAAAAAAAAAAAACCCACAGGTTGCAGGCAGATTTAGCCTATCAGCTATAGTGTACCAATTCTGATCTAGAAATGGTGGGAATTGTCTAAAGAGAAAGTGAAATAATGTACTCAACACTAACCAACACTTTCTATTTTTCCTTAGTTAAAAACAAGACCTTGCTGGGTGTCACACTCCTGTAATTCAGGGACCCAGGAGACTGAGGCAGGAGGATTACAAATTAGAGGGCAGCTTCAGCAGTTTAGCAAGGCCCTAAGCAACCTAGGGAGGCCCTGTCTCAAAATTTTTAAAAATAATAATAATAAAAAAGGCTGGGGATGTAGTTCAGGGGATGTTTATTTAGTGAAAATTCTAGAAAAGGGCTTTTTTAAAAAACAGGCCAATAAAACCTGTTGCCCTCTTCCTATTTTACTGCTCACAACTCTGACCCAATAATTATCATTACAAGGCTCCCGAAAGTCCTAAGGAAATCCTCAGAATAGAAACCATTTTCAGGGGGGTGGAAGAAAAAGTTAGAAGGAACCTGGCATTCCCATGACCAAACGGCCTCCAGATCAATTCTCAGTTGTCCACTTCCAGGCCCCCTTCACATTACAAAAACAGTCCTTGTTTAGGGCAACGGTCATTTTAGATTTTGTTTTATTATGTAGCACACTTAACAATAACGCGCACAGGGACGAACATTTGAGTACAGCGCAATCCTGAAATTTTCCTATTCCACCTCTTTACATTTATGGTGATGAAAAGAATGTGTACTGTTCCTTATTCCAAGTCATCTTTTCAGATATTTCCTCTCTTCAGATACATTGCTACCTTAAAATATATCTAAAGTTGGGGGAGGGGTATGGTTTTTCACCAGGATCGATTTGTAACAATGGAAACTAGACATCCATGAGAAGAACACTGGGTAAGAGAATATTGAGTCCTTCTGGAACCTCAGACAGCTCTCATCCCTGTAGACAGACAGCTGTCATTCATTTTACATTCCTGTCCATCCCCAGGGGGGGGTTATCTTACCCTCTAGTGAACAAGGCAAGATTAACCTGTTCAAAACCAAGAACAGTATGGAAAAGGATAAAATGAGCCACCCACACCACGCCAAGCCAAGAGGAAATCCAGACAGGCTGGAACTCCGGAGGGGCAAAGAGGAAGGTTTTGAATCGTCTCTGTAGAAAAAGAGTGGACAGTAGTAAATGGCAATATTAAGGGACCCTAGGGGACAGCTATTAAGAATACAGGTTTGAAACACTTCAGAGTTGTGCTTAAGTCCTTTCTGCGACATCTGTCACAGTCTTGAGCAAGACACTGCTAAGCAGATTTGCACATCTGTAAAATGGGAAAGCAGGACCTCTGTAGGATGGTTACTAGAGAAGGAAGTGACATCACAACTATTCAGAACTCTGTGTGGGTCCTGACACATCGAAAGCCCTTAGTAAATGACCACATGGTGTACGAGTTAGGGTATAGACTGAGCTGTTGTAACAGTGGCACTCAAAAATAGCTCATCTCACACAGGGAGAGATGTGTATTGTTGTCTCACGTGACAGTGCAGAAGTAATCTAGTGTGCAGGTGGCTTGCTCCACAGGTGATCTCAGGACTTCTTCCTCCTCTCATCTTACGGCCATGCTATTCTCCCCAATAAGACCCTCATTTACGTGAGTGAAGCTGGTCAAGAAATATCCTAGTGGAGTTGGAAGGGAGCAAAAGAAAAAAATTGCAAAAGGTCAAACAATTTCCTGTTGGGGGGGGGGTGTACTGGGGATTAAACCCAGAGAGGCTGGTTACTGAGCCACATCCCCAGCCCATTTTATTTTTTAGTTTAAGAAAGTGTCTTGTTACATTGTGTAGGGCCTTGCTAACTTGCTGAAGCTGGCCTTGACACTGCAATCCTCCTGCAACAGCTTCCTGAGTCTCTGGGGTTACAAGCGAGTGCCACCACACCCGGCAGGAAATTTCCTTTTAAAGATTTGTCAAAGAAGTTGCAATCGTCAGTCAACTCCCATTCTATAAGGTGAAACTTAGTCATCTGGCCACACCTACATACAAGGGAGGCTAGGAAATATTTCTGTTGCTGGGTAGCTATGCGCACTACTAAAACTTATGGTGTTCTAATGCCAGAATGAAGAATGACAGATTTTTTTAAATTACCTCCATGCAAGGGCCAGGTTTACATTGAAAAAGAAGGACATATACTTACAACAAATTAAATCTGATACTAAGGGAGCTCTTTCTACTACCATTATACAACATAAGTGTGTAGACAAACAAACAAGAAGTTCTGAAGATCCATGCTTGCTCCAAGATAGAGCATGGAAGTCAAACTGCATGTGTCTTCATTCTAGAATGTTCCTATTCTCTTTTTTCTGTCATTGAACAGAGGAAGGAAAAGTCCAGGGACAAGAGTGAGCTGAGTCTTTAATAATAGAAAAAGAGGAAACTCTATGCCAATTTCAACTGGGATCTGATATTTGACCTAAGTTATCATGTTCTCTTCCAACAATTATGAGTATAAGTGTATATAAAAGTCAACGGTAGTCTATACCAGGCTACACCCAGGGCACCACTGAGTGACAGGAGGTTGATTTAAGCAATCCGCACTCTGTGTTTAACCCTCTTGTCCTCATTACCATTTTGTTCTAGGCCATCAATATTCATCCATCTTCAGTGGAGGATCTAGGACAGAGGGTGTCAAGTGGCCGGCGGCACAGGAAGAGAGGAATAAAGACAAGGAAAGAAACACTGTTTTCACTTAAGAGACAAAACAAAATAAAGAATTATATAAACCACAGGTGTGTACTTACGTGTTAGACTCTTGTGCATTTGAGGAATCACACTCCTTTCTATACCTTAAGCTATAGCACAAGGAAGAAGGAAAAGGCTACAAGGATATGAATGTCATAGCTGATTTTGTTTTTAATGGTACCTGGCATTGAACCCACAGGCACTTAACCACCAAGCCACATCCCCCAGTCCTTTTTACTTTTTATTTTAATACAGGGCCTCGCTAAGTTGCTTAGGGCTTTGCTAGGTTGCTGAGGCTGGCTTTGAATTTGCGATCCTCCTGCCTCAGCCTCCCAAGCGGCTATGATTACAGGCGTGCACCACTGCTCCTGACTTCGTACCTGACTTCTCAACTGAAGCTCACAATACAAATTCAGAAGTCAGCAGAATCCAGTAGAGCTTTAGTCATTGCATTGTCTAGATTTCCCTCTCCCCTGAGAGGGCCTCGACTCTCCATCTACTACTGCCCCAAAACAACCCCTCCTGTTCTTCAGGAGTCACCCTGACTTCATGGAATTTACTTACCCTTTTCTCTACTTGTTTATGACTCGACATGCTTCATGATTTTACATGCTTCCCTCTCCCAGAGGACATCCCAGCTAAGGTTCTGCTTTCAACTGATGCTCACATATCTTCTGCTAGAATTCTTAAGAGAGTCTGCTGGCCTCTTACCATCATCCCTGCAAATTGCCCTGAATCATGCCAGCCAGGCCTCAAGTCAGCTGCCACCGAATGCCTTTAGCTCATGCTGGCTCAATCAGCTGTGGCTAGAGAGGTCAGGTCGTGGGGTGAACCTACCTAGGAAGAAGGACCCACCCATGAGCCCCCCTACCCCCAAGAAGCACTGTAGGCAGATCAAGGGTTCACAGGATAGGTTTTGTGCAGTATAACACCAACCTGTGATCCAAGCCTTTGATTGAAAGGACATGGTATTCATGAAAATCCTGGTGGGGACCCAACCCTTCACAAAAGCACAGGGTGAGGAAGCGCAACCGGACAGGAGGCAAAGCCAGCCACGGAGTTCCTTGGAGTGTGGCCATTTACTTAGACGCATTCTACTTACTTCAGTGCAATGAATCACCTACGCATCGTAGGTGGCCTATTGCCTAGTTTTAAAGGATGCAAATGTCCTCCAGCCTAATTAGCATTTACATCATTTTCATATTTCACAATTATGACAAATCGATGTAATTAGCTTTAGACTCTAACTACCCAATATAAATACACTGAAGTCAAGGATGTGGCATAACTAAATTTGTCTTCAGTGCCATTCCACATGAAATTATTACCTACCACCCCTAGCCCCAGGCATCCATATGGTTCTGCTTCCCAGTGACCAGCCAGCCCACAGTCAGGGGACCAGCCTTCCACACATCACCCCCACCCCCACCTCACCACTCCCCTCAGGGCTTTCTGTGTCATGTTTCTTTCTTACCTACCCCTGTGAAAGGCGGCTGAGAACTCACTTACAACATGGCTAACAATGGGTCTTCATTCCTTATGTGTAACTATTAAAATCGTGCTTCCCACATTCTAGGAAGATCCTCTTGACCCAAATTTGCACCAACACCCCCCCAACCCGGAAGAACTCAAGTGCTATTCACCTCTATTACTTTAACCTATTATATTCCACTGAGGTGGATTTGGGAAGTGGTCAGTGTTTCCTGGCCCAATCAGCTGTGGCTAGAGAGGTCAGGTCTCGGGGTGAACCTACCTAGTGATTTTGCCTAGATGACACAGAGAGGGTGGCAGAGCATGCAACATTATCAGCACCTCTCTCTCTCATCATCCCCCCACTGAGTCACTGAATATTCCAATCCTAGAAGCCCCCAGGAGGGCAGAAGGTCACCCACCATCACTACTGCACACACTCTCTAAAACGCTCAGCTGCTGACGGTAACCATGGAGCATATTTTTTATCTTTTCCTCCGACCGCTCTCGGGTATAAAGACAGTATTATCATTCATCAGTGACTAGCATATGGAACACTGAGAACAAGGACTAATTCTAGTCCCCTCAATAATGGAACGATGGTCTTTTTCTCTGCTCTGTAACTACAGGAATTTTCCATGAAGGACCAGATGCTAGATCTCACCCATCTGTGCCAACTGCTAATGAAGCCATCCTGGCTGCACTGCTTTGAAACTGAAAACACTGAAGTTCCAGCACCTGGGTTTCCAGCTCGCTGTCAACCCCACCAGGCCACGCCCTTCCCCCAGGCACTACAGCCAAATCCACAGCAGCCTTTTAGGGTCTCCAAAAAATAGATTTGAGACTGAGAAGGCAATACGGTGTCAGCAGGTATAGGACACTTTTACATCTCATTCAAGTGATGCCCCATGATTACAACCACAATCCCTACTAAATCCGGCAGAGCATCTGGACTCACTCTTGCCTCTGCCTGCAGTGGCCAGGCACATTATTTTAAACTACAGCAAGCTACTTTTATAAATTATAAGGAATTCTTTATTTAAATTTCCCATAGAACGATGGATCAGGAAGATATTCATGGAGCATCTGTATGCACAGTACTACGGAGTGAAACATAGGCCACTAGGCCAAATTTATTCGTGCATTAATTCATACAAGAATTAGAGGGCACTTGGTGTTGTGACCAACATGAAGCTAGGTACTAGAAATGAAAATGTTGAGCAGAACAGTCACGACCCAGGCCCTGTTTAAGTTTATAATCTAGTAGAAGAGTCAGATGCTAAATAGTCAGGCAAGATTATAACTTTGAGCCGTGACATGCACTATGACAGGAGCACTAGATCCTATCCACAAAGAGAACTGATCTAGTCTGACGGTCACAGAAAGAGGTCCAGAGGTCTTATGTATTAATGAGGCATTAACCAATCAAAAAAAAAAAAAAAGGTAATGTGAGAGCCGGAGGTCAAGAACATGGCTAGCAGGAAGGTCTAGCCCAAGTGGAAAGTCCCCAACATGTGTAAGAGCCTCACCCTGCCAGGAAACAAGGTGGTAGGAGTGGCTCGGTGCCCACTAGGGGAGAGGGAGCCCGGGTTGCAATGAAGAATGGAGGCCAGCCCGGGTCAAGGGTGGGAGTGGGGGAACTCATTTGTTTCTGAGAATAAAGCAGCAAGGCACCGTCCAATCGCACCACATAGCACACATGAATAAGTCTGCGGAGAGTGACATTATCATGGTGGGAATATGCAGGATTTGCAGCAGACCTTAAAAGAGAAAAGATTTGGAAAGACCAAAAGAAAAGGAAAAGGAATTCTTTTTCTGTCCTTGGAGGGCAGGGCAGGCATGTCACTAAGAGTTCAAGAAAGTTTTTTTGCCTTACAGAGCTACTGAATCATCTGAGAATGTAATGAAATTTATACAATATTACTGGATTGCAATGTCTTAAGAAAACCAATAAAACCTCAAAAGGAAGACAATTTTAATCTGGAATCAAATTTGAATATTTTGGCCAAGAACAGAAAAGGTAATTTTGAAAAAGAACAATGAATAGAAGGACCTAATTTAACAGCTACAAACGATAGCTATAAAGCTATACTAATTGATCTGTTTAAAACATGGTATGACCTCCTCATTCAGCTTGGGTAGGTCACATGTCTCTAGAAATTTGTCGATGTCTTTGATATTTTCTATTTTATTGGAGTATAAAGTTTCAAAATGGTTTCTAATTATCTTCCATATTTCAGCGATGTCCTTTGTGATATTTCCTTCTTCATCTTGTACTTTAGTAATTTGAGTGTTCTTTTTCTTTTTGTTAGCATTAGGAATTTATCTATTTTATTTATTTTTTTTAAAGAACCAACTTTTTGTTTTGTCTATTTTTTCAATTGTTTCTCGTTTGTTTCAATTTCACTGATTTCAGCTCTGATTTTAATGATTTCCTGTCTTCTACTGCTTTTAGTGTTGATTTCTTCTTCTTTTCCTAGGGGTTTGAGAGGTAGTGTTAGGTCATTTATTTGCTGACTTTTTATTCTTTTAATGAATGCGCTCAGTGCAATAAACTTTCTTCTTAGTACTGCCTTCATAGTGTCCCAGAGATTTTGATATGTTGTATCAGTGTTCTCATTTACCTCTAAGAATTTTTTAATTTCATCATTGATTTCTTCTACTATCCATTCATCATCCAATAGTGTATTGTTTAATCTCCATTTTTTAGAGTACCTTCTATTTTTTACTTTATTGTTGATTTCTAACTTCATTCCATTGTGATCTGATAGAATGCAGATCTCTGGGTTTTTTGGTGTTTTTTGTTTTGTTTGTTTTGGGGGGTTGTATTTGCTAAGACTTGCTTTGTGGCATAAGATATGGTCTATTTTAGAGAAGGATTCATGTGCTGCAGAGAAGAAAGTATATTCACTCATAGGTGGATGAAATATTCTATTTGTCTGTTAAGTCTAAATTATTGATTATATTAATTAGTTCATAGTTTATTTATTTATTTTTGTTTGGAAGATCTGTCCATTAGTGAGAGAAATGTGTTAAAGTCACCCTGTATTATTGTGTTGTGGTCTATTTAATTCTTGAAATTGAGAAGGGTTTGTTTGATATATGTAGATGTTCCATTGTTTGGAGCATAAATATTTATAATTATTAAGTCCTGCTGATGTATACTTCTCTTATTTGGAAAAATAAGAATAGCCAAAGCAATCCTTAGCAAGAAAATCGAAGCAGGAAACATCACAACACCAGATCTTAAACTATACTGCACAACTATAGTAACAAAAATGGCATGGTATTGGCACCAAAATAGATTTGTAGACCAATGGTACAGAACAGAGGACACAGATACAAACCCACATAAATCTCATACTATACAAAGGTGCCAAAAACATTCACTGGAGAAAAGATAGCCTATTCAACAAATGGTGCTGACAAAACTGGAAATTCATAAGTAGCAAAATGAAATTAAGCCTCTGTCTCTCACTCTACACAAAAATCAACTCAAGGTAGATCAAAAATTTAGGCACTAGAACAGAGACCCTGCACCTAAGAGAAAAAAAAGTAGGCCCAAATCTTCACCATGTTGGCCTAGGATCTAACTTCCTTAACAAGACCCCTAAAGCACAAGAAGTAAAATCAAAGGATCAATAAGTAGGATGGATCAAATTAAAAAGCTTCTTCCCAGCAAAGGAAACAATAATGTAAGGAGAGACCCTATAGATTGGGAGAAAATCTTTACCACATGCATCTCCAATAAAGCATTAATCTCCAGGATATGTAAAGAACTCAAAAACCTTAACATAAAAGAAAAACCAAATAACCCAATCAATAAATGAGCTAAGGAACTGAACAGACTCTTCACAGAAGAAGAAACACAATTGATCAACAAATATATGAAAAAGTGTTCAACATCTCTGACAATTAGAGAAATGCAAATCAAAACTACTCTAAGATTTCATCTCACTCCTGTCAGAATGGCAATCATCAAGAATACAGGCAACAACAAATGCTGGCAAGGATGTGGGGGAAAAGGTACACTCAAACATTGCTGGTGGAACTGCCAATTGATTCAACCACTATGGAAAGCAGTATGGAGATTCCTCAGAAAACTGGGAATGGAACCACCATTTGACCCAGTTATACCACTCCTTGGTTCTTACCCAAAGGACTTAAAATCAGCATACTACAGTAATGAAGCCACATCAATGTTTAATAATAATGTTCAATAGCAACTCAATTCACAGTAGATAAACTATTCAATATTTCATTGAATATATATATATATATTCAATGAAATATTACTCAGCTTTAAAGAAGAATGAAATTATGGCATTTGCCAGTAAATGGATGGAGTTAAAGAATACCATGCCAAGTGAAATAGGCCAATCCCAAAAAACCAAAGACTGAATGTTTTCTCTAATATGCAGATACTAATTCCCAATAAGGGGGCAGAGCACTAAAGAAGAAAAGAGTTACTTAAATTAGGTAAAGGGAAGTGAAGGGAGGGGAGAGGAGGGGGTGTGGGGATAGGAAGGATAGTTCAGTGAAACATTATTTCTTTATGTATATATGGGACTTCATGACCAATGTGATTCTACAACATGTATACTCAAAAAAATAAGAAATTATATCCCATCTATGAATGATATATCAAAGTGCATAAATGCATTTTGCTGTCATGTGTAACTAATTAAAACAAAAAATTAAATAAATAAATGAATAAAGCTATAGTAATGAATAAAGTGTGATTTCATAAAGGAATAGAAGATTTGACCAAAGCAGTCCCATAGAATGGGGACATCTGATTTATGAAAACCTAACACTGTCATGCAGTAAAAGGAACATATTTTTGACCAATAGCACTGGGGCCATATAGAATTTTGACTACTTCGTATTGCACATCAAAGAAATTGATTCCAGGTAGATTTTATATCCACCTTAGAAATGCAAAACAATTTGGAGCACAAGATGTTTTAGGGCAGTGAAACTACACCTTATGATACCGTACTGGTAGACACATGGCACTGTACATTGGTCCAGACACAGGATACTCAACACCAAAAATGAACCCTGTAATGAACAAGGGACAATCACAGATTATAACAAATGTCTCACTCTGTCTGGGGTGATTATGCATGGTGCAGGGACAGAGAGCATATGGGAAATTCCTGTATTTATCTCTCAGTTTTGCAGTGAGCCTAAAACTGCTCTAAAAATAATGAATTCCAATTATTCTTAAAAAAAATACTAAGAGAATCAAGTTTTTGGAAGAAAATACAGATATCTTTGAGACCTGAGCATAAGCAACGATTTCTTAGACAAGTCGGAAAATGCACCATGAAGGGGAAATAGTTGCTCGATTGGGCTAATATTCTAAGTGGCTTTGGGCTGGAAACAGACTCAAACCCAAAGGCTTTTCACGTGAGGAAGCTGAAGCAGGGAAAACGCTGGGGTAAAATTCCACCTTGGCCATGTTGCAATGTTTCATTTTCAGAGCATCTGGAATAACAAGTAACCCAACCAGAACTGGGTGATGAGTTCAGGGAGACCCACAGGGTGTTCTGACCACCAGGCAAATTTCTGTCGAATAAAGCAGAAATCAAGGTTTTTCCCTAAAGCCCTTAATTTCTTGCCGTCAGTAGCAGCTATATAACTTCTGTGCAGGGAAGGTGTGGAAATGGCAATCGGAGGAAAAGGAAACCAAGAATCTGTCCCGCCTCTGGGTTTGGGCGTGTGTGACACCCTGTACCAGCCGATGACGCGTTGTCCCGTCTCTGAATCAAAGAACAGCTGGCCAAGGGGAGGTGGCCCGGCCAGCCTGTGTGACAGTCCCGGCCCCTGTCTACCTTCTTTCCCACGGTGGAAGACAAGAGCATTTGACTGTCTACACTCCGGAAGGCATTTCACCTTCCAGAGTGACGCCTGCCCAGGGCTCGCCGTCCCCTCCCGGAGCCCGCAAAGCGTCCCGATCGGCCCAAACCCGCGGCGGCCGGTGCTCTCGCCCCGGGACCCGCGGGCGGGAAGCGCAGCCCAGACTGCAGCCACCGGCCACACGAGGGGAGCAGGTGTTTAAGGGACAGAAAAAGAATGCATCCTCTGTACCAAAGCAAACACTAATAGGAAGCAGGGCGAACACTGGAAACCCGGGTACTGCGTACTTTCTTCGCCGTCGCAGGGCCCAGGTCCTGGCCCCCAGGCCTGCAGCTCCTCACTCCCCTCTGCCCCGCAGCTGCGCCCCGCCCGCCGCCAGGCGCCGCTCGCCTCCGCCGCCTCTGCTGCCCCCTTGTGGCGACTCCTGGGATTGCCGCAAGTCCAGAGAGGGAGAGAGAGACAGAGAGACAGAGAGTGAGAGTGTGTGTGTGAGTGTGTGTGTGTGTGTGTGTGGTTTCATTTTATCCAATACACTTAAAATAACTGCTCCAACACTAGTACTTTCTAACCTCCAAAACTCCATTTATTTAGTCCATTTATAGAATCATCGTCCCAAGAGTTCTGAAGCAGCTGGAAATGTAGTCCAGAGGTTTCCTGTCCTCGCTCAGATAAAAATTGCTTGCCCACGTTACCAGATCTCTTAAATATTTAATAAAAGATTCTGAGTTCTCGAGCAAAATTAGTCAAATGCTCTTGTCTTCCACCATGGGAAAGAAAGAAGAAAGAAACCAATGTTAGTACTGTGATTTCTTTTAATGCAACCTTAGGGCATTGGGGGTGTGGCTAGCTGGTAGAGCATCTGCCTATCCTGCACAAGGCCCTGTCTGATCCCCAGATCTGAAAGAGGTGGGGGAAAAAAGGTGCTCTTGTCAGGCTCCATGGCACACACCTGTAATCCCAACATCTCTGGCGGCTGAGGCAGGAGGATCACAAGTTCAAAGCCAATCTCAGCAACTTAGCAAAACTCTGTCTCAAAAATTTTAAAAAGGGGGCTGGGTGGTTAAGTGACCCTGGGTTCAATCCCCAGGACTTAATAATAATAATAGTACTCTCATGCTGTTCTTCCTAGAATGAACCACCCAATCCCCACAACCATGATTTTCTGTGAAAGAATTAAATTCCCAGATATGGAAAGTCCCTAGAAAATGTAGTTCTAGAATTTAACTACATAATCTCTCAGAAATCATTCTTAGTAACTAGAGAAAGTGAATATACAGCAAGAATCTCAGGAAGCTAAGCAGAGGAAGACCATAGGGTAAAATCTTTCTACCACCCTTAAAGAAGCCAACTTCAGCATTTTGAAGATGACTCCTATGTAAAGTCCAAATATTTCACATGGCTCCTCATGACACAATGACAAAAGGAGGCTTTGGTGATGCTATTAGATGAGTTTAAATAGTATCAGTCATTACAGCCTCTATATAAATTTAAAAACTGCAGGAGTCACGTGAGACTGGGTGTTCTATCTGCAGGTGCAAATGTGGCATTCCTGTCCCTGCAAACAGCTCCATGGACACAGGATATTCCTGTTCCCCTAGGAGGCCAGAGGTCTTAGAAGCAGCAGTGAAAGGCAAACCCAATAGCATCAATCCAAGTCAGACACGTGTTCTAAAGAAGTTCCTAAGAATGAATTTGCAAAACCGAAACGGGGTTATGTGATTCAGGAAGGGCACGGCCTTCCACCTGCTATCCTCTATTTCTGGCCCCTCTATCCAGTCACTCATGCAACATTCATCAAATGTCCAACTCTGCCAGTTTGCTAGAAACAGGCTGTTTTTTTTCCCTCAAGAACAATGGGAAGGCTTGGATTTCTCAGTTTTTAAGTACCACAAACTATTTCAAGACCTAAAAAGAGATAAAGAATCAATTCTCTTGGTTTTTATTTTTTTTCCTTGCCTAATTGCTCTGGATCAAACTTTTAGTACTATATTGAATAAGAGCAGTGAGAGTGGACAGCCTTGTTCCTGGTTCTGAAGGAAATGCTTTCAGACTCCCCCCATGTATTATGACACTGGCTGGGAGTCTGTCATGTACAGACTTTATTGTGCGGAGATACATTCCTTCTATACCTAATTTGTTCTTTTTACATGAAAGGATGCTCTTTCTGCATCTATTGAGATGATCGTAGGCTTTTCCTCTTCATGTGGTTGACGTGACTTATCACACTTATTGACTTCCATAGGTGGAATGATCCTTTCATCCTTGGGATGAAACCTGCTTGATCACAGGGAATGGTCCTTTTGATGTGCACTTGAACTCAATTTGCTAGTATTTTGTTGAGGATGGCATCTATGCTCATAAGGGATATTGGTATATTCTTTTTGTTTATTGATTTGGTTTTGGTAACAAGGTAATGCTAGTCTTATAGCATGAATTTGGAAGGGTTTCCTCCCTTTTTTTAAAAAGTCATTCCCGGTAGATTTAACATATATTTATGTGTAACATAGATTTTTTTTATCTTTTATTGATTTTTGACTGTTTAGAATAGTTTGAGAAGAACTAGCATTAGTTCTTTAAATTGGGGGTGTATTTCAGAAATTAGATAATCTGGTGGGGAAAATAGAAGTGCAAAACATTGCTTCACTTGGGGTTCACGTTGATAAGCCCTGAACTGCACATTGGGACCCTCAGCTGGAGACCTTTCCCTAATACATAGCTGCTGGTGCTTCCCACCTTCAGGAGAAGGAAGGAAAGCAGAGAGCTGGCTGATGGTAACAAAGCACGGAAACTACTTCCTCCTCTGCACACAGTGGAAAATACATGGACACTTCCCCCCATTCACTTCCTGTTCATGTTGTTGTTTCCCACATCCATCATTGTCTTGTTATTACACCTTCTGATTGTCTTTCCACTTGCTCCCCTATCTCCAACAGCAGCCAGTCATGTTTTTAAGTGAAAATCTGTTATGTCTCTCACCTATTCAAAACTTTTCTATGGCCAGTGCCAGTGCAATCTCAGCCACTGACCGTGGCCTTCAGACCTTGCATGGCCTTCAGATCAGCTCCCATCTCCTGTCCAGCCTTACATTCTCACCCTTTTTCTCATTCATTTGATGTAGACTTTCCTGTAGCCTTGGATTCAATTCATCATGGATAAGACCTAGTTTTGAATGTACAAATAGCCCATGGCCACCTACTATGAGACCATGGGCAAGCCACATTCCTTATCTATAACATAGGCACAATAATGGCATGCCATGACCAGGGTGTATTGTCCATCCCCATGAGGGACAACACCTCCCTGTCTTGCTTGTCACTGCCCTGTACCTAATGTTCCAAGTTACACACTCAGTAAGTATTTCTCAATACATGACAGTTGTAGTGGTTTTCAGTTTCCCCGTCTGTTCTCTGTTCTTTCTTCCTCCCTCTCTCTCTCTCTCTCTCTCTCTCTCTCTCTCTCTCTCTCTCTCTCTCTCTCTCTCTCTCTCTCTCTTTCTCTCTCCCCTCCCTCATTCATTTTCTGTTCTTGGCCTCTTGCTGTTTTGCTGTTTCCCTGCAGTGAGTTAAAGCACAGGGGAAAATCGTGGAGGAGATGCTCTTTTGGTGCCAGCCCAGGCCTTCTGCATGAAAAAACAGTGCAAGAAAGCTTGCAGTGAGACATCAGGAATAATGTTCCCAGGCCACACAGCCCAGGACTGATTACCAGTTTTGAGATTTTGTACCAAATTCATCTCTCTCATCTCCTACTTCTGGTCTTCTCCATTCTTTTGCCTTTGCATCTCTCTAAGCCCTTCTAAGGATCTAAGAATCTTTCTCAACTCCCTCCAGTTGCTTTCAAGTACCTTTCAGAACAAGACAGTGTGAGAACACGGTTGCTGCCTCCGGTTGAGTCCAGTGCTGTTCCTATGTGATTGTGTTCCAGTTTGGCAAGAAAACACTCTCCACAAAGTTATAAACTCCCTGAACCCTGCACACACTGGTATATAATGGATCCAGTCCTACCATCAACTTCCGAGGCTCTGTAGCCATCAGCCTGTGCTGAATCCCATTTCTGGAACTTTCTGAGTGCACTTGAATAAGCATTGGCTTTCTCCTAGTTAAATCACATGGTACAAGTGAAAATGGATGATTAATTTTTAAAGTAGAAGAATAAGAAGATGAGACATCATTGCTTCATCTATAAATTAGACCAAGAAATTTAAAAATCCTGCTCCAAGCCATGAGTATCCCTTAGGCAAAATTCTAGTATATGTGGCTTTTCTTTTACTTTTCTTTTTTGCTCTAACCATGACAATCTTGGCTCTTCTTACTGTGTTGGGGTTAATTAGAACAAGAGAACAGGTGGCTGGAAATAGAAAAGGAAATGAAGAACAAGATCAGATGTTTTATGTCTTTTTTTTTTCTCCAGTGATATTTCAGGAGGAAAATGAAACTAAAGAGAAATAAACCAGGCAGGGCTTCAGAAGTGTTTGTCAGAGTCATATGACTGGAGGCTCATATCATGTGTTGTACCCTGTGTCTAAGATCCCCTGGGCTGCCAGAGTCAAAACTCAGATCTGTTAAAGTCAGACCCCGCTCTCCTGGTGCCCCATGTCAAGATTCACAGCAATCTAGGTATCCCTGCTCTCGTTGCTCTCTCTGCCTTTGCACTGAAGGGTTGGATCTGCCAGAGGAGAGGTATAGTCTCTGGGGTTACTCAGACATTTATTGAGCTGCAGGCTATGTGAGGTGTGAGGCATTAGGGATATTGAGATAATTCATACTCGCTGGTCCTCAGAATGCTCATGATACACACAGGATATAATCTGGTTCTATGATTAAACCTCTTAACCACCCAGCCTCATTTTTATTATAAGAATATACAATAATATATACACATATATATATAAAGATATAACCTGCTAATAAATAATCAAATGCTTATACAAATGTTCAATTAAATATCCAATGCTGTGAAGCATTGGATGGGATTGTTAGGTTAGGTAGTAGCTAGCAATGAGCAGGGAAATGCATGGCAAGGTCACGTGTATTCTTTCAGTTGCTTTAGGATCTTCTTTAAACTGCTTTCAAAGTAGACAAGGAAACAAAGCGTGGTAGTTAATTTGTAGAAAATAAACACAAGCAAAGGAGCTAATGGGAATATATGTCAAAACAAAGGGATTAGTGGGACTAGCTCTTGACAGGGTCCATTGATGTCGATGTGAGGCTAGGAATTATGGCCACGGGTGACTCCATTTGATTGGGAACGAAGATTCCTTTAGTAGCGCAGGCGCGCTAAGGTAACTTCTGACCAGCTATTAATCCCAGTGCCCTCATTAACATGGGATTGACTTGTGGATGAAGCCCCCCTAAATAGGATGGCCCCCATGACAGTTCTGGACAGGACCAATTAAGGTCAAAAACTCCACCACCCAACGTGAACTCCTGATGGGCAAAGAGTAGAGAAGGTGGCCCCCAACTCTCCTGGCAAACATCAAACAGTAATACATTTGGAGACAGCCTTGTCTCCTGTGCTGTTCTCTGCTTGGAGACGGCCCACTCTCTCTTGAGAGTGCTCTCTGCTTAAGCCTGTCCTTGCTTTTACTTTACTTCCACCTCACTTGCACTTATAATAAAGTCCTCTTGCATGACTTTTGGTGTCTGACTTTAAATTCTTTCATCAGGACACAAGAACCAAGGTTTGGAATTTCAGCTGCCCGCTTTCCTATGACAATTTTATGGATCAAACAAGGCTCCTGGGCTTCTTTCCGAATCTACCATGAGTTCCAAATTCTTCAGATTTCAGTTCCATATTTTTCAGATTTCTATTTGAAAAGATTGAAAAACAACACCACAAGGCAGAAAGAGGAAGTGCTGGTCCTGTCCTGGCATAGGCAGTGGAAAGCAGAGAACAAAGGGAAGGTGATCAGGGGGTGACCAGAGAAGGGCAAGTCCAGGTCTGAGGACAGCCTCAGCAAGCCTGGGAGCTTCCGGTTAGCATGTGGTTCTCAAAATCCTTATTACAAGAAGGACTTAGGAGGATTGGGTTGTGGCTCAGTGATAGAGCTTGTCTAGCATGTATGAGGCACTGGGTTCAATCCTCAGCACCATACAAAATAATAATAATATTTTAAAAAGAATAATTTAGGATTAATAGTTACTTGAATATTCTCAGGGTTCACCCACAGTGATTCTGCTTCAGTAAATTGAGAATTCAGGAATTTACATAATTAGCAGGAAATTCTGGTACAGGTTTCAGGGCAGTGACCTTGTGGTTTCATGTGTTATTTAAGGCGAGTCTAGATTTAGTCCATAATTACAGAGCAGGAGAAAATTCAGTGGATATGTGACCATCTTGCAGTTCATTTAATGGGGACAACCAAGGAGATGATTCAAGTTCCAAAATGCAGTTTCCTTTTTCCATTCACTTCATAGACTAATAGGCAAGTCAGTCCTGTACCTTGGGGAACACTAATCAATGATTACTCTTGGACCAGATTTAAACCATTAATTTCAAAATTTATCTACATCCTCTATAGATCTCAAGCCCAGGTTACAAATATTAGTATAATTTCCAGGGTTGTCCCTTTTAATTATAATATATCAAAGCACCCAATGTGTGAGCAATATTTAAAAAAAACTTTTTGTTGGGGGAAATGGAACTGCTTCTCTGATCATTTTTGTATCACTGACAGACAAAAATAAATCAAATGGAAAAATATTCAAATTTTGTTTTGTTGTAAAGCCAAAGGCATTATTGGCCAGAAATATTCTCAAATGAGAAGTTCTTATCTATGGAAAAACTTCCCCCTTTTTTTTAATCTTTGAATTCTTTGTATATTGAATTAAAGGCAAACTGCCTTCTTGGCAGTCTTCAAGCATTTTACTTCAATACTTGATTGGAGATAATAGGAATGAATTAAAATGGCTTCCAAGAAGTAAGAAAACCAGAAGAAACACTTCCAAATCTCATAAAGCATTAACAGGTGAATGAATGCAGAACATTTGCAAATGACAAAAGAAAGGCTGGCAGATAATGTTGTCAATATGTGTATTCAGAAGGCTGAATCATATGACTCAATGTCTTTCAGATCCATCTGGTATACTTAACGTGAATCACATAATGTACTGGACAGTTTATTTTAAAAATACAATACTACAACAATTTTTAGAAAACTGAAGAAAGGATGTAATTTTATTTATCAGATGAACAGAAAAGACCACTACATATCTGAATGTAGGTTATAGGCAGATATTGCTCCTGTATTTAGAACACACTATCTAACCATGTGCAGAAAACCTAGAGCACGTTGGAAAAAAAAGGATGGTGAAACAAACCCAACTCACATTGGTATGTAAAATGCATGTAGAAATGATTTTATATAAAATAATGTTCCCCTGGGGAATAGATAAGTCATAGAAAGATGATAATGAATGAAAATATTAGAACTTATTACAAAGTTCTTTTGCCTAGCAGGCCAGAATTCAGTAAAGTAAGAGATTCAATTTTTATAATTTGGGATAAGGTTATAATTTGGAGCCACAATTATATTGTAAATGTGTGACTTTTTAAATTTTTAAAAGTAGAAATTTTTATTCACTGAAAAAAAATCACCCCTGGAAAAGTAAGTAAAAATATGTTAGTTTTTATTTCATTATTTCTAACCCAATTTACCCAGGTCTTTTTTTTAAAAAAACATAGGGCTAAGAAGGACAAGGTCATGCCTATAATTAAAATAAGCCAGTAGTCTAAGTCCCTTAAGGAATACAGACAGCCTCTTTCAGTGACACCTGCCGTCCTCAGTGCTTGCCCACCCGCAGTCTTGGGGACATGATGACTAAAGGAAAATAGCTTATTAAAATTTTATCACAATATTCGAAAATACTTCTGGTACCTGCCTTATATAATACATTTGTGTCATTCTCTACACAAAGGGAAGCTCATAACATTTATATCAGACACATAATATAAAAATAAATTGGGCAGATAATGCATTCCTAACGATGATAGTAAGGTGAATTGAATTAATATTAAGAGTTGGGACCACAGACGGCTAATTTTATTCAATTTTATATAAAGATGGCAAAATTTATAACTAACAATGTCCTCTATGCCTTGGATTCATTTCCATCTTTTTAGTGCATTGATTGAATAATTTTCTACACATCATTTCAATTCCTGCTGTATACAACTGGTGTCGGCCATTATGCCAGCAAGCCAAATAGACTGTAAAGCATAAAAACTGAGGAAATATGAACGTGTACAAGAGCTCACTGAAAGAGAAATAGGAACCCAGCAAACCATGCTATTGGAATATCTTAACCAATGGGTTCTACTTATCACAGGGAGATGTCATCTAACATATCCAACATCTCCAAGACATTGGCAGCTAATCTAGGCAGGTAAAATGGTCCACCAGCTACTGGCTCCATCTCATGCTCCCAAAACTAACCAAGAATGGCCAGGTGATCCTGGCAGGTGTCTGTCAAAGTTCCAAGGAAGCAGGAAAAGAGGAGTGTAGGGCTGGGGTTGTAGCTCAGTGGTAGAGCATTTGCTTAGCACATGTGAAACACTGGGTTCAATCCTCAGCACCACATAAAAATAAATAAACAAATAAATAAATAAATAAAAGTATTGTGTGTGTGTGTGTGTGTGTGTGTGTAAAAGAGAAGTATTTATGCAGAACAATACCAGCAACACAGTGCTTTGCTTTCTTGTATTGTCTATTTTTTTAAGAGAGAGAGAGAGAGAAATTTTTTAATATTTATTTTTTAGTTTTTGGCGGACACAACATCTTTGTATGTGGTGCTGAGGATCAAACCTGGGCCACACACATGCCAGGCGAGCTCGCTACCACTTGAGCCACATCCCCAGCCCATTGTATTGTCTCTTTTCTGTAATTAATTTATTAACCAAACTTCTAAAAATCAGCATCATCATCATCATAATAAAAATAATAATAATAATAATAACAATAATACTTTTGTGCCCCATCCAATATCTAGATAAAAATGAGAGTTTTTGAAGATAGGATGCCAAGGATTCTAATCTGAGCATGTATTCTACTTCCATGTCCTGTCCTAAAATCAGGTAATAGGGAGCTTCTCCCATGCATCCTATATGGCCTAACTGGAATCCTTCATAGATAAGTAAGGATACCTACCAACAGGTGTCTTGAAATAAAGAAATGTGTAGTATTGGAATAGTAGACATTAACCTCAGGCACTACCACTCCTCTTCCTAAGGAAGGCACTGCTCATCCATCAAGCAGCTTGTCAAAAGAAAGGTTGGCTATATCCTCAGGATGCTTAACACAATTCCCTCCACGGTCTTTGTCCTGTGATCTAAGTAGAGAATCTTGTGTTGAAACCTGCCCTGAGGTTCAAATAAAGGTCTGGATTTACAGCCAGCCTCCTCACCAACCTAAGTGATTTCAACAATTCACTTCCATATTTAGGTTTAAGTATCCTTTCCTAGAAAACAAATTTCCTCTAATATTTAATGCTCAAAAATTTGCTATGCAATTATTGTGAGAAGCTATTATTTTCATGCCTTTCAAGCTATCTCATTTCTAGCAAATTAATTAAAATGGAGATGGTATCCAGAAAGATTATAAGCATACATTAGCAAGGAAATTCCCTGAACTAAATATCAAATTACCTAACATGTCATATAATCATCTATGTATAGTCCTACTTCCAAATATTATATTACTGATCAGAATTAAGATGCTCAGGTCTTATACTAAAGTGTTCATTTTTTTCTTTTTTGGAACAATATTAGAATTTTCATTTTTCTGAATTAATAACTTTGATCCTCCAGGCACTATTGGTTGCTAACTTTTTACCACTCATTTTGTCCTCCAGAGGCATAGAAAATATGTTTGCATGCTCTTTCTCCTTTCCTTTCCCAAAATCAGGCACATGGGACCACAATCTAGTGCTATTTCACAGAACAATGCAGCATTTTGCATCCCAAGGCAGAAAATTGGATTCTCAAAGCTACATACTTTATAAGCCACATATTATATTTCCACATACTTCACTGAAACATGAACAATTTTTAAACCATTTCTCAATGATAGGCATGCAAAAAAGTATAATATTTGTTAATAATGAATTTCAGATATGAGAGCTTGCTCAACATGGGGGGAGGTTGGAGAAGGTCAGAAAGTGACAGTTATCCAGTTATTTCGCTGATGCTCAAAATAGCAACTGTTTGAAACTGTTTCCTTAGAAGATGACAGAGTATAATTTAAAGTTGCAAAAATGTTAATCATAGTAAGTATCTTGAGTACTCCAAACCAGAGTTCAGAAAACATGGGAGCATCTGCTTCCTTTTGAGTCAGCCATAGACCTTTCTTTTAATCATGTTCCTGCTCTTCGCGTCACATCTTCCATAACACTTTTCTCCATCTGCAAAATGTCATACTTGTTGGCTTAGGTGACAGTGACTAGCAATTTGCTAGCATGCATAGACGTGTTAATTATTAAAGAACGGTCCCTTTTTTCCTACCATGTTAAAAAAGAGAGTATATGAAACACTAAGGACATTACACATGATTTTTCACTCCCCACACTAAAACATTTTATATAATAATAAGTAAAGCAGTATAATGCTAGTGCCAAAAAAACAGAGAGATGGATAAATGGGACAGGTTTAAAAGTCTGGTGCTTGATATGCAGTAAAGATGGAAGTTCAAATGAGCAGAGAATGGAACTAGAAAATTAGATAATTTTTAAAAAATTGTTTAATATCTAACTTCACGGGTGAAATGTGAAATGTCACACACACACACACACACACACACACACACACACACACACACACACACACCAGCAGGCTTCCTTCACATCTGTTTAGTCATATGGTCATCCAGCCCTGAACCAATTGGCAAGAGGTAGTTACAGAGCAAAACCAGAACTCTTCAGCATGAATGTTGGAGGAGTTAGTTAAGCATCAATAGCAGTGTTGTCGACGATGTAGAAATAACCATAATTTTATCCTGTTGAGAGTTTTAAACAATTGGTTTTAAAATAGAAATGTTTGCTGGGGCAGATTATCATAAACCATTACCAAATGGTGGTGATACCACATCACACAGCTTTGAGTTTTATGATTATCCTGGCCATACCTTAAATATATTATGTTTTACTTACCCCCAGTGTAAACTGTCTTTTAATGGTGGGTCTAGTTGGTGCCAGGATATACATCATGTTTATTTTCCTGTTTTACCTTTTTTCATACTTTCACTTCAGTCTTTGCCATGAAATCCCTGCTGTTACCACTACTGCAGGGCTGCTGCTTCCTAGCTAACCTTGATCAAACACTTGCCCTGTTCCTGTACACATAAGCACTTCTGTGAATTATTTCATTTGCTCTTCTAAGCTTTTGAATTAATTATTTTCCCTACATTATGCAGAACGAGAGAGTCAGCCCACACACAGGGGCTGACTGTGGAAGAAATGACTGGTTTTTTTTTACTTTTCCTAAAATCCACCAGAACACAACTCGCCCTGTGTTCCATCCCAGAATTTTAGCCACGCACAGTGGCACACACCTATAATGTCAGCAGCTCGCGAGGCAGAGACAGGAGTATTTCAAGTTCAAAGCCAGCCTCAGCAAATGTGAGGCGCTAAACAACCCTGTGAGACTCTGTCTCTAAGTAAAATACAAAATAAGGCTGGGGATGTGGCTCAGTGGTTGAATGCCCCTGAGTTCAATCCCTGGTACCAAAAAAAAAAAAAAAGAAAAGAAAAGAATTTTGTCACTTTCGCTTCTTCTTCATAAACTCTGCTACTTGAGAGAAGCAATAAAGGAACACATAACCACTTTATTATTGTGCAATTACTCTAATGCAACCTTTTTTTTTTTTTTTTGTACCAAGAATTGAACTCAGAGGCACTCGACCATTGATCACTGAGCCACATTCCTGGCCCTATTTTGTATTTCATTTACAAACAGGGCCTCATTGAGTTGCTTAGCACCTTGCTAAATTGCTGAGGCTGGCTTTGAACTCTTCCTGTCTCAGCCTCTCAAGCTACTGGGATTACAGGCATATGCCACCATGCCTGGCAGCAACTTTTCTTAAAACAAAGAAACCACCAATGATTGAGCACTGACATTATCTATTACCCACCAAAAGATGGGTATTGTTTCCAGTTTTACAGATGAGGAAAGTTGGATCTCAAAGATGGTAAGCTTTTTTGAAGGCCACACAGCTGATCAATTGAAGATCACAGTTTAAATCCAAAACTCATATCCATTCCTCTTACCACCACACTGTCTTCATATTTTCATGTCTTCTACTATTTAAAAAAATGATACTTTATCAAGAAAACTGTGTTAGTCAGCTTTCTATCACTATAACAAAATACCTGAGATAATCAACTTATAAAGAGAAAAGTTATGTTGGCTGACTGCTTTAGAGATTCTAGGTCATGATCAGTTGGCTCCATTGCTCTTGAACCTGTTGTGAGGCAGCACACCATGGCAGGAGCACATGACGGAGCAAAACCATTCATATCATGTTCAAGAGGTAAAAAATAAATAAATAAATAAGGAAGAGGCTGCTGTCCAAAAATCCCCTTCAAGGGCATGCTCCCAGTGACTTAAGGGCTGACTTCTGCCAGCCCCTCCATATGGGTCTTTGGAGGAATATTCAAGATCCTAGTCACAGCAAAACTTACTACAAATTTCTTGTATTTGTCTTTACGTGAACTCTTTCTTATGCATCCCACTTCAAATCTAGACTCCCTAGAAATTAGGCACTTAGATGACATTAACAGGTGTTTGTCTCTTTGGGAGGCAATTTTTGAAGAGGTGAAGGATAGGGAACCACATAAAGGACCTCTGAAGAACGTGGTGCAATCGAGGTTTACCAAAGAAGCAGATAAATGGGGTGTGCACAGAGAAAGAGGTTTAAGGAACTGGCTTATGCGATGGTAGAGACTTGGAAGTTTAAAATGTGCACAACAGTCAACAGGTTGGAGGTGGAGGGAAGAGTTGATGTTACAATCTTAAGCCCAATTTCTTGGGGGAAGCAGATTGGAAAAACTAGGCAGGGTTTTCTATGTTGCAGTCTTGAGGAGAATTGTTTCTTTTGGGGGGAACCTCAAATTTTGGTCTGATATCCAATTTTTAGTCTGATATTATTCAATGAGACCCACACACATTATGAAGAATAATCTGCTTGACTCAAATAAACTGGTTTGAATGTTAATCACATCTTTAAAAAAATCTTTCCAAGAATATCTAAACTGATGTTTGATCAAACTGCTGGGTACCATGGCCTAGCCAAGTTGACACATGAACTTAACCATCACAGGAGACTCTGATGAAATTCACAACCAGGACAGCAAATACACAACACAAATGTGCAGCCATTCCCTCTTCCTGAGACCATGACAGACGTCACTCATCAGCCAAGACCCTCCCCCCTGATGAGCTCCACACAGCTCAGCTCCAAGAAGCCAGGTTCCAATGGAACACAAGTTGAAATCGACCAAAAATTCAATGCCTCCCAGGCAATGGAGCACCATAACCATAGAGCAGTATAACTGAACACCATCAGGAAACTTGGCAACTCTAGTCCCCTCTGAGGTCTCTGGGGATGGAGGTCTCTGAGTCTGTACGGTATATTTTAGAAAATTCAGATACAGTAAAGACAAGAAAAGCCCTTTCTGCCAGTTCACATATTTTGGGGCAAAAACATAAATCTATATACTAAACTGCATTCATAATTCTCTAGGAAAGCAATGACCACGATCTCATGAACACATACTTATGTTAACTATCTACCATTATAGCCAGCGCTTGGCAGCATGTTATAGTGACTCTTCACCCGGTAGCTTTTCAGTCCTATACTAGTCCAAAGTTTTAATAACTGTAACCACAGGAAATTGTAATTTAATGATAATTATATTTGTCACTAAGACTTGCATTATGAATTCACACATTTGGGATATTCAAAATATTCTGATTTTTTAATAGAAATACTGCCTATGATGAATTACACGACAAAATATGTGGTTCCTAGTAATTTGGGAAGAAATTCACCTGATCCTAGCAATCATAAAATAAAACCATTACAGCAACTTTGCAACTGAACACAAACATGCTCCAAGTTAAAGGGAAGATCTAATGAGGCACAGTGGCACACACCTATAATCCCAGCAACCCAGGGGGCTGAGGCAGGAGGATTGAAAGTTCAAAGCCAGCCTCAGCAACCTAGCATGAGGTCCTGTTTCTAAATAAATAAATAAGGTTGGGGATGTAGCTCAGTAGTTAAACATCCCTGGATTCAATCCCTGGTACCAAAAAGGGGGGGTGGGACAGAGGCGAAGACCTATTCTTTTTACTCAGGTTTATCTTCAAATCCATTTTCAAGAATCTCTGGAGACATAATATTCATTACTTGCCTCAATTAACTATTTAGAGGTCTATTCTGGGATTGCCCACTCTGTTCAGTTCTGTACTCTATTGCCTGACCCGAGATAAGCACTCACAACTTTCATCTCAGGACTCCAGTTCTTTGAATGGATGGCTAAGGAAGTTAAACTCTGGACTTCAGTTTCCTCACATTTAAATAAAGGAGTCCAAACTGTCTACTCTAAAATCCAAGTCTCTGCTAATCCAGGAGGTTCGTGTAGTACTCTAGCACATTTTGTTGGTGCTGTAATAACAATAGCACACTCATATTTACTGCTATTTGTAGGTATTCTGTATCTATATTGCTTTGTTTAATTCTCACCAAAGTTATACTGAGGAAGTATAAGGCTGTATTTTCCCAAAATGAGCATAGCAATATCTCTGCCCCACCCCATGTTCTCTAGAACCTTGCCATTTCTCATCGACAGATGGAGTCCCCACCCCTCCCTTTGAGTTTGCCTCTATTAATAGAATACATCAGAGGGGACATGACAGGGCTTCCAAGGATGAGCTATAAAAAGGTGAATCTGATATTTTCCCCCCTTGGGATGCTCACCTTGCTACCCAGCCACCATGCTGGAAGGAGATTCAGGCTATTCGGAAAGGCCACATAGAGATGTTCCTACCAACAGCACCCAGATAAGATTTTAGCTGATGATCAGCTTTAGCTACTAACATGGTAGTGAATGAGCCTTTGATTCAAGCCCTCCACATGGAAGTCATCCCAGCTGATGCCAAACAGCACAGGGCCAAGCTCTCCCTGCAAAACTCTCCTTCCAAATCAAAGATTCATTACCAAAATGAATGTCATGTTGTTAAGTCACTAAGTTTTGTGGTGACTTATTGTGCAGAAATGGATAACCAGGATAAGGCCAGTAGTATTTTATCTTCATTTTATACAAGAGGAAACTGAGATTAAAAAAAATCTATAGGCCAGCCTCTTAAATACTAAATTATATTGTCACTTAAAAAGTAATTATGGATAGAATGATTCATCGCTGATGCAGAGCCATATTTATTCCTTTTGCTGTTTTACAGTGCTAACAAAATTATTTAATATACCATGTATTTTTACGGAATTTTCATGTAATCACATGCAATTTCTCCAATAAATCATGTTACCAATTTAGAAAAGGAAGAAAAGATGCCTTACATAAGAAAAGAGTGTCTTGGCCTCTTCTGCTTGTACTTTCCAAAAATATAAGAAATTGAAATTTTACTGCTGGGACACACAATTTATAAGAATTTGACTTGAAATTTTTTATATCGTATCTATAAAACCCTCTTTGAGGAACATATTAAGACTGAGAGTCAGGGTTCTGCCAATGAAGAAGAATTATGATAGAAGCAAATAGGCATGGTATCTAAAATACTCATTTTTTGTTTTAAAGTTTACAGCATAATTATATACTTTGAAGCAATTAGAATGTTGGTGGAAAAGTCTTATTTAAACTCTGTCTGAATTATACTGTGTGAGAATGTTTCACTTTGCAATGGGTAAACATTATTTAATCATTAAAATCCTACCAGATAATATTATAACATGCAAATCAAAGACCTTAATAGACCATTCTAATTAGTAATGGCCATTAAAATACTCAGCTTCTCTCCGGGAGACAACTTGCTTTTACTGACCCAAATGAAAGCTGCACAATACATACAAATTTCCTTGGGACAAAACTAACCCTGTTGTTGAAATGCTTTTCTTAGAATTAAAAACTTCAAAAAATATATATCAAATCATGGGTCATGATTGGTGTTTCTGCATATGTTGAGTTTCATTCTGTAGTTTTACAAATTTCTGTTATGTGTATATATAAATGTAAAAATATATGTATACACATTTTTTTTCCAAATCATTGATTCAAGGAACTGACATTTTTTTTCCACGTCCAAAAAAAGAAAAAAAGCCATTGGGGACTTGAAACCCTCACAAAAGCAGCTGGCAACTCTACTGGGAGCCAAAACAGAAAGGAGGGGCTGAGTTTTATGACACTGCAGTTGGAATAAAATGATGTGTTTTCCTTTGGAGGACAGCACACAGTCAAGACCACTGGTGGCAGGCGGTTTCTCTTGGCTCTATGCCTAAATATATAAAGCCCTCCAAGGGCAAGGGTGTTTCCTGTTGACCACTAGCCTAGATCTAGAATAAAATGTTTGCCTGATAACTAATTAATATGAATTAATAACTAGTTAATATGAATAGAGCTCTGTTTCAGAAGCTGGGAACTCAGAAATAAGGTTCAAAGAATAATCTTGACCTCTAGGAGTATAGAAGAGCAGCAGGGTCTGAGGCCACTGAGTACTTAGTCCTGCTGAGTACTTGGTCCCACTGAGTACTTGGTCCCCCTGAGTACTTGGTCCCACTGATTATGGTAAAGTAGCCGCGTTTCACGCTTCTCCCACCTGGGCCCCTGTTTGGCATGATCCTCCCCTCAGCCATCTGCTGTGCATGGTTAAAGACCTAGAAATGGAATTGTAGCCAAAAATAGAGGAATTAAACTCTGGGCCTTCCGGGATCTTTGCTCACCCCACCCCCAACACTTTTTCTGGCACATGAAGAGGCAAAGAAAATGTTCCATATACAGAGGGCTCTTCTGCATCCATCCATGATCTGCTCTGTGCTCCTTTTCCTACGTTCCCTGACTGCCAAAGCCAACTTTTCTCCCATGAACCTTTTTTTTTAACCTGCAGGGAAATTGTAATAGTGCAGAGGATTCCAATATTAGAGATCCTCCAGCCTGGGTTAGACACCTGAGAGGCGTTTGAAGCTTTTGAGGACCTCTCCTCCAAATGTCCTTCTCTGTGAAGGACCGTGCTCATGAGGCAGTGCTCGTGAGGAGTCCCTTTAAGAGGACACTGCCTAAGGGGGTCCTGAGTCCCACTTGCCACAGCTAGGAGCTAAACCACCTTGTCTGGCCTTATCAGAAATTGACGGCCAGAGCAGTAAGCGAAACTGCTGCTTTGGATGAAGTACTGAGGAGGCTTGGTCATTGCAGAGTCAATAGTCCCTCAAAGAGTAGAAGTCAGTGATCTCAGATGGAGGTCACATTGTAGGAAACACAGAGCAGACCCCACAATGAGAACAACCCTACTGAAGAGGGACTGATCTCAAGGGCAGACCTCCAATGACCAAGGGAGACAGAGTACTAACCTTTGCAGCCAGAGCTTAGTTGGGGCTGGGGGTTGTCCTGTGTCCTGTAGGAGGTTTGAAAGCATTCCTGACTCCATCCACTAGAGGCCAGTGACCAGGACTAGTTTCACATCCAGGTGACAAGTTAGTCATACTGGGACAAACTCAGAAGCTCTCTCTGTTTGGTCTCATTCTCTGCTGTTGCCATCTTGAAATTCTTAACGATCTTACTTTTGAATTCATGTTTTGGAAGTGAAATTTGGTGGGACAATGGAACCTATGCCTATGAAGAAGGGCAGCATGCAATATGTCACTCCCTCCTGCCTTATCTGCACACACATATGTCTTTGTAATGCCCCATGAGCACACCAGTGGCTCCATGCAGCATGTGAGTTCAAGACTTGAAGACTTGAGTACAGTCTTCCTCCATATCTATGGTGTCTGCACGCACAGATTCAATCAACAACGGAGAGAAGAAAACATTTGAAAAAAAATATGTCTGAACTGAACATGTAGTCTTTCTTATCATTTTACAAAAGGGACTGGAGTATCTGCAGATTTATATAGCCAAGGAGGGTCTATTCCTGTGGAAAAGTTTTTTTTTGTTTTTTTTTTTGGTAAAAAGAGAAAAGGATAATTTGGAAAAGTGGTTGACTTCATAATACAAGGTAAATGTGTGACATATACAGCTGTGTAAGGGTTGAGAGGAGACATCCTTTCTGTTTGAACCACGACTTGCTTGGAACACAGAAATAAGATACTGACATTTGAAGAAACATGAACGATCAACTGACAACCCTATCATCTTTCTTGCTCTTGTTGCTATCCTGTATTAACTAACCATTTACAATGTAATTGACACAATTGAAAAGGAAGAGTACCCTGTAGTTCCTTTTCTTTTCAATCTTTGCTGACTCATCAGTAAGCAGAAAGTAGAGCATGTTGGTAGCATATGCAAATCAAAAAGTGAAATAAACACGGTTCAGTCAGTTTGTGCGCATTTCCACGGTTCTGGTGAGAAATACATCTGCATATTTGCAAGCTATGAAACTCAAATTGTGGAATTTTGTGATTCATCCTATGATCTACAATTTGCAATTAAAACTAGTATTGCACCGTATTAAGGTGAATGATAAAACTTATGCTAATAATTGAAATTTAGAATTTCTTTTTTACTTAGAAAAATATTAAGTAGCAAATTTAAAGCACCACGATAAGTCAAGAGAGGGAGACCAGCAGAAGAAAGGAAATGTCCTTTATGTATCTGTACCTTTAATGGCATTTTGTCCTGACTTTTGAACATTTCCATTTTGCACTGAACTCTGCAAAATAAGAGCTGGCCCTTCTGGTAACACCACTCAATTGTGACAGGTGTAAATATCACCAGACTTTGCCAGATGTTCTTTAGAGAAGGGAGGGGCAGGAGAGACAAAATCACCTCTGGTGAAGAACCACTGCACTGGACAGTGTGGACCCTGCCACAATCTCCAATTGTGTTGTGGAGGCCAAGTGCGAAAATCCTGTAGAGTCTGCAAAATCCAAATGCTGTCACAAGATGCTAAGGCTTAAGATCCTTTTCTGAAATTATGGCACCTCCCATGGTGAAGAATGATTAGAGAAGGATGTGCTAGGTCACTTTCTTTTGTGAAAAGAGAAAAGGATAATTTGGAAAAGTGGTTGACTTCATAATAAAAACCGTAGGTGGTTTCTCAAGCAAATCAAGTTTAAGAAAGTACATTATTTAACACTACAGAGAAACAAATTCTCTTAAAACACTGCACCCCTGGATCCCTTGGAAAGTTCAGATAGTTCAATTCAGACACTCTGGCTTCAGGCTATGTAGGTCTTTAGTGATGCAGTGAAATACAGCAATTCAGCCAGGCATGGTGGCTCATGCCTGTAATCCCAGGGGCTCAGGAGGCTGAAACAGGAGGATTGAAAGTTCAAAGCCAGCCTCAGCAATTTAGCAAGGCCCTAAGCAACTTAGCAAGACCCTGTCTTGAAATACAATATTTAGAAAAGGGCTGGGGATGTGGCTCAGTAGTTAAGCACTCCTGGGTTCGATCAGAGAGAGAGAGAAAAGAGAGAGAACAATCAACTCAGGAGCTGCAACACCAGATAGCTCAGTTGCAGCATGGGTTCATAGCAAAAGCTGATAAAAGCCTAAGAAGAAACTTAAATACAAAACTATAAATTCAATGTGTATGTAATGTGTAGTTCATTAAGCACATTTTACAGTAAGTTTCTTTTTGAGTCATGATTGCCACTCTATATGATAAGAAAAACAGATTATTGTTACTATTCCATAATTAGGTAGACCAAGGCTCAAAAAGACTAAGCAACTTTTCTCAAAGAGCAGATAAGTAGAAAAGCATTCTATCAAATTCAAATTTCTGATTGCAAGTCATAATTCATATATTGACTTGGAATTATATTTTAAAGATGTGAAGATATTTTATATATATAACTCTTATTTGAATATATATGGATTTTTTCCTCACCTTTTACAGCAGTACACAAACCTGTGGGCAATTCAATTCTAGGAGTCTCAAAACAAAGTGAGTCATTTTTTTTTAAATCTTTTTTTAAAATTTTTTTAATATTTATTTTTTAGTGGACACAACATCTTTGTTTGTATGTGGTGCTGAGGATCGAACCCGGGGCCGCACGCATGCCAGGCGAGCGCACTATCGCTTGAGCCACATCCCCAGCTCCAACAAAGTGAGTCATTTAACAAATTAAATAATGTTAAATATTTATTTTGGGATGATGCATCATATAGATACTCTATAAATAATAAATATCCTGTTTTTATTTAACCATACATAAATTGCTTCCATGTCAAATAATTTTAAAATAAACCTTGAGCCTAAGGGAAAGCTGATTCAAAACGTGTTATCAATTCTTTCCTTCTATGTTTGAAATTTGCAGTGATATGGGCTTCTGAAATGTGAAACCAAGACACTGTCCCTATTTCTCCATTCAACCCAGATTATTATTCAAATGAACATAAAATGCTGCTTAGAATGTAATTGATGAGGATATGCCTGAACACATATTTAGTGAGTTCTATTTCATTCCTTCTTCCCCTCTGACATCTTATCCATCTAAAAGTCATGCCTGTGAGTAATAGCCAGACAAGAGAATACTGTTTCTAAGGTCCTCCGTGCAGAACCAAGGTGTCCCTCCAGGTGGCTCTTGCCTCCTAGCTCCTATATTGGAGGACTCTGCTAGTTCATATGTCCCCCACCTAACCCATCAAGACAGGACCCAACTCCCTGAGAGTTTGCAAACCCTCTTGCTGCTTGATGAATGTGATCCTCATTGCATGAGTTGTACGATCATGGAATGATTAAGATTTCCCCATGAATAAGTGGGACAAGATGACTCCTATATCTAAAGAATGATGATCTTACAGAGCCATCAATGACAAGTGAGTTCCTCTAACTAGGGTAGGACCTGGGGGCAAGGGCTCCATGTAACAATCAGGGTTAAAATTGTCTCTTGGTTTTTATTTTAATGGGAAGACCTTAAGGTATAAAGAAAGATGACCAAGTGTTCATTCATTCATCCATTCATTCATACAACATGTGCCAAGCACATGTAAGTTCTAAGAGGAGATACACAAAGAGCAGAAGCAGAGAATCAGACAAGCAGCCTGCCTGTTGTTTGAGGTTAGATCAGTGCTTCACAGCTCAATGCACAGTCAACCACCAGGAGAGCTTTAAAGAACTACTTACCATTAGGGTAGAACCTTATATGGTTTGTACAACTTCCCAGTCTTCATTGAACCCAGTTTCTCAGGTGATTTTAATGTGTGGGCAGGATGGAGAACCCCTAAGTCACAGCACAACTAGTATTAGGGTGATCTGGAATAAGAACTGAGGTACAAAACATCTCTGATGACATCAAACTCTTGAGCCTTTTGAGAAACTTGTAGGCTAATTTTCTTTGGGTGTTCTTGTTCTTCTAGTGTTTAATAAAGGTCTGTCTCAGCTATGCTTAGAGAAATTAAGGAAAAGATATGTCTACCCATGCTGGAAGAAATTCTTTAAAGGGAATTAAAGAATTAAATTAAAGACTTAATTAATTTAATTCTTACCCTTGTCCTGACCTGATAGTGGCAGTGGTCATTAAAGGGAGATGACATCAAGCAGAAGATAACTTCAGGAACCAGAGTCAGGGCCCAAATATAATGCACCTGCTCCCCTTAGAGTGTCTCTTCTCAGATCTTTAATACGTCCCTTCATCATGGGCATCTTTATCATCACTTAAATGTATTATAATCTATTTTTTTTACAAAGTTCATTTATGCACATAAAGAACATAATAAAAAGGATTTTTTTTCTCTTTCAGAAGTCTCTCTCTCTCCACCCCACACTCCAGCATTCCCACACATGTGGTCAAAAGGTGCTAGGGCCTGTCTGTGAAGAGGGTAGCTCTATAGGATCAAGGTTCTATCCATCCTCCAAGTGTTGACTCTCCAAGAAGAATCAGATCCAGGGCAAGAGAGTCACTTCCCCCGCCCCCCAGAAGCAGTGACCATTCCTCCTCTCCAAACCCCTTGACTCTTGGCCCTTCAATCATAGAACTCTAACCCTTTGATATACTATATATTGAAACCATAGTGCCTCCTACCTAGCAGAGTGTGTAAGTCACAGAAGATAAGCAATGAATATTTACTTTAAAAAATGAATGAAGTTATCTAATATATTTACCTCCCCATGCCACTCTCCTATGTATAGCCTTACCTGATATCCCCAGCCCCATTCCCAGCAAGAAAGCTATGTGTCCTTTCCCCGGGTGCTATGGTATCCATATGCGGTGTCCCCCTAAAAGCTCATATGTTAGTACAGAAATGTTCAGAGGTAAAATTATTAGATTATAAAAACTAGAACCTAATCAATGGTTTAATCCCTTTAATGGATTGATCATTTGAAATGACTACTATACGGCATGGTAACTCTAGGCAGGAAGGGGCATGGCTAGAGAAAGCAGGTCACTGGGGGTATGTGGTTGGGAGCTAGTTTTTGTCCCTGGATACTTGTGCTTTTTCTCTGCCTCCTGGATGCCATAAGATGAGCAGCTGCCCTCCACCACACCTTTCTGCCATGATGTTCTGCCTTACCTCAGACCCAGAGTAATGGAGATGGCCAATGGCCATGGACTTCACTTCTGAAACAATGAGCCCCCAAAACTTATCCTCCTCTAATTTGTTCTTGTCGGGTTTTTGAATCACAGCAAGAGGAAAAGCTAACACTCCTGACCAGCAGTGTGTTACCTTCACTGAGAGATCTGCCCCCGTCTAAGGTGACTCCATGGGTGGAGGAGTGGTCATACGTAATTTTTACTGAGTTCCATTTTAATGGCCAACATGTTCCATGCAACTAGCATTGGCCTCTAGGCACAACAAAGAATGGCAAGATAAGTAGAGATTGTTCTTCTTGACATAAATTATTTTCGAAGTAAAATAACTATTGTTTATTGACTTGCGTAGCATGGCCTGATCATGTGGTGAAGTAATGTATTCTGAAGTATGAGTCAGACTGCAATTAAGGCTATAGGGAACTTCAGGCTAAACTCCCTGCTTAGTGGTGATTAAAATCTCATCTACAGAACTAAAATAAACACACAATTTCATTTTTCATTCCCACAAAAAAATGTAAAATTAAAATGGAAAGACATAAATAAGTGCACAAGAAGGTTAGAAATAAATTCCATGGAGATAAAAATTAACAACTTTTTTTCTGACAACCCAAGATATGGACTTCATGAAGGCCTCCTGTCTAAATATAAAACAGATCCTTCATACTTGTCCAGAACAGAAATATTACATTCATAATATGAGCATATTTCTTGAGTACCATAAGAACTACTTTGCAAATCAGAAAAAAATGTAATTTTTTAAAGGAATAGAAGGCATTTCTCTTTTGTCTGTTTCTTTCAGCAAATAGATTAGTTGTGATTATTAGGAATATGGGACAGCCCTTCAGCCACAAGTGAAAGGAAGAAGAAGATTCTAGTTTGGCATGCATGGTGGTAAAGTTGTTCCCTTCGGAAAGAATGCAGGTGAGACATCTGGCACACAGTAGGACGTTTTTATATTTTCTTCATCCATTGATGGGCCCCTATGTGGATTCCATACAAGGTCTATGCTCTTTTCTTATTCTTGTGTCCTCTGATGTTTGTCTCTACCATACAAGACTTTATTGAGAACTAAGATGCTGAACCTCAAGAGATATTGCAAATGACCTTTTAGAACATGAGTGGAAGAGGCAGACTCAGAGTCACATAGTAAGTCAGTGTTTTCGGAATTAAACTCCAATTCTCTCCTAATTCCTAGCTAGTGACTATGTTTTTGTTTCACAAAGTTTGTGACTTTCTTCCTAAGAACAACCGCCTAGAACCAAAGATAATAGTTCAAAGGATAATGCATGAGTGGCTATGATGTAAGATTACAAAATGAAAAATTAGGTCTCAGAAAAATAAAGATAATGAATGTGAAGTAATACCTCAAAATACAAATTTACCCTAAGCAATTAAGTATTAAAAACATAATGCATTATGCCCTCACCAGACAAGCAACCATGGCTGCTGGGTGCCCTTATGCATACCTAAATGCATTCGGTTTTTAAATTTAGACAAGATCAGAATTATTCAGATCAGCAAGATGGCCATCTGCTTTCAAGCATGCAGCTGCTAGCCTTTAAACAGCAACTTTCTATGATTCATAACTTATTCATCCCAGGGTGCACTCAGACATCTGCTTTATCATCAGTTCAGCTTGTCATAGCATTTTGCTTTAAAATTTCATAACCTCTACCCAGGTAACACAGTGATCCAGCAAGCCAGTCTTCTTCCACAGAATGAGCCAAATGTAGAGCTCTCCAAGACCAGTGGTCCAAGTTTAAGATCATATATATGAGTATGTACGCAAAATACACACTGGTAGATATTCCCCTTTAAAACAACAATAGTATTGGTAATAGCTACCACTTGGTCTGCTTTGGGGCAAGCACTTCATCTTTTTTTCTGCTTAACTTTACTTTTTAAACTTTTTTCAGTGACATACGATTTATACATGTTAACAGGGTTCACTGTGAAATTTCAATGCATTCACACAGCAAGAGGTGATCAAAATCAGAGCAATTCACATTTTCATCTCCTTATCATGTCTTTATGGAGCCTTTGAATTTCTTTCTTCTAGATCTTCATAAAATATAAAACAGATTATTGTTCACTGTAGTCATCCACTGTGCTGTGAAACACCAGATCTTATTTCTTCTATCGAACTTTGTTTCAGTACCTGTTATCCAAACTCCCTTTATCTACCCCACCCTACCTTTCTTCTAGTAATCAATTTTACATTCAAGTCGACTTTTTATTAGCTTCCATATAGGAAAGATAATATGTGATATTTTTCTTCCTGTGTCTGGCTTATTTCATACACAATGCCTTAGAGTTCCATTCATTTCGCTACAAATGATAGGATTATTTTTTATGAAAATATTCCATTGTGTATGTGTACTATATTTTATCTGTTCATCCATTGATGGGCACCTGTGTTGATTTCATATCTTTGCTATTATAAATAGTAGGCTCTTCTGTTTTATCATTACTATTCTGAAAAATATATGATTTTTGCTTTACAAATAAAATGAGCAAATCAGCAATATTGGATAATTTATCCAAGGTCATTAAGTGTGGAAATGGCAGAAGTGAGTTGTTTGTACCCAAGTCTATCTCTTTCCAAACTCAAGTTTCTGTAGCAATCAACTTCAATTCATATTTGAATTGCTATGGAATAACTAAAGTCTTCTCAACCCCTCTATACAGACAGAATATACCTATCTCTATGCCATGTACTCTCAATCCAAGAAAGTTTCTGCCTGTGGCATTTGGTTAATAAAAAATGCCTTAAAAACCATAAAGCACCGTGCACACTCACAGAACCTTGTTCTAGAGAACTTTTGGCATAGATACATTCTTTTAGTCTCCATCACTAAGAGAGGCAGCCTGGGTGGATGAAGAATCCATGAAGTGTGCAGGAAAACAGAGAACAGAGTTCATTTCTCTGTGATCAGAGAGACAAGGTCTACCCTTACTTGGAAAAGATACTTGCTATATTCTCTCCAAAGGAAATATTTGGAGAATATTCTCTCCAAAGGAAACAGTTTTATCAAGTACTATTACAAACTATTGCTTCCAATTGATTTAATTAACTATGTTTTATAGGAAATAAGTAGACCCAAGTTCAAATCTTGGTTCTGTGACCTAAAATTGATCAGACCTCTTAGCCTTCACTATTATTATTTGGAAGAAAAGAAAAGAATGACACCTTTTGCACTGTCTTAAAAATATATATGTAAAAGACAAACTGAATGGCATGAAAAGAAGATAATGGTACATTGTGTAAACAATCATCTCAAAAAGTAATATGCATGTCAGGATAATGTTGTGTTAAAAAGGAGGGATATATATTCATAGAAACAGCCTGGGAAGTTATATAAAATATTCATATTACTGCTGTATTATAGAGTGAATTATTTATTTGTTTTGATTATCTATGTTTTCTAAAATTTCTAAAACAATAACAACACAAATTTTCAAATGATAAAATTAATTTAAATGATAATAAAGAATTAGAAAAAAATACTTATTATAGGAGAAATATATCTAAGCAGTTCTGTTGGTTTTGCATTGCCATAGCCAAAATACCTGAAAATAACAACTGAAAGATGCAAAAGGCCAGGAGCTGTAGTGCAAATCTGTAATTACAGTGACTCTGGAGGCCAAGGCAGGAAGATTGTGAGTTCAAAGCCAGCCTTAGCAATTTAGCAAGGTCCTAGGCAACTGAGGGATAAATAAAATACAAAATAGAGCTGGGGATGTGACTCAGTGATTCGGTGCCTCTGTACCAAATTGCCAGTACCAAAAAAAAAATAAATAAATAAAAAAGGTGGAAAAGTTTACTTTGGGTTCACAGTTCCAGAAGTTGCATAGTTGGCTGACTCCATTGATCAGGACCCAAAGTGAAGCATAAAATTATAGCATAACAGTGTGGTAGAGGAGCACTGCTCAGCTCAGGACAACAAAGAAGCAGAGAGAGAGGAGCCAAGGGCAAGATATGTCCAAGGCCATGCCACCAGTAATCCACTTCCTCCATCCATGCACTACTGGTGTCTACAGTTACCTACCGGTAGCCCATTCAAATTATTAATCCATCAAGTGGATTAATCCACTGATTAGATTACAGCCCTCATGATCTAATGATTTCAATTCTGAATTGTCTGACACATGAGCTTTGAGGGAGAGGCACCTCAAACCACAACAGCAATCAATGTAACCAATGTGAACCGCCTTTAAAAGTCTACATCTAATTAAAAAAACAAGACTCAATAATAGGCCGCATAAAAGAAATAGGCCACAATGATTATAATAAAAAAAAGGTAATTTAAAAGCAAAATGATGAAAAATGGTGTGTAGTTTATTCTCATTAGTCACAGTTGTTATGTTCTAAAATGTTGCAAACAATGAATCTGTAAATATGGAACCTTTGCTCACAGGAAAAATACAGTTATATCCTGGAAGTCCCTATCACAATATTTTTATCAATTGATCAACATAACCTTGAATTACGTATGTTTCTCTTTAAAGTAATCTATGTTATTTGTTTGTCACTGGACTCACAGCCAATAGCACTGAAACTCAGGCCACATAATGCAGCCTCTCTAGTACAGGTATTTTCTTTATAAGGCACAAGACACCTATCTTGTGATTAGAAACACTAGACAGCACCCAAGCTTGAAATCACCAACAGAAAGCATAACAATGTGAAAAACATGGCATTAATCAAGTATGAAGTCATACTTATTTACAGTATAAGAGCTGAAACACCAAGGGAGAGTGTTCAACTTCAGCTGGGAACATACATTTGGAGTGATTCAAATTTTTGGCCACATTGCACATGCCTGAGAGTGACGGCAAAAGTGTGGCATGAATTTTTTAGTTACAACTAAATTTCAGTGAGTAGAAAAATTCCCATATATGAAATCCTCAAATAATGAGATTCCATTATATCATGCAACCACAGATCAAAAACAAACCTGATTATTATCAGTCAAAATAGACTTCAGAACAAGGTCAGCAGTGATAAGAGGGATACTACCTAATGATCAAAATGTCAGTTTACCAAGAAGACATAATAATCTTAAATGTATATGTACTAAATAAGAGAGCTAAAATAAAGCCAAAAGAGATGAAAGACAAATGGCCAGGCATGGTGGCACACACCAGTAATACCAGGTACTTGGGAGACTGAGGCAGAAGGATCACAAGTTTGAAGCCTGCCTGGGCAACATGGTGAGACTTTGGCTCATAATAATTTTTTTAAATGGTAGAAGACCAGGGCTGGGATGTAGTTCATGGGTAGAGAGCTTGCCTAGCAAATGAGAGTCTCTGGGTTCAATACCCAGGTTAGAAAGGAAAGGAGGGAGGGAGGGAGGAAGGGAGAGAGGAAGGAAGGAAGGAAGGAAGGAAGGAAGGAAGGAAGGAAGGAAGGAAGGAAGGAAGGAAGGAAGGAAGGAAGGATCCACAATTTTTGCTAAATGCTTCAGCATTCCTTTCCTAGTAATCAATAGAATGAGCAGGCTGAATATCAGCTAGTATATAAAAGAAGAATCCACCAAAAATAGCAGAGTGTACATTCTTCCAAAGTGTACATGAAGCATTTACCAAGGTAAACCACATTATGGCCCATAAACATATCTTACCAAATTTATAACAGTTGAAATAATAGAAAGTTTATTTTCTAACCATAATGAAATTAAGCTAGAAGTAAATAATAGAGAGAGATCTAGGTAATCCCCAATCAACTGAAAATTTAAAATGCCCTTTAAGTAATCCACTGTGGTGAGAAAGAAATCTCACTTAAAATCTATATTAAAAAAAGAAAACCTAAAAATAAACTTAATTAAGGAAATGAATGATGTCTACAATACTACAATAGAAATTACAAATCACTGATGAAAGAGATTAAAGAAGACACAAAGAAAAAATGGAAAGCCTTCCCATGTTCATGGATTGAAGCAATTAATATCATTAAAATGTCCATACAACTCAAAAGTGATTTACAGATGCAATGCAATTCCTGTAAAAATAGCAATCATGTTCTTTACAGAGCTATAAAAAATACTTTTACAATTTATATGGAGCCACAAAAGACCCTGATTAGCCAAAGAAATTCTGCACCAAAAGAACAGGGATCACTATACCTGACTTCCAAACAGTACAAAGCTACAGTAATTAAGACAGCATGATACTGGCATAAAAACAGACACATAGACCAATGGAACAGAATAGAGGTCGCAGAAATATATTTATAGTCAATTAATTTTTGATAAGACACCCAGATCATACATTGGAGAAAGAGTAGTCTCCTCAAAAAATGATCTGAGAAAATTGTATATCTGTATGCAGAAAAATGAATCTAGACCCTACCTATCACTGCATACAAAAATAAACTCAAAATGAATTAAAAACTTAAATATAAGACTCAAAACCATAAAACTGTGAAAGAAAACATAGGGAAAAGACTTCAGGACATTGATCTAGGCAAAAAAAATTTCTGTATATGATCCCAAAAGTATTCACAGAAAAACAAAACTTGACAGATAAGATTATACCAAAATAAAATGATTCTGCACAACATAATAAACAAACAACAGAATGAAGAGACAATCTACAGAAATATTTGGAAGCTATTTATGTGATCAAAAATTAATATCCAGAATATATAAGGAAATTTAAAAACTCAATAATCCAAAACAAATACTCCAAATAAAAAATGGGCAAATGATCTGATTAGACATTTCTCAAAAGAACAAACACAAATAGCCAACAAATAAGTGGAGAAAAATGTGTGATATCATTAGCCATCAGGGAAATGAAAATGAAAACCAATAAGATATCATCTCATTTTAGTTAAAATGGTTATTATCAAGGGACTGTGGAGGCCCTGGGTTTGATCCCCAACACAACACACACACAAACACACCCAAAAATGACTATTATCAAAAGGCAAAAAATACAAATGCTGCCATAGATAATGTAGAAAAGCAAACTCTGATACACTGTTGGGAATAATATGAATTAATGCAGCCATTACGGACTATGGTATAGAGGTTCCCCAGAAAATGAAAAGCAAATTTATCACATCTGGGTGTATATCCAAAGGACATGAAATCAGCATATCAAAGAGATTCCTACCCTCACATTTATTGCAGGATTATTCACACTAGCTAAGATATGGACTCAATCTAGATGCCCTTTAAAGAATGAATAGAAGAAAATGTGGCAAAAATATACAACGGAATACTATTCAGCCATAAAAAGAATGAAATCCTTGGAATTAGGACAAATTATATTCCATGCTTGTTTAATTATGTCAAAATGAACTTTAATATTATGTATAACTAAAACAAACTAATAAAAAAGAATAAACTCCTATCCTCAGAAAAAGTGGAAATTAGAGGACATTATGTTAAGTGAAATATGCTGGACACAGAAAGATACAACGTGTTTCTCTCTGATATGTGGAAGCTAAAAAAAGTCAAACTGAATATAGAATTGTGCAGGCTTGGAAGGTGGAGAGGGAGGCAGATAGAGGGAAGTTGGCTAATGAGTACCAAAACACAATTAGACAGATGCATTAAGTTTCAGTGTTCCACAGTAAAGGGGTAATTATGGTCCATAATAACCTTTTACACATTTTGTGGAAAAATTAGAAGAGAGGTACTCAAAGTCTCCAAACACAAGAAAATAATGAAAAGGAAATGTTAACTATCCTGATTTAATCAGTACATCTATATTCATGTGTTAAAAATGTCACACTATAGCCCATAGATAAGTAAAATTATTAAAAAACAAAATTTTAATTGTTAATAAAAATTTTTACATCAACCAGATATGAATCACAGATCTAAGTGTAAAATTATAAAGTTTTGAGAAGAAAACATATGAGAAAAAAATTGTTGGCACCTGAGATTAAACAAAACTTCTTAGATCATGGAAAGTAAAAAAAAAAATGATAGACTATTGAAAGTAAAAACTTTTACTCTGATAAAAGGTAGTGTTAAAACATGAAAAGTCTAGCAACAAAATGGGAAAAAATATTTGCAAATCATATGTCTCAAAACTTGACCTTATGAAAATAAACATTCTCCCAGAAAATAGAAGTTCTGAACAGATCATGCATCAAAGAAATTATACATATGGCAAATAGACTCCTGAGAATAAAGGTCCACAATCATTTGTTATTAGGGAAATGCAAATTAAAACCACAGGGAATACCATTTCACACCTATTAGAATGACAAAGTTTCAGGACAGGGAGAACTCTTATAAATTGGTGGAGGTAAAAATGGTACAACTTTCTAGAGAGCAGCTAAGTTAGCAATTATTATGAAACCCAGCAGTCCCAAGTCTAGGGTATTCTCCATAGACAAATGAAGTCTGTGTTTACATGCAAATTTATAGGAATATATCACTCAACGAAAACTGGAAACAACCTAAATGGCGTTGGGTATATATATACACAATGGCATACTACTCAACAACAAAAAGCAGAGAACTTTTGATCCATGTAACACATTATACTGAGTGAAATAAACCAGTCTCCAAAGATCACACACTATGTGTCACGTTCTGATTGGTTACACCCCCTCCCCACAAATTCATGTGTTCAAACTCCTAAAATGATGGTATTAAGAGATGTGGCCAGTGGGAGATGATGACATCACTAAGCAGAGCTTTCATGTAAAGGATTAATGCCCTTATAAAAGAAGTTTATGAAAGATCCCTCACCCTTCTGCCATATGAATCTACAATGAGAGATGGCTGTCTATGAGGAAGCAGATTTTTCACAAACAGTGAATCTGTTAGCCCCTTGGTCTGTCTTGGACTTCCTAGCCTCCAGAACTGTAAGCCATAAAGTTCTCTTATTTGTAAACCATCCAGTTTATGGTATTTTGTTGTAGCAGCTCCAATGGAGTAAGATCCTGTTTCCACTCATATGACATTTGTGTGTGTATGTGTGTGTGTGTGTCTCTGTGTGTGTGTGTAGGATTGAACTCAGGGATACTGTACCACTGAGCTACATTCCCAGCCCTTTTTTATTTTGAGACAGGATCTCACTAAGTTGCCCAGGTTGGTCTCAAACTTGCCATCCTCTTGCCTCTGCCTCCTGAGTAGCTGAGATATAAGCATGCATCACCATGCCCAGCCTGGAAAAGCAACTCTTTAGGAACAGAAAACCAGTCAGTGCTTACCAGGGGTTAGGGATTAGGAGATGGATTTGATGACAACATATAACGTGAAAAAAAATAATTTAGTGCAATGAAATTTGCTCTGTGATCCTTACATAAATCTATAATACATGTATTAAAATTAATAGACCTATGGGCCAAAAAGATCAATTCTACTGTATATAAAATTCTTTTAGTAATAAATTAATAAGTTTTTTAAAAGCTAGGCTTTTAAAAAGCAGAAGAGGATTTATTGAGTTGGCAGACTATAAACCCAGCAAAGACATTCTACTATATAATTTATTCATCAATCTCTCAGGAAACCTTGCAATAAATACTTTCTTAATATCTTTGATAGCTTTCTCTAGAAATATTTGTGCTAAGTACCCTTCACACTAAGTTTAGATGTTAGGGTTTGCCTAATTACTTATGATTACAGCAATTATAATTATACCCTCATGAAATTCTTCTCATCATACCTTGCCTAATTTATATACAAAAAAAATTAACTTTTTTGCTGACAAAGCATTTGACTTGAAGTAAATCCAAAGCAAGTAATATATATATATATATATATATATATATATATATATATATATATATAGAGAGAGAGAGAGAGAGAGAGAGAGAGAGAGAGAGAGAGACAGAGAGAGAGAGAGAGACAGAGAGACAGAGAGAGAGAGAGAGAGACAGACAGACAGACAGACAGAGAGAGAGAAGAACACTTGTCCACAGAAAAGTGCATTAATCCCTGAAATATATGCTAATCGTTGGGGGAAATGGGGAACTGCCCAGAGATAAAGCAACCTCTGTCCTCACTTTTCATTTCATTCTCTATTCTTAATTAGCCCTTCCTCCAAGCATGAGTTACTGATCTGATTGTTCAGAGTCTAGAATTCTTTGGGAGAAACTGTGGCACTAAAAAGACATTTGTAATTGTGAGCATATCTGCTTTCTCCTCCTGGAATTAGGCCAAGAAACACTCTGGCTTCTCTTGTGTACTTTGTCAACTTTAATATCAACAGTGAGTGGTCTTTCTTCCTTTTTACCACTTACCTATAAATAGAAAAGAATGTTTTGCTACGCCCACTCCATAAATAAAAGCAAGAGCACCACATAAGAAGGCCAGTCCTCTCCTCTCCGTGGTTTTTATTTCTCCCTAAATGGAAACTTTTGTTATGATCACTGTTATGATTTGGATGTGAGGTGTCCTCCCCGCAAAGCTCATGTGTAAGACAACGCAAGAAGGTTTAGATCTAAAATGCTTGAGTTCTGAGAGCCTTCACCCTATCAGTAAATTAAACTCCTGGTAGAGATTAAATGAAGTGGTTACTATAGGCAGGTAAGGTATGGATGGAGGACGTGGGTCATTGGGGATGTGTCTTTGAAGTATATATTTTGCCATGTTGAGGAGAGCTATCTCTCTCTCTTTCTACTGCAAATGACATAATTTCATTTTTATGACTGAATAAAACTCCACTGTGTATATAGACAATATTTTCTTTATGCAATCATGGCTGCTTTCTTCCACCACACTCTTCCCTCATAATGTTCTTGTCTTACCTAGAGCCCTGAGAAATGGAGCTGGCTCTCTCTGGACCAAAACCATGATCCCCCAAATAAACTTATGCTCCTAAAATTGTTCTTGTCATGTCTTTTGGTCACAGTCCTGAGAAAGCTGAGCAAAACAATCACACACTAAGTAAACTGGGACAACTTAGTATTATAAATGGAAGCAAAAATATTTCTCTGTATTGGTTGTACTGCCCTTCTTTTAACCCTAATGACATAAATGTAAATTTTCTCATATTGCTCTAGAAATATTTTACCATCAGTTTTGGGAAATGGCAGGTGGAAGAATAAAGAGATTTAGAAAAAGAAAGCAGGCCTCATTTTAGCCTTTGGCCTAAGCCATCTGCTCCAACTTAGGTTAACCTCTATTTTTTGAGGTACTTACAGAGAAATTAACCGTGCTTTATTCCTCATTTAACTGTGATTAATTTTGTATAGATCTCTTAGAGGGAAGAAGTAATAAGTGATAGGCTTCAGGTATCTAAATCCTTTTAAAAAGTAACAGTTAGGGATCCTTAACTTTAAAGAGTTTAAAAATTAGTGTGCACAAAATTAAAATCCTTCTAAAATACAATGCCTACTAATGATGTAAGAAAGAGGAAACGTATAGAATTGACTTGTCTGCCCTACATAAACTAGAAACCATTCAAAGATCCTGCTCAACTTAAGCTCCATTCCTTAAGTCCTTAGACTAACTGAAACTCGAGACTGTAAATATATTTTAGAACATATGTTAAGCATGAACTTCAACTAGGGTAACATAGAGTCCCATTTGAATTCTCCCTTGTTTCCTTGCATTTCTGAAATGAAGCTTGCTATATGAATCTTCATCGCTGTTCACCTTTGCCTTTAAGACAAGCATAGAAAACCATTCAAAAACAGACCATTTAGCTGAGGCAAGGCCAGAATTATACCTCAGGGTTCTTGCTTACTTTTGCCAAAATCCCAAAATCTACAATGTGTTTTGAAAAAGACAGTACCCACTCACCCAATTTTATAAATAGCTCATTGCTAATTTTATTGCTAAATTTATCCTTTTATTAATTTTGGAATGATTTTAGCACATGGTCTCTTTTTTCCCTTCCTGAATGTTAGGTTAGCTTGGAGCAAAGCTGTGGGAGAGTATTACCCTGAACCAGTACAGAACATCTGGATTCCAAGATTATAGAGATTTAGAAGAATGATATGCTAGAAGTGAGAGAATAGTGCCGAAAATCTGTCAGACTTCAAAAGCAACTCATTGTTCTCATTTTCCTTTGGAATTATGTCACTATATAAGTTAGAATATGAGCTGTTAGTAGGAATGTAAAATAGCATAATATTTTAGCACTCTGTTCTTATTGCCCCAAAATGCAATAGAGGTTCCAAGGAAACCTCAGAATTGAAGAAATGTTTCAAAAATTGTTAACAGGTGTCTTTTGCAGATTTCTGTGCCTATCCTATATAAGTTGATTAATGCCTTTGGGGGGGGGTAATAGGGGATTGAACCTAGAGGTGCTTAACCACTGAGCCACATCCCAAGCTCTTTTCTATATATTATTTAGAGCAGGGTCTTGCTAAGTTGCTGACGGGCTGGCTAAATTGCTGAGACTGGCTTTGAACTCACAATCCTCCTGCCTCCACCTGCTGGGATTACAGACATATGCCACCACACCCAGCAATTAATGCCATTTTTGATAGGAATCAGTTCTACTTTTCCCCTACACCAACAAACAATAATACTAAACTTAAAAGTAAAATAGAAAAGTAAAGCGCTGTCCCAATTACTGCTTGAATCAAGTTGGCCCTCTCCAAATATTCCTCACTTTTCATTACATTATCCTTTACCCATGATCATGCTTATAAAAAAAAATGCCCCACACTACCTCCTATTTCAGAAGTGGAAGGATCTGATTTGCCTTTGGCTACATCCTAGCTGAACCAAAAAGCATCCATTCCTGTAGTCAAGGAAGCTAGTACAACACCATGTCAAGTGGAAAGGCTCTGAGGTATGGAGGAAAGAGACCCAACCTTAGGTCAGACAATTCCATCCCTGCCTGGCAGGACTATCCTTAGTGGTGATAAATAGGGATGGTATTCCTTACCTCACAGGGTGATGGGAAGATCAAATAAGAACAGGAAAGTGTTGAATGGTTTATAAATGTAACAAAGAGATGCTGTTCTCCAACTTCACTGATCCTGGGTTGATTGAATGTCCTTTACTGTCCAGAATAATTTCTTCTCTTGAGTTATCTAGTTTGGGCAGGAGAGGGACTCCTGGGAAATTCCCTAAGACATTCTATTAAAAATCATGACCTGCCTTACGGCTCAGAAATGACAGAAACTTCAACCTGCTTCCTCAGCTAGCATCCTGAAGAGAAGTGGGAAAATAACTTCCTCTTCTCAAATTTTGCTAATTGAATTTTTTTTTAAACAGTCTCAATTCTTTCCTTCTATTTTTTTTAAATTTTTTCTTAGTTGTAGTTGGACACAGTACCTTTATTTTATTTATTTATTTTTATGTGATGCTGAGGATTGAACCCAGTGCCTTGCACGTGATGTGCTAGGCGAGCGCTCTACCACTGAGCCACAACCCCAACCCCTCAAGTCTTTCCTTTTAAAAATACATTATGTTTTTCCTCCTCGGCTATCTGTAGCCCATGACCACAGCAAATGCAAGCCAACCTTCCGAGGTAATGACCATAACAAAGCTAGAGTTTAGCTCGCCTACTCCTCCCCACTCCCTGTTTCCCACCGCAGAAGTTGATGAAAATAGAGCCTAAATCGCGAGATCGAGAGCCAAAAGGAGCGACGGAGAGAACTTTTTTATCTACCAGAGTGGAACGTTAAAAATGACCAGGCTTTCCGCTCTGCTCCCCAAGAGCCCCACCTCACCGACGCACACGTACCCAGGTCCTTGCCCCAGTGGCGTGCACCCCCAAACACACGCGCACATACGAGGGTAAGTCTGCCAACCGCAGGCAAATCTGACTCTTCGCCAACTTGTAACCCCAGACAGCAGCACTGGGACCAAGCTCCTCCATCACCTGCTCCAAAAGACACCCGCAATCGCCAAGGGCGTCGCAGGAGCAGCCTTTTGTGCTGCAGCCTCGGGCTGGAGTTTTCACCCTTTAATAGAGTGTCGCTTTTCTGCCCTTCGTCTCACTCTCCCAGACTTCTTCGCCTGCCTGGCCTCATTCTCCTCAGAAGGCCTGGAGGAACCGGGTCACTTTGCCACTTCTGTGGAGGGAGCTGAAGTAGCGAAGGAAACTCCCACCGAAGTAGCTGGAAGCCCACTACCCTGCTCCACCTCTCTCACTCCTGCGGTAGGTGCAGGTGCCGATGCTGCTGACGAAGGTCCCAGTTCTCAAGGTGCCTGCGCTCAGATTGGGGTATGGAAGAGCCAGGCGTGAAGCAGAGCGGCGGGACGATGGCCAGGGAGGGCTGGAGGTTGTTAGAGGACAGATGGGGCGGGACCCAGGAGAGAGGCGAAGGCTACACGCGAAGGTATCGAGCCCCTCGTGCACTAACGGCGACTCCAAAGGCGCCGATGGGTCCTAAAGTCAAGGCCTTTTCTTCTTATCCTCCTCCCCTTTCTACCCCGCTCCCCGCCTGCACACCTGGGGAAAAAGCAAGGTGCGAATGTACCTGGGGCGAACACCATGATTTCCTTCTCGGCTTCTGGGTTAAGAGAGAAAAACAGGCAGAAAGAGGATAGGAGGAAGGCCAGGAATTGGCAGGATCGGGTGCAGGTGGACGCGCAGGGCGCCGGCGGGCTGCAGGCGGGACGGTCAGCACCTCGGACAGCTCCCCGCCGCGCGATCCCGGGCCGCAGCTCCAGCCGCCGCGGCGCGCTCTGCCTCCACAATGCACTGCTGCGCCCGCGGCCACAGCGGCGGCGGAAGGAGGAGACCGAGTCCCCGCTCAGTTCATCCCTCATTCCTGTGTCAGCCCAGCCTAAGTCGCTGCTTAGGAGCAGAGCACTTCTACCGCTTTCATGGGAAGAGGAAGGACGGAAGGAGAAGAGAGAAAGGTAATTGCCCGGCTTCCCGGCAGGGGAACAACTAATTGCTTCTAATTACCTGCTGTCACTCGCCCCGGTGGATGCTGGACTGACATTTAAGATGGGCTTGTCCTTTTTGTTTGTTTAAACTCCATGAGCTTTACTCAAGAGACCGACTCCAAGTTCTCAGACTTGGGCCAGCTCTGAACTGAGGGGTGGAGTCAAGTTAAACCTCAGTCCTTGAAGTCCTTGATTTATCTCCCACAGGAGTCCTTTGCTAGCTTTAAGGAGAGAGCCTGAGAAAGAGAGAATGACTATGGAGAGCTCGAGGAGAACACCGCTAACAGGCCCTGCTCCCAGATGGCAAATCTGGCTAGGACATCTCCTGATCTTGAAGGTCACTTCAGGGAAAGCAGGGTGGGCCAGGGGAGAGGAAAAAGTCCTCCATCAAACCCACACCCTGTACAAGGATGAGCCAAAGGAGTCCCCTTCAAGTGTGCAAACATCCCAGAAACCAACTAAGAAGCATCAGTATTTCTCCTGCACTCACTCAACTGAAAATTGTTCCCTTTCCATACCCAGTTCTACCCTAAAGACACAGGGTCGTGCCCCACGCTCACTTCATGCTCCTAAGGCATTGCTCATTTGAAGATGTCTATTCTCCAAGTAATGCTTGTGCGGCATGTACAGCCCACATTATATGTCACCCAGCTTGCAACAGGTCCGTGCAGTTTACAACCCCAGAGTTATGACCACACAAGATCCTCCTGCACACTTTGGGTCCCCCCCTCCTCTACTTTTGTAGCTGAATAGGTATCCAGGAAAAAAAAAATTGTTCAGGATCATCCCCAATGCTCTGTGGGATTTCTTCACTTGCACCTCTCACTGTAAAATATAGTTATTCTGAAAATACAGCATTTCTTAATAATTTGATAGGAAGCCATAAGTTCTACACTCTTTTGGCAAATATGCAGCATTCAAATAGCCTTGTTGGCACTGGTTTTGTTCAAAGCCATCTGATAGATTAAAAATGCAAATAGTTTTACAGCTCTTGAACTAGAGTTTGTGTGGAGGCATATGGGCAGCCTCAACAGAACACAATCAGTACTGCTTTTAGCACCTGGCCCAGTACAAACTTGAACAGATGGAGCATGCTTCAGCAGCAAGATGCAAGTCAGTTGATGGGCAGGATAAAGTATGTGTGTAAAGGATGCAATCCTCTTAAAATCTCCAAGTTATACCAAAAGCCAAGGACCAACAATGTTTTACCACTTCTTTGCTTCATCACCAGCAAAATGTGAAACAGTAATTTAAATAATCCTTGAATGAAAGACCTGTTAGGATTTTTTTCCTTTTCTCTTTCCCCCCCCCCAATCCCACCCATTTTTTACTTTTTTTCAAGCTTGAGTCTTGCTATGTTGCTCAGGCTGGACTTGAACTTGAGTTCCTCCCACTTCAGCCTTCAGGGTATCTGGATTACGGGTGTGTGCCATTGCACTCAGCTGACCTATTTCTTTGAACATGCTCAAAAGGGCTCTTTTTACAAACCTTATTTTTAAATGGGCTTTATTTTATTCGTGCATAAATAGTTAACCACAATTAAGTTCTAGGAAAAGCAATATAGCACACGAAAAGGTAAAAAGACTTGGGAATCAGTCAGACCCAATGTTATGGTTTGGATGTGAGGTGTCCCTCAAAATCTCCTGTGTTAATTCAGGAATGCTCAGAGCTGAAGTGATTGGATTGTGGTAGCTATAACTTAACAAGGCCATCCTAGTTTGAATGACGGGGCAGTAACAATAGGTAACTGGAACAGGCCAGAGCAGGTGTGTTATTGAGTATTTACCCTGGAGGGGTACATATCCTTACTGTCCCTTCCCACACTCTCTCTTCTTCCTGACCTTGCCAAGAATTCCACTAGTTTTTTATCTTGGGCCCAGAGAAATGGAGTCAGCCATTATAGACTGAGACCTCTAAAACCATGAGCCTCAAATAAACTTTTCCTCCTCTAAGTTGTTCTTGTGAGGTATTTTTGTCACAGCAATGCAAAAGCTGACTAAAACACCCAGACCCAGGTACAACATCTTCACCATTTATTTTTCTTTTCTTTTTTTTATTGGTTGTTCACAACATTACAAAGCTCTTGACATATCATATTTCATACATTAGATTGAAGTGGGTTATGAACTCCCAATTTTACCCCAAATGCAGATTGCAGAATCACGTCGGTTACACATACACAATTTTACATAATGCCCTATTAGTAATTGTTGTATTCTGCTACCTTTCCTATCCCCTACTATCCCCCCCTCCCCTTTCCACCATTTATTAGATTCATGAACTTGGATAGTTAGTTATAGGATAGTTACCTGTCCTGTCTCACCTGCAATATGAGTACCAAGGTATCTTGAAGATTTGTTGTGAGGATTAGCTGTGATATAGATTAACGAATTAATTCAGAAAGAGCATGGCCTCAATTAAATTCATTTCAGGAAACCACTGACACCTGGGGGAAGGGGGTGACACACTTTGGAAAAGCAAACAAGTTAGATCATTGTTTCTGAGACATTAATGTGGATGTGAAACTCATGGGGATCTTGATGTACAGACTGTGATTCAGTATATGAGGGTAGGTCCTGAGATTCCGCATTTCTAACCCCCTTCCAGGCGATGCTGGGTCACATACTAGCCTTTGGATAATAAGGTGTTCTTCCATGTATTAGCATTTTTAAAAGAAAGTACTTATGTCTATCTCTCCAAATCTGAGGATATCTTTTTAAGTGTTAAACAAAGAAGGAACTGAGATGGATTCCAATAGACTGCCAAGCTAGACAATGGCCAAGATGGTAGTAGGAGAAAAGAATGGTTGAGAATGGTCCCAGAACTCCTGTGGCTATTTGGTCAGCCTGCTGTGGCAAGGGGAGGTAATTTGATATAATAGAAACCAGTGCAACAGACCAAGGACAAAAGAGAAAAATCTCTGCTTAATGCCTTTTCAGGTCTTCCCTGCCCTTTATCCTATTATGTCTTAATTTTGACTACTCCAACACTACTGCTACCTAGCCAGAGTACAGCATAATCCCTATCCAATATTTGCTTGTATATATTTTAGTCAGAGCAATTATATTTATTCCCCTCCCCCCAAAACATCAAGTTACTTCAGAGATATTTTTTATTTATTTTAGTTATTTCACCAGTAAAATTTGCATTCAACATATCTCTGATGTGTACTACTACTAGAGTTATTCTCTAGGTTTTACTTAAATATCTTAATAAATTTTAATGTCTTTCCATCTTAACATTATCAATTTATTAATAGAATGCCTGATAGGAAAATAGAAGTTTCCTTTTATTTTACCATGATAAGAGCAAGATGCTTTGATGGATCTCTATCCAGTCTTACCCTATAATTGGGATTCAAATTCTCAATATAATTTCTCTGTCTCTGTTTAAACAACTATATTCAAGATGCTCACTCTCTGGTCAAACAGCCCATTGCATTTGAAGATAGGCATCTATCAGTGAGGCAGCTACCCTATTCTGAAATTTAACACAGTTTTTCATGAATAATGATAGGAAGCAAGATGATACACAAGTTGTAATAGATGTCCCTATTTTCTTACCCTGGTGCTGAGCTTACAAATTGGGGCACTTCTTCTCCTTTGGGATACTTGACAAGTTGCTGCATGAATTATAAGGCACAGGGAGGAAATGGTCACCTAATAGAACCAATAATTTCACTCAGGGATTTGGGAGAATTTTTATACAAAAATGAACATATATACATTAAGAAGTAGAATGCAAAATTCATGTGACATATACACATTAGAGATTTCAAAGAATTCACTATAACTATCTTAGTACTATAACTTTCTAACTTCATTTATCCTCTTCCATTCCCTGTAACCATCATTTATTCTACTTTGTCTTTAGAACATTAACAAATAGAAAAATTTGAAAACCATTCTGAAACATTCCCATTGCCCCAATTATTTACAGTGCACCCTGGTTCTGAACCTGGACTGTGATTCTTCCCACTCTACACTCATCAAATACATTTTATAATAATTTTAGCATCTCAGGGGATAGTTGAAATGGTTGAAAAGAGGCATTTTTTAATTACAAAGAATTAAAACATAATTGTTTAATGTCTTGGCTTGAAGGTTTTGAATAATTACAGAAATAAAATGCAGGGAAATAATTCTTCCTCTTCTAAAAATTGCTTGAGAGTTGGACCTATGGAAGGGCATACAGGTGAAGTAAAACAAAATTTAAAAAAAGGAGTGAGAGGATATGGTCTCTCTAGAGACCTGGAAATAGAAAAGTTGAATAAGGAGTAAGAAATTGAAAAGCTAATTTTTGTGCTATCCAATCTGTAACGACATAAAGAGAGTGAGGTAAAAATGCATATGCAGAGGGAAATCTTATTGATGAAAAACAAAAATGAGGTAGAAGATGAAATAAAAGAAAAGGGGAAATTTAAATAGTGACTGTGCTATGTTAAAAGAAGAAATAGGAAATATTAAAGAATTTTGCAGGCTTGAAGAGTACAAGGCAATGTCTCTGTAGGTTTGCATTTTATGAGCAGTTTATGAGCCCTGCAGGATGCTTTAAAAGCGAGTATGAAATAGCCATATTTTCTGAAAGGAAAACATCAGCAAAACATTCTTATTGGAAAAAGTACACTCTAACAGTTAAAATGTTATATTGTGTTTATAGAAAATGAATATTTTCCCAAAAAAAATTTCAACTTGGAAGATATTCTTCCCTCCCAAAGAGCTATTATCTATGTTCATTTTTGTAGAAAAGGTTCTCCCAAGTTGCCAAATAAAATTATTGTTTCTACTAGATAACAGGGGATAGAAAACCAATTGAGGATAATATTCAAATTCAAACCCATGGTTAGTTTGTAAAGGGTATCATGAAACATTCAACTCAATGTTCAACTTGTCTTCAAAGTCATGAAGAGACATTATGAAACTTTATCAAATTTATCAAATTCTGAATGTGGAAGTCTATCTGTTTACAGATAGGTTCCACACTAAGACAATGTCAGAGGAATAATGGGGACAAATCTAGGAAGAAAAAAAGTGAAAGGAAATCAGTGGAGGTTTAGAAGTAAAACAGACATGAAAAGGGAGACAGGGAAAGAATGAAAGGGAAAGACTTATACACTTAGAATTTGTCAAATAAAATTTCATAATGTCTCTTCATAATTTTGAAGATGATTCAAATGTTGAGTTGAATGTTTCATGATGCTCTTTAAAAACTAAACACGTTTTTAAGGCAGGACATAGAAAAAAAGGAGGAAGAACATGTGCAAGGAAGAAAAAGACAAAAGACAGAAAAAATGGCACATTAAGATACTCTGAAAAGATTTTTAAGAACACAGAAGGAGAAAGAGAAAAGAATAGAATGACTAACTTGTTTTAAATGTATGACAGAATGAAAGCCTAAATAGTCCAAACTGAGAAATATAAATGCTCTTCTCATTTCCTTGGGCTGCATGTTTGAGAATAAATTTAATCACTAACTTAGAAAATGCCTATTAATTTTTTAAAGCAATTGTTCATTGTTCTTCATGTCTATTCAGTGGCTCAGTTCAGAATTTGGAGAGGCAGTACCCTGCCTTTGTAATATCAAAGTTATTACAGAAGGATTGTTCTTTAGACTATGGTAGCTAAGAACAATAGTAACTCCTTGATTACTCTTTAGCTTATGTAAAACTCTGCATGTAACTCAGAGGCACATATACACATTTATCTGTTCATAACTCTTGCAAAACAATAAGCCAAAAACCCAACTAAAATTTGCCAAAATATTTAAACAAATATTTCACAGAATTATTATAATATTCATGGCCTAATAAGCACATAAAACTTCTCATTGGCAATCAGAGAAATACAAATTGAAACCAAAATGAAAACCAAATTGAAACCAGTTACACACATGTCCAGTAGAATGGCAAAAATTATAAAGACTAACAATGCTAGTATTGATGAGAAGCTCAGCAATTGCAACACTCATTTTGCTGGTGTGAATGTTAAACATCACGATCACTTTTAAAAACAGTTGTTGGTGTAGTTTCTTACACCATTAAATAAACACTTACCATACATTTATCAGTTCTACTCCTAAGTGGTTACCCAAAAGCAATGAAAACCTGTTTCTACACAAACTCTTACACATCAATGGTGACAGTAGCTTTATTTGTCATATAGCCAAAAAGTGAAAACAACCTGAACATCCACAAACTTGTGCATTGTTACACGTATTATAGTATATACATGCAATTGCAATACAGACAGATATCAAAAGCATGTTGAGCAAAAGAAGCCAGACACAACAGAGTGCATACCGTATGATTCAATTAATACAAAATTCTAGAAAAGGCTAAACTAAGCAGTAATTGGCAGAAAACCCGTCAGTAGTTGCCTAAGGCTTGGGGAATTTGGGGAAGTAGATTGGGATTGATTGGAAAGGGAACACAAAGTAAATTTTTGGAATGAGGAGTACGTTCTACATCTTGACTGTATTAGTGGTTATATTGATGTATATATGTCAACATTCATAGAACTGTATACTTACAATAAATGCATTTTACTTTATATAAATTACACTGCTTTGAAGTTGATCTTAAAATCAGTTTACAATAATCTAATATTTCAAATAAATGTAAATATGTGTGATAATATTCTAGAATTGGAATATTTTGCGACTTAGAATTAATTATCAATGTATACTCACTCAATTTTTCCTAATTTTTAAAATTATGTTTTAATCTGACATTCCTGTTCAACACTTGAGTTATTGTAGTTAGCCAATATTAATGACTAAAGAATGAGTAAACAGATACAAAATGTTGCAATTTATTTTAAAAATAACCATTCCCCTTTCCTTCCTTCATTTATTCAACAGCTACATATCAATCTGCCAGCAGAGACCCAGCAGAGACCCCCAATATTGATCTATAGACATGTCAGGTAGCAAGGTTGCTTGAAATCAAGGGTATAGATGAGAACGTCACTAAACCAATGGGCCCCAATTGGGAAGGAAAGAAAATTAAGGCAGGAGGAATTCTCAGAGGAGGAAAATAAGGGATCTTTCTGGACCAGAGTCCTAAAGTTCAAAGTCTTCTTTAGGAGAACAAAGAGTAAGAAACTAGCAGGACAGGAGGCGGGACTTGTGAGTTTAACGTTTCAGATGTGGCACCATTTTGGATGACAATAAGATCTTGAGAGTGGCCTTGTAATTGACTGCTAAACAATCAGCAGAGAGGAAGTGTAAAACTTCTGAAGGTACGTTTTTGGTCTGAGTCATTCTGGATGGTAGGTGGGCACCAGAGGAGTGTTCAGAGAACCTCTGAGCACCCTCTTTTTGGGGGGAGGGGGCTAGATAGAAATACTGAGGTGTTGCCTGATAGATGTAAAGAGAAAAAAAGTCAAAAGTTTTGTGAATAAGCTAGTAATTCTTAAGCATGATACCATTAGGAAATTGAAATTCATGGTTGTCACAGTGGGTAATTCCCTTTTACCTTGCCATATGCAACAATAGACATGTAAACATTTTGGCTAAATTTTGCTATTTTAGAAAGAGACCTCTGTTCAGAAAATAAGTAATCAGATTCTTGGCTTTCAAATTTTAAAATAAGCACTTAAAATGCAGAATAGATACCAAAGTCTTGAAAGCCAAGGCTTTCAATAATTGCCAGCAGGAGGAATTTTGGGTTTTTTTTTTTTTGTGTGTGTGTGTGTGTGTGTGTGTCCTAGCCTGATTGATGAACAGCTTTAGGGTGCAAAAAAGCATACCAGATTTTCCACCCAAAGAAAAATTTTTGCATTTGGAGGTAAGAATTCTTTTTTACATGGATGGATATGAAACTAAAGGTTAAGGGGGGGGGAGGGCTCCAAAAAAGGAAACTGTGTCTCATGGTTGATATCCAGTAAAGGAGAGGTGGGACCTGGAAGGGGAAATGACTGAAGGACAGATGAATTTGTAGTAATCCCAAGACCTTCATCTGACTTCTATCCAGCTATTTATCTATTTATCTATGTATCTATCCATTCCATCTCTGGAAGACCTCTGGCTTCCTGAAAACTTCCTGACTATAGTGATAAAAATCAATATCAAAGTAAGTTTTCTGGGCAGATGAACTTTGGTCCATCTCCAAGGTTCTCCCCAATCGAGTGTAGAGCAAGAAGAGAATGCTCCCAGCCATGGAAGAACTTGGACATGCAGCCGGTAGGAATCTTGAGATTGGAATAAGGGAAGAAGAACCACAGACCCTGGTAAGATATGGCCATTTAAGATTAAGTTCCATGGGTGAAGAATAAAGTCCCATCTCAGCAGTTTCCAGAAAACAGACCATCTCTGTAAAATAGGTGTTTTGAGTTTAGACACAACCTCTTGGAAAAGGAACTAAGTGGAAATCCTAAACTAGCTATTTACAAAATTTACATCGATGGATATGAATTTCAGTCAGAGGCTTCTGAATTCACTAAGTAATCAATCATTTTGACTAAGTTTGCTTAGAATTTATTGATTTTCTACTCTCAAATGATAAAAAGATTCACTTTATTTAGTTACAGAAATAAAGAAAAAAATTTCCCCAGATATCTGAGGTTGTGTCCTATAAAACATGACTCACCTTGCTTGCTGAATGTCTGCATAATGGTCTTATTTTCTGAAATATATTCCTTGCACCCCACACAGGTGCCTTTTCTCATCTAAGTCAAAGTTTGAATATTAGTCCTTGGAGAGGTTTTTCCTGTACCCTAATTTAATAGGTCCAAAGCTCCTCTACCCTCCACATAGCAGAATGGAGCTGCTCTCCACTCAGAACATGCTCAGGCCTAGCCTGAGGTGCCCATAATACCATAGCTCTCTCCACAGTCACTAAAATTTCATTTCTGACCTAATTTAAATAAAGCTGGTTCCGGTAAGCTCTTTGATCACCAAAACTTTTTTTTCCATTTTAGGTAACAACATAATTTGGCCTCTATCACTCCCTAGCACTTCCTCTTTTCTCCCCATCCACCATCCCCTGGTCCTTTTTCTCTACTGATTTCCCTTTGATTTTCATGAGATCCCCTATATCTTTCCTCCCTTTTTCTCTCTCTAGCTTCCACATATGAAAGAAAGCATATGATCCTTGACCTTTTGAGTTTGACTTATTTCACTTAACTTAGGCTTTCTAGATACCTCCATTCTCTGCAAATGATATTGTTTCATTTTTCTTTATGGCTGAATAAAACTATATTGTGTATAAATACCACATTTTCTTTATTCATTCATCTGGTGATGGACACCTAGGCTGGTTCCATAGTTTGGCTATTGTGAATTGGAGCACCCAAACTTTTGAGACAGAAGTGAATGATTCAGTGGTCAAAGAGGAAATTGTGCATGCCCCTCCCCCACCCTCAGAACCCTGAGTCCTGGGGATTGAGTTTTCTTTCCAGAGGAGCTCTCAGCAGTGGCTAGGCCCTTGACGCAGTGAACTATGTACATAATGGAAGAACTTGGCAGACATTTCATAGCACCCTGGTCTTTGAAGCACAAGATCAGGCTTCAGGAACAGTTTTCAGGACTTCTGGGGAGCCAGTATGTACAGCTCTACTAGTGATTTTTTCTTTCAGAAATAACAAAATGTACAGAGATTGCAAATGGACCAAGGTAGGTCAGGTCCTATACGTTCTGACACATCTATTTTTGGAATTTCTTCATCTTTCAGATTTGTATGAGAAACCCTTACTGTGCACATTTCACTGACACAAAGACACCAGGCACCTTTGTTCCGATTTTTCAACATTAAATCTTTTGATTTTAATCAACAGCTCTGACATAAGACAGACTAAGACCTGGGTGCACCATTACCTAGGAATTTATGCTTAAATTAAGATATTGTGTGATTTCATCTCTGTAGCTTGCCTTTAACTTCAGAAGTTAGGTTGGCATAATCCTTTCAGAGGATAGAGATTTCTATCACATACATGGGATTAGAAAGATGTACAGAGAGGTTCTTTTACTCAAGTTCATACACATAGTATCTGCCTTGAATGGAGTAAAGAAAATGGCTTCTCCACACCACCACCCTTGTACCATTTACTTTTGAAAATCTTCATTTCCATCTTGCTGAGGTTACTCTTCTCCTGGTCATTAGTGGTACCTCTTTCCTCACACAGGACTCGCCACTTAGCCTCACCTGGATTTTCAGGCACTTTGTTTCACCCTCTTCCCTAAATACAAGAGGCTTACAGGACCCCAAATGCACAAAATTACAGCAGACCCACACCAAGATGCATTGTAATGAGAATGACTACCACACAGAATAAAGATAAAACCTAAAAGGCTGTGAGAGAAAAAAAAATCAAGTTACTTATAGGGAGAAACCAATTCAGATCTCAACTGATTTCACAGTCCAGACCCTCAAAACTAGGAGATCCTGGAATAATATATTTCAAGCTCTGAAAGGAAATGAATGCCAACCAAGAATTTGATATCCAGAAAAGTTAAGTTTCAGATTTGAAGATGAAATTAAAACATTCCATGATGAACAAAAATTAAAAGAATTCACAACTAGAAAGCCTACACTACAGAGCATTCTCAACAAAATATTGAGAAAACAGCAAAGGGAGGATCTACAGTAAAGAGACATTCTTCCAAATGAGAAACCAAGAAGATGAAAGGATGGGAAAAAACTTATCACTCATATGGACTGTGTAAACTATCAGGGGTTTCCACTCTCATTTCAGATAAAGTAGACTTCAAACCAAAGTTAATCAGAAGAAACAAAGAAGGAAATTTCATACTTCTTAAGGGAAGAATATATAAGCAGAACATAACAATTATAAGTATTTTTGCCTCAAACAAACCCTTCTCAATTTTAAGAGTCAAATAGATCACAATACAATAATACTGGGTGACTTTAACACACCTCTATCACTACTGGACAGATCTTCCGAACAAAAACTAAATAAGGAGACTATAGAACTAAATAATACAATCAATAATTTAGACTTACAGACACATAGAATATTTCATTCATCAACTAGAAAATATACTTTCTTCTCAGCAGCACATGGATCCTTCTCAAAAATAGACCATTTCTTATGCCACAAATCAACTCTTAGTAAATTCAAAAAAAACAGAGATAACACCCTGCATTTTTTCAGACCAGAATGGAATGAGATTAGAAATCAACAATAAAATAAAAAAGCTACTGTAACAAATGGAGACTAAATAATACACAATTGAATGATGAATAGATAGTAGAAGAAATCAAGTATGAAATTTAAAAAAAAAATCTTAGAGGTAAATGAGATAACTGATCACAATATATCAAAATCTCTGTGACACTGTGAAGGCAGTACTCAGAGGAAATTTTATTTAAATTCAAAGAATAAAAAGTCAACAAATAAATGACCTAACATGACATCCCAAAGCCCAAGAAAAAGAAGAACAAGTCAACACCAAAAGCAGTAGAAGGCAGGAAATAATTAAAATCAGAGCTGAACTTACTGAAATTGAAACAAAAGAAACAACTGAAAAAGTTGACAAAATAAAAAGTTGGTTCTTTAAAAAAGTAAATGAAATAGACAAACCCCTAGCCATGCTAATGAAGAGAAAAAGAGGGAAAACTCTAATTACTAAAGTACAAGATGAAGAAGGAAATATCACAACAGACACATCTGAGATATAGAAGATAATTAGAAATTATTTTCACAATTTATACTCTAATAAAATAGAAAATATCAAAGACATTGACAAATGTTTAGAGATATAAAACCTATCCAATCTGAATGAGGAGGTCATACATGGTTTAAAAATAGATCAATTTCAAGTAATGAAATAGAAAACTCCATCAAAAGGCTACAAACCAAGAAAAGCCCAGGACCAGATGGATTCTTACGAGTTCTACAAGACTTTCAAAGAAGAATTAACACCAATACTCCTCAAAGTATATCATGAAATAGAAAAGGAGGGATCCCTTCCAAACTCATTCTATAGGGCTAAAACCACCCTGATACCAAAACTAAAGACATATAAAGGGAAAAAATCTTCAGATTAATATCCCTGATAAACATAGATGCAAAATTTCTCAATAAAATTCTGGCAAATCACATACAAAAACATATTAAAAAGATAGTGCACCATGATCAAGTGAAATTCATCCCAGGGATGCAGGGTTGCGTCAACATATGGAAATCAATTAACATAATTCATCATATTAATAGACTTAAAAACAATAATCATATGATCATCTCAATAGATGCAGAAAAAGCATTTGACAAAATACAGCACCTCTTCATGTTCAAAACATTAGAAAAACTGGGGCTAGTAGGAACATACCTCAACATTGTAGAAACCCAAGGCCAGCATCATTCTAAAGGGAGAAAAATTGAAAGTATTCCCTCTAAAAGCTGGAAGAAGACAAAGATATCCTCTTTCACCACTCTATTCATCATCATCCTTGAAACTAGCCAGAGCAATTAGACAAAATAAAGAAATTAAAGGGCTACAAATAGGTAAAGAAGAACTCAAACTATCACTATTTGCTGATGACATGATTCTATATTTAGAAGATCCAAAAATTCCACCAGAAAACTTCTAGAACTAATAAATGAATTCAGCAAAGTAACAGGATATAAAAGTCAACACCCATAAATAAAATGGATTCCTATACATCAGCGATGAATCCACTGAAAAAGAAATTAGGAAAACTACTCCATTTGCAATAGCCTCAAGAAAAAAAAATAAAATAAAAAACCTGGGAATTAATCTAACAAAAGAGGTAAAAGGCCTCTACAATGAAAACTACAGAACACTAAAGAAATTGAAGAAAACCTCAGAAGATGGAAAGATCTCCCATGCTTCTGGATAGGCAGAATTAATATTTTCAAAATGGCCATACTACCAAACGCATTATACAGATTTAATGAAATTCCTATTAAAATTCCAATGACATTCTTCATAGAAATAGAAAAAGCAATCATGAAATTTATTTGGAAAAATAAGAGACCCAGAATAGATAAAGCAATCCTTAGCAAGAAAAGTGAAGCAGGAGGCATCACAATACCATACTTTAAACTATCCTACAGAGCTATAGTAATAAAAATGGCATGGAATTGGCACCAAAATAGACTTGTAGACCAATGGTACAGAATAGAGGACACAGATACAAACTCACATAAATATGGTTTTGTCATATTAGACAAAGGTGCCAAAAACATTCACTGGAAAAAAGATAGCCTATTCAACAAACGGTGCTGGAAAACTGGAAGTTAATATGTAGCAAAATGAAATTAAACCTCTATCTCTCACCCTGCATAAAAATCAACTCAAAGTGGATCAAAGAGTTAGGCTCTGTACCTAACAGAAGAAAAAAACGGGCCCAAATCTACACCACATTGGCCTAGGATGTGACTTCCTTAACAAGATTCCTAAAGTGCAAGAAGTAAAATCAAGAATTGTAAATGACATGAATTCAAATTAAAAAGCTTCTTCTCAGCAAAGAAAACAATTAATAATGTGAGGAGAGAGCCTACAGATTGGGAGAAAATCTTTACCACATGCATCTCCAATAAAGCATAAATCTCTAGGATATATAAAAAAAAACTTAACACCAAAGAAACATAAGTACTATGGGGGGAAAAGTAGAGTAAAGGAGTAGGCAGAGCTGCATAGAGGGTTTCAGGTAGTCTGTACGGGAGAGTCAGGGAAAGCTGCATTGAGAAAAGGACATTTGAATTCCAGAATTTCATCTCTTTAGGTCTTTGTTCAAATGAAAACCTAAAGAGATGAAATTCTGGAATTCAAAGAAGCATTTTGGTCTGGAGATATGAACTTGGGAATCAATAGCTATGAGACTGGAGGAGAGCAAATGGGAAGACAGTGGGACAGATAAGAGTCCTATGGGCCAAACTGAAATATTCTGAAACATGTTTAGAAATCAGAAAGATGAGGAGAAATCAGCAAAGGGGACTGAGAAGAAGCAGTCAGCAAAGTGGTTCAACACAGCCCGCCCCTCCTGTGCCCTCCTTATTTCTCCCTGAGGAGGAGTGACTTCGTTGGTTGGTCAATTTGGAAGGGAACCCAAAAGGCATGCTCTCACCTCCTTTCTTGCCTTTAGGGAGCTGTCTTCCTGTTAAAAATCAGTGCTCTGCTCTGCTCTGCTCCCCTGTATGAAATTTTTCCAGGGACAGTGTGAGAAGGTCTTCAATATTCCCTTGTGCCCACCCCTGGTGAGTGAGGCTGCCTCATCCTGGAATTCAGTATTAGGAATCCCCTTTTGACTTCAGCAGCTCTAGGCCATATTCACCAACAGATCCACCAGTTGTCAAGACAAAGATTTAATCTATGTCTTCCGGACTCCTTTGCCTTATCTCCTCAATGGTTCAAAATTCTGGTTAGCAAGAAGGGTCAAGTTCATCAGCCCCCCTTGAACTCCAGAACACTAGAGCAGGAATTCAGACACATGACCCATGAAAACACTTTTGACTCCATGACTTCCATCCCTGACTGTAACCTGTAAACCAAGATGGCGTCAGGATGCCATAGATTCAGAGATTTCAGGAGTGGAAGGAAAATAAGTTCATTTCTTCACAGCATTTCGATAACAAGACTGAAACCCGGAGAGCAAAACCTAATAGTGGCAGAACCAGATCTAGGACTCAGGTCCCTTGACTCCCACATCATCCTGGGAGAACTTTACCTCTCAGGATAACCTCGTCTTTTTCTATGTCACTCATTGCCAAAGGAGAAAAACAAAACAAAACATTATGCTGTCTTCCACAGTGTTTTTCTCCAAAGAGCTCCATCATTTCTTCACATGCATTTGTTGACTCATGAGGTAGCAAAAAAAGAAGAAAGAAAGAAAGCTGTTACTGGCCCACTTAAGAATAATGCCTCCCTTAAATATTTCCCTCAGTGATTTTTACCAGATCAAAGAAAGATGCTTTTATTTCCCATTTCCTAGGTAACTGAAGAAATGTCTGCTGATGATTCATGATGACCAGCCTCAAAAGAGCCCTTAACAGGTTTCTTAGTCAGTCACTTTTCTCACTCTTTGAAACTGCTTTAAGCACAGACACCTTCCTCACTCTCAGATGGTCTTACCTCTTTCTCTGGCCACAGTGCCCTCTCCCTCCCACAGCCAGTCCTAATACAGCTGCAGGTGCCCAGCCTCTCTTCATTCTTTCCATTGTATCAGGAGAAGAAAGCCTCCACGTACCCAAGGCCAGTCCTTCCATCTGCCCTCCCACCTTCTCAGATAAAGTGCCACCATGAGTTAGCTTCTCTCTCCCCAGTGTGCTCAGCTGGCCTCTCTCACCTGAAGTCTTTCCATGGACATTCAGCAAGATCAGAGCCTTCCAAGCAAAAGTTGAAAACAATCTCTAAGTGCCACACCCACTTCTGCCTATAACCATACTCAAGTCCAGATTATATCCTAGGGAGGACCCAAGTATGGAGATAACTTTCTCCTGTATGTAATCCAAACTACTGTCGGTTATCAAAACAACTGACAAAAGACCAGTGAAAGCATGAGATATTTTTATTTGTTCTAATTTCTAATTTGTTAGACATTCTCAACAGCTGCCTATGCCAATGAGATGAGCTGGGTTCAAAGGAGCTGGCTGCAACACTAGACTAAAAAGTGGCGAAGAAATCACGCAACACACAGACATGAGTTTCTCAGGTTGAGGGTGAGACTGCTCTGTGACCTCTAGGGTCCTCTTCTGCACTGGAAGGCAAGAGAGCGTGCACCCGGAATCTCTTTATTTTATAGGGGGGGACACAGGAGCTTAGATGGAATGTTCTTCACCAAATAAGGCAGGGAATAAGGTTTCAAAAGGGGGTTATCCATCTCATTGGGTAATGCCCAAGTCCAGGGCTAAAGCAAGCTTTTTTGCTGGGTGAAGGTGGAGGCCATGTGCTTCACACGGCGTATGGAGTGAGATGCCAGACCAAACACCCCCGTTACTCAATCAAGGCTGAGAGAGGGTGCTCAGCCCATGGGCAGGGCGACCCCCCACAATTCATGACGGTAGAATGCACATTGACACATCCTATATAAATGGAGTATAACTTCTCATCCTTCTGGTTGTACATGATGTAGAATCACACAGATCACATCATCATATAAAAGTATAAGATTTTTTATGATGACTCCTTTCTTTTTTTTAAAGAGAGAGAGAGAGAGAGAGAGAGAGAGAGAGAGAGAGAGAGAGAGAATTTTAATATTTATTGTTTAGTTTTCGGTGGACACAACATCTTTGTTTGTATGTGTTGCTGAGGATGGAACCCGGGCCGCACACATGCCAGGCGAGCGCGCTACTGCTTGAGCCACATCCCTAGTCCCTATGATGACTCCTTTCATTCCTTGTTTTTGAACTGTCAAGTATGAAATTATTTCCATTTCTTTCCTTGCTCTTGATGCCCTTGCCTAGTCTCGAGGTTAAATTGGTAATTCAGAATCAGTTCTTTCTCTCTTACATTCACAACCAAAATACTAGAATTTTCTATAACTTTCAGCCTTCATTTCCTCATTTCTCCTCGTATTATTTCATCACTCTGACTTTGTCCTAATTCTTCCACCAAAGGCCTATCACAGAGGTTATCCTTCTCTGATTGTTCCTTCTCAAGCTCATTTCAGGCTCCTCCTCCTCTACAAGTCCTTAAAGGTCATAAACCTGAGGGCTCTTCCGAGATTCTTGTTTTCATTTAATGTGCTTCCTCCAGACAATCCCATTCAGGGCCACAGATTCCATTGCTGTGTATTTTGAGGGAGTCATCTGAACCAGAACAGTGCTCTTAAAGGAAGGGTGCTACTGACAAGTGTACCTGTCTGCTCAGGGCCAACTTGGACATATGGTCACCTTATCTCTACGCTAACAAGTTCCTAATGTATTGTTTTCCCAGTGAAGACTCCTTCTCTGAGCTGCAGTCTCATAAACCTAATAGTCTGTGCTCACTATGTGCACTTGGACTCATCAACTCACTCATTTAATAATACTGAGAAGTTACAATGGATCCAGCACTATTCTGAGAAATAACGGTAAAACAATGAACAAAACAGAAAATACTCCTACCCTCATAGAGCTCACATTCTGATTGACAGAAGAACAACCAAAACATAAATGCATAAAAAACAGATATTTTTCAGCATGATGAATGCTATACAGAAAAACAAAGTGGGGGGAAAGGGAATAGGAACTATGGGGAAGAAGTTTGAAATTTTAAATAGTGTGATTAGGTTGAGCATCATTGAAAAGGTGACATTTGAGAAAAGACCCAAAAAGGAAATAAAGTGGATGTCTGAGCAGAGGGAAAGAAAAGTGGGAAGTCCTTTTATTGGCAATGTGGGTGGCATCTCCAGGGAACAGTGACAAGCCCACTGGAGGTGATGCTGGAGGACTGGGAGGAAAAGGAAATCAAATGGAGCCTGAGCAGAAGGTCTGGAAATGGTGTGGAAGTCACGGGGGTCTTGATATATGCAGGGTAAGTCAAGTGATAAGAATGAAAATCTGATGGAGGTGGTCCTGGAGAGAATTAGAAGAGATTAATTAGAGAAAATAAAGATAAAAACCTCTTTTGAGATGTCTGAGATCGGCATATTACAATGACACAGCCACATCCAAGTTTATAGAGTACAATTCACAATAGCTATGAAGCCAACCTAGGTGCCTTTCAACAGATGAGTGGATAAAGAAAATATGGCATGTATTCACAATGGCGTATTACTCAGCTGTAAAAAAAATAAAATAAAATTGTGGCATTTTCTAGTAAATGGGTGGAACTGGACACTATCATGCTAAGTGAAGTAAGCCAAACCCCAAAAGTCAAAGGTTAAATGTTTTCTCTGCTATATGGAAGCTAATTCAAAATAAAGAAGAGAAAAAAGAAAGAAAATAATCCATGGAGTAGAGAAAGGGTATTGAGGGGAAGGGAAGAGGGACAGGAAGAAGGCAGTACAGTGGAATGATCTAAATTTCCTATGTATATATATGAATATACCATAGTGAATGTCACCATTAAGTATTTACACAAGACACTAATTTTAAAAAACTATAAATAAATAGCAGAAAGATAAAGTGTAGAGAGAAAGGGAACAAGAGGAGGGAGGATGAGGGAGAAGTTAAGTACTAGGGACTGAATTAGAGCAAATTCTACTTCATGCTCATATAATTATGTCAAAATGAATCCTGATGTTATGGATGACTAAAAAGAGCCAATAAAATATTTTTTAAAAAAATACTCTTTTGAGGAGTTTTGCTGTTAGAGGAAGGAAGGATACCAGGCACTGAACAGGCATTAGTCAGAGAGAAAAATGAGGTCAAGAGAAGATCTTGGTAGAAGAGAAGAGTGATAATGGAAAGAAAAGAGAATTTTCTGAACATTTCCTGTCCTGCAGTAGTTCCATCCTAAAAGGAAATGAAACCACAAGTGAAGAGGTCAGCCTTTGCTCAGAGAGAGATGGTTCAACTATAATAACAGGAGAAGAGGTCAAACAAAGGAACACAGATACTGGTAGGTGGGTGGACGTGGTGGTGGGAGTTCTCTTCTGATTGCTTCAGTCTCTTGGTAGAATGGAATGCAAGCTCACTGTCTTGGAGGGAGAGCTGGGGAGGAAAGTTTGAGGTGTGTTCAGCACAAAACAATCACACTTGAGAGTGAATATTAATGAAAGCCCACGTGAGATCCAGGAGGCATTATGTTCACCCTGGATGTAGGTGGTCGTATAAATTGAGCTTCTTCAGCATGGTCTTCTATTTTTCTCCAAAAAAAGATAGCATGTGAGAATCAAGGAGCAAAGAGCTGGATTTAAGTAGGGTTGTGGTTTTTCCAGGAAGAGAGAATGAGGCTACAGGTCAGGGGAGTTAATCATGATGGGAAGGAGTGACTAGAATGATGTAATGGAAAAAATAATTGATTTAATGAAGAGGGCAACGAAGGCAGGAGAGGGTGAGAAGCAGTGGAATCGGGGAGGGACCAGTGGATTCCAGGTGCAGGCCAGCAAAGTCATATTTTTTGCAGTGGGTCTCAGAGCAAGTGAGCTGGAAACTTAAGAACTGATAGGAAGATGGTGTTTGCAATTGGGATTTATTGATGTTGACTAAGTCAACATTTCCAAGATGATACTATGATTCTCTTTCAGTGTACCCTCCCCCAGTAAATGAAGCCAACAAGCTTTTCCTTTACCTCATCACTGCCTCTGTGCATTTGACCCATTATACAACTCCCAAAGCGATCTACTTCTCTCTTCTCACCTATTACTCTTCTAATCCAAGCTACCAGCAGCGTTTGGTCGGGGGAGTGGGGGGCAATTGTAATAACCTTTTAAACTGGTCTCCCCAGATCTATTCTGACCCCAAGCAGTCCTCATTATTGCCAATGTGACATTTTTGAAATAAATAATTAATCATGTCACCATTCATTAAAGCTTCAATGGCTTGCTATTACTCTTCAGATGAAGACCCAAACTCATGGCATGGTTTACAGGCACCTGCATTACCTTCCCCCCACCCTGCTTCTCCAGCCTTCTCTTGTACTGTTCCCCTCTCATGCCCTGCCATCTAAGACACACTGATCTGTTTCTGATCTTTAAGCATGTCACACTCCCTCTGACAACTATGTCTATTGCCTTTGTAAAAATCACCCATCTCCACCCTCCTTTCCACCTGCTTGATGCCTTCATATCCTTCAGATCTCAACCTAAGTGTCTATTCCATAAGCATCACTACTCTGATGCTACAGGTATAGGTTGGGATCTCTTGTCATAATCTCTCTCAGTATGCAGTACTTGGGTCATGAGCTCTAGAATAACAGTCATTACATCTGTTTTCATTCATCATTGGGGCCCTAGTGCCTTGGACAACCCTGGAATATAATTAATTGTCATAAATATTTTTCATTAGTAAATGATGCTATTATTTGCATGTAATATGTCTAATGCTTTTTTTTTCCTGAAAAGTATCTTGCTACATCTTAAGCTAACCACCCTCATTGATTTTATCTCATGTTCTAAGGTGGCTTTTACTCAATTTACCAAAAATTTAGTATGCACCATGTGCCACAGAGAGGTAATTCAGAAACAAATAGGTACAATCTCCATCCTCAATTTGTATATAATCCAATACGACAAACAGATATATGCACACACAAAAAAAACTATAATTAGTTCATCCAGTGTTTTTTGAATGCTTATTAAGTGCCAAGATTTCTAAGTCGTGGACACATAGCCCTGGATAATTATCTTGTGAAATATATAATCTGGTGACCAGGCATCTGCTCATTGGGTGGAATTCTGGGACCAGAATTTTAAGGTCTTTGATACTTTATTACAGTTTTTATTTCTTTCTAAGTTTACTGAAGCTACCTTTAGTTAGACATTACACAAATACAAGATTGGCAACATGAAGGATGGATTCTAATGTTCACCATCAATAGTGACATTTGAGAATGTTCCAGAGTCCCGCAGAAATGTCAAGGTCCAGTAAGAATAAAATGTAAAGGATAAACCTAAGGGAAAAGATTGAATGTGGTCACTAAAATGAAGGAAATCTTTAAGATGAAAAGGTTTTTAATTTGAAAGTAAAATCTACTAAGCAAAGTTCTTGCAATGTGTCCATATCCACATATTAAGTAGTTTCCATGATTGTAAAACATTTGCTGCTGTTTTCTGTTATTATATAAGATTAAAGTCTCATTTCTTGTTAGTGTGAAATGATTTGCATATAGATTAATATATATACTATAAAAAATTTGAAAATAAAGGTGAATTATGGAAGATATAGTCCCATCAAAACCATTCCATCTCACTTCTGAACACATAGCCAGATAGCGTGCGCCAACTCCTTGCAGTTAGGTGAGGCAACGTGACTGATTGTATGATAGTAAAAGGAACATGAGTGGAAATCGTGAGCATCACTTCCAGTCTTGATCAATTAAAATATCCCCCAGTCTATCTTCTATTCCTTCCCTATCAGCTAAATATCCAGCTCAGAGTGATGAAGGAAGAGCTCTGTCAGCCTGGGTTGGGTCCCTGAAAGCAGCACTCATATCTCCATTGTTTAGACTTCACGTTAGTAGGAAGAAAAAAACCCTGTGTCATATTGAGCCACCAACACTTGGGGATTTATCCAGCATCCAGGTTTAACTTAACTGCAGGGATGATGCCATTAGCCAAGAAGGAGATTCAGAGAAGAAGCTGATGCAGACAGAGGTAAAGGCAAGAGTTCAGAGTAGGCCATTTTTGTTTAAGATTCTTTTGACACATCCAAATAGTGATCCAGAATCAGTAGAGAGCTAGACACAAAGATCTGAAAGTTTGGGGAAGGCAAGTAATAAAGGACCTGGTCCTGATGGATAGAATATAAGAAGATACAGAGCAAGAGCACATGAAGCTGTGGGATAAGAAATATTAACATATAAAAGAAGGCAGACAGAAAGAAGAGCCAGAAGATTAAAAAAAAGACTTTCTCAAAAAAAATTTCCCATCAGTATTATGTACAACAAACTATAAAAGTTGGTCTTAGAAGTCTGTGTTTCTAAGTACTACTTACTCATGTAAAAGTGATCATTCAGTAAGACATAGTACTGCCACCCCCTGCTATTAAAACTTGAATTCAATGAATTCTTTAATGCTTTGCTTTCCAAACAGAAAGCTCTAAAATTTAATAAAATCATCCTTACCACCTAAAATACCAAAATTCATCTAAAATATTGAGTGATATTTTGAAACCTACAGTGATTTCTGATGAATTCTCTGACAACATTTTATGATTTCTTTGGTAAAGTCATTTACCAAATATTTATCCAGCATCCAGGTTTAACTTAACTGCATGTCATCAACCTACTTTTTATCCCATCTGAAATGCTTTTCATACACATGATTCACTTGATGCCCCTAATAAATCCATAAGATTGGTGAATAGAGTTGAGGGCTCCAGACATGCTGACAAACTATCAAAAGTGGCCATTACCTTAGAATAGAACCCACATCAAAACAAAGTACATTCCAGGAGGCAGGAGAGCTGATAGTCAAGGATATCTGCAAGAAAATACATACTGATTTAAAAGTGCTACTTCAATACCAGAGGTTATCTATTCATCAAATTCATAATTCACAAGTCTTTCTTTTGTTTTCTTTCTTTCTTTCTTTTCTTTTTTTTTGGGGGGGGTGGGAAGCAGGATTTAACCCAGGATCACTTAAACAGTGAGCCACATTGCCAACTCTTTATGTTTGTTTGTTTTTAGACAGGGTCTCCTTAAGTCCTTAGGGCCTCACTGAGTTGCTCAGTTTAGTCTCAAACTTGGAATCCTCCTGTATCAGACTCCTGAGTCACTGGGATTCCAGGCATGGGCCACTGCACCCAGCTCATGTGTCATTTTAATGTGACATGAAGCTTCCTTACTCAGAATTTGAGTCACTATAAATGATCCCCCAGAGTGAGCAAGAGATAAAGGGAATATCTTGGACAACATTTATTTAATAATTTTTCCATCCTTTGTCACAACAGCTTTGGTAGTTTCAAATATATTCTGATTAATGCCTTACAGATAGGGCCAAGACTATACCTTCACATGCCTAAAGAAAATAACTATTTTGAAATCTTGCTGTTCTGAATTTTTTTTAAAAGAATCATCAGTCAAATCAAAACTGACATTTAGATGAGTTCTCACAAATGTCCATTTCTGTTTAGGTCATCTCTTTTTATAATATCTTCAAATATTATTCTAAAATGATCAAATTTCTACATGTTTAATTTTGTGAGTCAATTTGGCAAGACTGTTGGTGACCAGTTATTTGGCCAAACACTGTTGTATGTGCTACTGCAGAGGAATTTTTTTAAACGTGATTAACATTTACAATTAAATGACTTTAAGCAAAGCAGATTACTCTCCATAACAAAAGTTAGCCTTGTCAAAGATTTCAAGAGCAAAACTTGAGTCTTCCTAAAGAAAGAGCTCTGCTGTTTGACTGCAAACATAGAAATTCTGAGTTTTTAGCTTCCACCTAAGGTCTGCAACATCAGCTCTTATATATACTCATCCCATTGTCACTGTTTCTCTAGAGAACCTAATACATTCCTCTTTTATTTCAAAATCTTCCGTCAAGAGTAAAATTTATGGATATGTTTCTATTGGATATTATCTTTCAAATATTTTCTACCAAAAATGTTATAACTTGTAAGAAGCAGGCACATGACTTTTGTTCTTCTTGTGGATCTGCCACCTTCTCCTGGTGTTTTCAAAGGCTTATGAGAAAATATATGGAATGATAGTACACATTTGCCTTGGACAGGGAGAAGGTACATGTACTAAAGCATGTTAAATGTATTACAATAGACGTATACAGTCAAACCCTATGTGATGTAGGGAAAACAGTACTCAGAGTGTGATGCATAACAGGAAGTGCCTGTTACAAATAAAGAGAGAACTTAATATCTAACTCCACATATTATATTTGTCTGCTTGGGTTGCCATAATATAATACTATAGACTAGGTGGCTTGAACAACAGAAATTTCTTTTCTCATAGTTCTGGAAGCCTGAAGTCCCAGCAAGATGCCATCAGGTTTGGTTCCGATGAGACCTATCTTCCTGGCTTGCAGAGAGCTGCCTTTTCACTGTGTCCTCAGGTGGCCTTTCCTTGTGTGCATTCATACACATAGCGCAACAGAACTCTGCTGTCCCTTCCTCTTCTAATCAGGACATCAGCTCTCTCATATTAAGGTCCTACCCTTATGACCTCATTTAACCTTAATGATTTCCCTAATGAATTTGCCTTCAAATATTGCTACATTAGGGATTTGGAAAGAAGAGGGAACAACGTAATCCACAACTAACATTAAGGAAGTAGATGGACAAGAGCAAATAACCCAAAGCAGAATAAAGGGGAGGAAGATTGGAGCAGAGATAAATTAAATACAGAGAAAAGGAAAATATAGAATCAATGAAATCAAATGTTTATTCTTAGGAAAAATCAACAAGAGTAACAAGCTTTAGTTAGACTGAGAGAGAAATAAAAAGAAGCACAAATAATTACAATCAAAAATAAAAAGGGAGACATAAGTGTGGATCTTAAAAAAATCAAAAGAATTATAAAAGAATACTATGAATAATTACACCAACAAATTAGATTAGGTTAAATGGACAAATTCCTAGAAGCATGCAAATGACCAAAGCTGACTCAAGAATAAATAGAAAATATGAATGGACCTACAAGTAAATAGAGCAAGTCAGTGTTTTAAAGAGTAGAACACAACCTTCCCCCAAAAGAAAAATTCAGGATCAGAAGTCTTCACTAGCAAATTCTACCAAACATTATAAGAATTAACACAAGTCCTCTCAAATTCTTCCCAAAAATAGAAAGAGGCTTACACTTCTTACCTTATTCCATGAGAAATAAATAAATAGACAAAGATAACACAAGACTGTAGGTCAATGTCTTTTATGTATACAGATGTAAAAAAAAACTCTTGATGAAATATTAATAAACGGAATCCAGCAGCATATTAAAAGAATTATATATCATGAGCAGTGGGATTTATCCCAGGAATACAAGGGCAGTTCATATAATACATCACATGAATAGAATGAAGTGGAGAATAATCACAAGATCAACTCAACTGATGCAGAAATCCAACATTTTAATGATTGTTTTAAAAAACCTTCAATAAAGTAGGAATAGGAAAACATTTCCTCAAGCTGATAAAAAGCATATACTAAAAACCCCACAGTTATCATGATATTTAGTAATGGAACACTAATATTTTACCCAAAGATCAGAAATAAAACATGCTATTGCTGTTATTCTATATAACATTGTACTAGAAGATGTAGCCAGAGCAATTAGGCAAGAAAAAGAAATAAAAGGCGTACAAACTAAAAATAAAGAAGTAATTTGTATTTGCACATGGCATATTGAAAATCTCAAAGAATCCACATATACCAAAAAACCTATCATAGTTAATTAGCAAAGTTAGGTCGACTGGGAAAGTCAGTTATACTTCTATATACTAGCAATTAACAATCTGAAAAGGAAATTAAGGAAAAAATCTTTTATAATAATATTCAAAACAATCAAATTCATAAGAATAAGTTTAAACAAGATTATAGCCACTGAAAACTATAAAACAATGCTGAAAGAAATTAAAAATCTTTATAAATGGAAGCCATCCTATGCTCTGGATTAGAAGACTTAATATTGTTAAGATGACTCTTCAAAGTGACCTATAGATACAATGCAATCCCTATCAAAATTCCAACAGCTTTTTAAAGCAGAAACAGAAAAGTTAATCCTGAAGTTTATGTTGAGTTCCAAATGTCCCAAAATAGCCAATGTAATATTTAAAAAGAAGAAATTACTTTGTGATTTCAAAAGTTATAGTAGTAAAAATAGTGTGTTACCAGCATGCAAATTGAAGATCAACAGAATAAGATTGAAAGTCTGGAAATAAAACCATATATCTATGACCAGTTGATCTTGACAAATGTGTCAAGATGACTCAATGGGAAATAACATACTCTTCAACAAATGATAAGGCAACTGAATATTTACATGAAAAAATATATACCACATACAAAACTTAAAATAGATCAACAATATAAATACAAGAACTAAAACAATAGAAGTCTTAGAAGAAAATACAAGAGTAAAGGTTTAGGATGTTGGATTTGACTATGGATCCTTAGCTATAACTCTGAAAGCATAAGCAACAAAAATATTGGTCTTCATCAAAATTTAAAACTTCTGTGCAAAAGGCATTATCAATAAAATGAAGAGACAACATACAAAATAAGAGAAAATATTTTTCAAATTATATATCTGATAAGAGTCTAGAATTGAGAATATAAAAAGAACTGTTATGGTTTAGATCTGAAATGTCCCCTAAAAGTTCAGGTATTGAAGACTTTGTCCCTAGGCAACAATGTTCACAGGTGGATCCTCTGAAAGTTGATTGGACCATGAGGGCTCTGACCTCATCAATGGATTAATTGAGTGATAAATTCATAATTTAATGTACTATTAAGACATGGTGGAAACTTAGGAGGTAGGGCCTAGTTGGAGGGTGTGAGTCCTTGAGGGCATGATCTTAAAGGCTATATGTTGTCCCCAAACCCATCCTCCCTCTGTCCCTCTCTATCCCTCCCTTTCTATCTCTTTCTCCTTAAAAGCTTCCATTAAGGGAACAATTTTGTGCCACCACCCTCTTTAGCCATGATATACACCACAGGTCCAGAAACAATGGAGATAACTGACAACAGACTGAACCCTCTGAAATTGTGACCCAAAATAAATCTTTCCTCCTTTAATGTGCTTTTCTCAGGTATTTTGTGATGACAACAGAAAATTAACTAACACAATCTCTAATAAGTCAACAACAAAAAGACAATTCAATAAAAAATTGGCAAAGAATCTGAATAGGGAATCTCTCCAAAGAAGATGTATAAATTGCCAGAAAGCACATACATGAAAAGATATCTAACATAATTTGTCATTAGAGGAATGTAAATCAAACTCATAGTGATGTAACATGTCACCCACTTGAAAGACTATAGTTTGTTTGTTTTGACCTTAATGAAAAATAACAAGTGTTGGGGAAGATGTGGAGAAATTAAAACACTTGTACATTGCTGGTAGAATGTAGAGTGGTTCACCTACTATGAAAAATAATTTGATGGTTTTTCAAACAATAAATGCAAACTTACCACAAAACTAAGCAATTTCACTCTTTTTAATCCATAAAGAATTAAAAATACTCAAAAAAGTATATGTATGCATATGTTCATAGCAGCATTATTTACAAAAGCTACAAGACATAAACTGCCTAAATATCCATCAATTAAAGAATGGATAAACTAATTATGGTATGTATTTATAATATAACATTATATACCCATCAAAAAAATGAAGTACAGATACATGCCATAAAATGTGAACCTTGTACCTCACTCAAAGGAAGTCAGATATAAAAGATTACATACTATATGTTTCCATTAACACAAAATATATTAGAAAAAGAAAATCCATATATACATAACACAAACTAGTGGCCACTGGGGGAAAGAGGAGGGAGAAAGGTGTGAAAATCCATAATTGGTAGGTTTATTTGGATATAATAAAAATGCACAAATTTCAAATGTCATAAATACCACAGAATTATTCACTTTAAGATGATGAATCTTATGTAAATGTCACCACAATTTTTTTAAACTATGCACCAAAAAACAGAGTTCTTTAATACAATAACCTTGTGTAGATTATTAGATTCCACGAGAATTATCTAAATTCTAAATTCCTGCTTAACATATTGAGCAGCATTATTATATATCAGACACTATGTTAAAAGTTTTATACATTTCCTATTTATCATAAACTATGTTAAAAGTTTTATATCCATTTATCCTTTAAATTTAATACAGTCATGTGCTTCAGAATGATGTTTAGATGGATGATGTACTGCATATATGATGATATATACCATATAAGATGATATCACCTAACAATGCATTTCTCAGAATGTATCCCAGTTGTTAAGCAACATGAAAACTATAACATTCATCACTGCCTTCAACTTAGGGAACAAAAGTCAAGTATAAAGAAGGTAAATTGCTCAAAGCCACACAGACAAGGGAATAGAACTCAGATGATCATTTAGCTATTAATTGAATTTCAATTTAGAAACATAACTAAAGAAACATTAATCCAAAAAGTTTATTGAGTGCCTGTAAAATTTTCGTATCAGTGTATTATAGGCAACACAGATACAAAAATTTTGAAACATATATGGATAAAAATTTTTAATAGGTGTGTGCCTTAAATTGTATTTAAATATGCTACATACCACAATTACAAAATCAAAGAATTACTCCAGACAGGGGTAAAGTAGGTAAGTAAGTTTAAAATATAAAATTAATTTAAAGAAGAAAATTAAAAATAATAATAGCTGACATTTATTGAACAGTGCTAGGCAGTGCTCTAAGGACTTTAAATATATTAATACCTTTACTCATTTATTGAACCAAATTTTAATGTAATGCTTGCATGTTAAAAATTATGAAGGTGCTATTCATATGACTGAAGTGTGGAAAACACTGGTATAATTGAAAAAAAAATAGCTTTTGAAACCACCTCAAATTTAATTCTGGGTTCTTCCACTTAACAACCGTGACTTGGGCCAAGAAACTAAGGATGGTAACTGTTATGGCTTATATCTCCCATATTAGAGGAAGGTTTAGATTTAAAAATCCATTTATATAGGTACTCATGATACACACAAAAATAAGGCATTATGAGAGCCATCAGAAACAGTAAACAATAGATACAGACTTCAAAGTATTTAAAATTACCAGATATACCATATAAAATAACTAAATGTGAAATGCTTAACACAATGGAAAATATAATTAAAAAAATGCATCAGAAAAAAATATTATTGAAATTGGCAGACTTTTTTAAAAAATGACTAAATATACTTTTAAAAATGAAAATTAAAATATTGAAAATTAAGAATCTGATTGATGGGTTAAACAGAAATTGAAAAGAAAATTAGTGAGATGAATGACAGCTCAAAGAATTTACCCAAAAGCAGCAGAGAAAGAGAAAAGTTTCTGGTAATTATGCAAAATGAAGAGGAAAAAAAGGCTGTGAAAAGAAGATCTGACATACTGTTAATGTGAGTCCCAACAGGAGAGAATGAAGAGGAGCAATGTTCGTTTAATAGCTGGGAAATCTCAGAAGGAACGTCGTGAGTTCACAAATACAGAAAGCACAGATATATTAAGCAAACTAGAAAGAAATCTTTCCCACTTTGCTGTGAAACCCCAGCCCTGAAGTCAAAGATATTTTAGACAAAGCCAAGAGAGTAAGATAATTAGGCTTATAGGGATTCAGCAAGCTGATTTGAAAGAGCATGTAAAGAGCAAAGACTCAAGTATAGCCAAGGCATTCCTGAAGGAGACAAACAAAACAGAAGAGGGCCCACCCTACCAGTTACAAACACTTATTGTAAAACTCCATAAATTAAGACTGTTAGGTATTTGTGGAAATATAGGCAAATAGGGAAAAATAGAAAGCCCAGAATTATATATGCTCATACCTAAAAACCTGACAGTATGAGAAAGATGGCATAGCAAATCAGGAGCGAATTAATAAATATTGTTGGAAAAAATCACCAATCATAAGGATAAAATAATTAGGTCCCTCTTTCACAAAATAGAATTCCAAATACAGCAAAGACCTAAAATCAAAAGGCAAAACTTTAAAACTTTGAAAAAAGTGAGGAATATTTTTCTGACTTTGGGACTAACTGGGAGAGTTTTTGTTTGTTTGTTTAAACATTTAAAAGTGCTGAGCACAAATAAGATGGATAAATATAGCTAAGACACAGAAATTAAGAAGGAAGCTCACAATTTTAGGAAACATACATTCAATCTATGTGTCCCTAAACAAAATTTCTTGTTCAGGTTATATAAAGAACTATTGCAAACTGATAAAAACAACAAAGACCTGCCCAAAACAGGTAAAATGCATGAACAAGTCTGACATACACACACACACACACACACACACACAAAAAGAAACATGAAAAGTTTATAACCACACTAGTAATGAAGAAAATGAACTGAAAATAACCAATTAAATACTATTTTACTCCTACCTCATTGGCAAATTGAAGAGTTCTGAAAATACCAGGTATTGATAGAAGTATACAACCTTTTTAGAAAACAATGTAGCATTATCTTATAAAGTTTAATATTCATAGATTTTCTAATCTATCAATTTCCACTCCAAAATATATTCCCTATGGAAATTCTTAATATGCACACCAGGAGACACTCACAGAACAATCATAACATTGTTTATAACAGCCAAATGCTGGAGATGATCCAAATGTCTATTATCAAGAAAATAAGCACAGAAACTAAATTATACTCACAGTGGAATCTTTTTAAAAAAATATTTTTAGTTGTAGATGGACACAATACCTTTATTTAAATTATTTATTATTATGTGGTGCCTAGGATCTAACCCACGGCTTCACATATGCCCTCACAGTGGTATCTTACTCAAAGAAAGAAAGAAAGAAAGGAAGGAAGGAAGGAAGGAAGGAAGGAAGGAAGGAAGGAAGGGAGGGAGGGAGGGAGGGGAGAGAGAGAGAAAGAAAGGAAGGAAGGAAGGAAGGAAGGAGAGAGAGGAAGAAAGGAAAGAAGGAAGGAAGGAAGGAAGTGAGTGAGTCAGTTGGTCTGGGTATGGTGGCCCACAACTGTAATCCCAGCGGCTAGGGAGGCGGAGGCAGGAGGATCACGAATTCAAAGCCATTCTCAGCAACTTAGCAAGGCCTCAAGCAATTCAGTGAGACTCTGTCTCAAATAAAATATTAAAAAGGGCTAGAAATATTGCTCAATGGTTAAATGCCCCTGGGTTCAATCCCTAGCACAGGAAAAAAAAAAAGGAAACAAACTAATGTTACATGACACAACTTCATGGAATCTTGGAAACATACTCTTGAATTAATGCAGCAAGTTGCAAGAGAAGTCTAAAATAATTTTACTATTTTTAAAGCTCAGAAATAAGCTATACTAATGTATTATATATTCTCATATATACATACACACAAACTATACTTTTTAAAAAACATATGTAGATATATATACAAAATTATACTTTTTTAAAAGCCAGAAATGATAATGATTAACACAAAGTTCAGGTTAGTGGTTAACTTTACAGGATGATGGAGAGTAACATAAGTTCAACAATCAAGGTGTTAATATGAGTCATACATTCAGGAGTGTTTGCTTTATTATTGTGCTTCATAACTTGAAAACATACATTATATCTTTATTGAGCATCTATCATATATTTGGCAACATCTTTTTAGTTGTAGTTGGACACAATACCTTTATTTTATTTATTTATTTTTATGTGGTGCTGAGGATCAAACCCAGGGCCTTGCTACATATGTACTAGGCAAGCTCTCTACCGCTGGGCCACAACCCAGCCTGCAACATTGGTTTTTAAAAAACAATTTTACAATACATAATTAGTACAAAGGATTTTTTTTTTTAGTTGTAGATGGATTCAATATTTTTATGTGGTGTTCAGAATGGAACCCAGTGCCTCACATGTGCTAGGCAAGCGCTCTGCCACTGAGCCACAACCCTGGCCCCATGTGCCAAAGAATTTATGTGACCATTATTAGTGGCGAGCACACTCTGAGTATTCTAAGTATGATTTCCAAATTTATATGTAGGTTCATAATTACATATTTCATACTGAGGACAAAGTAAAAGTTCATTTTGGCTTTTAAATTTCAAATAACATTTTAATACTACCTATAGTCCAGATAAGTTCTATAAATTATACTGATACAGTGAATGGTCTTCCTTTATTAAAAAAAAGAATTGAATACAAATGACAAGTTATCCTTTCCCTCAGCAAAGAGAATAATTTCTAGCTATTAAAGAATAGACAAACACTAAAAGGTCTTCAGAGTAAGCCTGAGATCTGAAATGCAATCTTATTAAATTCTTCACGCATCTTTCCAGATTTTCAAGATCCCCTTTAGGACTGACTCTTAAAGGGATGTCCTACTTTTAAATAAATTTTTCCTATGTTAGTAGTATGCTTTGGAAATTTCCTTAACCCAATTCATGACCTGCAGTTTCACCAGAAAACATATTATTTTATGAATAAAAAGTAGGCTCTGTAAAAAGTCAAGTAAATAAATTAAAAGCCAGGGCAGGAGTTGTGGCTCAGTGGTAGAGTGCTTGCTTCGCAAGTGTACTGGCTTTGATCCTCAGCTCCATATATAAATAAATAAAAACAAACAAACAAACAAGTGTATTGTGTGGAAAAAATAATTAATTAAAACCCAGAATTAAAACGGCCATATGCACATAAATGTCCAAAAAAAATTCTAGCAGAAAGTTTTCATCTCTCAAAAGCTAAAAATCATCTTTAAAGTAAATTTTATTACTTTTCAAGAAATACTATTTGCATTTCTGAGCCCCTGAACTACACATTAATATCCCCTCCAATAATTTTCTTCCCAAAATTCCACCATGGGTATTTCTGACAAGAGACAGTCCACAAGGTCAACTTTTGAGTATCTCCTGTTTGAATATAGGAAGACAAAGAACTAGAGTCCTGAACACCTGAGAGTTGGTTCTTGGTAGTCTGTCCAGTAAAATTACAGCTGGTTGTCCTTTAAATTTCTGAATGCAGACACCCCCTACACACACTTTAAAGTCTCTTTACCTAACTCATCACCCTGATGGAAAAATTTGAGACTGGCTGGGAGGGAAGAAAGTCAGACAAGCCTTATGACAGCAGAGTCAGTGCTCACTGCCAGCGTCGGCAGTGGTAGCTGGACTGGACCAAATGCCATTAGGTTCTTTTTATTAATAGAAACACGGACAGCGTTCAGCTGATTGTGTTTTCTTCCCCATCTGCGGTCCCTGCCCACCACTTGAAGCCAAAGTTTATCTTGAAAGACCTGGCACTCTCCCAACATTCCACTGACTTTTCATCCCCAGCACATTTATATACTACAGAGCGGCCTTTTGAATTAGAAAATCAGCATTAACTTCGTAGAATCGGGACGTTTAAATGAGATGGGCACGGAAGGGGCACTGTGTAAATGACAGCAGCTCCTTGTGCTTCTGCACAATCTTTCTGGAGTCCCCCAGTCAGAATGGGAGCCCTGGGAATAGTCTACGTAAGCACAGAGGGCTTCGCTGGAATTTCCCTCTTGTAGCTGGGAGGCCTTGGGAAAAACAAATAAAACCTCAGAGCAACGAACGAATGCCATAAATATTATGACTACTACTCCACCGTGCGACTGCCTTTCCCTTTAAGCATCTGCGGACCCGCCCCGCTTCCGGAGAATGCCGGAAGTAAGAGTACGCCGCCACGCAGTCAGATCCTTCCGCCGAGCGCGGCCCTAGGGCCAAAGGATTCGTTCCCCGGCTCCTCAGATTTCCTCCTCTTGCTCCCGTACGCCGCTTCCAGCGTCCTCGACTCCCACTTCTCCCTCCACTAGCCCCGGAGACCTTTCCTCGCCGTCCTAAAGCCTAGGCCCTCTGATTCCGCGGAGTGCGGTCCGTGCTACCGGCAGGACACACCCCCCGAGGACTCACTTCCGGCGACGCGGCGGCGGAGTCGGAGCCCGGCAGGGAGTGAGGCCTAAAGAGGCTTTCCTGGGATGGACGCTTTGGCAGTCATGATGCAGGATCTGCTGACCCAGAACCATGCTCTGCGCAGGGAAAACAACGAGCTCATGGACCAGGTCCGACGCCTGCTGTGCGAGAAAGCCAACCTGCTGGCCCAGGTGCGTCCGCCCACCTGCCCGGTGGTTTTTCCCGAGACGTTTAACGGCGACCCCGCTCGGCTCCCCGACTTTCTGATCCAAGCAGCATCTTACGTGAACTTCTTCGAGACCAGATTTTCGAATGACACCCTAAAGGTGGCATTTGTAATCAGCCGCCTCTCTGGGCCGGCGGAGGAGTGGGTGGTCCCCTACATCGAGAGGGAGAGCCCCATCCTGGGTCAGTACGAGCGCTTCGTGGACGCGCTGAAGCGGGCCTTTGGTCGCAATGGGTAGGAAACGGTCCGGCCGGGACTCCCCGTGTTGGAGGGACAGCTACGGCCCGGGGCTAGCCTTGCTCGCACCACGAACCTGGGCCTGCTTGGCTTTGTCTGACAAGTAGCTCTGGGCTCCTGGCCTTGTCTGAAACTTGGGCGCCAAATGTTCTGGCCAGCCCCAATGCCTTTGCACTTCCCAGCAACCCAGCTACAACCCAAGTTTGCTGTTCATTAAAGACGTTATTTGATCTCTAAGAATTTGAATAGATATTCCAGACTCAAGTCGTCCTCTCGGAAGACTGCTTCTGACCACTTTGAAAAACAGCCAAGAAGGGTCCACACACTGATTGGGATAGCTGAGGCCAAAGAGGCAACTTCTAAGGGTTAGTGTGCCTGGTGACCAATTTTTAACATGTATGTCTGGAACTATATAGTTTTTACACATTTTATTTCACAGAAGCCTTGCAGATGGTGCCTTTTGGTCCAAGAAATCCAGGCACTGGACTAGAACTTACTTAAAAACGTATCCCTCTGTCCCCCGCCATATATATATCTCATACACACACTCACACATAATCTTAATGAATGCGTAAGGCCTAAGACAGTACTTGGTTTTACAGAAGAAACAAAAATGATTAAACAAGATTTGTGTCTTCAGGAACATCATTGTGTTCTGAGGGAAAAAAAGAACTCCCATGCATAGGCTAATGTCTTGTTAATGCTTCTTGGTTAATGCTTCTTTTACATATTTGATTCTTGTTTTATGACTATTTTATGTTCCCTTTTTTTTTATTGCACTCAACTTAGAAAGCTAGAAAGAAAACCAATCTTGGGCAGTTTTGTTGTATTTCTGTAGAAGCTGTGTGTAATTCCTAGCAAAATAATGTTAATAATAATAGGTATGGTGGAGTCTTTGAGTTATGTCCACTTGGTTTTATTCCCTTATGCTATATGGAAGAGTATTAGCTCCCTATTTTTGAGTAAAATTCATTTTACATTTGGAGCTGTAGTTTCTCTTCATTAAAGACATTACTTGATCTTTAAAGTTTGGTTTGAAATTTTGTGATTCCCTTTAATGAAGCCAAAGAAGGTAAAAAAAAAAGGGGGGGGCGGGGATTTGTTTACTCTTCTTAAGCAAAAGGTTTCTTGAAAGCCTTTAGGGAGGAAAATCCATAGCATTAATTATACTGTATCTTGTCTTTAACCAAATCTTGCAAAATGGCCCTCGATGGATGGACTGTGGATGAAGAAGGTAGGCTCAATGTAATAAGAAGATTTCTAATGAGGAATTCAAGAAGACATTTCCATAAGACTGTAGATCATAAAATGACAAATCCATGAACATTAATTAGGGCTGCTTTCAAGAATGTACCAAATTTTTGAGTTACTAAGACTTTTCTCAAACTTTTTGGCCCCATGCCTAAAAATTCATCTGGGTCTCCAAAGCTGCCTTCTATGAGGTTGTGGCAGGCTCTGGCCCCTGCCAACAGGGAACAGGACTCGCTCCCCAACTACTCACATGAACTCATACATCGAAGTACTCTCTTCTCTCCCTGCCCTGATTCTTGCAGTTTTCACTGCAATTTGTCGTTAAGCATATCTTCAGGGATTTCCAGTTTACATTCAAAATTGGGAAACTGATAGAAGATTTGGTCCCCATAAGAGAACCAGGTGAACTGAAGTCCATCTAAGAAAACTGCACAATTTTCTGGACTTTGACTTTTCTAGCTTTTCTTGGTTTATTAATCAAGTAATGATCAGGCAATTCTTAATAGATTAAATTAGAGAATTAACTCTAAAGCTAAATAAGCACATTTATTTTTAAAAAATTGCTTTTATTCCCTTTCTGTGCAAGTCATTGAGATTTGACTATTGGCTAAACAGGCTCATAACATTTTTATTATAGATACCTTAATTTCTTGACAATTAATTGAAGGTAACATGCTGGCAGAGCAGAGGACTACTTACACAAATTAGAGATAACCATTAATTCAAGTAAAATTAAATCCTTTTTTTCCCATTTTGCACAAACTTTGTTATTTGAATAGGATAATTGTGTACAAATGAAACAAGAAGCTAGAGCGTTGCAAATAATGTTGCTTTACCAAGAAATAATATATAATTTTAAAACACCAAAATTGAGAGTGGTTTGTACAGTATACACTTTGGCAAAATACCAAATCCTTTGTCTTTTATTTCACATGGCCTGCTACTAACAGTCCTTTCCAGTAATTCTCAATATTTAGGCAACATTAGCCTCATGTGGGAACTTATCTAAAACCCCAGTTGCTCAACTGGTATCTGAGAATTTGTACCTCTAACTAAAATTCCTAAGTGATGCTGATAATCACATAAGGATAAATATAAATTAGAAATAAGAAAATACTTAAGGGCCGGGGTTGTGGCTCTGTGGCAAAGTGATTGCCTCGCACATGTGAGGCACTGGGTTCTATCCTCAGCACCATATAAAAATAAATAAACAAAGATATTGTACCCTTATATAACTAAATATATTTTTTTTAAAAAAAAAAGAAAGAAAACTACTTAATTCTCCCCAGTGCAAAAAGAAAGATGTATCTCCCCTACTCTTGCTCTGCCACCAATGAGCAAACAGGTGTGCACACACAGGCACACTTCCTTTTAAGCCTTCTTTTTTTTCTTCTGTACTTCTGAGAATTGAACTCATTAGACATTACAAGTAGACAAATGCTCTACCAGTGAACTATGTCCCCCAACTGAGAGTAATTTTTTTATTTTAAACCTATGATGGCCTTGAACTCAAGATCCTCCCACTTCAGTCTCCAGAGTTGCTGGGATTACAGGTATGTGTAAAACTTCTAAAAAAAAAAAAAAAAGTCTGCGCTTGTTTGAAATGTATGTAAATCCTTCTGAAAGCTAAATTAGCCTCTTGCCAGTTATACAACCCAGGAATGCTTCCTCAAGAACCTGGTATCCATCCTGTTGAAATTTAAACAAGGAAAAGTACCCCTGGCTCCTGGTTTCTTGGACAGATAGAAGCCTAGCTTTGAAGGACACCTGGCTCCAAATTGCAACTCTACCTCCTGTCATAAAGACACGAGAAATCTATTTTTCCCTTGAACAATTAACGTACACAGATGGTCATCAAAATTACCAAGTGAATTTAGAATGAACTTTGTGACAAATGGTGCTAATGAGTCCTCTTAGGAACTAGCTATATCATTTGAGAAGTATGTAATCGATTATATCTGTTCAGCTATATAAAAGGGGGAGATTTCTGTCTTGGCAATCAGTGAATTGCTTGTAATGTGCATAATATTCTACTCTAATGCTTATTCAATAAAAAACAATTTTTTAAAAACTTTCTCTTCTGTCTTTGTATAAAGGTTTTCTGGGTTGGCAAGAGGTTTTGATTTTAATTATATGTTTCCAACATTAGTTCAGGCTACACTTTGAAACCCACTGAACAGTATGAACAAATGCAGAACTTTACATTTCTCTCTAGAATTTACCTCATTGGTTTCCAGCCTGTTGAATTCTTTTTGAATATTTGCTTCTTTGAATTTTGATTATATTATCCCACTTTATGTCATCTGTAAAACTGATTTAAATTTGTTTTCTGCTTTCCAAATCATTAGTAGGTTCTGGAAAGGGATTGGGATGGTCATTGTAGTATTCAATTTACTTTATTAGTCATTGAACTGCTGAATATCATGTACTGTGCTAAGTGTTGGGGCTACAACTATGAACAAGACCATCCTCACTCTAGTAGCTTACTAGGCAAAGAAAGGCCACTATAATACATTATGCTGCAACATGCTGCAGTAGGGAGATAGGAAGAGTGTTGGGGTTCAGATGTGGCTTCTTAGGAAAGTTGGCAACACTGTCATCCAAAGGATGCGTAAGAATGAGGTGAAGGAGAAAAATGGTGGTACAGGCAAAGGAATAGTGTTTACAAACACCCAGAAGTATGAGGCTATGGTATGTATAGATAACTGCAAATACATAGGTCATTGTAGTTGGAGCAGAGTAATGGGGAAGGATTGGAAAATAGGCAGAAACCAGATTGCTGTGCTTAAGTACAATTTCAACCACCAATTGCACACAACCAATTGCACCATCATCTGGCTTATGTTTCTATTTGATCTGTGTATACTTCACCATTTAGTTATGTAAAACAGGTACACTGGGCATCTATCAAATCTCCTGTGCTGGTAATTCTACAGGAGCAAATGAAGGTAGCTTGACAGGCATATTTATTATTAAATTTATGTTTATTCCTGGTAATCACTTTCTCAGAAAAAAAATTTAACACAATCATCTATACAATAGTCCATTCTAAAAGGTGCATAAATTCTTAACAGAGCTGAGGATTAAATTAGGAATCTCTTTAATTTCTGGCATACTTAAGTGGATTTTGTTTTGCATTGTTTTATTGTTTTGCATTGTTTATATTACACTATAGACAGTTTCTGTCAGTGCCTCAGTATGAATTTCCCTTGAGCTAAGACAGAAATACATTGTTTCCAGAAATACTCCCAGTCCTCTTTATTAATACTGGACTCAGATTCTTCTTACATATGTTTCCTGTTTTTGAAGAGCATGAAAAACTATCAAAATAATAATAACTATCAAAAAGAATTCTGCCTTATAGCATCAACTAAATCATACATTGGGTCTTTGGGTCTATCCTTTCCTCATTGGAAGACATACTTGAAAGTTTTTTGTAAACCTTAACTTAGTTCATATAAAATGCAATCCAAGCCAAAAGTCAACTAAGGTAAGGGTAGGGAAAGGGAATCCAACAACTGAATAAGGATTCTACCTGGACTATACACCCCACGAAAGAGTTGAGAGACATGTTTACAATTAGAGGACACAGGCATCGAAATAACGAGAATCTTGTCTCTGGGACAGAGTATTAGGGTTATCCCAAGAAACAGAAGAGAGATTTATTATTGGAGTTGGCTAGCATCATTACGAAGGCCCTTATGGCCTGCTGTTTGCAAGCCAGAGAACCAGGAAAATTGATGGTTCAATTCAGCCCAAGTCCAATGGCCCAAGAACATGTATGGAGCCACCCCTAGGGCTGATGGCCTTGAGAGGTGGATTCTGAAAATATGGAGCTAAAATATTAGCTCTGAACTCCCTACCTCTAAGCTGTGCACATACACTGTGTGAGAGAGAGAGATAAAAGATCAGAAGTTACATATTTAAGTATCTAAAAATGCAGCATTGGCTTAACAGGGACAAACAGTAGGGGGTACAGGCTTTGTAATTAGAAACTAGAAGGCTAGTCATGATCATGTGGTGGCAAAACAATGGATCACAATTTCACATGTGCCATGTCTTGGAAGGCACATGATAGGAACATAGGATTGACAAAAATGGTAAGAAAAATACAAAATATTAATGTTCACTGTCTCCCTTTTGACCACTATTAAAAAAACAAACTGAGGCTAGGGTAAGTCTACGAGTTGAAAGGAATCATGACTATGCTAAGGAAGCTTACTCTCTAACTTGCAGTCTGATTTGACTAAAATCCCTGTATCTAAGCCTTGAAAGACTGAAGAATGTAAGTGTTCCTATCCCCAAACTGAAGTGGTTATCAATAGTGACCACAAGAAGATAATCTCTGAGATTACCTCCTTCACATAATTACATGTTGGGGAGGGGGCAGGGCCTAAGCGTTTATTTAACTCATGAATCTGTGGGTCATGTGATTGGTTCGTCTAGTCTTGGCTGGACTCTCTCTGATCTTGACTGGGCTTCTGCATTTCTAGGGTCATCTACTGGACTTCTAGTCCAGGTGACCTTGACTGAGACAAGTGGACCACTCAGTTCTGCTTCACTGTCTCATCCTTCAACAGACCAGCCCAGAAATGTTTCCATATTTAAAAGAGAGGAGCAAAAAAGTAAAGAATAACCTGCAAGCACTTCTCTGTGTCATGTTTATTAATCCTCATTGCCCACAGCAAGTCACATGGCTAAGCGTAAGGTCAAGGAATGTGGCAGAAGGCAACTCATACCAGCCCATTTGAGTTTATTGGTGAATTTTCAGGAATTTGGCAAACTGATTGTAAGACAGACATTGTTTAAAATTAAATTACACACTCATAATTAAATAAAATTATATTAAAATTAAAATGAAATTATATTAAAACAAAAGGAAAATACTTAAAATTCATGACTTTCTGATTATTTTACTACATCTTTTCTGTGGTCTGTCCTCCTAAGGTTGTTGTGTATTGTACCTGCTGGAAACATGACATCGTGTTTCAGTTGTATTGTATTAGCAGCATCAGTTATCCTAGAAGTGTGGACACCAGGTCTAGTCAAGCTTTCAGATGACTGTAGTTCCAAGCCAATATTTTAACTGAATCTCACGAAGGACCCTGGGCCAGAAACAGCCAGCTAAACTGCTCCTGAATTCCTGGCCCACAGGAAGAGTGAAATCATGCATTTATTTTTATTTTAAGCCAGGAAGCTTTGAGATGATTTTTTATCAATAGATAACTGACAAGCATTATCAAGTTGATACAATACAGATGGGGAAAAGTAATGAGGATGCATTCAGATGAGAAGGTGTTTGTCAGTCCAAGGACGTGAGGGAGGAGGAAGGGATGAAGGGAGTAGTCCTTCTAGACTTCTGTTTTCTGGTGGGTATGGTTGGGGGACACGCTTTCTGGGTCCTTGCACAGCTGGTCCTCTGTGTTGCCACTGTACATCTGTCCTAACTAACTCCCTGCCAGTCCATTGTTCACATTGGTCTTGTCTACTTCTTTAAAAGTTTGCACAAATAGTTCATTTGGTTTACCTGGAGAGACTCAGATGTCTATTTTTAGCCTGGAATATTAGTAAGAGACAAATAAGGGAATATTGACTATTAGTAAGAGACTCATTCTTCACCTTGATACAGGAATAGCATTGTCATTTTGATGATATATTGTGTACATCTCACATTCTCTCACTGGACTTTGTTGTTCAAAGCCAGCTCTTTGCTAGGTGACCATAAATGTCTGCATCAAAAATTAAAACAAGTAGGATTTCCAGTTGTTTTAAAGATGAGAAAAGAATAGGTTGATAGAGATATTTTCCATCTTAAAAAGTCTTCTTGAAAATGAAACAAAAAATGTATTTAAAGTCATGAAAAATGCATTGACTGATCTTTAAAATTCAAGCAAGCACAAAAAGCAGGATAATTAAAGAAGACAAGCTAAAAGCCCCGCCCCCAAAAAAGACATGAAGCTTGACTAATAAGCATGTTTAAAATAAATAATGTATTGTCATGAGTTATTGATGATTTTACATCTTCTGAGTGCTGAAAAAAATGTAACAAGGAATGATTTGTAAAAGGTCATCAAGAGCAAATAAGAATGCAACCAGTACCTTGCTTATCTTGTCACTGATTAAAGTTGTAAAAAGAAAAGGAGATAGATAAGCAGAGGGGAAAAAAGAGAAGTGGTAATAGAGGTCCTTACTTGATGAATAGTGTCACAGCAAAACTCATGTCCATTCAGCAACTGAGAATGTGACCTTACATGAAATATGGGATCTTTGCAGAAGTAGTTGGTTAAGATGAAGTCATATCAAATTCGTTCTAAATCCAATATGACTGTGTCCTTGTGAGAGGAGGAGAGGATGCAGAGAAACCCAGAGACATAAAGGAAATAAAGCCACGTGACCTCAGAAGCAGGGACTGAGTGATGTAGTTTCAAGCCCAGGAAGACAAATGTTGCCAGCCACCACCAGAAACTAAGACAAGCATGCACAGATTTTGGAAACGTTGCCTTACCGACACCTTGGTTTCAGCCTCCAGAATGGTGAGAGAATCTTATTTCTGTTGTTTTGAATTGCCGAGTTTTGGGCTTTGTTACTGCAGTCCTGAAAAAATAATACACAGGTCAAAAAGTGAAAATATTTTAAATCAGTATTTAATTTCAGAAAGTAAATGATGCCTTAGATGCCTTAAAGTTAAAAAAAAAAAACATGGAACGATTACAATAACAAGAACCATGATTTCTAACTCAAATATTGAATTTAATATTTACTTTTGCTCTAATCAGTGAGCAACATATCACTGTCATCTATTTGAATATCAGTTATGTTCAATAAGTATCCAGTAATTATTAGAAGTAATAGTACAGCTAATAGAAGACTAAGAATACTAAGAACTGGGGTTGATAAAAAGGTGAATTTTATAAATTACAAGCTTCAAGTAACTTCACTTGTTAGGAAAATTTAACAAATAACCAAAGAACCCAGTGCAATAAAAGAAGATATATTAAGTACAGTCAGACTGAACTGTAGTAAAGGGTTGAAAACGAAGACAAATACTAATGGTTCTGAAGCATCAAGAGAGAGAATGGGGAGAAATGACTGACCAGGAAATCAAGGCACTTAGTGGGGACAAAAACAATATCTGAAAGTAAGTGAGGCCATGCTAAAGAAATCTGAGTGGGGATAAACATATTCAAAACACATCTCTTTTTTAGAGATAAATTGTTCCAGATGCTGGGCAATGTTAGCAAATGTTCCCTTTCTGCTTTGGATTTCCTGATAAGTTCTCTATTTGTATCTTCCTTGTGGAATTTGATAGGGCACTGGCCTAGTGTGGGGTTAGAACTAATTATTAATGTATCAAAAGTATAAAGGAGGCTTGTGACCATAGATAGCACCAAAGGATGTAGAACAAGATATGAAAAAATGGTAAAAGAAGCCGGGCGTGGTGGCACATGCCTATAATCCTAGCGGATTGGGAGGCTGAAACAATAGGATCTTGAAGCTGGAAGCCAGTCTCAGCAATGGCGAGGCACTAAGCAACTCAGTGAGACCCTCTGTCTCTAAATAAAACACAAAATAGGGCTGGGGATGTGGCTCAGTGGTTGAGTGCCCCTGAGTTCAATCCCTGGTACCAAAAAAATGGTAAAAGCAAAACAGGTTTGAAGCACATTATTTAATGAGTACAGAAGTTAATTTGGGGTTTCAAATCAATCATTATTAACTTAAAAATACCCTGTTCTATAATGACTCTCATTTAATGTAACTATAAAACTCAAACACTTTATTATTTTCAATTAAAATCAGTAAATGTTTAAGTATCATTTACTTTAAAAGTCTAGTTTTTATTTCAAAATCAACACAGTGCATGTACTATGCAACTAATTAAAATTGATTACCAGATATTTGGGAAGCAACCCTATTATTGAATTAATTTATAATTAAGTGCATATGTCCTCAACTGCTTAATCTCATTACTTTAAAATATTTCTTTTCATAATGCCACTTTAGATATTCTAATGGTGATCATCATTATACATTAAAATGTGTATAACCTCAGGAAGTCATTATGAATTTTTATGTAGAATCCTATAATTCAATAAATTTGCTTTTAAAGAGCTGAGGGACTTCCAGGATCCAGATCTTGCTGTCTAACATTGCTACTGAATAAGGGAACCACAGTTCCTTGGAGAAATGATTGATTCTAGGGATGGAGCAGAGACTAGACAACATAAGCCTGGAACATGTTATACTTCCAAAAAGTAAGGAAGTACTAACACAGTAAGTAAGTTATCAAAAGATGCAGCATGTCAAAGACACATGGAAGCTGTCCTGAAAAAGTTTGCAATGGACAAAGCTAGAGAAATTTGAGTTTGGGGTCATAATCCACAGAACATAATAAATACCCATGAGTCCACATTCATATCAATAAATCATTGAGTAATAAGTGAATAAAAACTGAGAATAAACAAATCTATATAAAAAATTTTCAAATAATATATGTAGACTCTTCACCTTCAAAGGAGTGGAGCTTCTTTCCCTGTCCTTTGTGTGTTGGTTGTGCTTGGTGACTTGGTCCCAAAGTGTACTATGTGCAAACATTGAGAGGAATGTAACCACAGTGGGGAAACCTGGCCAGCATCCCCTCATCAGGTAATCATTATCAGCGATGAGCTGTGATGGTAACCTGTGTCCTTGATACTATGTGGTGAGAATGGCATTTCACCTCTGTGGTCTTCCTCCCCCATTGTGGTTTGGATATGAGCTGTCCCCCCAAATCTCCTGTGTTAATGCAGGAATGTTAGGAGGTGAAATGATTGGATTATGAGCACTGTACTCAGCTCCATCCTAGTGTGAATGGACTAGTAACTGTAGGCTGGTGGGGCATGGCAGGAGGAGGTGGGTTACTGGGGGCATGCCCTGGAAGGGGTCATCTTCTCTATGGCCCCTTCCCAGCTCCCTGCTTCTTCACCATGAATAGTGTTCCTCTGCCATGCCCTTGTGCCATGATGTCCTGCCTTGCCTTGGGCTCAGAGCCATGAAGATGGCCTACCATGAACTGAACCTCTGAAGCCATGGGCCAAATTAAAATTTTCCTCCTTTAAGTTGTTCTCATTGGGTATTTTGGGCACAGTGACAAAAGGCTAACTAGCACCTCCCCCAAATGCACAGTCCCAGCGTTAGTAACCATAAGGAAAACATCAGACAAGCCAAAATGAGGAACATTCAACAAAATACAGGACAGTGATCTCAGAGATAAAATACAAAGTGATCCCTATGGTTGCCCTAGCTTACAGCAGGTGAGAGTATCCAGTGGCAGAGCAGGGAGGGAAAGCCCAAGCAAAGCCTGGCTGTCCCCTGAGTTAAGAATCAGCAGAGGCCAAGGAAGCTGGAATTCATGGAGCAGAGAAGGGAAAAGTTAGAGCTATGCAGAGAGTAAGCCCAGACTTATCCCCTGAATACTTTAACTGAGTCATGTGAGTGAAGAAATGGTGGAGGCAAACAGAAGCAAGCAGAACAATCCTTAGATCTCACCGAAGGCTAAGGATAGTATTTCCTCCCACCACCATGGTGGAAAGAGCTCCTGACCTGTGGGCACAGAGGAGGATCCACAGAAGGCTACTCCCTCTTAGAGGGGCAACAATATCCCTACAGTAATGGCTGTCCTGGTCTACCTACCAAAGCTCTAAGTCAAGCCTGAAAAAGAACAAACATTTTTAAAGAAATTAACTGCATCCCAGACCAACAAGATCAAACTGTTTTTAAAGAAATTAACTACATCTCAGAGCAAAGGTCAACATGGATTAAGAAATATAGGAATCTCTTATTGAACAAGGTAAATCCAAAATGTATTAAAACAAACCTCCCATACTCGAAAAACTAATCCAAAGAAGCAGGAAAATATGGCCCATCATCATACGAAGAAGAAGGAGGAGGAGGAGGAGGAGGAGAAGGAAGAGGAGGAGGAGGAGGAGGAGGAGGAGGAGGAAGAAAAACACCATTTCTTTAAAGAAACAGATTTAGAAATGACACAAGAGGCTGGGGCTTGGGTTCAGTGGTAGAGCACTTGCCTTGCACATGCAAGGCCCTGGGTTCAATCCTCAGTGCCACATAGAAATACACAAATAAAATATTGAGTCCAACTACAACTAAAAAATAAATATTAAAAGAGAGATGACAGTACTAGTAGACAAATGTTTGAAAACCTACTATAAATCTACTCCGTGTGTTCACAAAACTGGAGAAAAACTTACACATGATAAGGAAACAAAGAAAAAATATACCAAAAACCCAAATCCAAATTCTAGAGAGAAAAATTATAATACCTGAGCTGGGAAAATTCCAGTAAGTAGAATCACCTACAGACTAGACACTAAAAAACCAGTGAGTGAACTTGAGGACGCAAAATGAAACCAGGAGGAAATGCTGGAAAAAGTAAATTAAACTGGGAAACAGCATGAAGCAGACTAACATCTGTGTAATGGGAATCCCAGAAAAAGGGAAGAGGAACGCAGAAGCCAAAAACTTGTGACAGCATATTATGAGGAACTCTTAAAACAATAAATTCGAATAAACAACAAACACAATTCTCATAAACAACAAGGCAACCGATTTTAACTGACTTTTTGCCAAGGAAGGATGATATACAGACAACAAAAAAGAACATAAAGAGATGCTCAAAATCATTAGTCTTAAGGAATTGCAAATTAAAACACTACACACAATATCACAATGGCAAAACTTAAAACAATTGACCATCTTTAGTATTGGCATAGATACAAAGCGATTAGTATGCTCATGCAATGTTGGTTGGAATGTAAATGATACAACTTTAGAAAACAATTTGACAGTTTTTAAAAAGTTAAACACACACTTACCATACACTACAGCCAACCCACTCATAAGAATTTATGCAAGAAAAATGAAAGAATGAGTCCCGCCATGACATACAAATATCATAGGAGTTTTGTTTGCAATAAAACCTGGAGGAATGATAAAAAGGTTAATCTTTTTAAAATCTTAGTGTAATTATATATATTTATATATTTCTACATATGTCATATACTTTAATTATAGTGTCATGATATATATCATGATACATATATCATGACACCATATGATATATATCTCACATATATGTCAAAAGTTATATATATATATATATATATATATATATATATATATATATATATACACGTGTGTGTGTGTGTACACAGCTTATTGGAGGGGAAATTGAAACAAAACATGGTAGTCATGATTTTTGATGATCACTAAGGTTCCCACCCCTGGTATATATGACCAATATAATCCCTACCCTTGGAGTGTGGGCAGGAACTGTGACTATAATAAGACATCGTGCTTGTGATTAAATCGAATTATATGGAAGCAGTGAAAAGACAATACATATGTAATTAAGGCCCCAAATCAGTTGACTATGGATTAAACCTAAGGGAAATTATCCTTAGAGGGCCTGACCTAATCAGGTAAGCTATGCTCCTAATACTCCAAAATTGTAATAATAAATGTGCATTGAAATAGACTATTCATTTGTAATAATTTTTTACACAGCAATAGAAAAAGAATACACGTGAAAAATTGAACTAATGCAGATGATGATATAAATGGTAGTCTGAACATGAATGAAGATAAAATTAGGTGGAAGAATTCTCAGTAATTCACCAAGAATGCCGCTCACAGAGATAGATTGAAGAAAAATAAGAATATAATACTGGAAAAAGTACTTATGAAATGTAAAACATAGGTTGAACAGCCAGGACCTCCATATCTGACGGAAGTTCAAGCACACTCCAGAGGCAAGAAAAATAAAGCATCCACAATAGAATATTAAGAATGAAAATCAATTCTTAAAACCTAACAGAGACTCAGAACAAATTACATGTAAAGAAATAACAAACTTCTCATCAGCCACCACAGGTGCCAAGAGGTACCATAGGTACTTTGTCTGCAAAGTTTTGAAGGAAGTAACTTAGAATTATATCCCTTGCTAAACTGTTATTCCAAAGAAAGAACTAATGGCACTTCCAAAGATTTAAAGATTAAAAGGATTACTATTCACCAACACTCACTACAAAAACTATTAATGATGTGTATTAACAAAAAAGAAAATGAACAGTGAAGAAAGTAATGGGATCGATAAACAGTGACAATATGAAACATTAGTGAATTATTTTGCTAAATTGAATTAACTATGGATTATTTAAAAAGAGAGCCTTTGTGTGTTTTTAAAAAGATAAATTCAAAACTTTAGAGAAAATAACTTGATGGGAGAAGGGGACCAAAGTCCTTACTATATTGAGAATAAAAAAGATCCCCCAATTTGTATTTGTAACTTTTAGATCATGTTAAATGCTTAATATTAATCACTTAAGATATGAGTAGAAGTTCTAGTTTCTTCAACAGTAAAACAGGTGGCAGTGATAAATAGAGAACATGTATAAAGACAGAATAAAGAATAAAAAGCAGAAAAAGAAAAAGAATGAAATGAAAAAGCTTAATAAGGGAAGACATAAACAATACCTACAGCAGAAAGAAAGAATTGCTAAATAGGACCTCACTGAAATTAAAATGTTTTGCACTGCAAAAGACAGTGTCAAGAGAATAAAGATAGAAGCCACAGACTGGGAGAGTAGGAGAAAATCATTATATAAAACAAAACAAATGATAAAGAACTATTATCCAAAATACACAAAGAACTCTAAAAACTCAACAGTAAGAAAACAAACAACTTGATTTTAAAATGGTCCAAAAATCTTAACAACCACTTCACCAAAGGAGATATATAGATGACAAATAAGCATCATCTGTCATCAGGGAATTGCAAAGTAGAACAAAGAGATACACTCCACACCTATTTGAATGGCCCCAATCCAGAACACTGACAACACCAAATGCTGATGAGGATGTGTAGCAATAGGAACTCATGGCTGGTAGGGATGAAAATGGTACAGCCACCTACTGACACTAGTCTCTTCACACTGAACATACTCTTACCATATGGCAAGCCGTCGTAGTCCTCCTTGCTATTTACCCAAAGGAGATAAAAATATGTCCTCACAAAACCTGCACATGGATGTTTATAGCAGCTTTATTCAGAAGTGCCAAAACTTAGAAGCAACCAAGATGTCCCCTAGTAGTTAAATGGATAAATACACTGTGGTACAGCCAGACATGTAATTTTCAACACTAAAAAGAAATGTGCTATCATATCAAGTCATGAAAAGACATGGAGGAAACTTAAATGCATATTACTAAGTGAAATAAGTCAGTAGAAAAAGGATATACTATATGATTCCAACCACATAATGTTATAGAAAAATCAAAAACTATGGAAATAATAAAATGATCATTGATTGCCAGGGTTAGGGAGGAGGAAGGGATTAATAGGTGGGGCGCAGGAGGAGTTTTGGGAAAGTAACTTCTCTGTATTGTAACTATAGTGATAGACACCTGTCATTATAAATCATCTAAACCCATAACACTTATACCACCGGGAGTGAACTCTATCGTAAGCTATGTACCTTGAATGATCATGGTGTGTCGATGTGGCTTAACTAATTGTAATAGATTATTGGGATGTGGATAATAGGGAGGCTATATCAGGTGTGTGGAGAAGGGGTATATGAGAAATCTATTTATGTTCTACTCATTTCTTATCTGTGAACTTAAAAGTGGCTACTGGGAAGTAATGAGGGAACTGGGGGCACTGCTCTTAGAAGGGATTGATGCTTGTTTCATGGAATGAGTTATTTCCCACAAGAGTGTATTGTTATAAAAAGAGTGAGCCTGGACCCTGAATCATTCTGATTTCCTGATGTCAGATATTTCACATTTCTCACCATGTGATCTCTTCTGTACACATTCTCACTGTTGTAATGCCCACTGCCATGAAGCCAAACAAATGGGGCTGCCTGATCCTGGACTTTCGTTCTCTAAAACTGTGAGCTAAATAGAACTCTTTATCAAGTATCCCAGTCTCAGGCATTTTATTATAGCATCAGGCAATGGACTAACATAGATGACACCATTTTTATACTCACTTCCCTTCCAAATAATAGCAAAGGCCGTTTTTAGGAAAGTAACTTTCCTAAGCGTGGCCTCCCTCAGACTGACTCTCAAGATTTAGTCTCTGGCTGTGCTTCACCTTATAAGTCTGATGTTATCTGACCACCGACATCCTTGCTTCCATGCCGGAAATTATTTCAGAGATCAGTAGTTTAATAATTGAAGTACGTGAAATAATAACTTGTATTTTCTACAAATACAGAGTTTTAGATCCCACTACAGACCTACAGAACAGAATCTCTGATGGTGGCCTCCATCAGCCTGATTACGACACAAATTATCTAAAGGGGACACTGAGACAGAGGCAGTTCATTTCCAAATGAACAGTGTGTGCGGAAGAGAAGAATGGAATTAGATTTATGTTTTGGAAGGTAATTATAATAAACCTTTTAAAAGCATATGAATCTGGAAACATCGTAGAGAATGCATTATACTGGGGAGAGGAAAGCTAACTAAAAGTTAGTCAAAAACTTTTTTTGTACTGAGGATTAAACCCCAGAGCACTTTACCACTGAGTTACATCCCTAGTATCTTCCCATTTTTTAAATATTTTTTTTCTTTTAATATATATTTCTAGTTGTCAATAGACATTCATTTTATTTATTTATATATGGTGCTGAGAATTGAACCCAAGGCCTCACACATGCTAGGCAAGTGCTCTACCACTGATCCACCACCCCAGCCCCGACTTTTTTTCAAGTTTTAAAATTTGAGAGTGTCTTGCTAGTTTGCTTAGGGCCTAGCAAGTTGCTGTCTTCCTCCTTCAGAGCCCAAGTTACTCAAAAAAATGCATTTAAACTACAAATAACAATAGTGCTTCCAAAATTAGCCTGCATAAAACTAAATTTCAGTATCTCTTTATTGGTTTTGCTCCTGATGCGAACATGAACATTTGATCTAAAAATCATCCTGTAATGAAAAGACATTAGGATCCAAGGCAAGTGCTAACATTCATTTCTATTAATTGGCCATGAAAAGATTTTGTTAGCGGACACATTGCCTGTCTTTAAATTTCTATCTCGTCCTTCTTTTAAGTCATATATCAATTTAACTTTTGCAGGATTTTTTAGGATGGATTGATATTAGATTCATTTTTAACATAATTTAATGATTCTCAACAGAGTTATTTCTATAAATAGATACCAGAAAAATGCCATGTTGGTGGAAAAGAGCATTGGTGTGGAAAGGCTTGGTTCTGGAGCTGTCAATGACTACATGAGATGTATGAACTGTTTATGCTTCTTCCTTTACTGAGCAAGACTTTGGGATTGGTTTATTTCTAAAGTTTCTTGCAAAAATACTTAACACTATTTCTCCCCAGTACTTAGAGCTTAAAGCCCTGATAAGACCGAGTGTTCATTTGAGCAAGGGAGCCAGAAGGTCAAAGATAGGAGTGGAACAGAAAATGTAAATGCAGGAGTATGTTGAGAATGGGTGTATGTTACTTGTGCATTAGTTCTCACCAGTTCTTTCCTAGTTCATGTATGCTTATGTATATGTGTTTGAATAATATATAAACCCCTAGGTAAAATTTTTAAAAACCACTCCCCCTCTCCCTGATGCTAATTTCAATTCGTTTTATTAGAATCTCACTTAAACATAGACAAATTAAACCAACTTATGCTCATATCTCTTCTTTAACTAATGTAGCTGCAAATTAAATACAAACCAGATTTCAAAACCAACAAAATTCAAATGAACACCATGAATTAAAATGGAATTATGATGTGTTTGGCTGAAAATAAATTACTCCTACACAACATGAATATTGTAATGATGAGAAACAACACTCTATATTCCCTATGCAATGCCTACGGCCCACTGCAGACTCTTGGCTGGTGGGCTTCTTTCTAGAATATTCACATATTTCTGCCTCTATCCATTGAAGGTATGTCTGCCAAGAGCTTCTTGTGTTTCTCTATCCCTACTGCACACATAGTATGCCAGTTGTACTTCTGAATTTAAACATGAAATTTAATTAAATATTTTGAACATTTAAAAAATTCTTTTAGTTGTAGTTGGACACAATACCTTAATTAATTTATTTATTTTTATCTGGTACTGAGGATCAAACCCAGCGCCTCGCACATTCTAGGCAAGCACTCTACCACTGAACCACAACTCCAGCCCAAATATTTCAAATATTGATAAGCAATTGCGAAAAGAAAGAGACAGATCACTTTTATTTTTAAAAAAAAAAATTCTGAGCTGGGCTTAGTGGCTCACACCTCAGATCCCAGAAACTTGGGAGGCTGAGGCAAAAGGATCACAAGTTCAAAGCCAGCCTCAGCAACTTATCAAGGCCTTAAGCAAGTTGGTGAGACTCTGTCTTAAAATAAAATATAAAACCCAGCTGGGGTTGTGGATCAGTGGTTAGGTACCTCTGGGTTCAATCCCTGGCACCCCCTCCAAAAAAATATTCAATTGGATGCCTTGAAAAAACTGAATGGTTAAGTTATTATACTATGTGTTAGTGAGACAAACATAAAACATAAAATATTAGTCAAAAAATTCCAAACATCTAGAAAATAATTATTGCCTTACAATGAATTTAAGTTCTCTATTTTAAAGAAATAATATTAGTATGAATTTTGTGCCCAGAGATGTACACAAAGATTTAGTCACAGGGTGGCTTTATACACAAAAAGTTAAACATTTTCAGGAATAAAATTCTCTATATCATATGGTGATGAGTTTAATGGATGATGAATGCCCATGTGGAGGTAGCCTGGGTGGTACTGAGTAAGATGATCAAAGATGGGCTCCTTGATAAGGTGACATTGGAGTAGTGACTAAAAAGAATCCAGAGAGTGTGATAGAAGGGACATTGGATTTTACATTTAGAAAAAATTCCCTCTGGCTATATGTGCAAAATAAACTGCAAAGCTATGGGACAGGAACAGGGTCCCTGTGGAAAGCTACTGATATATATATTTAAACTGGGTACTTTACCACTGAGCTACATTCCCAGACCTTTTTTATTTTTGTACTTTGAGACAAGGTCTTATTAAGTCACTGAGGCTGGCCTCAAATTTGTGATCCTCTTGCCTCAGCCTCCTGAGTTGCTGGGATTATAGGTGTGTGCCTCTGCCCACAGCTAGCCATTGTTACATCTTGACAAGAGACAATGGTAGCTTAGAACCAAGGAGATCAGATTCTGGAGACATTTTGAAAGCTGAACCACAGCTCATATGTGGAATGGGTATGTGATGCCAAAGAAAGAGAATAAGCTTAACATCCTCAACACCTGGATGGTGGGGCTGCCATTAACTGAGACAGGAAAGATGTGTGGGGAAGAGATTTGAGGATCAAGACAGAAACATGGTTTTGACATGTCGTATTGGAGATGTCTAGTGGAAATTAACATGGTGATCATATATGACATAATATATAGCAGAATTTCTCTCCAAGAGCTTTCCCTAAATTTGAATTTGGTGCTCTTGCCTCATGGTACATTCCTCACCCCTGACACACACTTCCCTTACCCCCTTTGCATGAAATGGCAATTGTTTACTCCCATCAGATTATTGCTACGTGAGGTAAGTATTCATTCTCACATGAATTCCAAACATGTACCACAGAGCCATATGTACGTAAATTATTGTTTCTAACAAGATAAATATTTAATTGAGAAGATCCTACTAAAATATTTATATTGGGGAATGAAATATCATTAGTGCTTGCAACTCCTTTGAATCTCATGTCAGCAAATTCAATACTACAGTCATATGTTGATTTGTTTCCAAACTTGACAGACTGTAGATTTACAACTCAGCTCACAATTTGGAAGTTTTCATGTTATTCTAGTTTAAAGGGAAGGCATTCAAACTTCAGATTTACTGGTTGAATCTATGGGTTACAACTGATAGACAGGCCTGAGAGATTTCTGCCAATACTAAGATCTTATAGATTCTTAAGAAATTTCATATTGAAATAGTTATTAGGACTTCCGGCTATAAGTGACTCATGAATATAGAGAGATAGTTTACCTACTTTACTACCCAAAACTGCTATTCAATAACAATAAAGGGGTTTTTCAAAAAATATCTTCCAGAAGGCGTAAAGTAGGTCTCTGGATTTGTGGTCAGCTAAAGGGAGATGTAAAAACCAGAGCTATAGTAACAAAGTGCACAGTGTGGAGCGATGATATTTCTCAGCTTTCTTCTTCAGATTCCAAGATCCTGTCCGAAAGAAATTCTCTCCAAAACAGGAGATTTGAAAATAGTCTTTGCAGCATTTGATCATCTTAAGAAGGACCTAAAGATGCTCACACTAGGTGTTAACCAAGTGTCCTAGACAGATCACTGGAGAGTTAAACCCACAATAACAAGACCCTTCCACAGGCTCAGGAATTTCCATCAGCTCTCAAGTCCACCTTTAGAAATTCAATGACAAACAAATATTACCAGTCATCCCCAAACAACCCTCTGATATGAAGATAAACACCAAGGCAAACAACTAACAAATAAACAGAAAAAATAATAATTTGGAAGAATAGATGACTGATGAAAACAGAAGAACATTCAAAAAACAAATGGTCATGAGTACATTTGGAAAAATAAGATTTTACAACCATAAAACAGAATAAGATGTCATAAAAAAGGAGAAGATAGAAGTTGTTAAAAATAAATAAACAAAGCTCATGAAAAATCAAAAGGATAGTCAATCAATAACCAATGCCAAATGATTTAGATAAAAATTCAATAATGGGGCTGGGGCTGTAGCTCAGTGGTAGAGCAGTCACCTCATATGTGCGAGGCCCTGGGTTTGATCCTCAGCACCACATAAAAATAAATGAATAAAGACATTGTGTCCATCTACAACTAAAAATAATTAAAATAAAAAATAAAAAATAATGGTAGCTTTGGCTTATATCCCATAGAATAAAATAAATATCCACCTGTTCTGGTATGAATAGCTAACTATGCAAATAATTATTATAAAAGAATTCAACGTCATACATCTATTTTAAAAAATGAGAAAATGAGAAATTAGAAATGGCAGATTTGAGGAAGGCTGCATTTGCCGTTGCTCTGTGGCTAAGGATTCAGGCAGCAGGAGAATGGCTTGTCAATGAGGTGAGTAAAAGAGGGAATTTCCTGAAATTCAATATTGGATGTGCAGAATTTCAGCTGCATTGAATAAAGAGCAAGAAAGACTGCAAGTCAGTGGTGGCAGTGTCAAACACCGCTGGTTCACCATGGAGGGGAGGGATAACACAGAGAGAAACACGAAGGACAAATTTGGCCCAGAAAAAAACTGTAGATCAGAGAAGCAGCCTAAGTTAGCTGACCCAGAAGCTGCACAGAGATCTAGTGTCTGAAAAGTGCTCTGTGTGTCTTGACCAGAGATGGAGAGCTGAAGCAGGAGTCATCTTAGGAGGCCAGGGGCTGCGGCTGCTGCTGTGGAGCCAGATCACACCAGACATTGCCGTTCTGTCTCAGCAAGCAACTACCATGTGGCCTAGGGTGTACCTGGAAGAACATGAGTGAAACCCGCACAGAGAAGATGATACTCAGGGGAATTCAGGTCATAAATATAGAAGAGAGTGCAACATGCTCTCTCTTTGAGACTGGTGGCTCATGGGACCTGCTGAAGAGGCTTGGGAAACTGAACAGGCAGGTGTGAATACACCTAGGGACTGAGCCCAGGAAGGGCCAGTGCAAAGCAGAGTGTGTTGAAAGTTGGCTGTGAGTAGAATTCTTGGAAGTTTCCTGAGATCCAGACTACCAGCAGAGATCAGCATCTGCCTGGCCCTAAGGGTGTATTGATCTAATCTCTCCAGAGCAGATGCCACTTAAAGATAAGTCCCTAAGGCCTGATTAGATCTAACTAATCAGAACTCTCCCAGCCATCAGAACTCTCTTCAGAGCAGTCTCACCCTGGGAGTGCATCCATCTGGTCTGTCTAGACAAAATTCCAAACAGTACATCCCATTCTGTTCTACCTTCTACTGGTAAGAAGGGAAACTGAGAGCTATTTCAACCAGCTTCAATTTCGGACCACTCCAGATGGTATCTCAGTTAGCAACACAAAAAGAAGAAAGGTTAGACAAAACACAGCCCTCCTCCCATCTTCCCATGCACAAAGCACCTCCCTGACCCCCTCGCAAGGAAGAAATAGAAAGGAGAATAGTCAGGAATAGGCAGTGACCATCTATTCTCATTGATTGATTGATTAAGATTGATTAAGAAATTCTTTCATTTTTCACTAAGAATCTTTTTTCTTTTCCTTTTTTTTGTGGTGTTCTTGATGTGCTCATATATGTATGCTTTTCCTTTTTTGTCATTTATTTTTTAAAATATTCTTTAATGTTGACGAACCTTTATTTTATTCATTTATTTACATGCGGTGCTGAGAATCAAACCCAGTGCTTCACACATGTGAGGCAAGCACTCTACCACTGAGCCACAACCCCAGCCTCATCATTTATTTTTTTACAATAGTTTTTCCTTGTCCTTTGATGGTTAGGGTTTTTGGTTTTGATTTGTTTTTATTTGTTTGTGTGTAATTTCATTCATTTATTTTTCTCCACAACCACCCAAATCTTCTTGTTCCCTCTTTCTCCCTTTGTTTTTTTTTTCTATTTTCTCCCCTCCTTTATAACCATCACTGTTTGCAGATGATATAATGCTATGCTTAGAAGACCCAGAAAACTCCCCAGAAGACTGCTGAAGCTTATAAACAAATTCAGCAAAGTAGCAGCCTATAAAATTAACATATAAAAATCAACAAATTTCCAACAATGAATCTTCTAAGAATGAAATCAGAAAAGCAATCCCATTCACAACAGCCTAGAAAATAGTAAAATAAAATATCCTCTTATCAGGGAGATGAAGAACTAGATAATGAAAACTATTGAGAACACTGAAGAAATTGAAGAAGACACTAGATGGAAAGACTTCTCCTATTACTAGATAGGCAGAATTAATATTGCTAAAATGGCCACATGACCAAAAGCATTATATAGATTCAATGCAATTCCCATCAAAATACCAAAGAACTGGGGGGGAAAAACAGTTCTAATATTCATTTGAAAGATTAAAAGACCCAGTATAGCAATTCTAAGCCAAAAAAGTAAGGCTGAATATGTCACAATTCCCAACTTCAAATTATACTACAGAGCTATAGTAACAAAAACTGCATGGTACTGGTATAAAAATAGACAGACCACTGGTACAGTATAGAAGAACACAGAAACAAACTCAAATTTTGGACAAAGGTGCCAAAAACATATATTGGAGGAAAGAGTCTTTTTTGTCAAATGGTGCTGAGAAAACTGGTTATCCATATGTAGAAGAAGGAGACTAGGTCCTTATCTCTCACAAAAGTCAAATGGATCAAAGACCTCAGAATTAGACCAGAAACTATGTAACTCCTAGAAAAAAAAAAATGAAGGGCCAATACTCTAACATATAGGCACAGGAAATAACTTTTTCAAAAGGACCCCTAAAGCTCAGGAAATAATGCCAATAGTGAATAAATGGTAGGACATCAAATTAAAAAGCTTTGTACAGCAAATGAAACAATAATGTGAAGAAACAACCTTCAAAATAAGAGAAAAATCTCTGCAAGCTACTCTTCTGACAGAGGATCCAGAATACATAACGAACTCAAAAAACTTAACACGTACCCCCAACAACTCAATTAATAAACGGGCAAATCAAAACTACACTGAGATTTCATCTCATTTGTTAAAATGGCAGCCATCAAAACATAAACAATGCTGGAGAGGATGTGGAGAAAAAGGAACACTTTCAAACTGTTGGTGGAATTGTAAATAGTAGAACCACTGTGGAAATCAGTCTGGAGTTTCCTCAAAAGATTAGGAATGGATCCATCATATGACTCAGCTATACCACTCTTCAGTATTGATTTTAAAGAAGTCAAGGTACTATGGTGTTACATGCATACCCATGTTTATATTGTAGCAGCACAATTCATAATAGCCAAACTATGGAACTAGACTAGGTGTCCATCAACACATGAATGGATAAAGAAAATGAGGTACACATACACAATGGAGTTTTATTCAGCCTTAAAGAAGGATGAAATTATACCATTTATGGGAAAGTGAATAGAACTTGAGAACGTTATATTAAGCAAAATAAGCCAGATTTAGAAAGTCAAGGGTCATATGTTTTCTCTCATATATGAAAGCTAGAGAGAGAGAGAAAAAAAAGAAAAGAAATATTGGGGGAATTTATGAAAATCAAAGAGAGATCAGTAGAATAAAGAGATCAGGGGGAAGGGGGAGAAGAGGGAAGGGAAGGGGAAATACTGGAGGATGATATTGGCCAAATTATATGGTTATATTGTGTGCATGAACAAATATGCATAGAGGATAATAAAGTAAGTAATAAAATATTCAGAGGGCCAGTCTAGGAAAACTGGAGAAAGAGAAAACAAAAATGAGGAAGTCATAAATGAAATAATTCAAGAAAAAGTTCCAAAACTTAAGAACATGTTTTCCAGATTGAAAGGAATCACCAGTTTCTAGTGTAAAAACCCAAACTAAGAAACATATTTCAAATGTGGGAAAGAATAGAAGTGAGAATATTCCTCAAATTTTTTTACTTAATTATTTTTTTGTTTATCTTTTCCCATCCCATGTATTGCAATTTTATTTTTAAGAGATGGGGTTTCTATGTTGCTCAGCCTGGCCTCAAATTTATTGGGATTCTGGCAATCTTCTTGCTTCTGCCTCCACGGTAACTGAGACCACCACATCTGGTTTTCTTCAAGCTTTAAAGAAAGAATCATTTAGAGTTTACAGATAAAGTATGAGAAATCAGAATGTCTTCAGACTTCTCAAGATATTTTCAAAAATTTGAAGATAGATTATACATTTTAAAAAATTGGCACTGGGGCTTAAACCCAGGGGTGCTTAACCGTTGAGCTACATCCCCAGTCCTTTTTATTTTGAGACAGGGTCTTGCTAAGCTTCTGAGGTTGGCCTTGAATTTACTATCCTCCTGTTTCAGACTCCCCAGCTACTGGGATTACAAGCAAGTGCCACTGTATTATTTATTTATTTTTTTGGTACCAAGGATTGAACTCAGCGGCACTCGACCACTTGAGTCACATCCCCAGCCCTATTTTGTATTTTATTTAGAGACAGGGTCTCAATGAGTTGCTTAGCACCTTGCCATCATTGAGGCTGCCTTTGAACTCGTGATTCTCCTGTTTCAGCCTCTGGAACCTCTGGGATTACAGGTGTGCACCACTATGCTCAGATAGAGTATACATTTTTAATACCTACATTCATTTAAATTTTCATCCTGAAAGAAGACGTGAGATTTTTAGAGGAGTGATCAAAGATATTATTATTTATGGCAATAACTATGCCCAATGTCCTTTATGTGGTGACAGCAACATGCCATCTTGCACACTGGAAGTCTTCCTGAACTATGAATCTGGGGAGTGACAGGTCACCAACTGCCTCTTTCCTACCTGAGAGACACAGAAAAACCTTTGCTCTATAGTCATTAACAATCTTTCAGGGATGTAAATGACTGGTTCTGGGGCTGTGTGGTTCATTTTGTCTTTGAAATTCAAACGCCTACAGAGATAAGGCTCTATTCCATGCAGTTATGGATAGCTTCTTAATCCAGGTGCCATTAAAAGTTCCCAGAAAGCCCTCATGGTACAGAAACATGACCTTCTTCATTTCCTGATAGATTATTTTCCAATCTAGAATCCTATCCCCAGTGAAACCATCAAATAAGTGCCAAGCTTAAAAGGACCTGAAAAAGTGTAGCTTTCATTCCCTCTTCAGATGGAGGATGTGCTTCTCCACCAAAGCAAGGCGTGAGTCAAGACCAGCCTGGGACCAGAAATGGGAACACAGCTCAGGAATAGAGCTCTAGGATCAAGCAAAGGAAAGCCCCGAGTAACTTCAGTGCCCAGGATTCTCTTATTCAGATAAGAGTTCCTTCAAAAAGTGGCAAGAGAATATTGCACCCTTCTAACATAATGACTGGAGAGATTTAGGAGGAGAATTTAAGGTAGAAAAAGTGCTGTGCACCGAGAAACTTCAACAAACAAAAATTACTAGCTGTAGGGAAACAATTTTGCTAGCAAGAAAAAGAAATGATAGTATGCTAGGTAGCTAGTTGGCATATATTTATGTAATCACAACAATGTAAACCATAAATTTTGATTTAATAAAACTATATTAGAAACATAAAAGGAATACAAATGTGATATGTAGGAGATATATATAGGAGGAAAAGATGGCCATAGGAATAAGTCAACAGATTGAAGTTTAAACCAAAAAAAATAAGGAAAAGCAATATCCGCTTTTACTTACAGAAATAGAGGGAGTCACCAAATTTGGTAACTAAAATAGCTGAAATTGAAGGAGTTTAATCTTTGCCACAGAAGGAGTTAGTCTCCAATTCCTAGTAAACTTATTTTCCTCAAGGTAAACATTGTATAATTCTTTTTCATAGAGTGCTTTTTCCAAAGAATTTTCCCATCTTTCTACCTTTCTATTCATCCTCTGTAAAAGTAAGATAAAACTGAACTCCAAGGAGTGACCTATTTTATTTTGAGGCAATGGGATTTGACCTAAAATAATAATGTAAAGCATTAGGCGGCAGTTTTTCCCTTTCTCTTTAGTGGGGGAGGAGATAAGGTGTGGAGCAGGTCTTGGGGGAGGGAGAGGTACATAGGAAGACCAGAACACTATTCATGTGACTGATAAAAAAGAAATAATCTGTGACTATGTGTAATACCTTCCAGCTCTGGAATGTTTTCCAAGACCTCAGGTCTTATTAAATCCAAAAAGAGGCACAGAGCAAATGGCAGATTCTGACCATAGAGACAATTTCTTCATGTGGAAAGGGGTGACAGAAGAAAAGATCAAAGAAGACAACAGTGAAAATATTTGCATGGGGGGAAAAGGAGAAGACTTTAGATTCAGGCTGGGGAAGGAAGAGAAGAAGCTGCTCAAAGAGACAGGAGCGATAAACAGAGATTTGGGATTTTTTTTTTTTTTAAGGGGTAGGGGTTACCGGGGATTGAACTCAGGGGCACTAAACCCCTTGATCCACATTCCCAGCCCTATTTTGTATTTTATTTAGAGACAGGGTCTCACTGAGTTGCTTGCCACCTTGCTTTTGCTGAGGCTGGCTTTGAACTTGTGATCCTTCTGCCTTGCCTCAGCCTCCAGAGTTGCTAGAATTATAGGCCAGCACCACCGTGCCCAGTTAAACACAGATTTTTAAGTGCTGTTTTGCACTTTATTCCCTGCTGACGATACTCAAGAAAGCTTCAATGAAGATCCACATTATGTTTCAATACTTTTTATATTTCTTCTAATCTAGATGTCCTTCAATAGATGAATAGATTAAAAAAAACTGTGGTATATATACACAATGGAATATTACTCAGCAATAAAAGAGAATAAAATTATGGCATTTTCAGATAAATGGATGGAGTTAGAGAATATTATGCTAAGTGAAGTTAGCCAATCCCAAATAACCAAAGGCCAAATGTTTTCTCTGATAAGTGGATGCTAATCCATAAGGGCAGGGTGGCATGGATGAGTAGAGGAATTTTGGATTGGGGCTAAAGGGGAGGGGGTTTGGGGATAGGAAACATGGTGGAATGAGAAGGTCATCATTACCCTAGGTACATGTATGATTGCCTGAATGGTGTGACACAATTTGAGTACAACCAGAGATGTAAAAAAAAATGTGCTCCATTTGTGTACAATGAAATCGAAGAGCATTCTGCTGTCATGTATAACTGATTAGAAAAAATTACTTAACTTACAAAACGACTTATACTTCTTTTGGATGCATCTCCAAAAGCTGAGAATGACCTTAAATAGGAGCAGGAACGCCCAGATTTACTTAGATGACATCAAGTGTAGTTTGAATTGTTTTGATAGGAGCTATAACAGTGTGGAATCATCTACATTCTTTCCATTTGGTAGTGCTGGAACTGCCAAAGTTCCAGAGTACTAGGAAATCTGGATCTGTGATCATTTTTAATACCTATTTGGAGTTAGAAGGCAGGAAAACTTCAAGTCATTAAATTAAAAATGCCTGAAAGTTATTAACCCAATTAGTTAAATAATTACAGAATAATAGGCTTAAATCCTGAAATAACCTTGAAGACCCTCTAATAAAATCTCTTCCTTCAAGCCAAGGAAATGGATCAGGGAGATGAAATCAGTTGCTCATAGTTCATACGGCAAGTTAAAGGCTAAGAAAAGACTTGAAATCCAGATGTTCCATCTTTTCATTGGTTGAAAATAACAGTGAAATTAGTGTCTGCCATGTGTATCAGTCTGTTTTCTGTGGGCAATAGCAATATTATGGACAAAATTATCAAGAGGCATATTTTTTTTTTATCTTGTTTCTGGATGTTCAAGGTTAAGGGTCTGCATCTCGTAATGTCTTACAGGCAGAGTCCCAGGATGGCACAGAGTACCATAGACAGAGAGCAATAGACAGAGAGACAGACAAAGGCAGAGACAGAGATTCTGCCACCAGAGTTCAACCTTCAATCACCGGGGCTCACCCTCATGACCTTATCTAAATCTAATCACATTTTAAAGACCTCCCTGCCCCCCCCACACACACCTAGAGACATCATAGTGGGATTTTTACCCTTTAGTTGGTTATGAAATGTCCCTCAAATGCCCATATGGTAAAGGCCTGATCCCCAGTCCATGTACCATCAGGAAGTGATAGATCCTTTAGGAAGTGGTGCCTAGTGAAGGAAGTCAAGTCACTGGGGCCATGCTGAAGTGGGTACCATTACTCTAGCCCTTCTTCTCTTTGCTTCTGGTTGCCATGAAGTGAACAGGCCTCTCCACAGAACCCTCCTGTCATGATGCACTGTGCTGCCACATACCCAAAGCAATAGGGACAAGGGACCGTGGACTGACTATTCCAAAATTGTGAGCCCAAATAAACCTTTCATCTGTTTTAGTAGGTTACTTCAGGTATTTTATCAGAGTAAAGGAAAGCTAACACACTTAACACCTCATAAAGGGGACTGGATATGGGACACGATCAAACCGTATCACCATGAGGAAGAACTTTCCACGGATTATCTCACTTAATTCTCAGACTATTGTCCCATCTTACAAATGAGAAAAGTGAAATTCAAGAAGTAATCTAATATCTTGCCCAAGATTTTAGATTCAGGAATACACTCCCTAACTACAAATTCAGTTGCTGTGGAACAGGGTAGAATAGATACTGGATGGTAACAAGTAAATAGTCATACATGGTTAAAACATAAAAAACCAACAAATTTAGGAACTCAGGAGTTTTAAATCTAATCTTTCAAATCTGAATTTCTATATGAGGAAATTTTAAAGAACCCAAAGATAAATCTCATACTGAATGAACAGACCCTATACACACTTATTATCTATGTCAGGCTTCTTGTAATTCAGACAAATAGAATCAAAGAATCTAGGTTTGAGTTGTGTGTGTGTGTGTGTGTGTGTGTGTGTGTGTGTGTGTAAAATGAAGTCATCCTTTACCTCATCACATTGTGGACTAATTAAACTACTAATGTACCATTTTCACATAACTCACAGATGTTTGGAAAAATATGATTAATTATATAGTACCTAAAATTAATTCACCTCTACTGTTTTTCATTCTTTTTCTCAGCCCCACAGTTTATGATAGGGTATCTAGACTATTAAACAAAATCTTATTTACATGAATGCGTACTGATCCAGTAGCCTTCCAATTGGGTTAATATTTCCCGCTTCATACTGGCTGGAAAGTTACAGAAAGAACAGAATAGCCAAAACATGTCCAGACTTAGAAGGAACAGTAGATAGGGGCTGGAGTTATGGCTCAGCGGTAGAGCGCTCGCCTAGCACGTGCAGGGCCCTGGGTTCTTTCCTCAGCACCACATAAAATAAAATAAATGTATTGTGTCTAACTACAACTAAAAGTATTTTTAAAAAAGAAGGAACAGCACCTATACATACCCTTCATTTAATTAAATATAAATAGCCCAAGATTGAACTGATTGGGTTCTCCAAATATTACACTTCTGTCATTCTATTTGAGTTCAGTAATATTTTAAATTGATTATATCTGATTTTAAAGTCAAATTTCTTATCTATGACTTATGGAAGAAAGGTAAATTTATCTTTTAGAATAAGCAACAGTGGTGTAATCTAGGCAGGGAATCACCATTTGCATTTTGGCAGATGAAATTTAGAAAGATTATGCAACCAGGCCAACTAGTAATGAAGCTTGCTAGCAGTGGAGGTGAAACCTGAATCCAAGTTTCCTAACACCTTCCAGGGATAGAAAGAAGTCAAAGACAGGTGGAAACCGCTTAACGTGGATGACCATTTTCAGTTTCTTTTGGCCTTGGGTCTTTTGGGGTCACCTGGGCTCGCTGTATAATGGAACATATGAAATTAACTGGTAACTTTGCTATTAAACTGCAATCATCTATGACATTCTATCTGCAGATTTTCATATTTGGGGACAGGGTCTTGATCTGAAGCAAGGTAAAACAAAATTGGTTTACTATCTAGTTTCTTACATGAGATATTCTTGTAGAAATCAAAATATTAGGACCAATTCAGAATAGAAACCTAGGGGCAGCTGTTTGCATAAATGTCTCTCTCTCTCTCTCTCTCTCTCCATTCCTTTGTACTTCCTGCCTAACATTAGACACAGGCTCTGGGGGCAGAGATGGACCTGTTCTCCTGTCCTGGCTCTGGGAAGGGCTCTACATTGGGCAGGATTTCCAATTTTGAACTTGGTGTCTTTATCACTAATGAGTACCTCTGAGTTGTCACAAAACATAAAAAGAGATTGTGTTAGTGCCTGACGCCTGGTAAATGTTCAACACACACATACTAAGTTTGATCAAAATTGATCCCCTTCACTATCTCCAGTGACAGGTTCAAAGTGAGAAGTGAAAGCAAACAAAAGGCAGCAGTGACCTTAAAGAATCACCCATGTCTGTCCTTACTGAAAATAAAAAAAAGGACTATGCTCCAAGTATAGCATAGGGTGCTTTCATAGAACTCTGTCAAACTGACAGGCAGCCCAGATGTCCACCATTTCAGATTCCCATGAGCTTATTTGCTATGCCAACCTAAACACATTGCTATCTTTGACTAGGGCAGTGGGCACAAACTGACTCTTTGCTCTCAGCCACTGGCGAGCAGACTCGCTCTTGATGCATCTTCCCTTCAAATTTTCTGAGTTATGAATGCTCTGGTCAAAGCTGCTGGCAGCCCAGGTTATCTATCATTTTTCACTCCTCTATATTTTACTTGCATCAGTATCTTTCTTGATGCCAAGTTCCACTAGTTTAAAAGAAATAAACCTTGGTCTCCCATTACCATTCTTCTTCCTGAAATTTAGTATCAATGAAGAAAACTAAGAATCATTTTATGGAAATATTTAATAAATATATTTTCTCAGTACACATTCAAAAATTCCACTTAAGAATGGTGTATTTTGGTACCACTAAATCTCATGACAATGTATGAAACACCCTTAATTACTTTCTAAGATGTGTTCCTTTAACTGGACTAAAATACCACATATTTTAAAAAATTAGTATTCTGGACATTTATGATCAATAATTATTTGTAAACATTTGTAAAATTCAGAAAGGTAAGTGTTCTTTCCAGGACAATAAGCTCCAGGAGGGCAGGAATGGAGTTGTTCTTGTTCACTGTTGCATTCCCAGCACCCAGTCCAAGGCCAGACAAGTACAAGGCATTCTATGAGAATTTGTTAACTCACACACTTTAACCTTACTCTATACACTTTTGTGTAAAAATTAATGGAACTATCCTCTTTAAAGCAAAGTGTTGTAGCAAACTGTTATTCTGAAACCAAAAGGAAAAAAAGAATTCTAGGGTAGTAGTCTAAGCACTTTGGAGAAAGCAACAGACTATCCTGGAATTTATACAAACCAGAAAGGCAAAGTCTGGGTGTAGCCTGAAATACATCATTTAGAAAAGCATAATATAAAAATATTTTCTAAATGCATGACTCCATGTATGAGACTCAAAAGATGGCTCTCAAAATTGCAATGCTGGCTCTGCCAGCATGTTCCCCAAGAAAAGCAGGAAACCATCCAGAGGCCGGTGTTAACTCTTGACTACATTCCAATGACCTACTTAAAAATGGATAAATGATGAAAGACTAAGATGAATACACATATTTTAGAACAAAGCTGTAAATGGACTGAAGCTTACAGAAATGCTAAGATAAACAGCTTCTGTAGACGTTTTCAGTTAAGACGATTTTAAAAAGTTGAGTCTACAATTCAGGGCCAGTGATTGTAGAGCTGACAGATGCCAAAGGCAAAGAGAATTAAGAACAGCAGGGAACATTTATGGAGCACCTACAGCGGCAAATGCTGGGCTAAACGATTTGTATTTCTATCCTCACAGCAGATGAGGTTAAAAACCCCTGTATCTACTTTAGAGAAGATGAAATCAAGGCTCAGGACAATGAAAACTTGTCTATGTCTATACATTAACTGATAAGTACAAATGATCAAAACCCAAGTTCGACTAGAAAAATCTTTCCATTAATCCACACTTCCTCCTTGTTACACTTGAAAAAGTCAAATGAATGAATATTGGCAACTGAGAATCTCGAAAACATTGTGAAAATACTCAACAGCTGAAATCTGTTACAACTCAGATAATTACATCTAGGGTCCTTGAGATGAGATCAGAATGGTAACCCTGAAGGGAATCATAACTAACAGATGAAGGGCAGAGGCCACTGTCAGTTTTTAAAGGATACATAGGACAAGAATGAGAAGGGGTACATATACGCTGTTAGCCAGCAGTCAAGTCTCTTCTGCCTTTGTATCACCAGGATCCTGCCCAGTGGCTCATGAAGGATGCTCAAGAGATGTTGACTCATTATTATATTTAGATGCAGGATTAAAACCTTAAGTCATGCAGATGCAAGACTAAAACCTATTTTGAATAATTTCATGGGGGGGAGAAAGTTCCCAGTTATAAGGGAATATACAATAATCAAGACAGACTTGAGAGGAAAATGACACTTCTTCATTCTCCTTTTGGGAAGTCATGGTTCCCTGACTTTTACTATTCGAAACTCAATACTACAATGCTTATAATTCTCGTTCATTACACTTACAGTCTGTTCACAGCAGTTATCATCACTGACAATGTTACTACAAGAGAATGAATTCCAGGTTCCAAATGACTGAGTTACAGTATAATCCATTTAATTGGAAACTACATACACTTACATCATTTTCTCTCATTTCAATCTTTTCCTCCAACAAAACAGAAGTTAGTATCAAGTTCATTTGATAGCACCTCCGTAATTTCCAAACACTTTAAATTAATGAGCAAGTTAACAGAGGCAAATTACCTGCTGCAGTTTGGATTTTAAGTGTTCTCCAAAAGCGCATCTGTTGGAGGCTTGGACCTCAGCTCATGACATTATTGGGTCATGGTGGAACTTTGCATGGGACCTAGTGTGAGGTCTTCAGGTCTTTGGGGGCATGCCCTTGAAGGGCATCTTCCTCTTCCTAGCTTTCTGGCCAGAGATAAGCAGCTTTGTTCTACCATATGTTCTTTTGATATGGCACCATGGGCCCAAAACAACTGGGCCAACTGATCATGGATTGAAACCGCCAAAACAAAACTTCTCATCAGTTGAACATCTCAGATGTTTCTATAGTAACAGAAAGCTAACACAATGCCCTTCAGTTAAACTTCCCCAAATCCTCTTTCTTCATCAGTACCAATACAATGCAAGTTGAGTACAAAAGTTAACATCAAGTTTATGGACATTCTCTTTATACAAACAGAAAAAGTAGCAGTGAAAAGGGAGTAATATTGACATTTAGAATTTCCCTTCCTCTCATGTATGTAGCAGATGCAGGGTGAGCACATTTCAGAATTAACTCCCTATAATGTTAGAGATACCCTTGAAGAATCTAACATGATGGTTTCACTATCCAGGCGGCTATTACAGCCAGACGGATGTGAAGAAAGGCAGTTACTGACCAGGTCTCAGCAAGCAGAACAGCTGTCAGGTTATGACTCTGCTGCCACTAAAAGAACACAAAGAAAACATGCACCCAAATACATACAGGAACTCAATACCAGTGGTAGAAATTGTAACAGAAATATATTTCTCATGCAAAATAGGCCAAATGACAAATACCTGCACAACACAAATAAAGATCTGAAAATTAAACTTTCTCTTTTGGGGGTACTGCCATGATTCTGTGGTTTCAATGGGTGTCCATCCCACGTTAAACGTGCAATTCTATAAAACCATGATTAAGAGTATAGAAAGCATATTTTGGAAGAAACCTGGGTGTGTGAAAGGTTGCTATGAAAAAAATGAAAACAGGAATGATAGAAGTATACTTTCTTTTATATACAAAAATGAAGGCCCAAAATATGGTTTGTTGAAGTAGCTATCAACAAGATGTTAAATTATTTTTCCTTTGCTTTGGTTAAAACAGCCTTGGAACAGCAGTCAGTTCCCCTTCTACTAACAGCATATAAACACAGTGACAGGACTACTTTTAGTACAGAATAAACAACTTTCAAGAAAAGAAATTAAATTAATTTTAAACTAAATTAAACATTTTTACCAATAAATAATTTCTTTTAAAGTAGCATCTTCATCCTACAATCTCGGGCAGAACATATACACCAATTTAAAAAATAAAGTTTCTCCCACAATAGTCATTACAGGTGTTAATGTAACAAGCTATTAAATGAAATTACTTTAATGTACTTAAAAAAAAATTCTAGCAACCAAACATGAATTTTAACAGTTGTCATTTTCTACAATTGTACATATTCTAAAATAATTGACTAATACTTTCTTACAGAACATAATTTAAACTATTGTTGGTATTTCAATATATTCCTAAAGAAATGGTTAAAAGAATATTTAGTACACCAAATCTGAAACAGAATTTATAATTCTGATTTACAGCTAATAAAAGGCAATCAATTCCTATTTAAACTGTAACCAGTGATGAAATATACTTCAATAACAAACGTTTGGTCTCACAATCTTTAATATTGGTTAAAAACAGTCTGATGTTTGTTGCTCATGGAAGTTACTTCAATCCAATGTGCAAAAAAAGGTGCAGCCATCTGCTTTTACTTGAAATACATAAGACCAACACTACTATTTACACACTTAGAAGATTTTTAAATTTATTAATTTAAGCAAGCATATTGCATCTCTTTTATGGATAAATCATGTGCCACAGAGAGCCTAAAAGCTGGATGACATTCCATTAAGCCACACAAATGTTTCTTGTCCTAATTTTGAACCTAAATATAAATCCAATTTCAAAATCAATTAAGAATTACTTTGATCTAATAAGTCTTGGAATTGTTGCACATATGAAAACCTTGTCTCTGAGAGCTTTCACTCCTCTCACCACTGGTCTACTCCACAAACCCCCCACTTGTTGCAGAAGGACAATGCCCCCAAAAGAGGAACCTGTGAACCCAGCCCTAAGCACCAGCATCCTGTGGGTTCACAGGATGGTGTATACGTACGACTACAGCTTTGGGGGTAGATATGGGGCAATCGAAATGGATGAAGAAACACTTCAGCAAAGCAATTATTACCTATGCACAAAAACAATGTAAAACAGTGACAGAAAAAGTGAACAAACCAAATATAAATCTAATACCATTCTGCATTTCCAGAACTTGGTTTCACACTTGCGCCATATTCTTGGTCAATCACCCACCAGCATTTTCTGGGTCTGTATGAAGAACATTTATTAAGTTATTCAAACTGCTGTTTTGACCAGAAGTCACGTGTGACTATGATGATTAAGAAATCAATTTACTCGATTATTACTCTGTGCAGTGCACTCATAACGCGAGTGTAGAGGATTAAAAATAAAAGTCTCTCACCTCTAAACTGGACATAGGAGTTCTCAAATTAAAATCATAAAAAAGAAGGGGAGGGGAGCTTACTGGCAACAATAGACACTAGACAGGACACTGAAACGGTTTGGTCAGAACTTAGGAACGTAATTTCCTTGACAAAGTTTTAAAAACACCTAACCAATCACTGCCTTATGTCCAGCAAGTACACTGCTCCATTCATTTCCATGAAAACATAATAACTGGCGTTCGCTGATCACGATCCATGTCGTCCCAGTCTCGGCTTCCCAGGCGCAGCACTCGGGTCCTGCCACCTCTAGCTACAGGCTATTGTCTCCAACTGCTGCTCGGCTTCTGCGGCCATGGCCGCAGCCTGCAACTGTTCGGTCTCGCTCTGGATGGCACTGGGGGTAACCTGCTTCCTCTCGCTGTGCATATTGTTCTCATGTCTCTTCAGATCCGATGCCTTGGCAAAGGCCTTGGTGCAGGAGCCACACACAAAGGGCTTTTCGCCTCTGTGCCTCCTTTCATGGTCCTTAAGGTGGGACTTGTGTTTGAAGGCTTTGTCACACATGTGACATGCGAACGGTCTTTCGTTACTGTGAACTCTCTCATGCTTCTTTAAGTCTGGGGCACGAATGAATGATTTTCCACACACCTCACAACTGTAGGGCTTATACCCTGTGTGGATTTTTAAGTGTTCCTTCAGGTGGGCCTGGGTGGTGAACCCTTTTGTACACATTTCACATACAAATGGCCGGTCTGCGGTGTGAAGCTTCTCATGCTTCCTCAATCTGCCTTCATCAGAAAATGTCTTACCACATGCTTGACAGGCAATCTGCTCCCGATGGTGACCATAAAGTAAATACTCAAACTTCATGTCACTGGTGGCAGTCCAGCCTGGTGTCTGTTCATCTTTTACCTCACTCATTCCATCATTAAATGTTAAGGCTTGAGGGGTCTGGGACCCCAAATCTTTGGACTCTGGGGTCTCCATGGATTCTACTTCCTGACCGTAGCAATTTACTTTTCGAACTTCCTCGCTCCCCAACTCTTTCAAAATCGCTTCCTGAACCCTGAGCGTAGTCGTAGGTGACTTGCCGTCCTCTTGACTTGGGGGGGTGCCTTCTACTGTGTCATCTGAAGGACTGTCATCCTGATCCCCGATTTCTTCCACATCATCATCCTGAGTGTCAGCAGTATCTCCAATGGGGCGATTTATTTTGAGGCAATATTTACTCTTTGATTGGCCATTATTTTCATCAGGACTAGATACATCTCGCTTCTGAGAACAGAGTTTATCCAAAAATCTGATACCAAGAATCTGACCTGATGACATCATTAAGTTAACATCTTCCTTTTTCACGGAGATCTTTGCTGTGTACATGTAGTTCAGGACCTCTTCAAATATATCAGAACGAAGAAAATCTATCTCGATGACTGAAGAGCTATCTACCTCAAGCTTCTTGAAAAGCTTTTTAAAGTAGGTGCTGCAGGCGGCAAGAACACATCTGTGTGCTCTGAATTTCACATCTTCAACCACAATAGCAATATCACAAAATTCTCCTTCCAGGCGTTGTTCATTTAGTGTTTTCAGAAACAGAGTTTTATGATCATCGTCATTGTATTTAATGGTTTCAGACATACTGATGAAAAACTCCTATGAAAACATTTTTTAAAAAAGGAGTTTAGTAATCATGAATAATACTTCATAGAGAAAACATAGGCAGATTTTCATTTTATGACTGACTTTTGGAACCTAGCAATTTCAGAAAGTCAATGTTAGGGATTGCCCAAGAATAAGAGCAGAAAAGACTGATGCCAACTGAGGGATTTCCGTACCGTTCTCTGTTTATCTTCAGTGTACAAAATATCTGTCTACTTACAAGACCAATAGCAACCTTCACAAAATACATGCCAAGCATTATTCTAGGCACTTTATATATTTTAACTAAATTCATGTCCAAATAACCTTGACTTATTCTACTGCCATTTAGTGAAGAGCTAGGACTCAAATGCAGATAATTTAGCTTCAAAATCCATGCTTCTAGATAACCAGAGGTAATCACAACATAAGTGAACCTCAAGGTTTAAGAAACAGTTTGGAGGCAAGAATCCTGTAGACCTGTCTATAGAATCTACTCTAATAACACACACAGAGAAGACTTTCTAAAATAACTTAAGAGGTCTCAGTGTAAAGTTTCCTATACAGAAGAGTCAACCACTGACACAGAACCAGAAAGGGATGTCATTGCCAAAATACTCAGTGCTGTCTTCTAGTTTTTCCATAACAGTTTTATGTCACTCCTAAATGAGGGTCAAGGTTTAATGTGACCTAAAAGAAACAGATGACTTCTGGGAAAATAATGATGAGTGGCTTCATTCCCACTGGACACTAACTGCCATCCAAATAAAAGTATCATCAATATTGGATGCACAGGTTGAATCTATTACCTGAAGTGCTTGGGACCAGAAGTGCTCTGAATTTCAGATTTTTTAAATTCTTGCATACACATAATATGAGATATCTTGAGGTTATGACCCAAATCTAAACATGAAATTCATTTGTTTCACATATAACTAATATGTATAGCCTAAAGGTATTTTTATTTATTTATTTTTGAGTACTGGGGATTGAATCCAAGGGCACTGCATCATGAACTACATCCTCAGCCCTTTCTATTTTTTAAGACAGAGTCTAAGTTGTTTAAGGTCTCACCAAGTTGCTGAGCTAGGCTTGAACTTATGATCCTCTGCCTCAGCCTCCAGAATTGCTGGGATTATCGGTGTACACTACCATGCCCAGCTGAAAGTAATTTTATATAATAAATTTAATAATATTTTAAACAGAATTTCATGGTGTAGTATTTTCCACTTGTGGCATCGTATCAGCACTCAAAAAAGTTTCAGATTTTCAAAATATTTTGAACTTCAGGTTTTTGAATTAGGGAAACTTGACCTGTTCTTGCTAAGAATTGAGTTATTTTACAAGAAAAGAAACTTAGAACTAGCATGAAGGACCTCTGTCACCATGTTAAAGAACTAGTCTTTTAAAATAATGTGTCCTAATTGTTCTCTTATAAAAATTGTTTTACTTTTATTCAACATAATATACATGTGAGGAAAACACAATTTTTCCAGAGAAACAGACTGCTATATATAATCAGAATTGAAAATATGCATTTTATAGCGAACACAAAATGATTTTTTCAAGATTTAAATTAAAAGGTATAATTACCATGAACAACTCAGGCAATTATCTTAATGCCTTAAACGCCAAAATCTTCAGATCAGAATTACTCTGATCAGGGACACACCAGACCTACAGAGAAAAAGATAAAACAAGAGTGAGGTAACATCTTTCTCTATTCTGAATTCTCAACCAAGAATCTTGTCAAGAATTGAGTTAAAAAATAATAATAATAAAAACCCTCCAATTCTTTTTGTGCCTCTTGTCCCACTTCACACTGGGAGTAGCAAAGTGGATGATGAGTATCAGGCCCAGTTCTGAACAAATGTGGACTAGAATGGGTGAGGACTGGGCACAAGGGACATGGAGGGACTGTACACTGCAATAGGAAGGATGGGTTGGAGAACCGTTAAGGGATTACTCCTCATTAGCAAAGCCATGTCCACACTTGTACACATGTGGACCACTACACAGATGACAAACTCCAATAAGTAGCCCTTACCCCCATCATTTCCAGTTGGGTATGCAACCTTCTACATTTTCCTCTAGGCTTGTACAAACATATACATGCACTTATCTTATATAAAAAACAGACAAAGCTGTACAAGCACACATGTAGCATGGGAGGTAAGAGTAGCTGTTTTCTTTACACACCTGTGTGATATCGAGCACACTTGTCTTTAAGATTGAACTTGTGAAATCCTGGTATTTTATCTCTATCCCCACAGTCTCAAAGAAATTTAGCTTTTTAACTCTTAGCCGAAGAACTCTTTCCTGCACTCCAATGTCTTAAAAACCAAAACTCTTCTCTACTAAACGATGACCAAATAAACTGCTATAGTAGGAGCAAAGGACTGAGCTGTAATACAGTCCCACACACACACACACACAAAAACTGATGCAAACCTCTAACCTGAAGACCAAAGTTCCCTCTATAGAAAACACTAAGCCAACTAGAATACTAAGGGGGTTTCTCATCTGCAATGTGAAGGCTGAGCAAAATTATTTTTAAGGATGCTTCTTACTTGACCATTTTGCTCCCTGTTCTTTAGGGTCCCCAGGGACTACAGTCACCCCCAGAGAGAAGCAGTCCAGGGAGAAGTTTCCTACCCTGTCACTTCCTACTGATGTAACTTCTGGGGCTTAGAAAGTAAAAGTGCACGGGTCATACAGTGTCCATGTGTGTCCTGTGTGTGCGCATATGTGGCCAGTGTGTATTTGGCTGTCCCCCTCCTCAAGATCTCTTGAGGACCTGAAAGGAGAGACCATGTGTTCACTGGCTCATTTTTTTCTATAGAGATGTTCCAATTGCTAAGTTCAGATGAGTCAAACCGGAAGACAGCCATTGCCAGTATTTATGTGGGTAAGTGCAAGAAAAGATGTAGCCCCCAACTACACCTCCACAGTAAAGCTGCCCTTTGCAACTGCTCCCCAAATCGCGAGCGCACAGAGTCGCCCGTATGGAGCAGGGAGTGGGGCTTCCCGCAAAGCCAAACTTACATAAACAGCCGCAGCCGCCACCCCTACCCCTGAGCAGCTGCGACAATGGCTGCCGCACGATTTCAGAAAGGGGAGGAAGCAGGGAATAAAGAGCAAGATCCGAGGCGCTTTCAAAGCGTGTCCAGCCCTCACTCTCATCTCTTTAGGCCCGGGACGTGGGGGAGTGAATAAAGCCTTTTGCATTCCTTCCCAGACAAAAGCTCCCGGCCTCGGAGCTGCCTGGTGAAAGCGTCACTTTCCCTTTCATAATCAGACTAGGGGCGCAGGCTGTCGGCCTGAGCTCTGAGCGCGGGAAGGAGGGCCCGCGGCGGCCCGGCGGCGCGACCAGCTCGGGAGCGGGCGTGCGGCCGGCTCCGCAGCTCCGCGCCGCGCCCCGCTCCGCCCGCGAGCCCGGAGCTCGCGCCCCGCGCACTCCCCGGCCGGCTCGCGCCAGGCCCTCCCGCGCCCTCCCGTGGCCGGGGGCGGGGGCGGCGCGCGGCCGGCTTCCCGAGCTCCGCGGGCGCACCCGGGAGTGCGTGCGCGGGGGTCCCGGCCCCCTCCTCCGCAGGCGGCTGGGGGAGGCGCGGTGGGGCCCGCGGCTCCGAGGGGCGGCGCCGGGCGGGCTGCACTTGGCGCCAGGCTCGGGCCATCCCCACCCCCACAGCGGTGCACTGCGGCGGTGCGAGCGGGGGCGGCCATGAACTCGGCCGCCGAGCGCGCGCGCGGGGCCGCCACCGCCTGGCCGCTCCCCGAGCCCGCTCACCGGCCTGCGCGGCCCCCGAGCGCCCCATCCCCACGCCCAGCCCCGGCCCACGCCCGTCCCCGCTCGCACCGCGCCGCGCCGCCAGCGGCGCCGCACATCCTGGAGCTGGCTGGTGCCCCAGAGCTCGGCGGGAACGCGCTTCTTCAAGGCCGACCCGCTGCGCCAGCCACCCGCTGCCCCCGCGTCCCCGCGCCCGCCTCGCGGATAGCCCCGGCCCCTTCCGCACCCCGGCCCGCGCTTACCTGCAGCCTGGCACAGCCACAGACACTCGCCGTGGGCTCCCCGCGTTGTTTAGCGCGCAGGCCGGGACGGAATGGACGCGGGGCGCGGGGGCACGGTGGGTGGCAGTGTTTTGGATTTTTTTTTTTTTTTTGGAGTTTGGGGAGGGGGCGGGGTGGGGGAAGTCGTGCACGTCCCTGATGGTAGCAGCCCTCCTCCTTGCACGAGCACAGAATGTCTAGCCAGCCGTGAACACCCCCACCGCCCCCCCCTTCCCGTGCATGCGCGGTGCGGGCTGGGGGGAAGGCGCGCCGCCGGCTTGCGCAGGCACGGAACCCGAGGAGGCCTCCAAGTGGGCGAGCAGAGAAAGGGTTAATCCGGGACCTTGCCGACGCTTTCGGTGGTGTCTATGGGGCCGCCCCCGGAGGACCCTGGCCTGCGCACGCGCGCGCACGCGCGCGACTTGGAGCGCGCGGAGCCCGCGCGCGGGAGAAGGGGTGGGCGGGGAAGGGGCGGGGCTTCGCTGTTGAGAAGCGTATGCACGAGCGCAGCCCGCGAGCACCCGCCCCGCCTGGAGCTCCCGCCTTCTACTAAGACTCCTGGGCTCCCGCCCGCGCCCTGCGTCTTCGCCGGGGACGCGGGAGCCAGCGCTCCCGTGCGTGTGCATGTGCGTGGGCCTTTGCTGCCGCTGTGCGCGCGCGGGTCAAGCGTTGTGGCTTCAGGGCTTCCCGGGGCCCCTGGGTGGGATCCCTGGACAACTTCGCTCTTGATTCATTCTGGCCGGTGTGTGGATGAGCGCTTGCGGGCAAAGGGTCTCCATTGGCGTCGCTACCGCATCTTTTATAAGTGGTTGTTTGCAGAATGAATGAAAAAAGTGCCATCTTTGATTTGAAGTGTAAGGGGTGAACTCAATCACCCAAGAGAAAGGGATTACTTCTAAAGCTCTGAATCAGGCCAAGCCCGCTCATTTAGCAGAGTATTCTCAAAGAAAAGTAATGCTGGCTGGAGGCGGTAGCCTTCCAGGAAGTCATGGCCCTGAACTAGATTTCATTTGAAGCTCCATTAGAGTTGGGGGTCAGCTCTAGGGCACTGTCCTTAAATCTGTTCTGTTGAAGTTAAAGCTCCACTACTGGTTGGGCCTGTGCCTGGCCTGAGTACCTGGGATGTCCATTCAGCTCCCAGGTTTTCTGTCCGCATTAAGAAGGGGAGTTGGATTGGAGCACTGCAGATGGCCTTTGAGTTGCTCTTATATCACGATTTAACAACATATTGCAGAAACATGCATAATTTAATATATGAAATTAGAGTGGGACCTTCCTCTTGAGCTTGTATGCAAACTAAGATAATGCTTGTTAACAGGGTACATAAATTAAAAAGAAATGATATTATGATTGCCTCTGGCCCATGTCCCTTGCTGAGGGTAGAAATGGGGTTCTCCTCCTTGGTATGGGCTGGCTGAGAAATAATGGCGAAAAATGACAGAACACAGAAAGTAGTTTCAGAAGCAGAGGCCACAACGGGCAAGCTGATCAGAGAGATCAGCTTCTAGACAAAATGGAGCCATGCCTGCTTTATTTATAAAGCTAAACATCAAAGAGATTTTATAGAATGTTCTTTTCCAAAAAAAGGTTAAAACTGGGCTCTTCAGTTCCTAATGGGTTATGCCTATCTCCAGAGCTACTATGAGGAACCTTCCTAGCAGAGTGGAGGGAAAGATCACATGCATTGGGCAATCTATTGTGGTGGGAGAGCCACCCAAAGTTCCCAAAGCCAGACCTCTCTCTCCCTGGCTTCCATGCTGAGAGAAGATCCTCATGTATTTCACGGATGGCTTCCTGAAGTTGCCCATATTTTCTAAAGGAAATTCTGTATGCCCTTGGTTGATTTTGTAATGTCAAAATTGGTTTAACATTTCCCAAGGTGCTTTTATACACACCTTTTCTAGTGTTCACAATAGCATGTGAGCATGGGGTTTAGTGAATCTATTGATGGAGACAAGATAGAATAGAGGGGTTCTAGAGTTAGTCACATCCAATTCCAGTAGTGGTTAAGTTGTTTAACTTTTTAAACCTCAATTTCTTATTCTCTGAAATGGAGATTTTTTTTTAAAGAAAAAAAAAAAGGCACGTAATAAGGCAGTTACAAGGATTGAGTGGAATAATACCAGGTAAGTGCTAGCACAAATATTAGCTCAAAAGTGCTAAAAGGACCTGCATCCACAGATGGTTGATTCCAGTGGCAGAGGCAGGCCCAGACCCAGAACATCTGTCTCCAGAGTTCATCTCATCATACTTGATCCCCTGTGAATACTTGCTTGATTCTTGTTTGCATAGCATGTACACTTCAATTCTGTTTCTATTTATGGGAGAATAATAACAGTGTGTTATGGTATAGGGTTATGTCATCAAGCAATCAAGCCTGACATTGCAGTTACTGTCTGAGAACATGGCTAGCTCTCAGAAATGTTCATTACTACTGCCCCCCCCAATATCACGCATGGACATTTTTATTCATTCTGCTTTTGTTTATTATCCGCTTACTGTGTGAAGACAATCTTTTTGCCTATGGCTAGGTTAAGTCTTCTCACGTATGATTAATCTGATGAAATTAGAATAATTCAGAAAAACACTCAAGGTAGAATGACACATCTTGACATATTGATTCTGTATCAGTTATTCCTTACATTTATGTTTGTGTCACCCAGGCTCTGCCTGGCTGTTTCTTGCTTGGTCATGAAGTTCATGGGGATGAATCTAAATTAAAGATACAACTCCATAGGAAGGAGGAGCAAGAGGTGGGAAAACAAAAGAGAAGGGCCTGACCCAGACTCTCATTTGTGTTCCCAACTTAATTGTGTATCTCCCAACACTCATGAGGTTCATAGGAAACATCAGCTGACAAGTGCCAACTTAGGGGAGTTATTCAGGATCAGAGCCTTCCTCAAATAAGTGTTTTTCCTCTCCTATAGACTATATTCCTAGGTGATAGTTAGGATCCAATAACTGCTGGGGGACACTCAGAGCATGTTGACCCTCATTGGGGATGTCCATGGCCTCCTGAGTAGAACCTGTTTCTAAGGAAACCAAGGCCTGGGCCTGTGGTGTGAAGTGTAAGGTGCTAGGGCCTGGCGTGTGTTCAAAGCAGCCCCCTAAAGATTCTTGGGAGGCTAAGGCGGGAGGATCTCAAGTTCAAAGCCAGCCTCAGCAAAAGTGAGGCGCTAAGCAACTCAGTGAGACCCTGTCTCTAAATAAAATACAAAATAGGGCAGGGGATGTGGCTCAGTGGCCGAGTGACCCTGAGTTCAATCCCCAGTAACTCCCCTCCCCGCCACCAAAAAAAAAAATTCTTGGAAATGTCAGGTCATTTGGGGTTCTCACAGAGGAGTGGAGTTGATTTCTCCTTCACATCGACCCTGGACCCTCCTGATGGTTTTGACCGTGAAGCACTGGTAAATGAGAGTGGGCCAGTTCTGAGTAGAGGCTTTGAGAAGCAGCCTGTGTTCCACTGGTGTGCTATGTGGTCTGCCTCCAGAGGAACACACACAGGTCACCACTTCCTCTTCAGCCTGGGCCCTTGAAGGCAAACAGATCTGAGAGAAGGAAGCCAGCCCGAAAGCCTACCTGAGCCCACCCCAAATTGGGGCAGACAACAGTTCATCCACAGACCCACGAGCGAGAAATAAAGGTTTGTTTTTTGAGTCACTGGGAGGTCATGTTTTGGGCATGGTTATTGAGCAAAACCCAGTACACCTGCAGAATGAGATATGTCCCACCCAGTGTCATAAGCACCCATCCCCCACTGGCTGCTCTGAAATCCCTGGGTATGGCAAATGAACAAAAATAGATCCACACAGAGACAGAGGTGTGCACATTCAACAAAGGATCACATAATGATCACACAGTTGTACATGGTGATAAGTGCTTTTAAAAACATTGCATATGATGAAAAAGGAAGAGGAAGGACTAGTTTTGATTGAGAAATCAGGGAAAACTCCAAAAACACATTTAAGACCTGTAGGGCCAGGGAGAGAAGGCCAAAGCGGGGAGGGATTGCATTTCAGGCAGATCTGGGAACAGGATCAAAGGAAGGAACTAGGTGTGCGTGACTCTTCAGAGGACAAAGTGACTGGAACACAGTGGACATGAGATGGGGCCATAAGAACAGCAGGACCCAGCAGAAGGCCTCACTGGGAACCGGCTGAGTTTTTTTTATTAAGCACAAGAAAAACCATCAAAGGATCTCTGTTTTAAACTAAAATTTACTTGGGCAAATATATTAGTTTCCTAACCAGACTAAACTCAACATTCAGCACACAGATAAGACTTGCAGTTTCCCCACCTTTAAACACTGTTGTCTAATACACTGAAATTGGAAATTCTGAAAAAAAAAAAAATTGGAGTTTCAAACATCTTCAATAATGAAACCATTTACATACAACTTGCACAGTTCATGTTATGGGGGACATTTTAAACTCCATCCTTTACTACATAAAAGTAGAAAATTAACAGTTTACTCATGAAATTCACATAAAATGCTATATTAAGAAGTATAATATTGATAAAACTTCTTTTTTCACAATTGCATGATTATCACAGTAAAAATGAAAAGAGAGAAAAATCTAAATTACCTTAGCTTTTTCTGGATCAATAGAAGAGACTTGTTAAATAACAATAAAAATACTATATACTATCTGAGAATCAAATAAAAAGGAAAGAGGTTACTAGTAGATTCATTTGTATGGAATATACATCTATAAAATATTATCCTAAGGAATTATAATCCCATGACATTTCCAGTGGGAAGCTTGAATCACAAGATGAACATCTGTCAACAGGTACTTCTGGAGGAATTACTACCTCAGAATTGAGTTGGCCACATGGAGGATCCTCTCCAGGGGTTCTCAACTGGTGGGGCATCTGATATGATGGGGTCCAGATATGACTGCCCCTTTTTTTCTCTGTAACCTGGTCATCCAGAGAATTCTCTTGGTCCTTTTGAGTTAACATCAGAAGAAACTGGACATTCTGTAAATCTTCTCTAATTACAATATTTGGCCACTCTTTTATAAATCTAATATTATTTCAAAACAACAACAAAAAGTTCCATGAAGATAATTTTCTCTGGATGCTTTTGAGATTTTTCTTTGTCTTTAGTTGTTAGCATTTTGATAATGATGTTCTGGTTATGAGTTTCATTGAGTTTATACTGTTTAGAGTTAACTGAGCTTCTAGAATCTTTCTCTAGATTTGGGAAGTTTCCAGCCTTTGTTTCTTCACATTGTTTCCTTTTCTTTTTTTTTTTAATATCTTTATTCTTAAATTTTTATATGGTGCTGAGGATCGAACCCAGGGCCTCACGCATGCCAGGCAAGCGTGCTACCATTTGAGCCACATCCACTGAAAAACCAGCCTCTATCTCAGAGCAAAGCCTGTCCAAGGAAGGGACATGACCTTTGTCCTTGGAAAGACCCACAGAGCACTCCTAGGCACATTCCCACTCTGCTAAGTGGTTTATCTACAAATAACAAGAGAGATCTGCTGCAGCAGGTGTCCCTGACTCAGTCAGGCTAGGTGGAGACCCATAGTAACCCCCTAGCAGCCACCAATCAGCATGAGACAGGGCAATACCTGGGATGCCAGATGACCCTTCCAGTAGTTTATGGTGGTTGATAATGTGTTGGGAAACCATGTAGTTCAGCACGAACACCCCTCTTGGCTTAAACCAATCAGTTCAAATAAATCCCCCTCTTGTAGTAACCAATCACCCCTACCCAACTTGTTCCCGTATCATGTTTTAGAGTTGTTATTTGATTTTTCCCGCAGTGTGTGATGATTTGCTAAGAGATGCTATGATGTATGTGAAGTCCCTGCCTTCTCCAAAGAATGTATAAAACTGCTGCAAACCCTGGGCTTGGGGCCTCTCAGCGTCACCAGTTGCTGTGTGCGCGCTCAGAGGACCGAGCTAGCTCGCAATAAACACCTCTTTGCTGTTTGCATCGATCTTGGTCTCTGGTGGTCTTTTGGGGGGTCCCAAATTTGAGCATAACAAGCACCACATATAAATAAATGAATAAGATAAAGGTACATCAATATCTTAAAAAATTAAAAAAAAAACTCTTGTAGGATGGTAAAACTTTTAATTCTTTTAAATCTTTTTTCTCTCGATTATTCAGATTTAATAATTTCTACGGATCCATCTACAATTTATTGACTCGCCCTTTTGTTATCTCCATTCTGCCACTTACCTACCCAATGAGTCTGGTTGGTTTCAGTTGTATTTTTAGTTCTAAAATTTCCATATTTATTTATTTACTTACTTTGCTGAGAATTTCTATGTTTGATTTGCCTAAGTGATCCATTAGTATTTCTTGGAGACTTTTTAAGAATAGCTTCTTCCAAGTCTTTGTTTCTTCATTCCAACTTTATCATCTTGGTGTTGCCATCTGCTGTTTTGTCATATTGTTGCCGAAAGCTCTGTCCTTGTCCCTGATGCCAATCCGATAATGAGGACACAGTTTTGAGAAAAAGGAAAAAGAAGGTTTATTGCTTTGCTAGCAAAGAAGAAACACAGGGGGCTCCTGTCTCAAAAGCTGTGGTTCTGCCCATCCGCAGGAATAGGGGGGGCTTTTATAGAAGTGATTCAGAGAAAATGAGATTATGGAGGAGGGGGGGGTAGAATTTTAGGGAAGATTGGGAAAAAGAAAAAGCATGTAAGTTTCAAAGCCACAAGGGATATAGTCAAAACATCAAGTGAACCTCTGTTACAACATGGGAGTTGCTATTTCCTTGGTCTTTGTATGATGAATAATTTTGGATCATGTCTTGGACATTTTTAATATTGTAATGGTGGTCCACTTTATTCTTTGAATAGAGCCCTTGCTGCTCTGCCTCTATGACTTATTTTTTAAATGGACTTGTTTCTTTCTCTTCCTCCCTCCCTGCTCCTCCCTAATCTCATCCTTTCCCCAACCTCAGAGGAAAAGGATTACCTTTATTCTCCATCCTAGGCAGAGTTATCTGTCCTTGAGCACACACCCACCATGGGGAAGAAGTTAATTCTGACTTGGAGATGACACCAGAAGATCTCAGAAATGACAAACTCCTAAATTAACAATTGAATGACAGAGAAACGTGTGGAATTCAGCCTTTGAATCACCTTTTTCTAAAAAACTCTTTTAACCCTAATAGGTAGAATCTTAGCCTCTGGGACAGCAGTCCCCCACGTTTCTCCTTTGCTAGCAAAGCATTAAAACTTTTTTTTTTTTCCTTTTTCTCAAAATCGTATCTCATTCTTAGATTGGCATGGGGATTAGACCGAGCTTTCAGTAACAGTATTATATTCTGAGCCTTGTTTAAATTCCATGGAAAGCATTGACATTTTACTTTAGTAGACAACCAGGTCGGGGTGTAGCCACCAGTTGAAACACATTTTCTGTGAGCTATGGTTTGGTGTATTTGGAGAGCTATCTGAATCAATCTTGCATGTGTTCCATGTATTGGCCCATCTAGGACCTGATATGTTAGTTCAGTTCTCAAAGTGCTTAATTTGTTGATTAACATCAGACCCACACGTTCAGCTCAAAGGTCAGTCTAGCAGTTCAAAAACAAATTCATCAGGTCACTTTTCCTGGACTCCTTCCTCTTTCTGACTTCCCTGTTTCTTTCTGCTTTCCTGGAACTCCAGCCAGGTGCAGTTCATGACTATACCTGCATCTAGAACCAAGTGGCAGAAATGCTCAACCCCCTACTGGTTTTTGATACACTTTCTTGTTTTCTAATGTGTTTATTTTTAAAGCTAAAAATTTCCTCCTAAGGACTGTTTTCCCCTTTCCGATGTGTTTTTGTGTAAAATTCAGTTCTCTATATTTCTTGGGTTTCTCTATTACATTTTTTAATATAATAATATTCAATTTAATATTTAATAACATATTAAAATATTTAGTATTTAAATATTTCAATAAATTTTATTAAATCAAGTCTGATTTAATATTATTTTATTTCCAATTATATTAGAATATTTTTAGTTTTTTTGGTAACTTCTTGTTTTTACATAATTCTAACTTACAATTTGCAAGAATATTGTAAAAAGAATTTTACATTCATTTTACCTTTACCCAGATTTACCAATTGCTAACAGCTTCCCTTCATTTGCTTAATCATTTACTCTTTTCCTCCCACCCTCTCCACACACATGCATTTACACTTTTTTTGAACCAGTCTCTAAGAGTAAGTTACACATATGATTCTATTTTTTCCTAAATATCTCAGTAGTATTTCCTAAAACAAAACAAAAGGTACATTCTCCTATATAACCACAGTGTAGTGATCAAAATCAAGTATTTTAACATTGATAGAATACTGTTCATATTCAAATTTCACCAGTTGTTCCAATAATCTCCATTATAATGTATAACTTCCCCTCTGTTATGAAATAGATTGGAAATAAAATAATATTAAATCACACTCACTGCATTTTGCTATGTGGATCTGTCCTTTTGTCACTTGTAAGCCTACTTTTATATAGTTTAACACTAATATGGGTCCTCTTTCAAATTCTGTGATGTGTATTCTGGAAATAAATGCTCTTTAGAAGCATTCTGCATCATTTGAAGTTTAGCGCATAAAGGCAGAGACTCCCTCTCTTCCTGGATATAGCTTTCCACATTACCAAGAAATATCGACATCTTCTATAATCCTGTATTCTTAAAATTTCAGAATAACTTTGGTTGCCTTTCTTTTCTCTACTGTTTGCCAGTGGCAAAGCTCAGCTACTTGATTTACACCAAAGCAGCTCTGAGGTACGCTTGAGAGTTGTCTTCTTTTTTGGAGATTTGACTTTTGTCCTTGAACAAAGAATATTTCATCCACTAGAGTGAGACATGTGTTTTATACTAATATTCAAAATATTTTATTCTCTTTGAGTTGGCAGGTTATTGAAGCTGAAATTAGTCTGCTCTGATCTCTTTCTCTCTCTCTCTCCCTCCTTCTCTTTAATGTGAACACTTTCAATACATGGAGTTGCTCTTCATCCATCAGGTGAGCTGATGCCTGTCAATTACCCGTCTCCTATTCTGGGGCAGTGTCCAAATTCAGGACAGTTTCTTACTTTGAAACTGGAATTCAAATTACATTTCTTATTATAAATGCTAGATAGAACTATCTACCAAGTTTATTTTTTTCTGTGCTCCAACATGATTACGTCACATTGATCTTCTAAGCCTATAATGTGCAAATTTTGTGTTGTTATTTCTGTTGTTTAGTAAACTGTTAACTGTACCTTTTACATGTAGAATCAACTCATCAGTTTGGTTCAGAATTTAATAATTTATTTTATCAAAATCACCATCATACTGTCAAATATTGTTAAAACTATTTTTTTAAAAAAACCTGCAATGCATTTATACTTAGTTCTGATGAGCTAAAATTATAGCTTCCTCTTTGGGGCAATCAAATAGCTATATTGTTTTCTCAACCATAGAGACTTCAATCTCAGCATAACAAGTAATTCAGTGAAAACCCGAAAAAAAATCTCCAACTGACATCTATTCTCATAGATTTTTGCAGAGAACATCTTACCTCCATTTTTGCAGAGAACATACCACCTCCATTCCCCCAGCAGTACTTTGTCTTGGTCATTCCTTGAGCACACTGAGCATGCCTTTAGAACCTACTGTACCTCTACAATGTTCAGGTTGAATTGTTAAAACAGATTCCAGGTTCTTATGATCTAAATAACACTTTAATATCTGCTCAAATGTCTAGTAAAAGAGCCCATCAATATAATATTCTTTTGTTGCATATTTAGCTCAAAAAATCAGTTAGGAGACAAATATTCCACTTAAGGCACAGAAGAAAGCAGAGTAGGATAATGAGTGCCCATTTGCCCAGTCTCTGGGTACCGAATATGGATCCTACTGCCACCACCAACTAGCCAATGTTCCTTGGAAGTTATCTCATCAGTCAAGATTCAGTTCACTTATTTGTATGATCAGAAAAAGGATAGTCCTACCTCTAGCGCTAATTAATTCAATACATAGTTATGAGTATATCCCTTGATATCCACAGGGAGATGGCTTCCAGGAATCCTCACATATTTGCTCAGGTTCCTTAAATAAAATGGCATGGTATTTGCATATAACCTACACACATTCTCCCATAAGCTTTAAATAATCTCTCAATGACTTATATTACTTAGTACTATATAAATGCTATGAAGATAGTTGTTATATTGCATTGTTCAGGAAATAATGACAAGAAAAATTCTGTATATGTTCAGTCAGTACAGATGCAATTTTTTTCCTGACAAATTTTTGATCCATACTGGGTTGAATGCACAGATGTGGAATCTGTGGATACAGAGAGCTGGCCACATCTATCTTGTTCCAGCATACTAGGCATTTTGATAACCACAGTGGACGAAACCCACAAACACTCCTGATTGGGACCAAACAACAAACAAATAAATAATTGAAATATATATTGTAACCTGTTAATAAGAGCTAGGGAGGAGAATATAGCAGGGGAGGAAGGCTGGAAATATGGATGAAAGATTTTAAGTGGAGTTGTTAAAAAGACTTGTGGAGAAGGTGATATTTAGGGTACCAAAAAGACACCTACTTCTTCCACCTTCGCTCTGCTTCTATCTGTAAAGGACAGTCGACAATGTGAGAGGTTTTTGTCTTTTTCTCTTTTATGATACCAGGGATTGAACCCAGAGGTGCTTACCCACGGAGCCATATTCCCAGACCCCCCCCCTTTTTTTTTTTTTAATTTTGAGGCAGAGTCTCACTAAGTTGCCTTAGGGTCTCACTAAATTGTTGAGGCTGGCTTGGAAGTGACAATCATCCTGACTCAGCCTGTTGGGATTACACATGAGCATCCAGCTTTTTCTTCTAATTTTTAATGAGCTGTTATCTTTATGTTTGTTGAACATCAAATGCACAACACACATTAATTTAACAGTGATTTCATAATTACCTGGGCAGTCTCTAGCATGACTTAAGATAGAGAACTCAAGGATAAGTGGAGTGGCAGTGATGGTAAGGGGTTGGCAGACTGCATCCTTAGCGGATCCGAGAGACATAACTAGGTGCTTTGGGAAAGAAGGGAGGTGGAAAAGTTTGGAAAGGGAAGGAAGGCAGAAGGACCCACAGTCCTGGGCCCAGAGGATTCCAGGGGGGACCAAAATCTCCAGCGAGTACTTGGATCTACCTTTCTTTGATTTCACAGGTTTTTGCATTAATATCCTCTTTGTGCTCCAGGATTCAATCCCGGGAACTACACTGCCTTTCTTTGTCTCATCTCCCCACTTGCTTTTTTTCTATGACAGCTTCTCAGTCTTGTTTGGTTTTTATGCCTTCCACAGTCTCAAGAAAAGCCAACCAAGCATCCTGCAAGAATTTTGTCCGAATCTGTCCTTGTCTGATGTTCTTCTTATGATTAGACTGGAGTTACGGGATTTGAAAAAGAATAGCACAGAGGCAAAGCATATTCTTGTCACATAATCTCATTATGGTTTAAATCAAATTTTGCCTCAATTAATTTTAAAGTCCTTTTGACTTCTCAAATGCTGTGATATATTTTCTAGGACCACTGAAATTTTTTATGTAAATATCCCACTATTTTGAAATTTTGACCTATAATTACACTCAAATGATAAACAAGTAAGGAAAGCCCACCCAATCGATACATCAACTGCCACAGATTAACCTTATGTTCCCTACCAGCCATATACTCTTCATAGAGCTCTAGCATTTACAGATTTTATTACCCCTCTATTAAATATCCCCATGGCTCAGCCAAACCTACCCTTTTTAGTAAGTCAATAATATTACTAGATCAAAAGGAAACAAATGAAAAAATCTAATTTTCAGAAAAGGTGGGAGTGTATTCAATTATAAGGAAATCAAGAATGAGAAAGATGCTTCTAGTTCTGGAAACACATGATTCCGTGAGTGAGAACAGGAAGAAAAGTTTGAGAGGAAGCAAAGGTGAGCAGTGAGAAGAGAGGTAAAAGAAGAAACCCTGAGTCACCAGGCAAACCATCTTATTAAAAAATTCTGTAATGTCCTATTTTCTTTGATGCCCACTTAATTTTATATTTGCAATGTAGTTGGGGCTTATCAGAGTTGAAATTAATATTAAAATGCTTTCATCATTAATACATTACTCAATACACCCTACAGTGATGACAAAACCCAACATGACACTTGTTTTGCACGTATGGGGCTTATACATTCATTATATAATTTGATCATTGTGACAATCATATACATTTATATTTTGAAGGGAAGAATTGGAAGGCCAGCTTAATCGCTATAGTATATGAAACTGTGAAGCTCTTCCATGTGGCTTATGCACTTATTTTGCAGATGCAAAGACAGAAATCTGGAGTCAGAACTAGCACTCAGTGTTAGTTAGTGGCAGCACATGGAAATAAACTTGGAATCTGTAGTTCTTCCTGCCTGCTTGCTGGATTATTTAGAGTAATAATAAAGCAGATAATAAATGCTTATATGATACTCAACATGGGTTAGGATTAGTGCTGCTTAAGCATTTCATGTGTATGAACTCATTTATCTTCACAATACCCAATGAGGTGTAGGTATCCTCAATTAGAAGCGATGAAAGTGAAACACACAGAAATTAAACTATTTGTCAGATGTTAAACACCTAGTATGTTAGTCAGCTGTTACTGTAACAAAATAACTGAGATAATCAACTTTTAAAAAATCTTTGAACATCAATTTTATTATACAAAAGCAAGTAGCACCTCTGCCATCCCAAAAGCATGGAAGAAAGGACAGAGAAGAACAGGGCAGGGGGAAGTGTCCCAGGAAAAACAGTCTCTGATGTCTCTAGCAGGTGGGAGCAGATGAGACTCCTGATATTCAGGTGGATCCAGAGGTGCTCCTGGCTGGAACTGGTGCAGAGATGCCTGAGCCATATGCCCACCTGGCTCCTGCAGCTGTTTGGAGTCCCTGTGCCTGATGCTCACCCCATGAGGTCAGAATCCACAGAGCATAGGGTCCTCTGGCTGACAGTGGTCTATTTCTTTTGTCTGTCGCAGCTCTGCATTTACATTGGTACCACACTGTTTTTGAATCTCCCAGGTTTTGGGATGGGAGCCACTATCCTGCTGACACAGGGCATGCAACAACACAATTGTTGAAATCCAGCAGCGAACCTCCTGGTCACCCTCTTTCAGGCTCTGCTGTTGTCATGGAGAAGGAGATTCTCCCAAGGGGAACTGAAATAATATTGCTCTTTTATGGCAGCTGGTTCACATACAGAACCCCTCCTTCCATCCATTCTTTCACTTTGACCTTCACTGCACATTGCAAAGAGGCTCCTGCTTCAATCCAGCCATTTACACTACAAATGCATAGTGAGCACCTGCTATGCATAAGGGATTGAGGAGATAGCCACCAAGACAGATGCAATCCCTGCACTTAAGTAGATGTCTATGTATTCACGGTGTGAAGTGGGGTATTGGGAGTGGTGGCAGTAAAATTTCCCCTCCACAATACAAGAGTAAAGGGATTATGTGTTTTAAAAAGTGATATAACAAATGATAGTTTAATGGAAAGTAGTCTCTAATAGATTAGTAAGTACAAAACTAAATATTACATAGGGTCCTAGTAATGTTTTAGAAGAGAGAAAATATTATGACTTTGAAAGTAATAGGTATATTTATAGTGGATAATATAAAACATAATAGTTTATAAGTCACTTTTCTTCAACAGAAGGACAAGTTTTAACAATCCTATTTTAAAGAAATTGTGTTTACTAAAGTTTCACATTTTTTCCCCAAAAGGAAGGACTTTTTTTTTTCTATCTGTATTTGAATGGAAGCAAATTGCACAATGGTATAAATTAATGACAAAATATATTCCCTCTTGGTCCCAAACAACCCTCAATTCCCCAAAGACAAACATTTTCAAATGTCCCTCAACACAACCATTTAAAAAACATTCATGTATAGTTTGTGACATCCTAGTAATCTCCAGAAGTTGAAAATATTTTAATACCTGACATTTATACCAGAAATGATTCTTCTATTTTGATCTGCTGACAAGAGCAAAGGAAAGACAAGACATCTTCTATGATTGCATGAAGATTGTGAAAGTGGGGGCTGGGGCTGTATGCTTGCCTAGCATGTATGAGGCACTAGGTTCGACCCTCAGCAGCACCAAAAATAAAGAAAAATAAAAGTATTAAGAATGCACAAATCTTTTTTTAAAAAGATTATGGAAGGGGATCTGGTAATTTTTTTTTTTAAAAATCTTCATGTGGGATGCTGATTATATTTTGAACTTCAAATTTAGGTAATATGCATGCATGCTTACTGTTTGGGTTTCATTATTTATGACTCTGATATAAGTAAAGAGAGACAGTAAATAGAAGCAATTATTTAGTCTTCCACTCAGCATTTTTATTTATTCATTCCCAACTCATAAATTCCCTGATCTGGTCACATTAAGCCAACTCCTCTTTATTTGCATGCAGTCACAAAGTGGGGGAGCACAAAGGTGATGAATCTGAAATCACAGCAGGAAATTCTCTTAGCTTTGGGGACTCCACAGGGCACCCATTGATGGCTAAGTTGTCATTTGTTCATTTTGCCTTTTCTATTACTTTCTCCCACACAAATTGCTTGCCAATTTTTTTTTTTTTTTAAATATCATGGTTGTTTTCACTTGGAACAGTCCACTGTTGGATGCTTATATTTTTTCCGCTGTCAACTTGGGTACTTGGTCAGAACCGCTATAACTCTAGCCACAAATAAATCATTGCTTCCTGTGAAATTCCTCATTTTTATTGTGGAAGTGTTAAATTCAATTGAGACTCATGGAGTGATTTATCTCCTCACTGACTAGAACAGACATTAATCAAGTATTTCCAAAATCATTATAGTCACCACAGCAGCCAGATTGAACTCAAATCAAAATTATCTGTAATGCTTTCTGGATCCCCAAATCTTCCTAAGACACTTCTAGTCTTGGAAGAACAAATGTTATTATGCTCAGTAGCCTGTAGATGAAGCAGTCATCATGATATTTATTTATCTATATAATTAACATTCACAAGTGCATTTCATGGGATTCCTATAGGGACAGAACACTATCAGGTTAGGAGAGTGGGTATTTAAGAAATGGAAAAACAAAGTTCAGAAGGTTAAATGACTCATCTGGATGACACAGGTAAAAGGTGACCCTGCTAATGCTAGAATCTTCTGACTCTGATCATTGCCCTGCTTCTATAACATGGGTACTCCAACAAAACAAAGAAGATTAGAAAACAGAGATAATTTATTTGACTATTCACCAAAGGACTTCATTGCTGGAATAGACAAATACCAGTGACCTTTTATTTGTTTCTTAAAACAAAAACAAAAAAACAAAAACATGATCCAGGGGATGGAACGAAGACAGGTGAGCTGACTCTCTCTTCAGGCAGTAGCTGGCTGCAACTGGATTATTCCCTCTCTCTTATTATTATTCTCTCTTCCTTTCTGCTCTCTTTTTTTGCAACTACATTTCCTTTTATGCATGTCCTAGTTGTCTTCTGCATTTTCCATTTTAGAGGTCTTTTATTGGGTGCCTGTAAGACCTTAGATTTCTTCCACTCCTTTAATCAATTCTATTTGATAAAGATGCCCTTCTGTGTAATGTTGCTTTTTCTTTCAGACAATGAAAATAGCACGAGCTTTGAAATTTTATTAACCTAAGTTTGAACCACAATTCTGTTGCCAGCTGTGTGACCTCAGGCATGTTCAAAATCTCTCTCAAGCAGACAAGTAGATAAATGAGAACTCACTCCATTGAGTTACCATGAGGATTTTAATGATGAGCTGCTATATGCATTAGCATGTAATCCAGTAAAGTAATCCAACATGTAAATTCCACTCCCTTGATATGATCATATTCCATTCTCTGTCTGCTTTTAGGTCACTTATTTTGTATTTATTGCACTGCATTGCTGACCAAAGAAATAATAAGGAGGAAAACAAGACTAAGATGGATTCAATACAAGTCTCTAGACATAATGTCTATCTGTCTCCATATCTGTGTCATTCATGATGAATTTAGGCTAAAGCATATAGAATTATTCAGACTCTCCCTAAACATCTTTCTAAAAGAGAACTTTTATCAGAAGTAATGACCTTGTGGCCTAAAATTCTCACCAAGAAAAGTCTCAGTAATTCATCCATGCAAATAGTTTAAATTTTACATTCAGAAAACTGTGAAAAATAGAGATTTTTTTTTCAATCTAGTGCTACTAGAAGAGGTGCATGAACCTATGTATATCTAATTGGTGTGTCTTTCAATCATGTACTAAATAAATATTTATTTAGTTCCAGTATGTGTCTGGCATTCTGGAGCCTGGTTAGTTTCCAGAGACACAAGAATCCAAAAGTTACTATGAGCATTCTTGAATTCTAACATACTCTTCCTTCACTGATGTGGAGAATGCTAAGACTTTTTACAAGTAAATTTGAAATCATGATTTCAAAATAAACGTGAAAACCAGGGAATTCCTGCACTGTGGAGCTTTTTCATGATGACAGATGTTAAGAGGGAAAAGGCCCCTTTAGTTAAAGCATCATTTCTGCCAGATCTTTTGAGTTAATTCTAGTCTCTGCTTCTAGGTACAGATTCCTGGACATTCAAAAGAATGTTCCTCTTAATTTGGACTGATTTTGGGATCATCTAGTCTATGCCCCTGTTTTGTAGATAAAAGAAACTAAGGTCTAGAGCAGAAGGGAGACTTATCTAATATGGTGCTAACATACCTAGTCGGAAGCAGAAGCAGGACTGGCCTGGCTATAAGCAGAAATATCAGACAGCAATGGATTGCTGCCTCTTGAGCAGAGCATGCCATGATGCAATCAGGGTTTGCCTTTTTTTTGGGGGGGGGCAGGTACCGGGAATTGAACTCAGAGGCACTCAACCACCTAGCCACATCCCTAGCTCTATTTTGTATTTTATTTAGAGACAGGGTCTCACTGAGTTGCTTAGCACCTTGCTTTTGCTGAGGCTGGCTTTGAACTCATGATCCTCCTGCCTCAGCCTCCTGAGCCTCTGGGATTACAGGTGTGTGCCACTGAGCCCAGCAGTGTTTGTCTTTTAAAACAAGGCTTCAATCCTCCTTTGGAAGTTCACATGGGTGAATTAAATACTTTAATGACTGGATAGTGGTCAAGATGTTTTCATGAGAATGTGTTTTTTGTGCAATATCTGTGATGTATTATAAAACAAAAAAAGTGCACTATGAATTCATATAGAACTTCTGCCTTCCAAAATAATAAAGACTTTCATGATGAGAATTTTAGGCTACAAGTTTGAAGACATAGGCCATCACTGCTGAGGGAAATTCTCTTTTGGAAAGTTGTTTGGGGAGAGTCTCAGAAATTGAAACATTCCTGTATCTTGTTTTTAAATGTCTTGCAGAATCCAAAACACACTCATCCCCTTATAAGGAAACATTTGATGGCAGAAAATGATCATGATGTAATATTAAATGAGAAAGTATGATCTCAAATATGTAAAAAATGTTGTGCCGGGGGAAAAAATCCGAAAGGACATAATCTCAAATATTGGTAGTAGTTACCTCTGGATTGTGAGTGATTTTTTTTTTCCATTTTAAATACTCTCTTGATACTTGCTACTTTTTCTGTAATAAATATACTTAATTTTTTTTTTCAGTGTTCAGAATTAAATCCAGAGATTCACATGCTGGGCAAGCACTTTATTAGTGAGCCATACCTCCAACCCCTACATTTATTTTTTAAAAAAGTAGTGTGTGTGTGTGTGTGTGTGTGTGTGTGTGTGTGTGTGTGTGTGCGTTTCTTGGTGCACCCTGCCCACCTCAAAGCTGAGTATAACTACTAAAAGAATGGAAGGTTAGTGGTATGGGAAGAGTTCACAAAACCATTTCCTTAGACATACAGAATCTGCAATTCTAGGTAGACAGAGCCCTGTGGTTTTTAGGCAGACAGGTTATGACTAATCAAACAAACCCCGAGGATATTATATAAGATGAAATGAAGAACATAACAGGGCTCTAGTAGGCAGGACCAGCCTATAACCACCTTCATTCCCCACATCTCTACCCACAAACATTAGAGTTTGAAGAAAACCCCACTTTCTCTTTCCCTGCTACTAGATAACTTCCTTTCTAATACTATGACCCCTCCTAACCCCTCCCCCATTGACAGAACAAAAAGAAGAAAATCCTCAAAATTGCTGACTGGATTGCAGAAATGTAAAATAAACATGGAGGGGAAGAGGAGAAGGCCGGGGAAATTTTATTAATATTCATGCATTAATATTAGCCAGAAATATGTCTAACTCCTCTCTTAAAGGGATTATGAAATCTTCACAGTCCCTAGTTTTGTAGGAGCTGGAACTAGCAATAGGATGGTCTTTTTTCCTTCAGAACTGCAACAGCCTATAGCTTTCCAGCTCCTGGCCACTCTACTTCGCCATGTGGACCTCTTCTTTGGAACTTCTCACCATTTCTTCAGCCTACGTACGTAGCAGACGCTGGACCAAAGTTAATTTCCCAAGAGTTCTAAGACATCAGGACAAAGGAGGAAGTCACCTGAGAATTGCATATGTAGAACCAACCTGGTGATGATGGTAGTGTTCGTGCCATGCTCCAGCTAAGTGCATTCTGAATAGAGCAGTCACACAAAGTACAGAGTCATCCCATAAAATTTGACTTTCAGATAAACAATGAATGAATTTGTGTGGAAGTTTGCATACCTACACTAGAAATTACCTGTTGTTTATCTCAGATTCAAATTTAACTGAGCTTCCTCTATTTTCCTTTGCTGAATTTGACAACCTTAATCCTGAGCAAAATGATGATAACTAATAAAATAAAATATTATCTAATATAAGCATTTAAACATTGTCAATAACTCAGTCCTATGGTCATTTTCATATTTTAAAGGTATTCCCAATTCATATTATTTTGGGATCTGTAACTTCAATACTATCTTACATTTTTTTTTCAATATTTATTTTTTTATGGGGTGCTGAGGATCAAACCCAGGGCGTCACACGTGCTAAGGGAGCCCTCTACCACTGAGCTACAACCCCAGTCCCACTATCTTACATTTGTTAATGTTAATGATATGAATAACAATCTGTGATCATTTATATAACTTATATAATTATAGTTAAGCTTCAATTACGTGAAATACGTGTCCTCAGTATTTAAGAATAATTCTAATTGGTAGCAAGTTTTTTTCTTTTTTCAGAATAAGGCTGACAAAGAGACAAAGAAACAAAGAGACTGAGAACAAATTCAATTCAGAAAATGATTGGTTCAGTGGTATGATGACATATTTTCAGCATGCCCATCAAGGAGATGGTGATTGAAATATCTCTGGCAATATCATCAAGGAGCCAGTCCCCTGTAATTTCACAAAGTCCGTAATCCCAGGTAAAGACAATTTCTTCTTGTAACAAAGAGAGCAGCAAAACTGGAAGGAAATATTCAAAGTGGGATGAAAAGAATTAGCATTAGAAAAGACCACACAGGGCCTGGAAAAAAATCAGAAGAGATTTTAAAACTTCTCCATCGTGGAACCTAGTAAAATCACTAACTTTGTCTCTTATACAGTTTCCTTTCCTAGTCTACTAACTCTGTGCTTCCACAAAGTCTCTGGAAACCAGAAGAAAAAGCAGGGTTTTAAAACACCATTAACTGATTCAAACCACATACCAACTGGGTAGTTGAAACAGAAGAAATTTCTTCTCTCACGATTCTGGATGCTGGAAGTCTAAGATCAAGGTATCCCTCTGAAGGCTCTGGAAAAGATTCTTTCCTTGCCTCTTCTAGCTCCTTGTGTTCCAGGAGATCCTTGATATCTCTTGACCTGTCAACTCCTTGCTCCAGTCTCTGCCATTTCTTCACACGTGTCTGTGTCATCCTCTTCCTCCCCGTAGGATGACACCAGTCATTAGGCCTCCGTGTACTCTAAGCAAGCATGGCCTCATCTTTCCCAATTACATCTTCAAAGACCATATATATCTAAGTAAGGCCACATTCTGAGGTTCCATTTGGATATAAATTTTAGGAGGACATCATAACATTTATAATACTGTACTACTGAAGTAAAATTTATTTTCCTGTGTATCCCAGTGGATAGATCTCTGAAGAGCAGGCCTGGGTAATACTGCTTTTTGAATTTTTGCTTACTAATCTAGCATATATTGGAAATTTAAAATGCTTCAGAAAGTTTGATGATCTGCTTCTATGATTTTCTGTTTTAACAATAAAATTTCCTTTAATTTGCTGGCCCTCACCTCTTCTCATCTCAATTTAATTTGCAGCTTCCACTTGTAGGAACTAACTTTGCTTTCTGTTCTTTGATCTTTATCTCAATATATTACTTTTAATTCTGTCCAACTCAGTTTCTGTAAAACAGGGAGAATTCCAAAGAAAAATGTCTCAGGGGGAAGCAGACAGAGGCATGGGGTTAATAAACAGCTAAGAAATGAAAAATAGATGGGAGTAGGACATAGTTTATTATGAAATATCTGTTCTTCCACATACCTCCCGAGTGTTATATTATCAGAATTTTTAAAATTTTAAATATTTTATAAAGTTTCTGCCTCCATTAAATGCAGACATTTTCCAAGATGTATTATATTATATTATATTATATTATATTAGTATGACTAATAGTTAAATGTGTATATTAATAAAGACACAAGCTAACCTTCTGTAACAAATAAACTAAAAGGAGGAAAAAAACAACACTGGTTCCAACAAGGTAGAAATTTGTTACATATACATGTAACCAGTTAGTCCAGGGAATTTGAGTGCTGGTCTGTTCCTCAGATCCAACTTCCTTTTAGCTTGTTGCTTTGTCATGTGCTGGAGTTATTCTATTCAATACGGTAGTCACTACCGACATGTGACTACTGACTCTTAAAATCTGGCTAGCCCATACTAGGATAAGTGTAATACACATCATATATAATATATAATATACATCATATCTCAAATGTCTTATATGAGAAAAGGATAAAGAGACCTCATAATTTCATATTGATTGCATGTTAAGATAATAATTTTTTAGATGTAGGTTAAATGTGTTGTTAAGTTTATTTTATTTATTTCTTTTTGTTTGTACATGAAATTTTAGATTACCTTTGAGGCTCTTACTGCATTTGTCTTGGGCTATGTTGTTCTAGAATGTAGAGAATTATCTTCATCTGTGTGGTTAAAGCCGACTCTCCATACCACATACATGATCAGCAGGCAGAACAATAGAGGGCAAAATAATTTCCTTTTAAAGAAATGAGGCACTACTTGCACATATCCGTTTCATTTTCAGATTTGACTGGTCAGAACTTAGTCGCACAGCCCCACCACACAGCACAGAATATGAAGAACTGCAGAGTGTGGATGGGCAGCCACGGGCATGTTGGGAAAAGAGGAAGGAGAATGGATCCCGGCTAACAGATGCTGACTCTCTGTCATAGGCATCTGCGTTGACTTTGTGTTGACGGGAGTTGAAAGGACTTCCCTGGGAGTTGGAATGGGGAAAATAGAACAGGAAGACATTCATAAACCTAATAAAAAAAGAACCAAATGGAGATACTTTAACATCTGGACTAAGAGAGTAAAACAGGGAGAGAAACATTGGCTCAGGGCAAAAAGGGATTGACAGGGGAAAAGATGTTCTTATGCTTCAGGAAAAGTGTGGAACACAAGAAGGGAGGGATATATTATTCAAATAAATACATCTATCTCAACTTTCTGCTTTTGCAACTGGGGCCTGGAAAGTTTGGCTATGGCTATGCTCCCAGATGTTGAAGAACTGATATGGGAAACCAATGGTCAACTGAAACATAAAGATCTTGGAATTGTCCAGATGGTCAGACCATTAGGAAAGAGAGCCTGGTAATGGAGTCCTGCAAAGATGGTAACTTATAACTACCTAAGTCCTTTTCTGTAGGGATACTAAAGCAAAAGAAGACAACCTAGCAAAGTCCCTAGGATAAATATGGGGCTGTAGGTTCTAATATGATCTTTCAGGGAGAAAAGTAAATACTTTCAGAGTAGCATCCTTCATCCTCACCGAGGCCAGAAATTGAAAGCTCCAATCTATGATTCTCTGAAGGGACCAGATGTTTCTAGCTTTCCCCAGAGAGCAGTTGTAGCTACCTTATTCCTCTTGTTCTAGAAAGATCTGTCAGCCCATGTTCACTCAAGTAGACTGAGGGAAATTATTGGGTGGCAGAATTATTGTCCATGATTGAAGAAGCCTCACTTTTTATACCTGGGGAGTCTTGGGAGCAAAGAGCCTTTTTCCCTCTGCCTTAGGATGGTGGTTAGGTTTTGAAGGTTATTTACCACCAGTTCTTGGGAGTAAACTTTTCTCTTCTTCGACTATTAATAGTTTGGCATTCAACAAATGGGCTTGAGTTGAAGGGCTTGAGCTGATTACTGAGGCAATACCAAACCACAACCAGTTTTAATAAGCTGGTTCACATAAGGAGTCTTAGAAGCAGAGGTAGGGATATCAAGTACCAGTAAAATTGAACCAATGGAAGAGTAGGGAAAATACTTTAAAATTATATTTAGGGGAGAATAATTGGAGCACCAAAGATGATCAGTTAAAACAAAAATTTGCATTTAAACTGAAAAAATACTTCAGTGATATATATAGATCAACTGGAAGGATACTAATAGATAAGGTAGAATCTACAGAGAGACAGAAAACAGGAAGGAAGACAGGAAAGATGAAGCCAGGAAACAAAATATTCAATTAATAGGATGCCCAAAAGTGAAAAGTTAATATACAGAGAAGAAATAATTAATTAGAATTTTTTTTCTAATTTGAAAGATAGTAAAACTGAGTGAACATATTGAAAGGACCCAAGGAATCCAATCAGGATAAATGGAAACACATCCACACCTACCCACCCACTCTCTCTCACACATACACAAACACACACACGTATTCTGGTGAAATATCTGAACTCAAGGCTCAAAGGGTAAAGAAAAAAACACTACATCCTGTACACAAGAGTCAAAAAAGAAGGCAGACTAATATCAGACTTCTCATTAGTAACACTGATTAAGAAGAGAACAGACTTAAAAATCCATTACATAGCAAAGATATGATTCATCTCTTCAAGAAAATGAAAGACACTTTTGAGATTAGCAAGTATACATATATTATACTGCTCAAATACTCTATCCAGGAAAATTACTCAAGCATGCAATTAAATCAACTGCAATTAAAACGAACCAAGTGCAATTAAATCAAAACAATGATTTCAAGATAGGGAATTATGAAGAAAAAAGAACATAATGGTGCACAATAAATTGTGTGTGTGTTTGTGTGTGTGTTTGTAATGTGATTTTTGAAACTCAAAAAAGCATACTGTAAAACAAAACTAACTGTTTTAAAGTACCTACATAAAATCTGGATGGGACAACAGGTACAGGGAGTGGGGATAGAATGACTGAGATAAACTTTCATAAGGATGGGAGAACAGTAAGGATGTAGATATTAAAGAGATCATCTTGGCATGTGATATGGTCAAAAGCTTGGTCCTCAATGCAATGATACTGAAATGTGCTGGGACCTTTAAGAGTGGAGCCCAGTGCGGGTGGTGATTATGTCATGGGGGTAGCACCTTTGGAAAGGATTAAGGCCCACCTCACAGAAGTGAGTTCTCCTGGGACTGGGTTATTTATCACAAGATTGACAATTGCAATAAAGTAAGTTTTATTTGCATATGTAAGTAGCATGTGGCCTCCCAGAATCCGACCAGATGCTGGCGATCAGCTCTTAGACTTTTAGAGCCTTGAACTAATGAAACTTCTTTTCTTTATATATTGTCCAGCTTCAGATATTTTGTTATTGTAACAGAAAACAGACTAAGACAGTGGGATTGAGGAGGAGTATGCAAATAAGTTGTCTTGATGAGGCATGTGACTGTATTATAAAATGAAAAAAATATGTTGTTATATTGTCATAAACAGGAAATAGCCATTTCACATTTTTTAAACATTAGGAAAGTTCCAAAATTAGCAAGAGTTCAAAAGAGGAAGAAGTAAGCACCTTACCAAGTCCAAAAAAAGTAAGAAAATGGAAAAAGAGGAAGTTACATAAACTGTAAAAATGAATAAGAATTATGAAATGATATGGAGGAATAAGGTCATGTATATTGAATAGTACAATACAAGGGAACAGTCTTAAGTTTTTCAAAGGGCAAAAACTGTTGAATTGGGCTAAAAAGTTAAAAATCCCCAGTGGAATGATTTTTCTACAAATTGCGTCTAAAAGAAATTGACAAGGACTATTGAGAGCAATGCAGTGGAGAATTATGAGCCCATGTTGGCTTCATGACTGCCTCAGGACTGACCCCAATATCACCAGAGGACAGAAAATCTGAAATGAAATTATTGGATTTAGTTCTGGACTTGTAGTCCAGGGACCAGCTGAAGACACCTGCCCAACTCTTAGATGGGAAGGAAGGGGAGAGAAACAAGTAAGAAAACCTCTTGCTCAAGTTACAGGAGTTGGAATATCATCATTCTGAAAATATCATAGTAAAGAGTGGATTCGTCAAAAGTCAACAATGCATGCTAAGACGAAGAGGAAATTATGTGAAACGCAATATTCACTTATTTTTATTTATTTATTTATTTATTTTAATATTTATTTTTTAGTTCTCGGCGGACACAACATCTTTGTTTTTGTATGTGGTGCTGAGGATCGAACCCGGGCCGCACGCATGCCAGGCGAGCGCGCTACCGCTTGAGCCACATCCCCAGCCCTTCACTTAATTTTAAAGTGGCTCTCACAGACCACTTATTACTCAGAAGGGGGAAATAAAAGTAGTTACTACATAGTCGAGAAATTGAATGACACCTGAATTGGGTGATGAAACTTGACATCATGAAGGAAGACACTCTGAAAAGGTCACAGCATCCTTATGTGATATTCCAGAAAAGCATGCATAACCTAAATCTGATCTTGGAGAAATATCTGACCCATTCCAAATTAAAAACCCATTTAAAAAAAAACAGTGGAGGGTTATATTCATAAAAATATTAAAGTCATCAAAGACTACAAACAACTGTGGAAGTGCCCCCAGATTAAGGGAAACTAGAAAGACAGGAGGGTTACATGTAACAGCTCACTTGGATTGAACCCTGTAAGGGATGGAAATATTATCAAGGGGATTCTGGGGCCAATTGGCAAAACTGAAAGACAAATGTTGACTAAATCAAAGTATTATACCAATGTTAAATTTTATTGTGTTGTGGCTCTGGAAGAGAATATCCCTGTTCTTAGGAAGCCCACTGAAGAGTGTAACTTACTCCAAAATGGCTTAGCCTAGGGATAGATGTCTGACAAATGAATCTCTCCTTTTCTACCTGGCTCCTTGAACAAGAAAAATAAAGTTGAGGTTTTATACGGCCAAATAACACAACTTATTTGAATTATAATATTTAAGATGGTAAGGCATCCACACTAGAATATAAAAATAAATCAATGAAACAAAAAAAGAGAGTACAGAAAGAGATACATATGCACAGGCGCCTGACTTATGACGAAGGTACCTCCACATTGCATTGGAAGAGAGAATGGCCTTTCCAGTACTTAGTGTTGGGTCAATTAGATGCCTGAACGTGAATGCATGCATGTGTCTTCTATCTCATTAAACGGGAAAAGCAACTCAGGTATACTGTACAAAATAAAAAATTATACCAAGAAAGCATGAAGAAGAAATCATGGGTGCATCTCTCCAAGGCCAAAATCATTTCTCAAACTGGACACAAGTGCACTAACCATAAAAGACCAGATAGAGGAAATGGATTTCATAAAAATTAACAACCATTGTATTTAAATGTGAAAATGTAAGCCACGGGGTAGGAGAATATTTTGTAATATATGTTTTTGGCAAAACACTCTTGTTTAAAGAATTCAGACAAGTCAATATGAACCAGGTAATCTTACAAAAATCCACGGGACTGAATGTTAAAAAATGCAAATGACTGGTAAGCATATAAAGTAGGGGTTCAAATGCATTGGCCATCAGAGAAACAGAAAATAAAGCCAAAATGAGAGACTGGAAAAACTAAAATGAAACAAATAATTCTGACAATATCATTTTTAGGAGGATGTGTAAAAACTGCTGGTTTTGCATAGTGTTGGTAGGAGTGTAAGTTGGTCGGAGTGTTAGTAGGAGTGTAAGTTAGCAAATTGACAGTATCATAAAGTTGACCATATGCACACACTATAAACTGAGTAACTACTTCTAGATATATGTTCAACAGGAATGCATAAATATGTGCACCAAAAAGACATAGAAAAGAACATTCACAGAAACATTATTTGTAATAACTCCCATCTGGAAATAAGCAAATTTCTATTAATAACAAATGAATAGCTAAATTGTGTTATATTCCTTCAATGTAATATCAAAAAATAGTGAAAATTAATATTGCTATCATAAGTATGTGAATGAATCCTACAGACACAATATTGAACAATAGAATCAAAACACAAAAGAATATAATTGCTGTGATTGAATTTATAATGCTATAAAAGTGGCAAATCTGTGGGGAAGGATAAAGTAAGAGATGGTCATGAGGTAGCCCTGTGAGTATAGATATCTTGATCTGATGATGTTCACATGAGAATGTTGCTTGGTAAAAAAATATCATTGATGTGCATACTCTTCTTTGTGTTAACATACTTCAATAAAAACTGTACAAAAACAAACAAGAGAGTAAGGTCACTATGACTGATGTTAAGAGGTTATGGGCAAATCGCACTCATTCCTTGGAACTGGGAAGAGGCTGACCTCATCTGAGCACAATGCTGCTCACTTCATATCTGGAAAAAAAAATCAAGGTACTGTTCACAGGGAAGCAGGAGAGAGTGCTTGTTAAATAGGCAGCAAAGAGTGACTGATACCTGCAGTTATTTTTTTAAATGAGTTCCATATCCATTAGTTTGATTGCATATTCATCATGAATTTTGAAATAAGAATGGTAAAATACTAAGTAATGTTCTCAATCTACTAAAAAAAAAAACCCACTACTTATATATAAAGAAAGGTGTGTAAAAGACAGACAGAGCTATTACTACTGTATCCCTAAGGGTGGGTGATTGAGGGGAGTAGAAGAAAAGAGCTTGTCAAGATTTCAGTTTCTGTGTTGTTCCATTGACTGTAGGAAGCACATGTACTTTTGCATTTTTTGAAGCCAAATTAACCAGGAAGACTAAAATTAGAAAGAACAGTAACCTATAGTGTGTAAGAATCTAAGTCACTAGGAACGGGCAACCATAACATTAATCATTAGAGAGAGTGGTGGGGTGGTGGTGCAGGAAAGATGGTGGAATGAGATGGACATCATTACCCTAGGTACATGTATGACTGCACATATGGTGTGACGCTACATCATGTACAACCAGAGAAATGAAAAGTTGTGCTGCAATTGTGTACAATGAATCAAAATGCTTTCTGCTGTCATATATACCTAATTAGAATAAATAAATTAAAAAGAGAGAGAGAGAGAAGCCCAGCTTCAGCTGAGTGCACCTGTAGAAATAAAGGTGACCAATATTCCTAGGGGCTTCTGTTCCTCAGAACCCTTTCTCCAGTTAAGTTTGGAAACTGTTATAGAGCCTCTTGGGAAACAGAATTCTCATGTCTGATTCAATGTATGTGTGTTTTGTAGGTATGAAAATCCTGTGCAGAAGGAGAGTAGGGAAAAGTTCATTTTGTCTGGCAATACTCACCTGCTAGAGGCGTTTATTTCCTGGGAGGAGAAAAAATCACCACCATTCTCAACAAAATCAGCTTCTTAACAATCTGGTTTATGGATCTGCAGAGCAGGAACATGTACATCATGGTAATGTCATTACCATTTCATCTAATGAATCCTAATTAATACTGACACTGGTGTCATATTCACCTTCAAGATTTTTCCCCATTTATTCAGATTACCTTAACTTCTTTTTAAAAAAGTTATATTGTCTTATCATCCATTGAGTGCAGGAATTACTTGCTTTTGCATTCCTTCTTGGTTATGAATTTTATATTAAGCAATGCACAAAATAGCTATGCAAATGCAATTAGGACTTCATTGTCAAGCTGGTATGAATCTTATAAGGGAAAGAGAGAGTGTGTGTGCCTGTGTATTTTTTTTTTAAAGAATTGCTTCCTGCAATATTGGCTTTGGATTCCTCAATTTAGAATTAAGTCTATTTTTCAAGTGGGTAGGTAATAAAGATGTAGGACAATTAAGTTCAGAATTCCTGTTTAAACTGGTGAATCAAAAAATAGATGCTACGCTTATTGCATATTGTTACAAAGAAAAATAACACAAAAGAAACTAACAAGAAAAAAAACAAAAAATCATAGCCCAAATAGAATTGGTAAGGTAGAAGGTGCTTGAACTGGTATGTTTTAATGGTGGCAATATTCAGATTAAGGTATTTAAAGGGTCATTGAACTTGAGTTTGGTTTTAGTTTTTAAAATTTCAGGACATGCTTCATTGTTACTAGTTTTAAATGTCTACTTTGCAATCATTAAAGCATATAAAAAAATGAAACAGTGAAAATCTACATTCAAAATCACTTCTTCCTCTACAAGTCTACCCAACCTCTGGCAATTCCAAGTGCTACTTGCCCCCTGTCACCGTGGCATCCAATTATCCCCACTGAATTTAGGTTTCACAATTTGGTGGTGCCAGTTCCTACTGCATAATTTCTGACCTAAAAAGAAGAGTGATCACAAAGCTCTTTAAGGATACCAGGGCTCCCCTCACAAACTTCTTTCTCACATTTCATGGCAAGAGGTTTGTTTTCTGAGTAGTCTCAGGGTGGATGAGCAGTTTTTAAATGATAAATTCACTATAAAATTCCAAGCTCTCCAAGCTTTTGAATTCTTTTCATTCTATTTTACTAAGGCAGTCTGGCCTTTTGGTAGTCCTTTGCTCTACCTGCCTGAGCTGCAAAATTAAATATAGAATCTCTGCTTACGAGGCCCATATCAGCCCAATCCAACTACTTCCAAGATTATCCAAAACCCTTAATATCCCTTTCCTCACAGATCCCCAAGATTTCTGTCTATATAAATTGGAAAAATTGTGCAGTTCTTTTGGAGTGTAGAACATCCCTCGTAAGTCATACTTTGTACCTCCCTATTTGGGGCTTGCTGAAACTTGGGTCCAGTTATAGATCCAGAAGCAAATAAAGATGGTGCAGTGGCCCCTGTGGAAGTTCCACAGAATCTTGCAATGCAACTACCTCAGGGGAGGCTGTTACGACTTCCTTGGGCAGAGCAGGGTTAATTTCTTTGGTTGGGGATGGAATAGGTACTTCTACAGGCAAAGAGGACTCCTCAGAATTTAGGGAGTTCAGTGTCACAGAGTTCCTTTCAAATGGAGCACAGTTGGAGCAACCAGCCAATCTTATTATACCCGTAGTTTGACGTGCATGTTCTAATGTCTCAGTCACCCAGAGCCTTTTATAAGTATTTGATCAGGAGTAGCCAATGGTGATATTTTGTATATCTTTATTGAAATATTAAACCAAGGAATATCAATCTTCTTTCCACTACTGATAGTAAAGTCATTAGGACCTTTAAGTCTAATTAGATTAGAGAACCAATTCCAGAAAACCAAGAAAGAATACAGAAAACTCATGCTGGATTGTAGATTTCTGTAGAAACCATTAACTCTTATACTAAATTATGTTAGTGCTCTCCAAAGAACCAGAATCAATAGAAGGTGTGTGTGTGTGTGTGTGTGTGTGTGTGTGTGTGTGTGTGTGTGTGTGTGAGAGAGAGAGAGAGAGAGAGAGAGAGAGAGAGAGAGAGAGAGAGAAAGAGAGAGAGAATAGAGTATTAGCCATAAATAAAAATGGAATTAAGACATCTGCTGGCAAATGGATGAAACCGGAGATTATCATGCTAAGTGAAATAAGCCAGACACAGAATATCAAAGGTCCAATATTTTCTCTGATATGTGAAACTAGTCCAAAATATGGAAAAAAAGGAGGGAGTGGGAGGAGAAGAAGGGAAAGGATTCCATAGAAAAACAGAAGACAGATCAGTGGATCAGAAGACAGGGTTGAGATTGAGGAGGAGGGAAGAGGAATGGGATAAGAGAAGAACAGTGGAATGAAACTGACATAACTTTCCTATGTAAATATAGGACTGACTACAGCACAGTGAATCTCACCATGGTGCACATCCACAAGGCACTAATTTTTTAAAAAAAATCTTTATTTTTAAAAAATGTTTATTCTTCAGTTATAGTTGGACACAGTACCTTTATTTATTTATTTATTTATTTTTATGTGGTGCTGAAGATCGAACCCAGAGCTTCGCATATGCTAGTTGAGTGCTCTGTCATTGAGCCACAACCCCAGCCCCTAAAAATCTTTAAATAAATAGCGGAAAGACCAGTAGAGTAGAGGTAAGGGAACAGGGGGAGGAAGGAGGGGAGTTTAAGAGGAAGTACTGGGGACTGAATTATAGCAAATTATATCCCATGTTTTTTATAATTATGTCAAAATGAATCCTAATGTTGTATATAATGAAAGAGAACTAATAAAAAAGTGCATGTATGTGTAGATCAGAAAACATATTTTATTTATATATATATATACATATATATATATAATCAACTCTTGTGATTGTGGGAACTTGCAAGCATGAAATCTGTAGGATAGGTTGGCAAGATGGATGCCCTGGGGAAAAGTTGATATTGCATTCTTGAGTCTAGAGGCAGTTTGGAGGTAGAATTCCTTCTTCAGGAGACCTAAGTCTTTTCTCTGAAGGCCTTCAACTGATTGGATGAGGGTCACACATATTACAGAGGATAATCTGCATTATCCAGAGTCTAGTGATTTAAATGTTTATCACAATGGAAAAATACCCTCACAACATCTAAACTGGTGTTTCAACAAAAGCTACATAAAATTAGTCATCACAAAGATGTTGAGCATCTTATCTGCATTTATTGATAATTTATATATCATTTTTACATTGGAAATGGACATTTGGAGAACTTTATTCAATTGTATGATCATTTTAATTGCATTTTATTATTAAGTTGTAACAGTACTTTTTATAAATGACATATGTCATAATTTTTTCTTATTCTATATGGCATCTTTTTACTTTCTTGATGATATTGTTTGCAGCACAACAGTTTCAATGACATTTTTTATTTTAATTTACCTCCAGTGTTTTAGCTAAGAAATATTTCCTAAACCAAGGTCACTGAGGTTCACTCCTATGTTTTTTTTTTTAGAATTTTATAGTTTTATCATTTAGCTAGTATCAATTTGAAATAAATTCTGTATGGTGTGAGGTAGGGGTCCAACTCTATTCCTTATGTATGAATATCCAGTTATACAACTATCATTTACTGAAAACATTATTCTTTCCCATTAAATTTTCTTAGAATCCTTTTCAAAAATCAATTGACCATGAGTACTAGGGCTTGTTTCTGAATTCTTAACTCTAGTCCAGTAAAATAAATGTCTATTCTTATTCAGAATTCAAGAATTTCAAAGATGATTAAGGGAAAGACAGGACCACAAGATGTCAGTATTGCACATCAAGCTTTATTGGGTGGTGCTTGAGATGGTTGGAGAAGGGAAGTCCCTCTTGGCTGATCTTCCAGGGACAGTGGAGTAGGGTCACCATTCAGAGGGGAGGAGAGCAATAGAACTGGAGAAGTGAGGAGTTGGAGAAGACACTTAGGTATCTAGGCAGTGTTGCTTAGCAGCAAGGTGGAGAGTCAGTGGGTCAGAGAGCTCCAACGAGCAACAGAGATTTGAGTCTTGAATTGCCCTAAAGTTTGTCTTAGCTATGGATTGTAGGTGTTGGGTGCAGTTTCAAAGTTTTGTAAAGCAGGCTCTGTGTGGCTAAGACTGTGCTTACTTGAGCTATATGTAAAGTATTGGATGCATAAGAAAGCATGAGTTCTCCTCAAAATGCCTCAAAATATCATTTATCGCTTTTGAAATGCATTCAGGAACTAAAAATGGCATGAGTTGCATTTATTTGTAACTTCTAAATCTCTTTTAAGCCACAAAGAACTTTGTTCTTTTTCAAAATCACTCAGATTTTATGACTTGATGAATTTCCATATGAATTTTAGGATAAGTTCATCAATTTCCATAGAAAGCTGGGATTCTGATAGGAAAATCATGTTAAATTGATAGATCAATGTGGAGCAGATGGTCACCTTTACCATATTAAATTTTCTGAGCCACAAAAAGGGACAGCCTTTCCATTTATTTATGTCTAATTTAATTTCTTTCAACTATGTTTTATAGTTTTCAGTTTACAAATTGTGTGCTTGTCTTGTTAAGTTTATATCCAATATTTTATTCATTTCCATGCCTTTTGTCTTCTAATTTCCTTTCTGTAATGTTCATTGCTTTTATATAAAAATAGAATTGATCTTATATCCTGCAAACTTGCTGAACTCCAATATTCCTCTAATAGATTTTTAGTGGATTCTTTTGAATTTTTTGTCTTTTAAATATCTTTTACTAAAGATTTCCAGTAAGCATTCAGAAAATTTGTTCCAATTTTAAACTCTAACAAGCCTGTCTTGCTATTTAAAAAAATCAAATTTCCAATAAACAGAATATATAAAAACATTTAAAAGGTCACCCATATATGCACTACTTGTACTCAACAAGGGTTAACATCTGCCATATTTGCTTATATGTCTCTATGGATTCCATTAAATTTGAAAGTGAGTTGCAAGCAACATGACCCTTTATACCTAAATATTTTTTGTATGCCTTTTTTAAAAAACAGATGTATTTTTCTACGTAACTGAAATATAATTACAACTGCCAAAAAACTTCACACCAATTTCTTAATATTATATTATATGTAGTTTATATTCAAATTTCCTCAGTTGCCTCAAAATATCATTTATCACTTTTGAAATGCATTCAGGAACTAAAAATGGCATGAGTTGCATTTATTTGCAACTTCTAAATCTCTTTTAAGCCATAACAACACTTCACCTTTTTTTTTTTTCCTACATTGTCTTTTGGAAGGTATCAGACCAGCTGTTTTACAAACAGACAACATTTTTTGTCTTTTGTTTCCTTGTGTTGTCATTTTTTTCTATTCTTTTCAGTCCCTAGATTCCTGTAAATTGAAAATATAGGATAAGGTTTAATTAGATTCAGGGGAGACAGCTTGGCAAGTATACTTCTTAGGTAATACTGTGTGCTTCATGGTATAATATATCAGGGGCAGAAAATGTCACCTTGCCCTATGATTAGTAATGCTGATAATCAGTTGGTTAAGGATATGACTGCTTCATCTTTCAATAATCAGGTTGACAAAATAACCCATTTTGTAGATATTAGTTTGCATCTTTATCTGGCCTCACAGCTTTCTAAATAATGGACTTTTATACATTACACATGGCAAGAGGACCGGAGGCTATGTTTTGGTTCAATAAATGTATATTCCTTCATCAAGCCCAATCTTAAAAAACACTACTGCCATGTGCCGAACTTAACACCATTTCTCATAATGCAATGCCATTCTCTGGGGACCATCCTGCCACTTGATGTTGGGTTGTTTACATCAGAGCCTTTTAATCCTAATAATGGTAGTGATTAGTCTTCAGTGCAGTATTATTTACTTTGGATCTGGATTTTCCTGGATTCTCACAATATTTCCAATGGATATAGGAAATACCTTATTCATTATCCAAGTATCCCACACAACATTACTTCTGATCAAGAAAAGTAATTCACAACAAGATAGGAGTAGCATTGGATTCATTCAGTGGATTCACTGGAATCCACTGTTCTTAGCATGTACCTGGTTATGTAAAAGCCTCGAGCTTGAAAGAGCTGTTTGATAGCTTCCTGAAGATTCATTATGGTGCCACTGAAAGAGGCAACATCCTCTAAGATTGGACAGTGTCTTGCACAATATACTTTGAGACAGCAACCAATATATGACACCATTTCTTCTAATTCCCATGGTACATGGGCCTGGAAATGAAGGGATAGAGGTGGGAATGGTTCCTCTCACTTTGACACCCAGTCCAGAATGTTTGTGTTTAATTCATAAACACTTGGAGTGTTTTTGTTCTTGCTTAATTAAAGGTATTAGCTTCTAGGCAGTAATATTTTCCTAGAAAACACAACTATGGATATGAGGGATTGGAAGTTGAGATGACCATCTAGCTATTTGGAGCTCCTCGTGTCTCTGAACTAACAAAGACTAGTTGAGGAAATTCATTCTGATTGTACCGTAAGTGGAAAGTCAAATTGTTTTATGAAGTGGCATCAGAACGTAATATCTGGATAGGAGAAGAATTTTTTCTAAGCACCTTTTATTATTTTTTCACCCATTACTAAAAGTTAATATAAAACAACTACAACTTTAGCAAAGACAGAATTATGATGAACTCAGGGCCCTTCAGAAATGAAACTTTAGATTCATCTATTAAATAAAAATTCTCAAATGGCTTAGGTACTGGCTGAAGACCCAGGAACATGGGATGAGAAGTAGAAGAAGGAGATTGTAAGTGTCAAATGCAGATTGTAGCAGCTAAGCATATCGTCTACCTTGATTCCTATGTATCAATTTGCATTTTAAATAGGTTTTCCATCATCCTCCTTTTCTGTCTTACTTTGTATACAGAATTTTCATGGTGGTTAACTTTGTAATTTTTACTTTGTTATAGACTATAGTTATAGACTATTCAGATGGGATTATAAATGAGTTAAGAAAGCAATTAATAAATACCATTCAGAGATCTATGCATAACTGTTAAGACCATAGATAGGCATCTCCTTTGGGGTTATAGGTGAGAACATTTTTATTTGTTCAGAGATATCTTGTTGGGATGCATGAAGTTATTGTTGCTATGATGGGAAAGTATAAGTAAAAGAATATGTATAGTCAATAACTTTCATAAATATAATTGTACAAATCCTAAAGAAAAAATTAATGAATCAAACCTGAAATATGTAAAAATGATAATGTATCACAGACAAGTTGAGTTAATTCCAAGAACACAGATCTGTATTAACATTAAGAAGCAATGATATCCAGGCGAAGTGGCACATGCCTGTAATCTCATTGACTTGGGAGGCTAAGGCAGGAGGATCGTGAGTTCAAAGCCAGCCCCAGCAAAAGCAAGACACTAAGCAACTCAGTAAGACCCTGTCTCTAAATAAACATAAAATAGGGCTATGGATGTGGCTCAGTGATTGAGTGTCCCTGAGTTCAATCCCCAGCAACATCCCTCTGAAAAGAAGCAATAATTACAATTTATTAGTATTATGAAGAAAACCCATATATGATCATAAAAAAGTTGCATTTGACAAAATTCAGCATCCCAAATTAATAATTTTTGCCAACAAGTAATAGAAAGGAATTTTCTTAACCAATAAAAATTATAAGAACACTCTAGTAAGCTTCCCCAATGAGACTGCGAATTAATCAAGGAAGCCAGTCTCACCATTAATACTCAACATTATAATATATTCTAGTCAGCATCAAAGAGCAATGAATAGGAAAAAAACAAACAAATAAATGAAAGATAAATACAATAATTAGAATGAAAAATACCTATTATTTTCAGATGACTTAGATATGCATGTTGAAAATCTAATATATACAAACTATTAAAATTTTGCAAAATCATTTTTATCTAAATGTATTCCTTTATACCTTCAACAATTACAAAATTTGATTAGCACACATTGTACCATGTATTGAAATATGATTATGCTTTATAAATATGTACAATGTTATGTTAATTAAAGATTTTGATGGGTGCCTGGGCACACTCCCTTAATCTCAGTGGCTAGGGAGGCTGAGACAGGAGGATCAAGAGTTCAATGCCAGCCCCAGCAAAAACAAGGTACTAAGCAACTCAGTGAGACCCTGTCTTTAAGTAAAATACAAAATAGGGCTGGGGATGTGGCTCAGTTGTCGAATGCCCCAGAGTTTAATCTCTGGTATACCCCCCCCAAAAAAAGTTTTTAAAGTTTAAGGAGATGGAAACACTAACTACTCTGGTATGATAATTGCACACTGTATACATGTGTCAAATTATCATACTGTGTCCCATAAGTATGTACCATTAAAAATAATAGTTTTTAAAGAAAGTAATTTAAAGTAATTTTGAAGCAGCATCAAACATCAGATGTTTTAGAATAATGCAAATGAAAAATTTGCAAAATCACAATTCACAATAGTTAAACTGTGGAACCAACCTAGATGCCCTTTGGTTGATGAATAGATAACGAAATGTGGTATATATGCACAGGGGAATATTACTCAGCATTAAAACAGAATAAAATCATGTCATTTGCAGGTAAATGGATGGAGCTGCAGTATATAATGCTAAGTGAAGTTAGCTAATCCCAAAACCCAAATGCTGAATGTTTTCTCTGATATAAGGATCCGAAGGGGATTGTGGGGGAGGAGCATGGGTGAATTAGATGAGCTCTAGATAGAGCAAAGGGGAGGCAGGGGAAGGGAGTGGGTATGGGGGTAGGAAAGATGGTAGGAAAGATGGTGGAATGAGATAGAACTCATGACCCTAGGTACATGTATGAAGACACGAATGGTGTGACTCTACTTTGTGTACAATCAGAGATATGAAAAATTGTGCTCTGTATATATAATATGAATTGTAATGCATTCTGCTGCCATATATAACAAATTAGAATAAAAAAGAAAAAAATGTGCAAAATCATTGCATTAAAAACTAAAAACATTATCAAAGCCTAAATGAATGGAAAGACATAGCATATTAATGGAGTAAACACTTAAATTAATAAATTTAAGAACTGGAATCCATATTATTAGTTTAAAGTAAGCAAGTCAATTCTCCCCAGATTGATTTATAGATTCAATACAATCCCAATTAAAGATACTAGGATGTTTATTTTGCAAAAAAAATTTTTAGTTGTAAATTTTATTTAGAAATACAAAAGGCCAAGAATATTGCAGAAAACATTGAAGAAGGAGGGGGAAAACACAGAAGAGCTTACTCCAGTAGACAAAATTTATTGTAAAACTACAGTAATTAATAGATTATTGTTTGTCTTCAAGGGTAACTAAGTATTCTTGAGAAACAGAGCAGAATCTGCATCAGTCCTGCACTTATGGATGCTATAGACAGGGCCTCGCTAAATTGCTGAGGCTGGCTTTCAACTTGTGATTCTCTTGCCTCAGCCTCCCAAGCTGCTGAGAATACAGGTGTGCACCCCCATGCGAGCCCAGCTCTTCTCTATGTACATTCAACTTCGATAAATTACTTGAGATAATTTATTGATGTGTTCATTCCATAAATATTTTTAAGCATCTAGAGTGTACTTGTCACTGTAGTAAGCCCTGAGGATGTGAGATCAAAATAGACCTTCTTTATGATACTTGCATAGCAGGAGAACAAGACTGTTAAACACAGCATGGTGAGAATTCATTGGGGGTGCCCAGGGGTAGAGGATCATGGAAGGTTTCTAGGAGAAAGTGATGACTGAGATAGAGGGAAGAACAGAAATGGGAAGTGTCAAGATTAGTGGGGGAGAGTGTATAAAACCATTTCTTGCAGAAGAATGGTCTGTAAGGGAATCCTACATAGGACGGGATTCAAGGAGAGCAGGAAGAAGCTGGTCACAGTCCAAATGGCAGCAATCTGTGCTGTAGGACGAGCAGTGAGGATGTACAGAAAGAGGTGGATTTGAAGGAGAATTTTCTAGGCAGAATGAAGAGTTTATTCATTGTTGATGGGATGTGACCACAGAGGCACAAAGAGGAATTAAGGATGACTTCCAGATATCTGAGAGAAATAAATGTATCATAACCAGAAGAATCAGAGGGACAGAAACAAGTTAGGGTAAGAGAAGAGTGTTGATAAAATTTCCCTCTTTTGATATGTCTAGTTGAGATGTCTGTGGGACATCGAAGAGGAGATCAAGCAGGTAGTTAAAACAAGTAAACTCTTGTTTACTTGTTGAATCCCACCTGGAACTACACATTTTGAGGTCACTAACATAAATGTGGATATTTAAGGCATGAAAATGAATGATGTCTGTATGATAAATACCCAAGTAAGAAAAAGGCCTAGGATAAACCCTAAGGCAGGGAAAAGGAACTTACAAAGAATTCTAAAAAGCACCCATAAAAAAAGAGGAAGAAACAGGGTGAGTGTGGTGTCACAGCTGCTAAGGAAACCAACTACTTCAAGGAGGGGAATTTTAATAGCATCAGAAGCTTCTGAGAAGTGAGAGATGAGGAGGTCCACCCAGAAGGAGGCCTTCCATGACCTTGGCAAAAAGCAGCTTGGAGGAATGGTGAGGGTGCCCAGTGGTGAAGGGGCAATGGTTGTGATTTTAGAGGAGGAAGTATAGCTGCAGTGGGGTCAGAGTGTCATTCCTGAAAGCTGAGCCAAATCTCCCAAGTTGACATGGTAGGACTCCCTCTGCCTGCTGGCTTTCAGCCCCTACCTCTCTCTCCATGCTCTCACAGTCCATTGAAAGAAAAATTGGTGGCAGTAGCCTCTAACATCCAGATTTGGTGATGTGCTTCCTTGATATCTTTCACAGTTTATCCTTCCATTCTGCCTCAACAGACACAGGTCTCACGTGGCTCGTGAGTCCTTAGGAGAGGTCTCCCTGCTGGCTTCCCTCATGCTAGTCTTGCTTGTTTTCAATCTGCTTTTCACACACCAAACCACTATCAACTTCTAGCAGGAGCCAGGCACAATGGCACACCCCTGTAATCCCAGCATCTCAAGAGGCTGAGGCAGGAGGACTGCAAGTTAGAAATCAGCCTCAGCAACGCAGTGAGACTTTGTTTCAAATTAAAACACAAAAAGGGGCTGGAAATGTAGTGCAAGGTAGAGCACCTCTGGATTCAATCTCTAGTACCAAAAAAAAAAAAAGTTTAAAATGCAAGTAGGATCATCTTTTCCCTAAGTGATGCTCCATCCTGTATAAGACATAGTGCAAATTCCTTAATACACCTGCTAAGCTTTCCCAGTCTGGTCCCTTTCTCCATGTGTTTGGAAGAATTTTTAGTTATCTTTCAAGATCTACCTCAACCACATTGTTTTAGTTCAGCTTTTTTCACTGCTGTGATTGAAAGATCTGACCAGAACAATTGTAGAGGAGGAAAAGTTTAATTGAGGGCTCATGGTTTCAGAGGTCTTAGTTCATAGAAGACCAGCTCCATTCCCCGGGGCTTGAGGTGAGGCTGAACATCATGGCGGAAGAGTGTGGCAGAGGGAAGCAGTTAACATGGTGATGAAGAAGGAGAGAGAGAGAGAGAGAGAGAGAGAGAGAGAGAGAGAGAGAGAGAGAGAGAGAGAGAGAGAGAGAGACTCTACTCACTAGATACAAATACACATCCCATAGCCATGCCCCCAATGAACCATTTTCTCCAGCCACAACCCACCAGCCTTCACTTACTACTCAATTAATCTTATCAGGGATTAATTCACTGATTAGGTTAAGGATAGAGTCCAAACTTTTCTCCTCTAAACTTTCTTGCATTGTCTCACACGTGAGCTTTTGGGGACACTTCACATCCAAACCATGACACAGATCTTTCTTCGTAATGTTTTCCCCTAATCCTATGCTGTCCACTTGTGTTCACATATTTTCTTCCTTCTCATTTATTTTTATCATTATTTTTGTTACTCTTTGGTGAACACATCCTTTATAGTAGTCCAAGCTTACCTTTCACAGGGGCTTTAACTTTCTTTTCTTTTTCGGGAGTTCTGGGGATTGAATCCAGGGTCTCACGCGTGCTAAGCAAGTGCTCTACTTACTGAGTGACATCCCCAGCTAGCTATGACTTTCTGTAATGCAAAAAAAAAAGGCAAGTACTCATCTTTCTGTTTCTTGTACTCATGACAGTGCCCAGCATGGAACATAAACCTTCAATCAGCATTACTGACATTCCTGATGCCTTACCAACATTAAAGTAGGTCTGTCAAGGGAGAAAGGAAGCATCTCTCTGTAATGATATTACATTTATGGGATGTTCTAGGGCTTCAATGAAGAAGAAAGAACTCCTTCCACAGCAGGGTTGGGTCTTTTGTTCAAGTTCATCTGTCAAATACAGACAGTCCCCAAGGTATGATGGTTCAACTTACCAGTTTTCAACTTGACAATGATACAAAAGCAATAGGCATTCAATAGAAACCCCACATTTAAAATTTTGAATATTAGTTTACCAGGCTAGCAATAATGTGGAACTATCCTGTCTTGGATATTGGGCAGTGGCCGCCAGGACTCTGTACCTCCCAGTCAGTCATGTGATCACAAGGGGGAAATAATTGCTAAGGTAGGGTATTAGGTAGATGAGGAGAAGTCAATGCACTGTCAATTTAAGGTATTTTCAAATTCTAATAAATTCATCAGGATGTGATCCATTGTAAGTGGAGGAGCATCTATGTATTTCTTGCCATTTTAGGAACTTCTGGAGATTATGCTCAACCAAAATTTCCCTGATGAATATGATATACTTTATTGCAAAGCAGACCAACCCATACCCAAATCAATCATGATTTTTTTGGGGGGGGAGGGAGGGTACTGGGGACTGAGTCCAGAGCTCTTTACCACAGAGCTACATCCCTAGTCTTATTAATTTTTTAAAAAAATTTTGAAACAGAGTCTTGCTAAATTGCTCAAGGCCGCGCTAAGTTGCTGAGGTTGGCTTTGAACTTGTGATCCTCCTGCCTCAGCTTCCCAAGTTGCTGGGATTATAGGCATGCACCATTATGCCTGGCTCAATTAGGATTTTAAGTCCAATTGACTCATTGAGAATTCTGGCCCAGAGACCCAGACGTGTGAGAATACCCACAGTTGGGTATGAAGGGGACGCCTGACTGCCTCCCTACCCAATGATCGAATGTGGTATATGGCTCTGGGAACAAAAGCCCCTGTAGCACAAATGAAGCCAGCCTAGGTAAAACCAATAAGCAAGGATTCTTCCAGATTCACCTGTCTTTTACCCTTTCCCCAATTTTATGACATTTTTTTCTGCCCTTATTCCATACACACCTGCTTTTTTATACTTGTTTAAAACTGGCGTAAAGAATTTTTTCTTGGTCCTAAGAAAAAAAGAGTTACATTTTTGATCAGTCTGGATTGCTTTTTTTTTTTTTTCTTTTTTAAATATTTTATTTATTTTTTTATTTTTTATTTTTTTTTAATTTTTAATTTTTTTTTATTGGTTGTTCACAACATTACAAAGCTCTTGACATATCATATTTCATACATTAGATTGAAGTGGGTTATGAACTCCCAATTTTAGTCTGGATTGCTTTTAAAGTCCCCCACTACTATCCATTGAAGTTTAATTCTTGAATGTGACGAGCAAAGAAGATATTTCATGTAAGTATCCTTTTATTTTTAATTTTTTCAAGTCAGTTAGGCACGATTGAGTTCCCATTGACTAAATCAGTCCTAATATATGTCACTGAAGATCCTTTTTAATAGGTCAGATTATAGTAATTGTTCTTGTTAAATGTGATTTCCACTTCATTTTATGTTACACTTAATTTTTTAATGGGTTTTAAGGGAAAATCTGACAAGGTCTAATTTGATCATTTCTATAGATCAATTATTTGAAACACAATAACTTGTCTTTTAAAATGATAGCAGTTATTTTTGTCTCTGTTGTTTTTCACAATTTTACTTTTGAATGAACTAGAAACATCTTCACATACATGGGTCATGTATCCCACATTTTTGTGCCTTTCCTTCTCGAAGGCAATAAAGATTCTGGAGGAAGAGGGTAAAAAACCCACCAATACCCATCAGTGAGTATCAGAGAGGGACCAGTCATCGAAGGCAAGGCCCTTTCTCTTTTGATAACCAAAATGGCATGTATTTTACTCACCCACTCTGTCTAGCAGGTGGGGTTCTCCTTCCTGCTGTGTGGAAGGACCAGAAACTTGGGGACAGGATCAAACTCTGAAGATGTACAGAACATGGTTATTTACTTGCTTAACTGGCTAAGTTCACTTCCTGTATAGTGCAGGGTTCAGAGAGTGAATTGCTCTTTACCTGGCTACAACTCTGCTTTGTCATCCCCTGGATTCCTACATTCCAGTCTGATTTTGGTGAAGCCATGCCTCTAAATCAAGGGTGTCATCTACTGAATTACTTGGTACCTACCAACTGACTTTTGCTATAATAACTTCTTTGAGTGGTAGCACTGAGACTTGAAATAAAAGGTGTGATTTAAAATCATGTGCTGCTCCAGAGTCACCTAAGAGCCCCTCAGCAAGGTCATGGGGCACAGTAGGTCTTAAAGTCTGGGGCATCCACCAAAAAACTGCTCTCTCTCGGTAGATGTAGCAATGCAGAATTTCCAGTGTGGAAAAAAAAAAAAAAAGCAAACAAAAAAGAAAAAAATCACTCTGGAGCGTGGAGCTTCCAAATTTACTTTGGAGAATTCTCATTCAAAGTCTCAGCCTAATGACTTGTGAGATTGGAGAAAAATGAAGGAAATGTAGCATATATTTGCAAGGCTACCTACCACAACTCAAGCAAGTGTTTTATTCTATCAGAAAAAAAGGAATGGCTGCTGTGTTCTTGAGAAATCTAATTTGTTCAGTAACAAATCATCCTAGAAAAATGACAACTCATGCTCAAAATGTCACAAGACTAGCTGTGGAGTATTCCTGAATTGAATCATTTATTCAATAATATTGACTGTCACCTAGAGGTTATAGTCCAAAGGCAAATATCACATTATGCAAGATTTTTTTTGTCTGTAGTACATACATCATGCTCAAAAGGAAACCAGATTAAAGCAAAAAATAAAAACTATTTGAGTGCCTTTCTGGACCCTTGAAAATGGCAAAATGCTTCTCGTGTTCAGGTTAGCATTCCAAGATGATGTCTCTTAGCTTCCTGCCAGAGGCGAAACCACAGTCACTCCTTTCAAAGACTTATCTAGTCCTCTGTTAGAACAATTTATAGTTTCCAATGACAGGTGTAAATGAGAAATGTCTTGCCACAGTATGGTGTCCAGTTAGGTGAAAACCACACCTTCCCATTTTCTCTTCTCTTTCCTCTGCCCTGCACCACAGAAATAAGAATACTTCTGATAAAGAATCTGGCACAGGGAGTAAAATGATATACTGGAACCCAAGCCCATATGCAAATACTATTAAATAGTTATTTGTATGTAGTCCAAGGGTGGGGCCAGAAAAGTTCAGAGGTGCATTTTTATGGGGTCTTTGCCCCATTTCTTCCAGTAACATAAAAGTAAAATATGATATGAAGTGGAAATTAATAAAAGAAAACAGTCTATAAAATATAAAATTACATGAGAATTAACTTTTATGTTCAGTGCCTTTTCAACTCTATGCTTTCTGTATGGCATAGAGAGGTGGGGGTATGGAAAGTGGGTGAGAAGTGAACTAGCCTACTAAATAAAACTCCCTAAAAACCTAAGGATATGTTGGTTGCATTTTTATACACTAACAATGAATGTTCTAAAAGGAAATTAGGAAAACATTTCCAATTACAAAAGCATCAAAAATAAAATCTTGAAATAATAACGAAGGAGGAAGAAGATGTATGTGTCAAAAACTATAAAACAATGCTGAAAGAAATCAAAGACACACAAAAATGGAAAGGCATGCTGAGTTCATGGATTAGAAGATATTATTGTTAAAATGCCTGTGCTAATCCAAATGACCTATAGATTCAATGTAATCCCTATAAAACTCTCAGTGATACTTTTGTAGCAATAGAAAAATCCATTCTAAAATGCACATGGAATCATTAAATACCCCAAATAGCAAAAAAATTTAAAAAATATTGAAAAGAAAGAAAAAAGTTGGAGTTCCAATACTTCTTGATTTCAAAACTTAATATAAAGCAACGGTAATCAAGGCAATAAGGTATTGGTGTGAAAAAGATACAGAGACCATTGGAATAGAATAGAGAGTCCAGAAAGAAACTCTCATATATACAGTCAAATGATTTCTAGCAAAGGTGCCACACTCAGGTGGCACATTCAAGAGACAGTCCTTACAACAAATGATATTGGGAAAACTAGATAGCCATATGAAAGACTGAAGTTAGACCCTTACTTTATACCATGAATAACAATTAACTCAAGTGGATTAGATGTAAACATAAAAGCTGAAATTATAGAACTCTTAGAAGAAAATATAAGAGAAACGCATAATTGCATTAGATTTGGTGACAAATTCTTGGATAAGATATCAAAAGCATAGGCAACAAAACAAAAAGCAGATGAAATTGGCTACATCAAAATCAAAACAAAAAAAAAACAAAGCCATTTGTGCTTCAAAAGGCATTATCAATAGAATGAACAGAAAGAAAAAGGGAAAATATTTGCAAATCATGAGTTTGATAAGAGGTTAGTATCCAGAATATATAAAGATCTCCCACAATTCTAACATTCTAGTTTAAAAATGAGTAAAGGACATGAATAGATACTTCTCCAATGAGCTATACAAATAATATGTACATAAAAAGAGACTCAACATCACTAGACATTAGGGAAATGGAAATCAAAACTATCATGAGATTATCTTTTTATGCCCATTAAGATGAGTATCATTAACATGCACAATAGAAAGTAACAAGTATTGGTGAAGATGTGGAGAAGCTGGAACCCTTGTGCACTACTGCTGGAGATATAGAAAATGTGGGCATAATAAAAAACAATATAGTAGTTCCTTAAGAAACTAAAAATATAATTTTTAAATTCTAACACCTCTACTTTTGAGCTCATGAGAATTGAAATCAAGGTCTTGAATATATTCTTGTACACCCATGTTCAGAGCAGCATTAATCACAGTTGTCTAAGGTGCAAGAAACCCACGTGTCCATTGACAGATGAATGAATAAATAAAATATCATGCAATGGAAATTATCCAGCTTTAAAAAGGAAGGAGCTTCTGATATGCTAAGACATGTATGAACTATGAAGACATTAAGTGAAATGAGCCAGTCACAAAAGAACAAATATATAATATGACGCCATTTGCGTGATGCACCTAGAATGTCAAATCCATAGAAAGACAAATAGTGGTTGCCAGGAATCTTGGGAAGGAAAGAAGGAGGAATTATTGTTTAATGGGTAAAGCGTTTCATTTGGGATGATGAAAAAGTTCTGAAAATGGATAGTGGTGATGTTTTCCTATAATGGGAATATACCAATACCACTGCATTGAATACTGAAAAATGATTAAGAAAGCAAACATTATGTTACCTGTATTTTACCCAAATAAAAAAGTTACAGGCACTCTTACAAGAAGGATTTAGGATACAGCCATTTAAAGGTTATAAATAGTTGTGCATCCTCTCTGAAAAAGTAGCACAGGTTTTTTTTGTTAAGTAAGACATGAGTCACATTTGCCTTACAAGTAGAGGTATCAAAATTCTGACACTAAAGAATAAAAATAGTAAATCATAAAATCATTGACTTATTGGTTGATTCAATTTTTTACTTTTTTATCCTCGACTACTGGGGATTGAATCCAGAGCACAATCATGCTAGGCCAGTGCTCTACTGCTGAGCTATATCCCTAGCCTTTGACTCCTTCTTACATTATAAGAAAACATTGAGAAGTAGTCCTGCAAAATCTCCAGAATTGTGTGAAGTTCCAAGATAATTGGTAGCTAAAAGAAAAATGTAGCAACAGGAATAAAGGAATTTATGTCCAGGGAAAATATTCAGAAAGATTTTAGTTTGTATTGAAATATTTCTGGGAACATTACCTTCAAAGATTTATTCATAGATGCCCTGGGCCATTAAGAAAATGCATTCAGAGGTTAAAAAATAAAATAAAAACAGAAAAATGGTCCCTTTTATTATTTATTTAATGTATTTATTTAATGTATTTTCCTTCATAGTAACATTTACAATCTGTCATAGTGTATTTATATGTTTTCTTTAGCTTTTAACTCTCTACTATATATGCTCCATGAATATAGAGATTTTATTTGTTGAAATCATCAAGCACCTGTATTTAAAACAAAACCTGACGTATAGTAAATATTTAATTTGCTAACTGAGTGAATAAGTGACTTTTTATCCCCAAGAGTACCTAACTCTGCACCTCATGAATGGTATGTGCTCAATGCATACCTACTGATTTGATTATGCATTTAAAAGGAAATTGATGTTACTTGAGTTGCAAATTCATGATCTCAAGACTTTCCTTAGTGCCTCATGGAATATGTATTATATTTTACTTAAGATCCATGTAATAGTAGGAGAACAAATATTTTATGAAAATCTAAGAAAAAATGTTGCCAATTTGGCCACAACTCATTATCATGTAATGCACATGTTGTAAGCACCACGTGTAATATGCATCCTGCTTGCAGAGGGGTAGCATCATGAATGCAAAAGGTGAGCATCTTAGAATTTAAGAATCAGCGCATATGCTACAGAATTTTCCCTAAGATCTATTGCAATATGCCTCTTTCTCCATAGATATTTGGGGCTGAAAAGAATCCTAAGGGTCATTGGTCTAAATTTTCATGCAGCACTAAGGCAAACAAACTTTGTTCTTAGAATGATGGGGGTGAAATTAAAGTCCCCATAAACGTAGCAGCAGCTAAGAGGAAAATGCTGGAACTGAAATCTCCCTTCCTCACTCCTTCCTCCTGTACCAGGTTGCACTCACGTTCTTAAAAGAGAAGGAAGAAACAGAGAGGAAGGAGGGAGTGGGCATGCTCTTGATCAAATCTGACCTTTAAAGATCCATCCTGTATGCAATGACCAGTGGGGAGCAAAAGAGGACCCAAGGAGAACAGTTAGGGGGCTATTGGAGAGATCAAAAGAGGACTCATTGGAGATCAGTTAGGAGGCTATGCAGAAAGATGGAGAGCAGAGGAGGAGATGAGGAGAGGTACCAAAAACCAGGAGACCTTGCACAGGTAATTTGTGTTATGTGTTGCATCTTTAAATCTTTTTTTTAAAATTCCTTTAACATGGCTTGCAAAGATCTGCTATGATACACATCACTGTTTTCTCTTCTGTACCTCCCTCCCTCCCTCCCTCCTTCCCTCCCTCCCTCCCTCTCTTTCTCTTCTTCCTTCCTTCCTTCCTTCCTTCCTTCCTTCCTTCCTTCCTTCCTTCCTTCCTTCCTTCCTTCCTTCCTTTCTTTCTTTCTTTCTTTCTTTCTTTCTTTCTTGAAGTGAAAGTATTTATTCACATTTTCTTAGTGTCAGTTACTTCATGCCTCATTCATTACCTTATTTGTGCCTATTAATTATGCAGCATGGTGGGTTTCTTTGTGGTCTATTCATACATACATAAAAACATACTTGGCCAATTTCACACTCCAATTCCCTCCCCATCCTTCCATTTCCCCTCCTCTTAGCCTCCTTCTCTAACCAATGGTCTCCCTCCTACTTTCATTGTGTAGCTTCCTCATATGAAAGAAAGCAGAGTCTCTCTGACTTATTTTGTGCAACATTACCAACTCCAATTCTATTCATTTTCCTGCAAATGACATAATTTTGTTCTTTTTTTAAAAAAAATGTTTTTAGTTGAAGATGGACACAGTACCTTTATTTTGTTTATTTATTTATTTTATGTGGTGCTGAGGATCCAACCCAGTGTCTCATACATGCTAGGCAAGCGCTCTACCACTGAGCCACAACCCCAGCCCAATTTTGTTCTTCTTTATGGTTAAATAAAATTCCACTGTGTGTATACACCACATTTCTTCATGTAGTCATCTGCCAATGGTTCCATAATTTGTCTATTGTGACTTCTTCTGCAATAAACGGGTATCTACGTATCTCTAAAGTCTGCTGTTTGTCTCTGTTTTCTAAATTAACAAAAGCACACACTGAGAAACATTCCACTAGTTGTTTTTGTTTGCTTGTTTGTTTATTTGTTTTTGAGAGAGATGTCTAGACCATGCTACTTGCCAAAGGCTGGTTTGAACTTGTAAGCACAAATGATCCTCCTGCCTCACAGCCTCCCAAGTAACAGGACTAAAAGGAGTGTGCCACCACTCCTGGCCCAATAGTTTTTTTTTTCTTTTACTTTTTGGGTACCAGAGATTGAACTCAGGGGCACTCGACTACTGAGCCACACCTCCAGCCCTATTTTGTATTTTATGTAGATAGAGCCCCACTGAGTTGCGTAGCATCTTACTTTTGCTAAGGCTGGCTTTCAACTCACAATCCTCCTGCTTCAGCCTTCCAAGCTTCTGGGATTATAGGTGTGTCACTGCACTTGGCCCACAAGTTCTTTTTGGACTAAGAGTTTATTTTAATTAGCACAAACAATAAGGTTTCCATATTTCTGAAGATATTTAACATTTCACTATTTTTTAATTGACTTCTTAATGCCATAAAGGTATACTGCTTCTTAGAAGAGCCTAGCCTCAGGGGCACTGAGGGGAAGTAGAGGAACAGCATGTTTGGACTCTTAAATCTGTCCTTTGTGCCTGCCATGCTGCGGTCAGGAACAGGTTAGAGTCCCTTCTATACCGATCCCTGCAGCAGTGTCTGGTTGTGCTGTGAATTATCGATCTCTATTTTTTGATACTCTCTAAAGAATCAAGTGGAAGAAATAATGTACAATTCCCAGGTCCCTCATGAAAGGCAGGTGGAGGTGGCCTTGGAGTGCCTCCTCCATCACAGTGGCACATACCTTTGATCCCTTCTTCTTCAGCACACCCTCTCCTATTGTATTTTGTCCTTTGAATGGATTTAAAGATCAAGGGCATGCTGCATAAAGTGAAAAAATATCACACGTGTGTGTGTGTGTGTGTGTGTGTGTGTGTGTGTGTGTGAGTGTGTGTGTAATTTAAGGGCAGGACTTTGAAGGAGAAATGAATTACTAGAACAATTCCTCTTGAGTATTAAAACAAGGACAATTTGAGTCTTTGTAAAAATCACGTGTGGCTACAGGACATTCAGTAGGAAATGGGAAAGGCAAAGGCCATCCATTCTACTCTATTTCCATTGCCTGTGATTTCAGTGACATCTGATGAGGGGGTAAATTTCCCAAAACACAATAGAAACAAGTTGTATACCTGAAGGGTTCAAGTTGTGGATGGAGGAACAAAAGTCTTCAGTGGATCCTTTAGTTCTTTCTCAAAGCTCATTCCACAGAAGGGTTTGCTGGAGATCTCTCTCTGGGATTGCCTGCAGTTGGATTCTTTACTTTCTATTTTAAGATCTAGGTTTACCTCATTCGGCTCTACTTTGTCTCATTTAGGTTTCGATTTTTAATTGGTAAAGACTTTATATTGGAACATTACATTCCTTGTAAAAAAAATTTAAAAATTTGTTCTAATTGGTTATACATGATAGTAGAAGGCATTTTGACACATTGTATGCAAATGGAGCACAATTTCTCCTTCCTCTGTCTGAACATGGTGCAGAGTATAATCACCAGTAGTATAATCATACATGTAAATTCGGTAATAATGTCTGTCTCATTCCACTGTCTTTCCCATCTCCACAGCCCTTCCCCTCTTTCACTCTCCTCTGCACAATCCAGTTTCTTCATTATTCTCTACCCCTGCCCTCCCCTCCACTATGGATCAACATCTGCTTATCAGGGAACACATTCTACCTTTGGTTTGGGGGATTGGCTTTTTCACTTAGCATAATACTCTCTAGTTCCATCTATTTACTTGCAAATGCCATAATTTCATTTTTCTTCAAAGTCAAGTAATATTCCACTGTATATATGTACCACATTTTCTTTATCCATTCATCTGTTGAAGGGCACCTAGGTTGGTTCCATAATTTAGCTAGTGTGAATTGAGCTGCTAGAAACATTGATGTGACTGTGTCACCATAGTATGTAAATTTTTAAATCCTTGGGGTATAAACTAAAGAGTGGGATGGCTGGGCCAAACTTCCATTTCAAGTTTTCTGAGAAAACTCGATACTGCTTTCCATAGTGGTTGCACCAATTTGCAGTCCCACCAGAAATTTATGAGTGTACCTTTTCCCCCACATCCTCGCCAACACTTATTATTGCTTGTATTTTTGATAATTGCCATTCTAACTGGAGTGAGATAAAATCATAGAGTAGTTTTGATTTGCATTTCTCTAATTGCTAGAGATGATCAACATTTTTTCATGTTTGTGGAACAATAAATTCTACCTAGAAGTTTTTCATTATTGTTTTTGCTTTTGTTTTGGAAGGGGATTAGGTTCTTTGCTCTATAAGTAAAATCAGAGTTCCTCTGCTTCTTCTGGCAGCTAGCGTCTGTGTAAGCTGCAGACCACAGCCAAGAAAGCCCATTTTAGTGTTAGCAGCTAATCAAGGCAGGGGATGTCTGCCAGCATCAGCTCTGAGGATCTGCAGCTGGCAAAGTCAGCTTCTTCACCACTACTATCATTTGGCATGTTGCAGTTCTTAACGGCAGGCTATGCCCATTAGTGTCACAGCAGACTCCAGCAGCTCACCACCAATTTCTCCTTTCCAGGTTCTTGCATAGTGAATTCAAAGTATGAAATTCCACAGACGTGGAAGAGTGGATGTAAACAAGTAGGATTCATTCAAGTATAAAGAAGAGAAACAGAACTCTCCTAGGGCATGAGGGCAGGTTGACACTTGAGTGTGCTAATCTAGGGGTTTAGATAGCTCTTTGGTTAATGCTGTTGGTCTACATTTCTGCTAATCAGGTTTTGGGAAAGTACCAATGCATGTTAACCCTGCAATCTCCACTCAGATCTGCCCCCACTGCTATTTTCTCACTGGTTGTTCATTGGGCTGGGCCACCATGGGGCAACGGGTCAGTGCCCCTGGCTTACCTGGGACCTGGCTCACCATACCTCCAGCTCACACCAGCATGGTAGGTTCCATGTGGTCATGGTCCAGCCTGCCCAGGCCACTGCTCTGCTGTTCCATGACAAGGGCTTGGCTTCATAACCATCTGTTATGGGTTGAAGTTAGCAAGGCAGACTTTACTAGAGGGGAATTTCTACAGTGGGGTTTTATAGTAAGGGAGAGAAATTGAGCTCAGCTCTAAATGCAAGGAAAAGTAGGAATTTATACCCAAGGAGCAGGGTAGCTGTCAGTGGATGAACAGTTACTAAGTGGTAGGATAATTCTTTGCCAAGCCTACCTGACAAGATTCTTGCTGAAAACAGGCCAGCATGATCAACATCAGCTGGGGGATGGAGGAGAATAAAGAATTTGATCCAATAGTGAAGGTGATCAATGGGGAATTCTGGCTGAACTAACGTAGCAGGATTCTTGTTACAATTGGGCAATTCAAAGACAAACATGGAGTCCAAACATCAGAGCCTAGTTGAGAAGAGAGTTCAGAAGAGTCTGAGTAGAGTTTTGATCGAGGAAAGAATCATCATTCCAAAAAGATATCTTAAGATCCTCACTCCTAGTACCTGTGAACGTGACCTTATTTGGAAAGAATCATTACAAATGTGATGAGTTGAAATAAGGCCCTACTGGAGTAGGATGGTGCCTTAATCTACTATGGCCTGTGTCCTTTTAAGAAAATAAATGCAGATACAAAGAGAGAGAATACTATGTGACAAAGAAGGCAGAGATTGGAAGGGCTACAGCTGCAAGACAAGGAGTGCCAAGACAAGAATTGCAGAACAGCAGAAGCTGGAAGAGAACAGGAGAGAATCTCCACTACAAGTTTCAGAGGGAGTACAGTCCTGCAAATGCCTGGATTTCAGACTTTTAGACCTCAGAACTGTAAGACAATGGATTTCTGTTGTTTTAAGTCATACAACTTATAGTACTTATTAAGACAGCACTAATACACCATCCTTCTTTCCATCTCTCTGTCCCTGTGTTCATTCAATCAAGTGATATTTAGTAAGCAGCTGCTGTGTACAGATGTTCTTCTATCTGTAATAGTTACATCCTGATAAACCCTTCGTAAGTTGAATATTCTAACCCCAAAATGCATTTAATCTTCCAAACCTACAGAACACCCTCACTGACCACACAGTACCCTGTAGAGTGCTGGTTGCTTCCCTTCAGGTTCACAGAGTTGGTGGAGAACTGCAGTTTGCTGCTGTTGCCCAACATCATGAGAGAGGCTGGACAGTATGTTGCTAACTGGGAAAAGGTCCAAATTCAAAATTCCAAGTACAGATTCTATGAATATCCATTAGTTTTGCACTATCCTACAGTAAACAATTGTAACTCCAACTATCATCATTGAGGGACTGTCCTCTACAAGGCACTGTGTACAGTACCTATTGAGGAGATAGAGATGAGAATGGAAAGGGAGAGAAAAGGGAAATTGCATGGAAATGAAGGGAGACCCTCATTGCTATACCAAATTACATATAAGAGGTTGTGAGGGGAATGGGAAAATAAACAAGGAGAGAAATGAATTACAGTAGATGGGGTAGAGAGAGAAGATGGGAGGGGAGAGGAGGGGGGATAGTAGGGGATAGGAAAGGTAGCAGAATACAACAATTACTAATTGGGCATTATGTAAAATTGTGGATGTGTAACTGATGTGATTCTGCAATCTGCATTTGGGGTAAAAATTGGGAGTTCATAACCCACTTCAATCTAATGTATGAAATATGATATGTCAAGAGCTTTGTAATGTTGTGAACAACCAATAAAAAAAAGAAAAGAAAAGAAAAAAAGAAAAAGTGGAAAATAAAAAAAAAAATACAATGACAAGACCCCAGTCTATAAACCAGGAAGAATGCCCTCACTCACCATGAATCTGCCAGTGCCTTGATTAGACTTCCTGGTCTGCAGAACTAAATTATTATTATTTCTTATTCTTTATTAGAAAAAGAAATAAGAAATAAATTATTGTTTGAACTGAAAAAAAAAAAAAGAGAATGTCCCCATGTCTGGTCCTAAAGAGTGTTAATCTCAGGAGGCAAGGTACTGTGGGACACAGAGGAGGGACTTAGACTCCTTGGCGTGTGGAGATGGAGGTGGGCAGTGGTCCTGAAAGGCTCAGCAGAAAACAAACTTAACAAGTAGATGGAAAATAGCAGGGGGGGGGAATTGTATTTCTAGTTTAAAGACATAAAATGCAGTATTGAAAGAGATTTTGAGTTGATTTAATCTATCCTTACGCTATACATAAAGAAATTGATGCCTTCATGGGTTGTGACTCGTCCAATGAATCAGAGCTTATGGTGGAGCCAGGACAAGTATCAGGAGATTAGAACCCGCTGTGCATCCACAGGGTTTCACCTGCTCTGTCTTCCTCACCCCTCACCTCAGCACTCACTTTACAAACAAGGGAGCTTAAAGTCCAGAGAAAGGAAGTGATTTGCCCAAGGAAGAGGCCAGATCAAAGTCAGTCAGAGCTTCAAAGCCTCCCCTCCTGCGTTAGGCAACACACTCCAGATTTCAAAAATTCCTAATCCAATTTTCTTTCCACTCTATCATCTTGCCTTACAACAATTTATAAAACCCCAAATTAGAACTAGACAGTTTCCTGTAATGTAAATGAAAACTCCTTGAAAGAAATTAGAATTAAAAATGTAATCGTGCCTCTAGGCCCTACATCCTTTTAACAGAGTGTACTGTTCATAGATCACATGAATAATACAAGAATATTCATGTATTCATATAAATATTGAAATTAAATTACCATTCTTATTGTTGTGACACTCATCACGGATATGGATGAGGTTTATTTCTCTTTCAAATTTTAGAGAAAGAAAAACCTAATGAAAATTATTGTTCTACATTGGTGTTCAAAGTAGTTCTGATAATAAGATTATTCTCAGGAATATTTCCAAACAAATTTATTTCAAATGCATATTGATAGGCTTACCGTTCAGCAGAGCGATGACATTAAAAAGCAGAATAATATAAATGGTTAAAGATAAATGGTTTGAGAATGAGGCGGGGAACACCATTTAAAGAAGCCTTAAACCATAATCACAAGGACACAAAATTCAATATGGAAAGATTTCACTGAGGAGATATAGGTACGTATATTTTATAGAGGTCAAGAAGAACTCTAAACTATTCATCAAATATTGTCATCTCAGGGTAAGGGAATATTCACTGAAGCTTGAAGAAGCAAAACAAAAGATATTCTAATTTAATTGGCATAGAAACGACATGGATCATTGTCCCAGGAGGTAGTATTGTAGAAGCTGAAATTAGAAATAACTTTACCAAAGGACTAGGTAAATCAATGAGTCATAGACATATGAGCAGTTATTGGGATTTTTCACGGGGATAAGTCATTAGGTCCTAGGCTGCTATTGCAAAGTATTATAAGAAATTTGCCACTTCTTTTAAGTAATGTTAAATCTCAGATCATCTATTTTGGGCACTGGAGGTAGATGCTTATTGTCATACCCTGGTCTTTTCTTGCTATGGTCATTGTGGACCCTAGCAACAAGGTTGAGAAGTTTATAATGGTCCCTTTTCCCCCTTATCTATGAATAATATGGTCTAACACCTGCTGGTGGATACCTGAAATCTAGGATATTACTGGACCCTATATCTACTGTGTGTTTTCCTATACATACAAAGAAATTTCAATTTTTAAATTAGACACAGTAAGAGATTAACAATAATTCACCATAGATCTTAGTAATTTCAGCATACATTTTTTTATTTAATTGAACCGAGAACTTTCACATCTTCACTTAAAGGAAGCACTCTCAGCTTTTCTTTGGCATCTCTGAATTGCCAGCAGTATTGCTCTTGCACTTCAAGGCATATTAGGTACAATAAGGTTTACTTGAACACAAGAACTGCAATAACACAATAGCCAATCTGATAACCAAGATGGCTATTAAGTGACTACTGGACAGGTACATATATAGTGAGGCTGCATTGCACTAAGAGACGATTCATGTTCCAGGCACACAGATTGGAGTGGTGCAAGATTTCATCATGCTACTCAGAACAGGGGGTCACCTAAAACTTAAGAAATATTTCTGGAATTTTCCATTCAATATTTTCAGACCTCAATTGACCACGGGTGACTGAAACAATGGAAATCAAAACAGTGGATAACAGAGGAACATTGTACCAAAGTTTTGGGAAAGCAAATGGGAAGCACGTACGGAAAGCCTTGAAACATAAATGTCTATCTTAGGAAATCTTATTTAATATGCCTTATGTGCACCCTCAGTTGAAGACGTAGTACTTGTGATACTTTCAGGTCTGTTACCTGTGACCATTTTAACATCTACCAAATAGAGCTCACTTCACAGATACACACATCTATTGGAATCTATAGCCAAGAGAAGGAAACCTTAAGAAAAGAAAAGAAAACCCCTTTCTGGACCCGCTCAACACCTGCCTTTCTTGATTTAAGTTCCTGAAAACTAACCTTTTTCCTGTATCCCTGACATGGGGAATGGCCATACCTTCCAGAGCAAGGTAAGAGTTTCCCTTAGGGCTTTAGGATTTTCTTGGCAGACATTGACAAGCTATTGGGATAAAATACAGATATACAGGAAAGAGTCACACAGTCAGTATGGCTATGGTGCTGGGGTGCCTTGCATTGCAGGGAGAGTCTTATTTTCTCCCAACTTTCATGTGTTCAATAGAATCGAGCACTGAAACAAATCAACATGACTTTCCTAATGGATCATTTGTGAGTTTCTGGTCATAGAATTTGTCCCTACATTTATATTTCTTCACTAAAGTCTCATAGAAAATATAGGAGGTAGCTATAAAATACATAACTGATTTCCATTTCTGCATTACAGAAATCAAATTCTTTTAAAAAAATTTTTAAACTTTTTTTTAGAAGTAGTTGGACACAATACCTTTATTTATTTATTTGTTTGTTTGTTTGTTTATTTATTTATTTATTTTTATGTGGTGCTGAAGATCGAACCAAGGGCCTCGCACGTGCTAGACAAGTGCTGTACCGCTGAGCCATAATCCCAGACCCCAGAAATCAAATTCTTTATGTCTGTACCATATAATAAACCAGTTCTCTCATCTGTATCAAAAATGATTTTTCTGGGCTGGGTTTGTAGCTTAATGGTAGAGCACTTTCCTAGCATGTATGAGGCACTAGGTTCGATCCTCAGCACCACATGAAAATAAATAAATAAAAATAAAGATATTGTGTCCATCTACAACTAAAAAAATTTTTTTAAATGATTTTTATGATGTACCTTTGCTTTAGTGCTTTTGATTATGGTGTTCTTTTTTTAAGCAAAAGGTTTAAATATTCTATAGTTAAACAAAAATAAACTTGTGGGTTTTGGACTCCTTATTCTATTCCATGGATCTTTTTTCCATTCTTATACCAACATCATGTTGTTTTGATTACAGTGGTTCTGTTCTGTGCTAATTTACTGTCTGGGGCAGCATCTGTGAGGTGTACTGCTTAGATCTCCCTGGGGTGCAGTGATCCGACAGCCACATTGTGCTGCTAACGATTGACACGACAGAAGTATTAGGCATTGCCATTTCTGCCTGCATGAAACTCCTCGAGTGGCAATGTTTTTGCACCAGAGCTCAAAACTGGGCTAGTTAAGACACTGTCAGATGTGCACAGCAGTCAGGGGTCCTTGCTGTCTCTCTTTAAGCAGGCCTAAGATTTGATGAGGACTAAAGTTTCTCCCTGTCCAACAGTGCATCCTCCCTTTTTGTATTCTACAAGTATTACCTCTTCCCCCCTTCAATAAATCTTTTCCATTCCTAACTGTACCTCAGTGTCTGATTTCCAAGACTCAAGCTGCTGCCTAAGTAAACCTTCCAAGCCCTGCTTGATATTCTCTCTCTCTCTCTCTTTCTCTCTCTCTCTCCCCCTTTCCTCCTGGTCTTTTATTCTTCCATGTAAACATTATTAGAATATTACAGAATTGCATCTTCAAAAAAAATTGGGATCACAAATTGAGTTTTATTAAATTTGTGTACTCATTTGTGGGAAATGGACACAGTTTATAATCAGATTTAATTGTGTGTTTGTTGAATGTTTACTTCTGTTAAACTGTAAGCTAAGTGAGAACAGGTATTTGTTTATTTTGCTCACTAGTATATGCCCAATGTATACAAGTGGCTGGTGCGTACCATAGGTGTTTGCTGGATAAAAGAAATAACCAGTTCCTGATATGTATATCAGTACCTGGTATGTACTGTTATGCACTACAGGTGTTTGCTGGATAAAAACAAAATAACTATAAGTGTTTGCTGAATAGAAGAAATAATCAGTGCTTGGTATGTATGTCATACCTAGTATGTACTAGTATCTGCACAATAGGTATTTTCTGGATGAAAGAAATAACCAACATGGAAGGATCACTATTTTAAAATATTAATAAAAGTAGACATTATGTGGTCAGTAGAGTAACTGTTACTAATAAGATTCTTCAGTAAAAGAGTGACATAAATTCTAATTTTATTTTCCATGACCAATTAGGAATGATTTTATTTAAAAAAATTTCTTTTCAGGCATATTATCTGAACTGGGAATTCTTTTGTCCCTTCAAACAATATTTATAAATAGAAGTTAGATTCTTAGCCTATTCCACAGTGTATGCAACTGTTAGAACTACATTTTGGATTAAACAGGCTTTTGTGGAACTAATCCCTATTTGTAAGAGTGTTATACTGAGGATAAAAGCATTAACGAATTCAATTTGAAGTTGGGACATATCCTTCTTTCTCTCATCATCCCCACCACTTATAACAAGAGGAAAAGAAGCATCACATAGACAGCAATTCAAATTTCATGTCCCTTACTGAGTAGCCAAGTGTCCTTGCAGAATTTACCTTTACCTTTCTAAGCCTCATTTCTGTACTATCTACAGTAACAATGCCCTTGCCTTTCAGCACTGGTTGTTAATCAGATGAACATTCATCCAAATCTCCTGGAGATACCTTCTGCTTTATTTTTTTTTTGACCCCCAAAATAGAAGTGTCCCAGTTGGGGCCAACGTTGGGGCCCACCTACATGAATTTAAAAATATGCTCAGGTGTTCTCATGTCCTGACTCTTATCAGTCAGGAAGGTCTTGGTTTTGCTGTGGTAATAAGTAATTTTAAAAACTCTGATTTTCCTGTGGCTTATCACATGAAAGCTGACATCTTAATCATGTGACATATGTGTCCAGTGTGGGCTGTAATGGAAAAGAGGACTCTGCTCCATAATCATTCAGGGTCCAGAGTTGTAGAGGATTCAAGGCCTGGACCATTCCTATTACTGAAGCTAGGCAGCTCAGTGTTTGCCCTGGAGATGAGCATATTCTCATAGTCTTTTGGCTGCAACTATTCGTATGACCCTGTTCCCTGCAGGAGAACTGGAAAGCGTACACCTGTGTGTGCCCAGGAAATAGAGGAGGAGTCTATACTAGTGAGCACCAGTCATATCTGGATATTGTTAAGACCTCACTTCATTCTTTAATTAAATGAGACATCACAAGTAAGGTTATGAGTCTGCCGTCTAATATGGTAACCACTGCACACATAGGCCTAGTTAATTTAAATAAATTAAAACCAAATTAAATTTAGAGTGCATTTCCTCTGTGATAGCAGTCACATTTCACTCAAGACTTACATGTAGCTATGGCTACTATACTGCACAGCTTGGATATAAAAAGATTTCCCTTGCTGTGGAAAGTTTGATAGGGCAAGGCTGCTCTGTACAGCCAGTCTCAGTCTCCTTGCTCCTATTATGCCATATTTCTAGTGTCATAGCTACACACACAATGGTATGATTTAGATATGAGGTGTCCCAGAAAAGCTCATGTGTGAGACAATGCTAGAAAGTTTAGAGGTGAAATGATTGGGTCACGAGAGTTTTAACCTAATCAGCACATTAATCCCCTGATAGGGATTAACTTGGTAGTAACTATAGGCAGGTAGGGTTTGGCTGGAGGAGGTGGGTCCCAGGGGGTGTGCCTTTGGGGCATATGTTTTGTCTTCATTGAGCAGAGCTCTCTCTTTGCTTCATGGGTGTTGTGTTTACAGCTACTTTCTTCTGCCACACACTTCTGCCATGATGTCCTGCCTCACCTTGTACCCCAAGTAATGGAGCCAGCTGGGCTCTGAAACCATGAGCCCCGAAATATACTTTTCCTTCTTAATATTGTTCTTGCAAAATATTTTGGTCACAGCAATAAGAACAAAGCTGACTAGAACACACAGCCTCTGTGTCAATAGCAATGCTCTGACAGTAGTCCTAGCCATTTCTCTGTAGCTTTCCACAGGGAGGGACATTTGGACTCAGATGTTGGACATTCATAGGGTAGAGAATGTAGGGAAGAAGTGTATGATACATTTCAGGTTAGCAAAGCTAACAATAAAGGGATAGACCAGAGAAGAACAGATCTGCACAAACAGGGATGATGTGGAAGATTTGTGGGTCAAGAGGGGATTAAAAATAAGGGTCTCGTTATGATTAAATGAGAAAGCAGGGAGGACAGATTTTACATGTTCTTACAGATAGGAATCTTAAGCAGAATAAATAAGTGGACTAACTGGACTCCATCTCCATGGAAAACAGAATAAAAGAAGGGCTTAAATTTATGGATAAGAATTTAATTTTATACAGGGTAGAATGCATTAAGAGTGAAAAATAGCTAATTACAAATATGCGTCTATGGTATTGTACAATGGAAGCAGTTTTGTTATTTTGTAGTATAGAGAATATCATTTGGAAAGGTGGTGTCGATATTTACAGATGGGTTTTTCAATATCTTCACCAGTGCTGTGGTGATTTTGGAGGGGAGGGGGTCCTGACACACCCAGTGACCTATGATCCTCTAGTTGATTAGGACAGTCATTCTCACGTTGTGGTCCACAAACTCTAGGTTGTCCTTAGGTATTTTCAGGTCCAGCTATTTTCCTAATAACATCGAGACGTTCTTTATCCTTTTCACTGGGTTGACATCTCTATTGATCCCCAGAAAGCAATAGTGGGTCCAGGGCTGAATCTTTTAAACAAATCAAAGTAGTGGGACAAAATTGTTCTGTGTTCTTCAATGTGATGCACTTGTAATTTTTTTTAAATGCCAGTTTTACTAGGAATGTCCTTAAAGAAACACTAAAAATTATTATAATCAGGCATCATTTAAGGAAGGGGGCATGCTCTGAGAGGCATGTCCTTAGGCAATTTTGTCACTGTGTGATCATCCTAGAATATATTTACACATACCTACATGGTATGGGTTAATCACCCAATATGACCCTTCAATAAAATCAAGAGACAGTGACTATAAAAAATATGAGGTTGCTGTCAGCAAAACAGGTACATTGTCTTACAGTAAACTCATTTTTAAATAGGAATACATATTAATAATAAAAAGTATGGAGAGCAAATACATAAGCTAATGACATAGTTGTTCATTCTCATTGTCAGGTATTATAGACTGTACATATGTTCATATGTCTGGCAGCATAGGAGGTCTGTTGATACCACCATCTCCATAACATGTAAATAATTTGCCATGCTATGAGGTTATGGCAGCTGTGACATTTATGGGCAATAGGAACTTTTTAGCTTCATCATACTCTTATGGGACGACCCTTATATGTGTGATCTGTCGTTAGTTGACACATTACTGTGTGGCATATGACTATAATTTTATTCAATATTGACCTTTGACTTTTCAAAAACTATTCTGAAGGTGAAATTGGAAGAATGCAAAAAAGAAAAAAAAAATCCACTACTGCTGCATGGGAAAGCAAAAGTGTGGCCATTGAACTTGCAAGCTGACCTACCTGGTTTAATTTTTGGAATGTGATTAATTGAGAGACAAACAATAGTTTTTGGATTTGGGTTTATGGAAGACATTTTTTTAAGAATTTATTTTTAATATTTATTTTTTACATCTTTGTTTGTATGTGGTGCTGAGGATTGAACCTGGGCCGCACGCATGCCAGGCGAGCTCGCTACCACTTGAGCCACATCCCCAGCCCCCACTGGAAGACATTTTTTCAAAATTAAATGAGAAGAGTTTGTCTCCTCAAGGAAAAATATTTCAATCAAAATTACTTTTGCTAACATTAAAATTCAAGCTTTCATGTGAAAATTAGAGTGACAGGAAACATTTTTTCTATTGTTCCGCTTTCTAATATTTAAAGATTTTAGGCTATGGTGATATGAGTGGTTATTCTAATGAATGAATTTTCTTGTGTTATATAATGAAACGTGCAGTGCTTTAAAATCTGCAGAATCTAAAGAACCAAATGACCAATGCAGAATATTACAAATCACAAGTGTAAGACATGCCAATCTGTTATAATGTAAAAAGTATAAAAAGGTTGTCAATATGGTTTTGAATTCCACTTATGGAGTTTCAGTGTACTATCAAAGAATATCCAAAGTTTTGTGATGAATCCATCGAAATTCTAGTCCCTTCTCCACTACATATGCATGTGCTATGGTTTGAGCATGACCCTGTTCATGTGTTAAAAACTTAATCCCCAAAGCAACAGTGTTGAGAAGTGGGGCCTTTAAGAGGTGATAAGGAGCTGGGGTGGCACAGGCCTGTCATCCTGTGACTTGGGAGGCTGAGGCGAGAGGATTGTAAGTTCAAGGCCAGTTGTAGCAACTTAGCAAGACCCTGTCTCAAAATAAAAAGATAAAAAGGGCTGGAGATATGGCTTAGTGGGCCTTCATAAATGGATTAATAGTATTATCATGGGAGTGGTTTTCTTATTACAAGGAGGTGTGTTAGAAAGCAAGTGCACATTTCTCTTGCTCTTCCACCTTCTACCATGGGATGATGCAGCAAGAAGGCTCTGGCCAGATGTGAGACCCCTTGATCTTGGATTTTCCAGCCTCCAGACTGTTTTTTTTTATATAAATTATCCAGTCTTAGGTATTCTATATAGCATCACAAAATGGACTAAGACATTGTGTGAGACATGATTTCCTTCATATACTTCAACCAAAATAGCAAAGGGCAGCAGATATAAAAATCTAGCCATTTTTCTATTCGGTCAGACATTAAAGAGGCTTTCAAAATGTAAAAACAATCCTGATTTTTCCACTTTTTTTTTTAAAAAAACAGCTATTTTAATAAAAAGATTACTTATGATAATTGGTAATAGACTTATTTTTTTAAAATAAATATTTTAGCATTTCTCCATTTTAACTTCTAATAACACAAATATTGGTAGATGCAAATGACATAATACACCTCTCTATTATTTTAATAGCATGAAGAGGTCCTAATAGTGAAGTGTATGGTTTAGAACATACTCTGAACTTTACAACAGAACACCATGGACAGCTCCATCAGCTGATTCAATAGGACTAGAATTACCTTAGTGTATTCCTCAGCTTTCCTCAATTTTAGCGATAATTGAGATAATCAACCTAAATGGAGAAAATTCATTTTGACTCAGTTTCAGAGTTTCAGTCATGAGTGATTGGTCTAATTGCTTTGGGCCTATGGCAGCCCAGAACATCATGGTGGGAACATGTAGCCAATTACTCACAGTCTCCTTCAAAGGCACACATCCCGTGAACTTAAACCTCCCTCTAAGCGCCATCTCTTCAAGGTTCAAATATCCCCCAATAACACCAAGCTGAGAACCAAGCCTTTAACACATGGACCTTCGGGGGATATTCAAGATCCAAACGATAGCCCTAAGATCTAGTCCAGATGTAGAATTATAGAATTCCAAGTTCAGGTCACTCTTCAGACCTTAACTTGTTGCAGGCAATGAAGAAATATTTTAATATTATAGAAAAATATTTCAGAATTGAATGTAGGGAATATTTACTGCTATTGATCTGTTCATTAAGAGTATATTTAAAGAAGTCATTATTCAAAGTACCTCATTAAAGTGATCTAAATTAATTACCGGGATTATGTGCTAACATGTTATAGTGTTCAGAAGTATGAATAAAACATAAAAACATCTTGTTAAAAATATAGTCACTTAGAAACAGTTTTATAAAAACATACCAGAATTATGTGAATAAATGGATTAATTGCTCTTTAGATGCCATAAAAATGTTCCCAAGGGAAGTTTTCTTGTTATAAAAATTCCTCTATTCTACTAATTGTTATTTAAAATTTTTAAGTTCCTGACATTTATTTTTAGGAATTTGAGAAGAAATATGTACAGTGATTTGACAGGACAGTTGTTAAAGTCAGACAAAATAACAAAAGCATCTAAAAATAGTACCTGACTGAACCTTGTTCTTAACACTGTAGGCTGCTAAGCATTTGAAGTTATCTCTAGATTAGAATATGTTTTGCAATCATTCTGAATTATTTTTAAAAAGCAACACTATTTCATAACAACAGAATGTACTAATAACACTTTAAGCATTTTCACCATACTATTGTTGGATATATGCTATTTGTGTTCCCCCAAATTCATATGTGGAGATCTTAACACCTGAAGTAATCACATAAAGAGGTGTATCCTTTGGGAGGATTACATCATGAATGAGAGTGCCCAAAAAGGAGGCTCAAGAGATGTCCCACATCCTTTCCACCATGTGAGGTTACAGAAAAAAGATGGTTATCTATGAAGGAGGAAAAGGGGCCTCAGTAGACTCTGAATCTGCTGGTATCTGTATCTTGGACTTCTTAGGTTTAAAACTCATAAGATTCAAATTTCAATTGTTTTCAAGCTACCCAATCTGTGACATTTTGTTACAGCAGCTCAAATGGATTAATACAGTGATTATTACATGAATTTTTCTTTAAATTACTAAGTAAGCTGACCTTTGTGTCTAAAACAAGGGGAAAAAACCCCCTAACTTATGATAGTATTTATTATCTATGATGTTTTCATATACTGATATCATTATTAATTTTGGAGAATGGTAATATTTGTCAAATCACATTTATTTATGTAGCCAACAGAATGATATTAGCATGGATTATGTAAATACCTAAATATTGGCTTTTTACCAATTCCAACAATAAAGTTTCAATATTCAATAAAGATATGCAGTCTTTGGAAAAATATTACCAAACATATGATCTCATTTCCTTTTATTTACTGTGTTACTTTTGCAGAACTCCCTTTAGTCACTGGAAATAACATGGATATGATACAGAATTGAAGCTGTCACAATTCAATGGACATATTTCATCCATTGAATTCAAATGTGGTCTTGAATATTTACTAAACAATGTTCCCAATCACTCCCTGAAGTAGCAACATTAGTCAACTTTCCTCATTGTAGAGTGAAAACTAGAGTTAATAAGACGATCTGTATTTTTCACTTATAGTTTGTACATATTGCTATTCTAGATATATATTGAATCACATGACATCATCTCTATGTGTGTGAAACTTTGGTCTATTGAGCAGCAGATGAAAAACCCATAGAAGAACTAAAGAATTAGAAAAGACTTAACATTTTAAGTCATTTGATTGTGGCTGGAATTCTTACCAGGAAGAAATCAATTTGGACTGTTTGAAGTTGTTGAGTAAACTTTACAGAGCAGAGGAGTCTGAGTTCTGCAAATATTTATTGAATTAAAGTGTGATAGGACTTAGGAATTTAGAAATAGATATGATATCGTCTCTGACCACTAAAACCCTTCAGCTGGGCAGGGAGGAAGACATAGTAATTTTTTTTAACATATGCTGCATGGGTAACAGTAGAGAGTATTTCCTTTGGGTGGTTAGTTGTGGACATTTGGGCATGATGCTTTGAGCTGAGCCCTGAAGATTAAATAAAAATTAACCTGTTGAAGAAAATGGGACAGAGACTCTCTGCAGAGGGAGTGGCATGAATAATGTCATGGAGGTGTTGCATGACCTCCAGTACATGGAGAACAATAAATTACTTATTGCAGAATAAATTCAGGCAAAGAATTGGACCAAGTTCAAATCTTGCTGTGCAGATACATGACCATGGGCAATGGGTCAATAGCAACTGGGGTTAAGGCTGAGATGCATCCTGGCTTTGATCTGGTGGACCAAGGCTTTGGAAGACGATAATGTACTCCTGGTGTCCTAATCCCCCATATTAATCAGCTTTTCATTGCTTTAACCAAGAGAACTTAGAAGGACAACTTAGAGGAAGAAAAAGTCTATTTTGTGCTCGCAGTTGGAGATACCACCAGAAATTGTACCTCTGAATATTCCTGCATTAACATAGGAGATTTGGGGGGACACCTCATATCACCATAACACCACCTCCTTGACAGTTACACATATGGCACTCACATCTGTATATTATTCTATTTATCTCAGTCTTTGACTAAAATCCTAGACTATAGATCTTGCTGGTGTGAATAACAGAGACCACAAAGAGAAGGATCTGGAAAGGATTTTCTCTACGTGGCACTAGTGCACATGAGGGAAGGCAGGTAGAACTTCCTGAGTATGTGTTTTGCAGGGATAAGGACAGAGCTGTATATATGTCAGAATTATATATACTTGAATGAAAACTGATCTCAGGCTGTGACTCAAGAAAATCATCTAATAACATTGCAGCTTGAGAAATCTGATTTGGGTATTGGAACATGGGTACTTTGATCCAGGATCTCAGGGGTACATGCAAATTAAAAGCTGTAAGTAAAACATTTATAGGTCTCTATGTACTTTTGTGTCTCTGGATGCTGCAGAGAAGAACTCCCCAACTGGTACGCTCCACATGCACCAAAGGGTGTGTAGTGAAATATTGATTCATCTCTGGCCTAAATTATTGCAAAGGTAACTTAACTGTTACATAACTGTTCTCTCTGTTGCAGTGCTGACACTTTTATTATGTTGACTATGACAGAGAAGGTCTTCCTTTAAAACATAAAGACTAGTTTGCCATTACTTTGCTATCAACCCTGCACTGATTTCCCTTTTCACTCAGAAAGTCCTCATAGTGACCTGCAAGGCTCTGCATCATCTGACCTCTCTTATCATCTGATCTCATACTGTTGTCCACCCTGGATATTCCATATCATGTACAGTGGCCACCATGTTATCCAAGCTGGAAATATTACTGCCTTGGGCTTTGCACAGGCTTCTTCTGTCTGGGATGTTCTTCTCTTATGGAGCCACCACATCATGCCCTCCTCTTTTTTTCTAGACTTTTTCTAGACAAAGTCTTCCCTGACCATACTATTCAAAATTGGTCTATACTCAATATCTCCTGTGTATTCTTATTTTGGGGATGGGGTACCTGAAATTGAACTCAGGGACACTCAACCACTGAGCCACATCCCGGCCCTATTTTGTCTTTTATTTAGAGACAGGGTTTCACTGAGTTGCTGAGTGCCTCACTTTTGCTGAGGCTGGCTTTGAACTCACAATCCTCCTGCCTCAGTCTCCTGAGCCTCTGGGATTACAGGTGTGTATCACTGCACCTGGATTCTGTTTATTTATTTATTTTTAATTTTAAATATTTATTCTAATTTGTTATATATGACCACAGAATGCATTACAATTCATATTATACATTTAGAGCACAATTTTTGATATCTCTGGTTAAGTAGAGTTCACCATTTGTGGCTTCATACAGGTACTTAGGGTAATGATGTCCATCTCATTCCACCATCTTTTCTGCCCCCCATGCCCTCTCCTTTCCTCTCCCACCTCTTTGCCTTATCTAGTGTTCAAGTAATCCTCCAATGCTCCCCACTCCAACCCCATCATGAATCAACATACTTATATTAGAGAAAACTTTAAGCTTTGTTTTTTTTTGGGGGGGGATTGTCTAACTTCACTTAGCATTATATTCTTCAGCTCCATCCATTTACCTGCAAATGCCATGATTTTATTCACTTTTATTGCTGAGTAAAATTCCATTGTGTATATATGCCACATGTTTGTTATACATTCATCTATTGAAGGGCATCTAGGTTGGTTCCATAGTTTAACTATTGTGAATTGAGCTGCTGTAAACATTAATGTGGCAGCATTACTGTAGTATGCTGATTTTAAGTCCTTTGGGTATAAAGGAGTGGAATAGCTGGGTCAAATGGTGGTTCCATTCCCTGCTATCCAAGGACTCCCCATACTGATTTCCAGATTGACTGCACCAATTTACAGTCCCACCAGCAATGTATGAGTGTGCCTTTTTCCTCACATCCTTGCCAACACTTGTTGCTGTTTGTATTCTTAATAGCTCCCATTCTAACTGGAGTGAGATGATATCTAAGAGTGGTTTCAAGTTACATTTGTATAATTGCTAGAGATGTTGAATTTTTTATATATTTGTTGATTGATTGTATATCATCTTATGAGAAGGAACTGTTCAGGTCCTTGGCCCATTTATTGATTGGTTTATTTGTTTTTTGCTGTTAAGATATTTGAGTTCTTTATATACTCTAGAGATTAGTGCTCTATCTGATGTGCACATGGTAAAAATTTGCTCACAAAATATAGGCTCTCTATTCACTTCACTGATTGTTTCTTTTGCTGAGAAGAAGGTTTTTATTTTGAATCCATCCCATTTATTGATTCTTGATTTTAATTCTTGCGCTATAGGATCTTATTAAGGAAGTCGGGCCCTAATCCGATATGATGAAGTTTTGGGTCTACTTTTTCTTTTATTAGGCACAGGGTCTCTGGTTTAATTCCTAGGTCCTTGATCCACCTTGAGTTGAGTTTTGTGCATGGTGAGAGATAGGGGTTTAATTTCATTTTGTTGCATATGGATTTCCAGTTTTCCCTGCATCACTTGTTGAAGAGTCTACTTTTTCTCCAATGTATGTTTTTGGCACCTTTGTCTAATAAAAGATAATTCAGAATTATGTGGGTTAGTCTCTGTGTCTCTATTCTGTACCATTGATCTACAAGTCTATTTTGGTGCCAGTAATGTGCTGTTTTTGTTACTATTACTCTGTAGTACAGTTTAAGGTCTGGTATATTGATGGCACCTGCTTCACTCTTCTTGCTAAGGATTTGTTAGCTATTCTGGGTCTCTTATTTTTCCAGATGAATGTCATGACTTCTTTTTCTATTTCTATGAAAAATGCCATTGGGATTTTGATCAGACTTGCATTAAATTTGTATAGTGATTTTGATAGTATGGTCATTTTGACAATATTAATTCTGCCTATCCAAGAGCAAGGTAAATCTTTCCATCTTCTTTGACTTCTTTCTTTAGTGTTCTGTAGTTTTCTTTGTAGAGGTCTTTTACCTCTTTTGTTAGGTTGATTCAGAAGTATTTTTTTAGGCTACTATAAATGGGATAGTTTTCTTTTCAGAGGATTTGTCATGGATATACAGAAATGCATTTGATTGTGGGTGTTGATTTTATATCCTGCTACTTTGATGAATTCATTTACTAGTTCTAGAAATTTTCTGATGGAATATTTTGGGCATTCTAGGTATAAAATCATATAATCAACAAATAGTGCTAATTTGAATTCTTCTTTTCCTATCCGTATCCCTTTAATTTCTTTCATCTGTCTAGTTGATCTGGCTAGAATTTCAAGAACTATGTTAAATATTAGTGGTGTAAGAGGGCATCCCTTTCTTACTCCAGTTTTTAGAGGGAATGCTTTCAATTTTTCTTCATTTAGAATGGTGTTGGCCTGGGGCTTAGCATAGCAGCTTTTACAATGTTGAGATGTATTCCTGTTATCCCTAGTATTTCTAGTGTTTTGAAAATGAAGGGGTACTGTATTTTGTCAAATTCTTTTTCTGCATCTATTGAGATGACCATATGATTCTTACCTTTAAATCTATTGATGAATTACATTTATTGATTTCCATATGTTGAACCAACCTTGCATCTCTGGGATGAATCCCACTTGATCGTGGTGCACTATCTTTTTGATATGTTTTTGTATCCGATTTTTTATTGAGAATATTTTATTTTATTGAGAATATTTGATCTATGTTCATTAGAGATATTGGTCTGAAGTTTTCTTTCTTTGATGTGTCTTTGCCTGGTTTTGGAATCAGGGTGATATTGGCCTCACACAATGAGTTCAGAAGTGCTCCCTCTTTTTCTATTTCCTGAAAAAAATTGAAGAGTATTGGTATTAGTTCTTCTTTGAAGGTCTTGTAGAACTTGGTTGTGTATCCATCCAGTCCTGGGCTTTTCTTGGTTGGTAGGCTTTTGATGGCATCCTCTGTTTCCTTGCTTGAAATTGATTCAATTTGGACAAATCATGAGACTCCTAGAAATTTTTCAATGCCCTTGTTATTTTCTATTTTATTAGAGTTCAAGTTTTCAAAATAATTTCTAATTATCTTCTGTATTTATGTAGTGTCTGTTGTGATATTGCCTTTTACATCATGTATTTATTTCCTTTTTCATTAGTAACTTGAGTTTTCTCTCTCCTTCTTTTCATTAGTATGGCTAAGATTTTGTCGATTTTATTTATTTTTTCCAAGAACCAACCTTTTGTTTTGTCAATTTTTTCAATGGTTTCTGTTGTCTCAGTTTCACTGGTTTCAGCTCTGATTTTAATTATTTCCTCTCTTCTACTGCTTTTGGTGTTGGTTTGCTTTTCTTTTTCTAGGGCTTTGAGATGTAATATTAGGTCATTTATTTGTTAACTTTTTCTTCTTTTAAGGAATGAACTCCATGTAATGAACTTTCTCTTAGTACTGCCTTCATAGTGTCCCAGAGATTTCCATATGTTGTATCAGTGTTCTCATTTACCTCTAAGAATTTTTTAATCTTCTCCTCCATGTCTTTTGCAACCCATTGTTTATTCAATAACATATTATTTAGTTTTCAGGTGTTAGAGTAGCTTTTATTTTTTATTTTATCATTGATTTCTAATTTCATTTCATTATGATCTGATAGAATGCAGGGTAGTGTCTCTGCTTTTTTTGAATTTGCTAAGAGTTGCTTTGTGGCATAATATAGGGTCATTTTAGAGAAGGATCTATGTGCTATTGAACAAAAAGTGTATTCGCTCGTTGAAGGATAAAATATTTTATATATGTCAGTTAAATGTAAGTTACTGAATGTATTATTGAGTTCTATAGTTTCTTTGTTCAGCTTTCGTTTGGAAGATGTATCCAGTGGTGAAAGAGGTGTGTTAAAATCACCCAGAATTATTTTCCTGTGGTCTATTTGACTCTTGAACTTGAGAAGAATTTGCTTCATGAATGTAGGTGCCCCATTGTTTGGGGCATATATATTTATAATTATTATGTGGTTGTTGATGTATGGTTCTCTTGAACAGTATGAAATGACCTTCTTTATCCCTTTTGTTTAATTTTAGCTTGAAATCTGTCGTATTTGATATGAGGATGAAAACCCCTGCTTGCTTCCACAGTCCATGTGAGTGATATGATTTTTTCCAAACTTTCACCTTCAGTTTGTGGCTGTCTTTTCCTATGAGATAAACCTCTTGGAGACAGCATATTGTTGGGTCTTTTTTTTTTTTTTTTGATCCAATCTGCTAGTCCATGTCTTTTGATTGGTGAGTTTAGGCCATTAACATTCAGGGTTATTATTGAGACATGCTTTGTATTCCCAGACATTTTTGTTTATTTTTGGTATTTAAGTTGACTTGATTCCTCCTTTTATTAGTTTTTCCTTTAGTGTAATCCCTCCCCCTGCTGATTTTCATCACTGTTTTTAATTTCCTTTTTATGGAATATTTTGCCAAGGATGTTCTGTAATGCAGGTTTTCTAGCTGTAAATTCTTTTACCTTTTGTTTATCATGGAAAGTTTTTATTTTATCATTGAATCTAAAGCTTAATTTTTTATTTTATCATTGATTTCTATGATATCTTGGTTGGCATCCATTTTCTTTCAGATCTTGGTATATATTGTTTCAGGATCTTCTAACTTTCATGGTCTGAGTTGAAAAATCTGCATATAACATAATGGGTTTCCCCCATATATAATCTGATTCCTTTCTCTTATGGCTTTTAAAATTCTCTCTTTGTTCTGTGTGTAAGGCATTTTCATTATAATGTGACTTGGTGTGGATTTGTTATGATTTTGTACATTTGGCATCCTATAAGCCTCTTGAATTTGGTTTTCCAATTCATTCTTCATGTTTGGAAAATTTTCTGATATTATTTCATTGAATAGATTGATCATTCTTTTGGTTTGGAACTCTGTGCCTTCCTCTATCCCAAAAACCCTTCAATTTGGTCATTTTAATGCTATCCCATATTTCTTGTATGTTCTGCTCATGTTTTACCATCTTCAGTGTGTGATCTACATTATTTTCAAGATTATATATTTTGTCTGCATTGTCTGGGGTCCTGTCTTCCAAGTGGTCTAATCTGTTAATGATGCTTTCAATTGAACTTTTAATTTGGTTTATTGTGTCTTTCATTTTAAGGATTTCTGTTTGGTTTGCTTTTTTTAGACCTTCTATATCCCTATTGAAGTAATGTTTTGCTTCCTGTATTTGCGTATGTAGCTCTGTATCGAAATGATCTTTTGCTGCCTGCATTTGCTCTCTTATATCATCCTTTAGTTCACAGAATATTTCTTTTGTGGACACAATACCTTTATTTTATTTATTTATTTTTATGTGGTGCTGAGGATTGAACTTGGTGCCTCACACATGCTAGGTGAACACTCTACCATGGAGCCACAACCCTAGCCCCTCCCAGAACATGTTAATTATGTATATCCTGAACTCCTTCTCTGTAATTTCTTCTGCTGCACTGGCCCTAGATTCTAATAAGGTAGTATCTTGATTTGTTTGGGACACTTTTTTTCTTTGTCTTTTTCATGTTGTTCATGTGTCTTCCCTTATAGGGCCCCTTCAGGGTTCCAATACCTCTCCTTTGAAGGTCAGAACAATGTTAACAGATCCCAATACATACAATATACAACCTTCAACCTAATAGTTGCTATTAAGATGTTTACAGTTTGGTCACAATATACCCAAATGGTATATATCATTATCTGCAATGTAAACAGTAGGTTAGCAAATGGGTTTACAGTTTCCGATGGTAAACAAAGAACCAGGGGTGAGGTGTAGCAAGATATGCTGAGGAGGTAGGAGGTAAGGATATTGAGTTATTATATCTTAGAAAGTGTGAAAGAGGAATCTTAAGAAGAAGGTTGGAAGCAGGAGAAAAGAGAGGAAGTAATTTGGGGTAGACAAGTAAGTGGGGAGACAGTAGAGTACATAAAACAAACATAAATATTAAGAAAAATTAAAACTGTAAAAAATAGGAGAAAAAGAAAAAATGAATATACAGCACAACTGTAATATACTATTCAGACAACCCAGTCCTCAGTATCCTAATTCATGTAAAGTACTTGTTTTACCATATGTTGGATATGTGAGGGCAGGAGGATAGGGAGAGGAAAGAAAAACATTTTTTGAAGGAAGAAATAGAGATTGTTTTGGTTGGAGATCAGCATCTTTCCTGCCTCCCTTCTCATCCAAGAGTGGGGTTGTCGGTTCTTAGCTAGTATCTCTATCCACAGGATGGGATTACCAGGATGGGAGGGGTGGTCTTGGATGCGTGGCACCTGGAGGTGGGATGTGGCACCCACCAGTCCCAGTGGGAGACTGCATCTCAAGGATCTCCTTTGGGGCCTGCTCATGTGATGTGGTGACTGGTCTTATCTCCTAATCTCGCCTGTAGACCTCACAGTTCTGCCCTCTAAATGAGTCTCTAAAGTGTATCTCCCTCACCCTCTCTCTACTTCTTAATCAGAATCCTTTCTCTCTGGGGGTCTTGTGTGTTGTACTCTGGTAGCTGCACACTGTCATGGAGAGCTGTTTTGTATTGGGCAGTCACTGTGCTGTGTTAGCAGCTGCTGGGGATTGGGTGGGGCAGAATTAGAAACTATGGGTACCTGGCTAACTGGTGTTCTAAACTGATAGTTGCTCCACTATAGATGATGATGGAGGTGACCCAAGATGGAGGCAGCTTCTTTTAGCCATGGGGTGTCAGGTGGGGTCGGGGGAGCAGGGCGATGGCATTGTGCTATGTGTTCAGGGATGAGCTCTGTGGCATGTAGTGTTTCAGCTGTCAGCTGTCTTCAGAGTCTGTGCAATGTCCCCAGGTACAAGCAGGCCTCTGTGTGCATGGGAGACTATGGCAGTAGCTGCTGAGTCCCAAGATGGAGGTAACCGGGGGACCCCACATTGGTAGATGGGGGTCCACGCGGGAGAGTGGCAGCCAGAGTTTCTGCACATGGGTAGCGGCTGAGTGTTGTCCTTCGTGGGAGCAGCGTCTGGGTCCTACTAAGGCATTCATGAGACCTGCGTGGACCAGCAGTTGGGAGTCGGGAGTCCTACTCTAACACAGAGGCCTGGGGCCCTGCGCAGGTGTGATGGCTGTGATTCCTGCAAGGGAGCAGCTGTGTGTGTGTGTGTGGGGGGTCCTCTATCACCCTCAGAGAAGCAATGTCCCCCTAGTTAAGACCCGGGTCACGCAGCCACACAGAATGCTGCCTCCCTCTGCCCGCCATCTTGTATCTCCTGTTTATTTTTTTATATTTCTCTGTATAACTTATCTCTGTATAACTCATATTTCCCTTTACTGCCCTGTGCCATACTAAATATTTTACTTATTTATATTGTATATTTATCTTCCTTGACTAGAATGTAAACTCCACGGATTTAGGGAATTTTTTAAATTGTTTCCCTTATTAATGGGTGTATCATTAGTCCGTGGAGAAGAATTTGACATTAAAATAACTAATTAAAAAAATAACAGAAATCACTAACAGTTTTGATTGAATAAATAAATTTTGAAACAAATTCATTTAAAAAAGTTCAATTGGATTTAAAAATATATTAACATTACCTCTAGAATTAAAAAAAATACATTTGTCAATGTGAGAGCTATTGAAGGATTTAAATATATCAGCTGCCTTGTAAATTTTAAATGATGGTAAAATCATTGGTTTGTAAATTTTATTACCTGGTTGCTTGAAGGAAAGGTTCTCACCAGTGAAGATGATCAGAACGAAGAAATGGTCATTAAAATTTTTCATTTGGGAGTAATGTGGAACCATTTTAAGCACTAACTACAGATATTTAAAATATATATATGAAGAACATGTGAAGGTTACCAGTAACATTTGAAAAGATCTTATTTAAAAATCAGAATAAATTCTCCTAATTTACTGTCTTTACATTTTATCATCATTATATAAAGGAAAAGATTTTTCACAAAACAGATATCCTAAAATGGCAAAATCGGGTGTGCTACTAAGCAAAAAAGATCAGAAAGCAGTGTATCAAAGGGCTCACCATAAGCAAATGTCCCAAAGTGTGAGTATGGATGTTGTTTGGAGTGGCAGGAGCCCATGAGTCTACATTCTAGTGGGTGGAGTGAGTTGGGGAGTATCCAGTTTTTTTTAGTTGTAGTTGGAAACAATATCTTTATTTATTTATTTTTATGTGGTTCTGAGGATTGAACCCAGGGCCTCGCACGTGCTAGGCAAGGTCTCTACCACTGAGCCACAACCCCAGCCTGAGTCTCCAGTTTTGAAGCTGAAAAGGTAAGCCAGTTCTGACTGTGAGTGGTGTGGAATGACAAAATGAAGAATCTGGACTTTATGAAGATATAACAAGCTATGGCAAATGCTTTTTCTAAAATAACAGACCACATTTAGGGCACTTGCTATGCTTTGGATGTAATGTTCCCCAGAAGCTCACGTGTCAGACACTGCAGGAAGGTCCAGAGGAGAAATGATTGGATTGTAGGACTCTTGGCCCAATCACTGAATTATTCCCCTGATAGGAATTAACTGAGTGGTGACTGAGGTGGTGAGGTGTGGCTGGAGAAGGTGAAAATTGGGAGTGTGGCTTTAGGGTATATATTTGTATCTGACAAGTGGAGATCTCGCTCTGCTTTCTGATCATGGTGTGAGCTGCTTCGCTCTGCCACACTCTTTCTCCAAGACATTCAGCCTCCCCTCAAGTCCTGAGGAATGGAGCTGGCCTTCTATGGACTAAGAACTCTAAAACTGTGAGCCTTCAAATAAACTTTGCCTCTACAATTGTTCTGGTCAGATCTTTTAGTCACAGCAGTGAAAAAATGGAGTGTTTTAAAGGCCAATGATAATCAACATCTTTTAGAGGCATTTTTTTTTTGTGTGTAGAATATAGTTTTCTTTTCTTTATGCTTTCAGATTCAAGCCCAGAGCCTCTTCCTGCCGTGTTCCATACTGCACCACCTAGGACAAGAAAGCAACTTGATAGAGACAGGCCAAAAGGTGGATTTGAGGCTTCCCTGCAAAAAAAGCAGCCATGTGGCTTCATAGTCCAGCCCTGGAGCCAAGAGACTGAAGCAGCCCAGGCTAACCTCAACCCTGGTGATTAGACCCTTGAGGTTTACTGATGATCAGCTGCTGCCTGCCTGTGCCCTTCAAGGTATCATCAGAGCTGAGTGACACACCTTTACCAGTGGTCCAGAGCTGCCTTATAAATACCACCCTGGGAGTTGAGGCTCCTGCAAAAAGCCACCTTGAAGTGATCAGGGTGGCATTCTGGAAGTCTGAGCTTTACAAAAGTCCAGACATGGGTGGGAAGTGAGGCAGCACCCTTACATTTAGTCAGGACGCAACTGGCTCACTGTGCTTTAATCCCCAAATGGCTTGGACCATTAGCTGCACAATACTCAAGGACAATGCTTCTGAAATCCAACTAGGCAATACACCCCCAACTAAATTCAAACCTTTTGACAAAACTGTTGAAAGCAGAGCAAAATGATCCCCCAAATATGGCAATGTCTTGTAACAGTGCTGTAAATACAGTGAAGAGTCAGACGAATCTGGAAGCCTTTATATTTAGAACAAATGTGGTATTTGGGTGGCATAGGCAGGGAAAGAGCCTGGAGAGGCTCTAAAATCCAGTACTAGTGTCTTCTCTGAATCAGGCAAAGGATTTGATCTACTATTTGAACTTCCTAACATATGTAAAATTATATATCCTTAAAACAGCATAGTATGCTAAGTTTACATTTAGGATATAATTTGGAAAAGGCACACAAATTTCCTCAGTATAAATTTCCTCAGTATATATGGAATTGAAATGATCGATACACGATTTTGTAAATTGTGCATGCAAAATGAAGTTGGTGGGGGACACTTAAATTAATTTTAAGAAACAACGACAATAACAAGAAAGTCTATTGAGTGTTTGAGAGTCATCAGCTCCTACTCATTTCTAGAACAGACTGGATAATCCTTTTTCTCAGTCCGAATCATATTTGCTGTTACTCTCTTCTTTTTACCCAGTTGCAGTCGGGTAGATGGGTTTTACACCTTTTAGTAACAGTGCAGAACAAGTGCTTCCATTTTAATTTAATTTGCTGCATAAATCCACTGTTTCTCTTCTTGTGAGTTAATTCCCAGTGTTTTTGGCTGCTGTAATTGGAAACCACCGATTTTACCACAAGAGCAGGGTCTCTGAAAGATACATACTGCATACAAACAAAAGTCTGCATCCTGTGCAAGACTGCAAACTGTTTTTATTGATGAGAGACCTAACTAAAGTAGGGAAAGTTGAGCCTCATTAATACCGTTTGCTTTTGAAAAACAAGGCAAAATGTACTCTGTACTTCTGCACATTATTTCAGAAGGAGTAAGGATGTTTTACCTTTCTTTTTGTAATTCTTTGAAGTATGCTTCAGTTTTGCCAATTTCATTTTCATGAACATGTCCTAAATTTATTTCAACTGAGCCAGGACCTGGTACCTAGCTGGGATCTAGTATTGAAGAAGGGCAGGTCCAAGGGATTTGTAACTGAGAAAAATTTTGATGCAATTTTAGAAGTGAGAGTTAACATAATAAGTGAAGAATCAGAACAACTGAGCCGCAAAGACATTGGCATGAGGACAGTCACACACATTGTAACTTCGAGTATAAGTAACATTGTAATTTAGAGTATACTCATCCCTAGAAAATTACTGCCTTCACCTCCCATGAGCAACTTAAGTTATTCTTTACCCCTGGATGGGTCATATTTATTTAGTCAACCAGGTAGCTCACACTGCTCCTTATATGCCCTGCAAATTATGTTGATTTGTAGAAATGTTGAAATACAGAATATATGTTCCAAAACCCCAAATTACACAAAGGTTCTTGAGTCATTAGGTAAGCCCACAAAACCCTGCTTAACTCATAGCATCACTGCTGTGCAACCAAATATTACAGATGATGTAAGTCCTTACTACCATGTAGAACAGTATTTCTATGAAAAAATTCTGTTGAGAAATACCAGGAGCATGGTGTGCCCATCAAAAGGGAGGGGAGAGCTGTTTTGGTGCACCTGCTGAGCAGGAGTCAGGGAAATCCATTGTGGGGCAAAACCAGAATGGGGTGGTATGCATGTAGTGTCCCTTCAAGGGTTTGTTTAGCCTCTAGGCTTGGTGAGAAAGAGCCCTGCAAAAATTGAATAGTGTATACTTGGGAATGGGGGTGGAGGAAGCAGCTTATCCTTAACAAAGACATACTTTAGGGAGTGAGTGTCCCGACTGAAGGAATACTAGTTTACCAAGTTCCTGGCACTATTCAAATCACGAATCACATTTAATTAGTTCTCACAGCATACGAAATTCCCATTTGTATAGGTCAGAGCTGGTTAAATATTGTTATATTGACATGGTTTGAACGACCACTTTATGAATTTCCTTCCCTTACAGAGATGAAAGACATTAAGCAACTTTGTCCCACATCACAAAGCTAATGAGTGGCTGCAGGGGTCAAGTGTTCCTACAGGAACATGGAACATCGAGGGGGTGACTGAGGACACTGGGTGAAAGGCTGTTTCAAATAGGGCTAAAGGAAATCAACAAGAAAGGGGAAGCTCCCCAGAAAGCCATCCTAGAGACTGGTGGTGGCATCTTGGGACAGTGGTGGCATCTGAGGACAGTGGAAGCTGTGGGTTGAGGGATAAGTTGAGCAAAAGGAAGAGGAGCGGGGCCAGGGAGTAGTTACAAGTAACCACTCCTGGCACACGGCATTAGAAAAGGAACTTGCATTTTTCTTTTTTCATATCGAAAGGGCTGAAGTCAGGTGTTCATTCTTTTTAACATATTGTAACTGTCAAAAATTCTGTAGGAGCCATTCTGGGCTCAGCGGGCATTCCAAGGACTATTGCAATGGAATTGCAAGGAGGCATTAGTTCTGAGTCCTTAAACGACGTCCACTGATGGTCAACCTTTAAGAAGTACCCAGCTGGCCAGCCTGCTCAACTAGATTTCTGTTTCCTTTTCACCTCCCACTCTCCACTAGGGTATCCTCAGGAAGAAAGAGAATGACAAAGAAATAAGCTAATATCAGATTTTTTTTTTTTTAATTACCTATACTCAGAGCTGCAAGTTCCTGATGAGTCCCTGGATTTTTCCAGTTGAACTTGTCTTTCTTTTCAATTGTTTGAAAACTGAGCAAGAGCATCCCCACCAGCACAACACCAGTGACGACCAAGGCCAGCTGGCTTCCAAAGATGCTGCTGAAATCTGGGGAGACAGGAGGGGCACCATCATACTCCAGACCTGGTTATGTCCATCTCATTTTGCAGGAAACTCCCTCCCGCATCCCGCCTTAATCCAAGTTCTTTTGTTTCAATTTAAAAACTTCAAAATAAGTGAAAGTTCAAATACCTAACTTTTGCACGTGGACCACATTTCATACTCCACTTTCATGGAAGTCACTTGGCTCACAGGCTGTTACCTGTACTTTATTCCAAAAAAGCAATTTCCAAGCTCTGTGCTGAGGTCAGTTCTCATCCACATCCTCTTTCTGCACCTTCTGTGTCCAAAACACTTTGATGAGAAAGAGATCTTGAAATGTGGAAAGATTCTGAAAGGGTGTTCTGAATCATCAAAGCAGAAATTATGCCTGGTATTGGCATTCAGCCTATCACATAGTACTGTCGGTTTTTAAACATTGGTAACTCAAGTGTGAATAATCTGATGTAAACTAATCAGACAATTCCAAACATTTTTGGTGATGGAGAGTTTTTAATACAAAGAATTTCAATTTAATCCTATCTTTTTCAAAGAGTGCTATTTATTCTTGTGCTTGAAAAAGCTGCTGTGCTGTTTTATTTGTAAATTGTCTTATGTGAAAACATTGCCATTGGTACAATATAAATCTAGAATGACAAGCCTGGGAGAATGACTTACTTGGTGTGGAATCTTTCTGCAGGATATCCTAAGCCATGCCCCAAGCTGACTTTCGTTTTGTTTTGTTTCTCCCTTAAGATGGTGAGAGAGGAGGTTCCCCCTACCTTCAAGACCTTCCCCAAGTCACAGATGCCCTTGCTTTGCCTCCAGTACAACCTTGTATTTTTAGTCCTGTCTTCAGACTGGAAGACTCCGTGAGTTGTGATTAGAAGCTGAAGCCAGCACTCCTTGGTGGCACTCGGTCATCTGCACTGGCTTTCTTAACCCTCAGGACATTTTCCTTATAGCTCTGCTGTTTCCACCCAATGTCCATCTGGGTTAATATGCCCAATTACTGGAGCAAGAACAGATCTGTAATAGGTAGGTGTTGGAAAGCACAAAGTATCAGACCTGTGAACTACTCCCAGGGAGATGCTGTTTTCTGAGAGTTCTATTCCCACCTCACCATCTTGTTGGGGTTCAATGAAGTGAGTTACGAATTACTCATTCTCAGGTATTCTGTTATAGTAACACAAAGTGGGTTAAAAGAAGCTTTTACTCCTTGGGGCTCCCAATTCTCACACTACCATTTTATCTTTTATGATACTATATTGTACATTAGCTTCTTTGTCTAACCATATATCTCTTTATTTTTACTTACTTATTTATTTACATACATGACAATAGTGGAATGCATTACACTCATTATTACCCATTTATAGCACAATTTTTCGTAGCTCTGTATATAAAGTATGTTCACGCCAAATTATGCCATTATACATGTACTCTCTTTTTTTGCATTACAATTCTTAATACACATATGTACCACAATTTATCATATCTCTAAAAGATTTGAATTTGGTGTCAACATACATCTCTTTATAAGCATCTGAATCAGTGACCATGATTGATTTTCTTGCTGTATAGTTTAATTCAAGGCTTTTTGAAGAGCCTATGTTGACAGGTCTATTTTGGGTGATTACAATGAATGAATATTTTGAAGCACTTTTGGGGGGAGGCATCATTATAGTATTTTCTATGACAATTGGTGCCTCCTTGGAAACTTTCCACTTTCTGTCACTTAGGTTAGAAATGTCTATGAGGCGATGGCTGCTGTCCCCACAAGATACACATTCTTTTACTAGAATTGTAACTTCCATAGTGATTCCAATAACTACTGTTATTACAGTTGCTGCTCTTATCCTCCATCATCCTTGTTCTCTTAGTGTTCCTGGGAATCAACTCATTTGATCTTTCAGACTCCCAACATGTGGGGAGATAACAGTATTGTCGTTGGCAGGCACAGCAATTTAACTGCTCCTTGTGGCGACCTTCAGAATGCTGTCTCAATACATCTCTACAGCAATGTGTAAGTGGATGAGTCGATTTCCTTTTGTAGAAGAGAAAACTGAATCACAGTAGGTCAAGCGACTTGTCACCAAACTCTTCTTAGTCCTGAATCAAGCCTCTTTCCTTTAGGCCAGTGGTTCTCAAAGTGTATCTTTAGACAAGCAGCACGTAAGAGCTTGCCAGAAATGCCCACTCTCAGGCCTTGCACAAGGCTTACTGAATCAGCAATCTTAGAAATGGGGCCCAGAATTTTAACAAGCTCTCCAGGTACTTCTGATGCTCTCTTGGGTTTTAGGAACCACTTCACTAGACTTATGATTCTCTACACTGTCTGCATTGAGTCTGATTTGTGGAGTTATTAAAAATAGTAATGCCTGCCAGCCCAGCCCCCCCAAACCAATTAGTTATGAATCTTTGGAGTGATGATTAGGTCTTAGAATTACTTTAAAAATCCTCAGGTGAGTCTAACTTATAGCTAAGCTGAAGATCTGCTGCTCTGGATGATGCAGTCTGTGAATTCCTTCTGTTTGAGTCCCTGATGAGCATCTCCGGAAAAGGTATCCAACAGGAATGTAGACAAGCACACAGATTTTGGAATAAGTCCTATAAAATGTGTCATACAAATATAAATCCCTGTACAGAAAATCATAACTAATCTGCAAATATGTGTATGTCTATTTAGATAGACACCTCTTTCAGCAAGTGATGCAATAATCATGGGAACCTGCATATTCAGGTTTTGAATTCAGTGTACATTTATTGCATGCTCAATGTTGTCAGGACTGTGCTAGTCACACTTTAGATTCATTATTTTATTGGAGAAATTAAATTCTCACCATAGAAAAGCATGAAGCCCCTATCTAAGGTAGGTGCGCTTGTAACCATACATTTCTATTTTGTCCCTCTAAAAAGTAAAAATTGACATAGCTGCAGGGAAAGATCCTAGATATAGTCACTTGGGTCACTTGAATTACACCACAAGATAAAGATTTTGCAGTTTGTAAATGGAATTTTTGCAAGCTCAGGATTATTTCTTTCCTCAAACATAGCTGTTCCTGAGGTAACACAGTATGAGTTCTTGTATACAAATAAGGGATGCATAGTGTTGAGAAAGAAAAAAAAATGTTATTACATCAGACAAATAATTTACATGTTACAAAGAACTTCTCAATTTGTTCCAATTTCATCACATAGTTTCTTATGCAGTCAAAGGTATTTTTTTCCCCCTGTGGTGTGGTTATGGTCCCCCTGTTTTCAGTTCCCTTTTTCATTTCAAGTAATTAGGCTCAGAGTGTCCAGGTAAGTGGCCTAAGGTGACAGTGCTAGTAATTGGCAGGCACAGGATTGCTGACTTTGAAGGCTTTTTGTTTTTTGAGGTCAGTCTTGTTTAAACAGAGATAGGGCTAGTGATTGACAGCTTTACGTACAGGGAAGTGAAAGTTAAGCAAACTTAGACAAGCACATCTTTCATTTATACTTCAGTGACACTTAAAATTACTTTCACAGTACACTAAATAACACCCTTAAAAAGCAAATGCATTGCCTAAACCACTAATGTGCCTCTAGGGAGACGCTTATTCATCTGTAAAAACCTAGCACCAAGTATTACTATAAATAACTTTGTTATCTATAATAGAAACTCATCTATCACCATTCTAATTAGAAGGTGACTAAGGAAGTCAGTATTTAACAAAGGCATCTGTAACATTTGGTGACTAAAATAATGGCTTTGAAGATGCAGGGAAAAGTCAGTTTTCCAAATTTCTTCTCATATACATGTTTCTGACTCTCCAATATTCTGAGTTTCTAGACAAAATTACTGGTATTATTTCTTAAACTTATTTTTAAAAAAACAAAAAATAATAGTAATCGGAACTTTGGAAAAAGAAGAAAAGAGAAACTATGTTCTCTCGTTAACCAGAGAAAAATCAGTGCTATCATTCTGGCATTTTCCTAGGCATTCTCTGCACACAGGTAAATATTTTTAACTTATTAGAAACAAGGTGTACAAACATATTAGGATTATTTCATCTGTTAACACATTATGATTTTTTTTTCAAACAGAACATGTTAAATAATGTGTTAGGATTATTTCATTTATCAGGTCGGTATTCTGTCATTTTTGGTGGCTGTACACAGTATTTTATCTTACATAAAATTATCATAATTTATAGAATTCTCACTTTGTTGAATATTTAAACTGTTTACTCTTTCTGGTTTTTATGAGCATTGCTGAGCCGGTCATCCCATACATTAATTCCTGTGTACATTAATTCCTGTCTGTGCTTTCTTTAGGGAAAATTCCCACAGGTGTATTGGCTGAGTCAAGAACTTTGTATACATTTAAATCTGTATCTCTGTATCTATCCTACCCAAGACAAACTACCGACTTATATTCTTCCCAGCAATGTGGTTTAAGTGGCCTCTGCTTTGAATTGTCACCGAAGCTTATAATTAAAATTATCTTGGTCATCGAGGTATGATGGTGCACACCGTTAATACCCACCAAAGCTTATAATTAAAATTATCTTGATCAGACAGGTATGGTGGTGCACACCTTTAATCCCAATTACTTGGGAGGCTGAGGCAGGAGATCACAAGTCAGAGGTCAGGCTGGGCAACTGAGCAAGACCCTGTCTCAAAAAAATAGGGCCAGGGATATAGCTCAGTGGCACAGTGCTAGTGTAGCATGCAGACCCAGGGGACTGCAATTCCTACTGTAGGGAGCCATCCATGAAAAACACATGAGGATCTTCTCTTGGCATGAAGCCAGGGAGATTTAAGGTTTAACCTTGGGAACTCTCTGTAGCTCTCCTATGCAATAGATTGTCCAAGGTACATGACCATTATCTTCACTAAGAGAGGAATATCTCTCATGATTGATCTGGAAGTGGGCGTAACCTGTTGGGAACTGGACAGCTCACCTTTGACCTTTTTTAGAGAACATTCTATGGAAGGCTTTTGATGTCCTCTGATATCATTAAAGCAGGCACGGGCTCCATTTTGCCATAGTATAGAAGCTCTACCTGTATGATTGGCTATCCTGACCCGGCTTTTTGAGATTATTTTCTGTCTTGTGGTTCATTTTTTTTTTTTGGTCATTCTGCTTTTTTTAGCTTTTATTTCTCAGCCATCCCATTCCACCAAGGGGAACCCCATTCCCACCACCCACGCGGGATGCAGGCGAGACCCTAGAACTGAAAAGAAAAAGTCTTGATTAATTTGATTGTTAGAAAATTATACAGCATTAAGGCATACATTTCTTGTCTTCAGGGATCATTTAATTTCAGCATTATTCAGGGCAATGAATGAGCCTGAAATTCAGCTGAAAAGTATTCTGGCTTCTCCTCATTTTATGGGGTGCTCTAGAAATCCACACTCCCTTGGTAGATTAGCTAGTCCTTAAACGTGCATGAACCTGGCCTGTCTCTTACAGATCACATCTCAAAGAAACTGGAGAGGTTCTTGTGTGTTGTGTGCACACGTCTACATGTAATGCGTGTGTGTATTCAGAAGCCTCCCTATATTCCATTTTCAGATCCAAACAATATTTCCATGGGATTAAGGCAATTTCAAAGGGCCACCCTGTGAGCATCTTGAATTCCATGAACCTAAAGGATCCTTTGAGTCTCAACCTTCTGTGAGTTTTGAGCATTGCTAATAGCCTTATAATGAAGGGTCAGGGGAGAGAAAGGATCTCCTTCCTAGATGATTGTTCTCAATGTCATAGTTTAACTAGTATTGCAGAGCCCAGAATTCAATATTTGAGGATCCACTAGTCCAATTTCTTCATTTTATAAATTAGCAAACTAAGATTTAGAGCAGCTCTTTGTTCAAGATCACAAATCTAGTCAGTGCCGCTTCTAGTACCAGAACTTGTTTTCTAGTTCCAGTCTCTTCAATCAATTATGTATTTTTCCTCGTCAAAGAAAAAGACAAGAGCTTTTAAAATATAAGCATTTTTGAAATCACACGCAGGGCAGTGGAAAATGAGTGCACAGAGATTAAAGAATAGTAACATACTGAACATTCCTTTGCCTACCACTCTCAGATGGCCCTCCTTGGTCACAGCCCTCCCTTCCAGTCTTAGAAGTAACCACAATCCTCATTTTGGGTCAGTTACTTTTTGCTTTTATTGTGTTTTTTTTTTAAAACTATGCACATATCTTTCTCTAATCAAATATCATTTGGGCAGGTAGCACCAACCTAGCAGTTGGGGACTGCTAGGATAGGGGACTGACTGTGGCCACCTGGAAAGGACTTCAAAGTTAGGAAAGTTTCATAACCACGGTGATGGATTATTCTGCTTTCTGCAACTCCAGCTATTTGGATGATGCTCCATCTTGAAGATCCACTTTTATCTTTTTCCCACCTCTTTCATTTTATTGTTGTACTTTTTTAGGAGATTTTCTCAAGTTCCCATTCTACTGAATTTTTCATTTCTGCTATTATGTTTCAGTTTGCAAAAGCTCCTCTTTGTTCTCTGAATGTTTCTTTGTAGATTTCTGATCTTCAGTTTCAGATGGGGTATAATCTCTTATCTGAGGCTCTGATTGAGAGTTTTATTTCTTTTTCAATTCCGGGCACCGTCTGTTTTCTCCTCGGAGTTGTCTTGCATGGTAGAGGCTTTTCTTAAGATATATGCTCATGAAGAGCAGACTAAAAAGCCAGTTGGAACTAATGAGTATGCGACAGGGCTGGTCAACTCTGATCTCCAAAATGGAGACTTTGGGAAAGTGTATTGGGAATCCCAGTGTATTTTTTTTTCATTGTAGTAAAATATACTATAACATGTCAGCCATAAAGAGAATGCAATGATGGCATTTGTTGGTAAATGAATATTTAGAACTTAGAACATGCTAAGTGAAATCAGCCACACCCAGAAAATCAAGGATTTAATAATTTCTCTCATATGTAAATACTAGAGAAAAATATGGGGGGAGGAATAGGAGGGGATTAGATATTATAATGATAAAGGGAAGATATAATGGAGTAAAAGAAGGAGCTCAAGAGGGAGGAGGAGGGATGAGAAAGGGGAGGAAATCTGGAGTGAAATTAACAAAATAACAGTGAATTCCACCTTCATGTCTATGTATGATACACTGGTAAAAAAATAAATACATAACTGGGTGCAGTGATACATGCCTGTAATCCCAGAGACTTTGGAGGCTGAGGCCAGAGGATGGTGAGTTCAAAGCCAGCCCCAGCAACTTACAAAGGCTCCAAGCAACTCAGTGAGACTCCGTCTTTAAATAAAATATAAAAAAGGGGTGGGGATGTGGCTCAGTGGTTATTCACCCCTGAGTTCAATCCCCAGTACCAACAAACAAATAAATAAATAAATAATGAATGAATGAATGAAAGATTAGTAGACAAAGGAGAATAGGGAGAAAGGAGACAAGGGAGGAAATGAGGGGACACTGGTGACTAAAATGGAGTAAATAAAATTCCAGACATGTATGATTTTGTTAAAATGAGTCCACCTATTATGTATAACTGTCATGCTCTAATAAAAAATACTATAAATGAAATTTGCCATTTTTAACCATTTTTAAGTGTACACTTCAGTGACATCAAATACATTCATGATGATGTTGTACAACCAGTACCATAATCTATTTCCAAACCCTTTTAATAAAATCCAGAAGAGATTCACTAGCCAATAAGCAATAACTCTCCATTCCCTCCTCCTCCACCCCTGACAACCACTATTCTACCTTCCATCTCTATGAATTCGTCTACATTAGGTACCTCAGATAAGTGGAAGTATATCATACTTTTCCCCTTTGGTGCCAAGCTTATTTCACTTAGCATAATGTTTTCAAGGGTAATCCATGCTATAACGTTTATCATAACTTCATTATTTTCATGGCTAAATAATATTCCATCATTTATATCTGCTATGATTTATCAACTCCTCTGTTGATGGACACTTGGGTTGTTTCCATCATTTGGTTATGTGCAGATGCCTGTTATGGTTTGGATGTGAGGTGTCCCCCCAGAACTCAAGCATGAGACAATGCAAGAAGGTTCAGAGGAGAAATGATTAGGTTGTGAGGGTCTTAACCCAATCAGTGATTTAATCCTCTGTTAGGGATTAACTGAGTGGTAGGGTGTGGCTGGAGGAGGTGGGAATTAGGATGTGGCTTTGGGTGTATATTTGTATCTGACGAGTGGAGTCATTATCTCTGCTTCTTGATCTCCATGATATGAGCTGCTTCCCTCTGCCGCACACTCCACCATGATGTTTAGCCTTATCTGAGGCCCTGAGAAATGAAACCAGCCTTCTATGGACTAAGACTTCAAATAAACTTTTCCTCCTTTATAGTTGTTCTGGTCAGATCCTTTAGTCACAGCAGCGGAAAAGCTGATAGAAACAATGCTGCTGTGGACATTCTTCTACCAGTCAAGCTGGTGGAAGGATTGAGTTGACATTGGGGAATGTTGGAGGAAAAGAAAAATAGAAAGCTGGAAGATAGCACAACACACAGTGTCACGTTTAAGAATTTAGAATTGAATTTTAGGGAATGACTGAGGAAGTAATACTGAAGGATTTTTGGTTGTGCTATGAAGGTGCTTTTTTGATTGATTAGGAAAGTGAACAGCCTAAAGATTGAGAGGTGGTGTGTTGATGAATGAGTAGAATTTAGAGACCAGTGAGATAATGCAACAGCCCAGATGAGAGACGAAGTTATGGTTTAGTTATGAGGTTTCACCCAAAAGTTCATGTATGAGGCAATGCAAGAAGGGTCAAGGGTAAAATGATCAGTTATGAGAGTTGTAACCTCACCGGTGGATTAATCCACTTATATGGATTAACTGGGTGGTAACTACAGGCAGGTCGGGAGGGGCTGGCAGAAGTAGATCACTGGGGGTGAGACTCTGGGTTTGTTCTCAGTGAGTGCAGCTTGCTCTCTGCTTCCTGGTTGCCCATCTGCCCCATGGTCGGCCTCACTCAGACCCTGAGCTATGGAGTTGGCTAACCATGGTCTGAACTTCTAAAAACTGTGAGCCAAGCTTTTCCTTCTCTCAGTAATTATGGTTGGGTATTTTGGTCCCAACAACAAAAAGCCGACTAAAACAGATGATGAGGGATTACAGTAGAATGAAAAGAAAGTCAGATGTGAAGGCTCTTTCACACTGTGAAGCAAATAAAGCAGTCAAAAATAACTGCAAGGTTTTAAGCCTGTGTACCAACTCTTTCACCTCCACTATATCCAGTCTGAAGGACTAATGTCTCTGAGATGTTATGAGTAAGACTTCCACTGTCTGCAAATGGTATATCTAGTGAAGTTTACAATTCTGATTTCATAGGGAAATGCCAGCTTCTAAGACCCCTTTCAAATATGAGGTTTCTGATGTGACAACCAGATCAAAACCTGAAGTCAACTGATCTGAGTCTGACCATCACATGGGTAATGATACCATCGCTAATCAGGGAGCTAAAACCAATCCATCTCTTCTAAGGACAGATCTTTAGGGAGAGACCATCACTTGTTGGTATCAATGATAATGGTCATGGAGTTGATGAGGATGTGAAATGGAAAATGGTTCCATTGGAGGATTGAAATAGGAAGTGCTCCGTTGGGAATCACTCCTTCAATGGAAAGACTTCCTATTTCAGATCTCCCATCAGCTCCATAACCATTTCTGGGCTTCAGAGAAAATTCAGAAAAAAAAATGTTTCAAATTTATCAGAGCAAAGAAAACTTTATCAGTATGTTCATTTGTGCATGCAAATATTGAGCACCACTGTAAAATCCAGGAACTGGGCTTGAAGGTGAGCCACCATCTGTAAGACTCTTGACATACAGAAGAGATCCATTGAAAGAATTGAGAAGATCAGAATAAAATACAACAGTGACGTATTCTATTAGATAGTGTTGAGAGCATGTAAAAGAGTCAAATGGTAAAACCAGGAAAGGGAACTTTATTAAACTCAGGTCTGAAGTTAAATTGGGGACAGAGTAGAGTAGTGCCGGGGATGGTTCCTGCAGTTAAACAGGACTGAGGCAGGTGAGAGGAGCCGGGGTGAGTGGATACACTGCTGCATATGTAACTAGAAAGCCAGTGGGTAAGAGTTGGCTCATGCATGTCTTCAGACCATGTTTGAAGCATGCAGGCTTTTCTTTATGCTAAGAGCAATGGAAAGCCAACACATTTTAAATACAGGAGTAGTAGGATCAAATTTTAGATTGTAAGAGACTGAAACTATGATCTAAAGCACTGTCAGGGTGGGAATGTGCAAGGCACTGGTGGGTAGGCTGTTGGTAGTGCCATTGTTAGGTTTAAGAGTCAGCAAAGAAAAATAATTGACAAGCTGGGGAAATGAGCAAGGGAGACAGTGGCGTGAAAACCTCCCAGGTCTCTGACTTGTATAACAAGATGCAAAGGACACCCATTTGAATACATTGTTTCATACAGTTACTTCTATTTGTTTGTAGACTTGACCTCTTCTTTTCGGGTTAGACGTCCTTTAGTGTCCCTGAAATTCCATGTCATTAAACACGGGTAGATAGTGTGGGTACACACACACATTTAATAATCACACTCATGGGGGAGCTCCAGCCCCTTTATCACCTTTCCTCAGAGTTAAGTAGCCATGATAAGAAACTGTCTGTCAAAACAAAACGTTGTTTCTGAGAACACAATTTTACATGCACCAATGGCCTGCCACAAAAATGTATTTTTTTTTTTATAAAAATGGAACAATCTGATTTTACTTCAAGGATAAAATGACTGCTAAAATACAAGGCCACCTCTTTGGCAATCCAAGGCAGATAGTTCCTACACTGGTTAACGGAGTGAGGAAGATGGGAAAGCATTTGATGTAAGGTAATATATAATAACTCTGCTTTGTAAGTTAGAAACACTTTTGAATTCAAGATTCTGCTGATTTCTTAAAAAAATAGCTAGGATGGGTACTGATTTAAATAATGGAGCAACAGATGTTCTAGGAAGAAGTTAATAAATGAAATGGATTATAGTCATTGTTTTTCAAAATTGAGCAACCTACAGAGTACAGGATCTAACTCACTGAGCCCTAAGCTTGTGAGCTCTGGCAGTCCTATGAAACTTGAAAGAAACAGACTAGGAGGGGATGAGAAATTCTTCCAAGAAAAGTGAAAGGACATGAAATCCCCACATTATTAGCACTGCCCTCATTTCTCTTGCTGTGGCAGTGTATCCTGGCATTACTGAGGCTCTGTCCATTAATCCCAACCCCGAGGAGTAGGATGCACCCACACAAACTGAGGTCACACACCCAGGCTGAGTTCTGCTGGGTGGAGAGCAGGGGAGCATTTCACCTGAAGGAAGGTTAGTCATTTGACACAGCAATTCACTTTATGAGAGTCCAGAGAAAATAACATGTAGTTTTTATTAAAGGCTGGGTACCACTATAACTAATGCTTCTCTAGATCCTTGTGGCATTAGCATGAAACTACAGGTTATCAGTGGGCTGGACCATGGTGGCCTTTAGAGAACCCTCCGTTCTTATTTCCTGGATCTGAATCTTAGAGCAAATCGAAAAGCATGCTTTTCTCTTCAATGAGGCAAACAGTTATCTTAAGTAGAATTCTTCAATTTCTTTCAAAGTGTAATATCTGAGGTCCTTTCCATACCATTGGTAGTTATGGCTAAACAAAATACACTGAGATTACTCAAGTATTCAGTGAGTGTCATCCAATCTTACACACTAAATTTGTGGATACTGTGGGAAGAAGTCATGACTTTTGTTTATAATCAATAGACTATGGCAAAGGAGATGAGAAGCCACTCCTTTGGTTAAGTTATACTACATGATGTCTTGCTGGCAGACAGAAGCTGAGAGTGTTTTATCTTATTGCTAGCTTTCAAGCAGGAAGCTTCCCAAATCCTACAACCACAAGTGAATTCTGCCAATGACGTGAGGAGCTCAGGAGTGTGTCCTTCCCCCAGTTGAGGCCTCGGATGAGACATAGCCCTAGCTGATACTTGATCAGTCTTAAACCTGAGAACCCATACCCAGACCCCTGATCCATAGAAACTAGGACTTAGTAGTTTGTTAGTTTGTAGTTTGTTTTCAGCTACAAATTTTGTGGCAATTTGGGATACAACAATAAAATTCAGATGTTGATACTAGAAGGGAGGTACTTCTGTCACAAGTACCTAAATATGTGGGAAAGGCTTTGGTACTGAGCCATGGGTGGAGGTTGGAGAATTTTGAAAAGTGACATACAGAAGGAGAAGAAAGCTGCTGACTTTCTTTGCAATGTGTAATTTTATAAAAAAAAAAAAAAGAGTACTTATTGCTAAGGATGGGGGCACCTTGGTAACATTGGGTCTGGTTTAAAAATAGCTGACATGGGTACAACTTGAAGGGTACAAACAAAACAGACCCAGAGTAGGCATCCTTTAGATGATACTATTTTCATATAAATGAAGTGTTAGTTTTTTTAAAACATATTTTTGATCCATTACAAACACAAATTGAAGTAAAACATAAGGACCAACTAGGAAATTGACTCTAAATAAGGCCAGGTCAAACCTAATAGTATGTTTTTCTTTTTGTTATTTGTTTAAAATCAGAAAGGTAAATGCGTAAGATGGTAGGAAACGTCAGTAATACAGACAGGCACTGTCAGGGAAAAAAATATCTTCACCCTAGTCCTCACCCCAAGAGGAGTCTGACGCGATTGAGCTGCGGGAACAGGCTGTCCAGGCTTTTGCAGTGCATACAGTTTGATTTGTTCAGCTGTGGAGCTGATGTCTGAAAGAGATGTCCCTTTGGTAGATTAAAAGCACCCAGAAACATACAGCCTCTTTCCTTATGAAAAAAAAAATTAAAACTTTGAACATGAGATTCTATGATGTTCTTTTTGAAGTTGTTGCAGGCACCCAGGTATTTATATAGACATATTTTATTTCCATTTCCAAGGGTCCACACACTGTAGACCATGTACACTTGTTTTTGTTTTTTTTAAATCCTGTACAGACAGGATGTCTCTACAGTGTGGATGAATGAGGCCTTTGATGTCATGCAAATGTTAGCTCTGGGCTAAACACACATAATACTGAAATTATTAAACATGGAAAAATTAGAGCTTTTGATGCGTTTGCCATTTTTATTTCACTATGCAGAAACACCATTCACCATGGACTGTGATGCGTGGACAGTGTGGTGGAGAATATATCTTTTTGAAGGCTATTTATAACTAAACACTCAATAATTTTAATTACAGTGGAAATTCTGTACAGTTTAAGGCTTGGCTCTGAACTAGATTGTAAATATGGACCAGATTTGGAAACAAAACACTTCACGTCAAAGAAAAAAAAAAATCAATGGAAAAATACAAGGAAAAAAGAAACAAAGAAAGAACACAAAGCAATAGAAGTCCAACAGGTTTTCCTGGAGTGAAATTTCATAATATTGTAAACTAACAAAAACACAGGTTTTCTTCCCCCAAACAATGACAATTTACATATTTGGGTCTTGCTGGAGAACTCTGGGGAGCTTTCCAGATCAAACGCAGACCAAAGTGAACAATATTAACAACCAGAAAGAAATCACATGAATGATATGCTAAAATCAGTACTACCTTTTAACAAATTAAGTGAGATACACAAAGCAAGATTGTAAGCATTAAATATTTCCAGAGGGTCAGAGAGTCATTACTGTGTATGGATGATAATAATAAAAACAGAGGAAACAAGTACAAGATTCAAGTTGTTTACTGAATAAACTCGGTTATTGGCACATCTAATCTGAGATCAGTCCGACACACTGGACCTAGACAGCTTCTAGCATTTTAGGGTAATCTTCATTTATCTGTAAACAAAAGATTTGTCACCTAGGAAATTGCAGTTTTGTTGAGACTTTAATAATAATAAACTATGAAAGGTATGGATTGTTTTTTTTGTGTGTTACATGAGATCACGGTTTATATTGTTGGTTATGGAACGTGCAGGTAGAGCTGGAAACTGAGACGTTTTTGTGAAAATTAAAAATGCTGCTCTTTTGTAATTTTATCGTTGCTTCATGCAATATCAGTTTAGTGATGCTGATTCGGATTGCTTTATTATGGGAAGATCTCTCTGCCAGTGTCTTTATTAATAGTCAAGGTCAATTCTTCTGGATTGGAATTTTCCACGGACAGATACAAGTCAGTTGGGTTAGAAGAGGGAACTCCATATAGGCTCTGGTTTTCCTAATGGTTTGCATGACTGGATTCATGTGCAAGCTAAATTATTCCTGCAGAAAAGAGATTCAATTAGTTATCCATCAGAAAACACCTGAGAAGTTTGCTCAGATCAAGGTCACAGAAAAGTACCTTGGATGTTAAAATCATTCTTTTTTTTTTTTTTTTTTGACAAGATACTATAACACTCCATCCCAAGCCACTATGCTTTCTCTTCAATAACAACAACATACCCAAGTGGCTAAAGCTTACTGAAGGAAATATTTTTTTTTCCTTTACATTCTATCTTCCCAATATATTATTAGTTTGAATGTAATAAGTGCTTTTTGATATTTCTGTGTTAAGAGATGCTGCTTGTCCATCTAAATGTTTCTTAAATTGAGGTTACAAAGCTTATGAAGTCTCTTCAATGTTTTATCCCATTAAGCACAGGTGCAAATAGCTCACTGTTCCATTCAGCATTCAGAGCCCTCTAAGGGATGCTCACGGGCCCACGAGTTCTTGCACAGCAGGTCAGTATGCATGGCAAGTCTGTGCACACACACAGGAGACTGCTGGTCTGCTCATGATGCTGGCCATACAGCAGCTAGCAAGGCATGCACTTTCGGAAGGAAAACAGGATCACCAGGCTGCATTTTTGCTTTCTCCTGAGACAAGAGTACACTAGGGGGAAAGTCATCCTGCATAAGCAGGAAATGTACCGACACCCAAAAAGAAAGTGTCCAGGTTCTGAATTAACAAATCGAAATCAAACAACGAACCAAACAAACAAACAAACAAACAAAAAAAAACCCCAAAGCATGAGTAGGCATAGTCAAAGAGCAAGCTACCAAGAAACAAGGTCATCAAAAGGAGAAAGGGGTGTATTTAATTTCCCTGGTAGCTGGAACATACAAATGGTATCTCTCTGAATAAAAACTGATTTAGTTCTGAGTACTCAGGAAGTGAAATCGAATTTGACATTTCAAATTTGGATATTATAAAGAGTGCAGGGCCTGGATTTAAAGGGAATAGTGGTGAGACCACTCAAGCAGACTCTGTTCTTCCTTTTTCTTCCAACTTGCAGTAGCTGCAAAACATACCCGAGTATGGAACTTCCAAATCTCAAGACAAACTGGCACCTGCAGACCAATTCTTCACCCTCTTGGTAACCAGCCCCCGAAATACCAGTGAGAGGAGAAAATAGGAAGAGGAGGATCAGGCAAAGGAGGAGGGGGAAGTGCCCCATGCCACATGCCAGCCTAGGCAAGCCTAGAGAATGAGCATCACCTCTTACCTCTGGTCAATCCTCTCCATCTTCTGGTGTGATCTCTGTCTCTTTATGGACCACTACTTTGGTCACTGACATGTCAGGGTGCTGCTCTTTGGCCTCTTTAATTGCCTGAGCCAGAGCCTATCCCCAGGAAATCACAGAAGGGCAAAAACAGAAAGGAGTCGGACATGCATGATCACTAGCAAGGTGTAGACTTACGAGCTAATTCTACATCCACAATTTACAAATGAGGTACAATGATTACAAAAGGAATCAAAAATCATATACAGGAAAGCTAATTCAGAAAGATTTTTAGAGTACATGCTGAACTAGAAGAATAACATTGGAAACTGAAGGGCAAACATGTTTGTCTTTGTGTCTCTGCTACGGGATTTACCATCTCACATAACACTACCTGGTCATGGTCAATGTCCGCATCTCCTGTGATGACTATTCGCTTCTCAATTCTCGTCTCTGAAATGCCTCCTTTCACAGTCTGAACGAAACAAAGAGAAGCTTCGTGAATCAGCTTACTGGCAGGAATGATCCCCATTCCACAGAGGAAAGGGCAGAAAATGGTGAGAGTTTTAGATTATATCACCAACTAAGATAGAATTTTCCAGCAGTTATTTAACATGTTTAATTTCAGAAGAGAGGATCGAGTGCAGTCCTTTGGGTTTGGCCAGCTAGTTTTTCTTGAAGACCCACCCATTGAAGAATGTTAGGCACAGGACACCAGAAAGAATATTCCTGCTGGGTGCGGGGGGGTACACGCCTGTAATCCCAGTGGCTCGGGGATTCAAAGCCAGCCTCAGCAATGGTGAGGCACTAAGTGACAGCGAGACCCTCCCTGTCTCTAAATAAAATTCAAAATAGGGCTGGGGATGTGGCTCAGTGGTTGAGTGCCCCCGAGTTCAAGCTCTAGTACCCGCACCTCCGCCTCCCCCACAAAAAAGGAAAGAATATTCCATCATATGGAGCCAAGTGCATCACAAACCTAAAAGCTGGAGACTCTCCCTCTGCAGCTATCCTGGGCATCCTGACAGTCAATTACTTATCAACTAATCGGTCAGAAGTTCTGCATGAGCACCACCCCCCAGCTCTCAAGGTGTGCGCTCTCACTTACTTTGGTGATGTGCGTGGTGGTGGTGGTACTGGTGGTTTCCGATGTGATTGTCTGTGCGCTCATCAGCACGCCTGGCTCCAGATCAGCCCCAGGATCCACCTGAAGCAAGGGCAGGAACAGACACCACCCTCAGGTGTTTACATTTCCTCTCTGGGAGTTAGCTATGTTATTTAAAGCATTAAAATGACTGAAGTATAGTCGGCCCTCTGTATCTATGTGTTTTACATCTGAGGATTCAACCAAGGACGGCAAGTATTCAGTAAAACACTGCAGCTGTACTGAACACATACTGACTTTTCTTCCTTGTCAGTATTCCCTAAATAACACAGCACAACTCTTTACAGGGCATTTATACCGTACTAGGTATTTTATAGCACTAGAAATGAGTTAAAGTACATGAGGTATGTGAATATGTTTTATGAATAAATGTTATGGCATTTTATACAAGCAAGTTGAGCCTCTGCAGATTTTAGTGTCCATGAGGGTACCCCCCAACAGATGGAGAGGGATGACCTTCTCTCACAATCACTGTGCAGAACCTGGGAGCTGAACATAGCTAGAGCTAACAGGCATTAAAAACAAACAAACAAAAACCCGGGACTTTGAAATGTATGCAGTGGATGATTAAGTGATTATTTCCCCTCATCTGTAGTGACAAAACTGGGTTTCTGAGCCTCCTTCTCCATTTCAAGATCTATGAAGACCTGGTGGAATCACTTGCTACTTTATGATCAGTAATAAAATGACAATTATTGCATTTCTCTCTGTAGAGATGGTCTGGCTGCAGGATCCTCTAGGTCTCATGAATTAAATATTATGTAGCTATACTTCAGTGCACTCAGCCCTCAGAGGAGGAAAATGTAAAGTGCCAGGGATCTGGCCTTCAGAGACTGTCTTACCTGTGATGATTCATATGTGATGGTTTTTGTTTCTGTGTGAACTACTGGCACTTCCTTGGTAGAAACTTCTAGCTTTACTCCTCCTGTGGGAACACTGCCATAACTGACGGTTTCCATCTTCACAGTTGATGACTGTGCCAACAGGAAGTGAAGAGATGGCTATTACAGTTTGCACCAACACACCTTTATTTATTTATTTTTCTCTCCTCTTTGGTACTTTAGTACTTGATAAAAGCACAGGTTAACATGAAATCAATGTTCACACATTACATGGGGATAAACTGAAGAATAAGGCACACAACAGACAAATGTCAAATCATCTCCCAAAACTCCATAGCATTTTTCATAAGGAATGTTTGAGGTAAAGCAAAGATTTTGAAGAAATTTTAAGAAAGTTTTCATGTTCTCTCTCTTCAATGTTTTAAACTCATCTTAATAGAGTAAAAGTAAATATGCCTTTATATTAATCACTGTTAAAAGAAGGAACAAAGCATTAAGATGTCAACTCTCCAAATACTTTGGGAATCTTCCTAAAAGTGAATAAAAAATAAACTACACTGATATTTTACCTTATTCTTCAGAATGGCACTAATCAAGAATATAACTAACGATAAATGTTAGCGAGGAATGTGGGGGAAAAGTTATACTCATACATTACTGGTGGGACTGCAAATAGATGGAAATTCCTCAGAAAACTTGGAATGGAACCACCAAATGACAGAGTCATCCCACTCCTTGGTATATACCCAAAGGACTTAAAATCAACATATTACAGTGATGTAGCCACATCAATGTTTATAGTAGCTCAATTCATAATAGCTAAGCTATGGAACCAAGGTAGGTGCCCTTCATCAGATAAATGGATAAAGAAAATAAAGAAAATATGCAAAGAAAAAAATATATATAAAATACTATACATTATTAACAACCAATATATATACACAATGGAATATTATTCAGTCATAAGAATGACTTTATGACCTTTGTTGGTAAATGGGAGGAACTGGAGACTATCATGCTAAGTGAAATAAGCTAATCTCAAAAAACCAAAGGCTAAATTTTCTTTCTGATATGCAGAGGCTGACTCAAAATAGGTCTGTGGGGAGGAGGGAAGATTTGCTGGATTGGACAGCGGGGGTGGGGTAGGGGTGGAGGAAGGGAGAAGGGATGGGAATGGAAGACAGTAGAATGAATTGGACATAACTTTACTATATTCATATATGAATACGTGACCAGTGTAACTCTACATCTTATACAACCAAAATAATGGGAAGTTATAGTCCATGTACACATGATGTAGAAAATACATTCTACTGTCATGTATAAAAAGAAAAATACAAAAAAAAAAAAAAAGAACTAAGTCTTGACACTTGGAGACTGGAAAGGCATAGTCTTTGGTCCTTCTGGATAAGTACACTACTCAGGAATAAGACTATCAGAATTTCTAATATCCTGGCTCACAATGCTTTCTCTAGATTGGCTGCCAATTAGACTTTCAATGACAGAAACCACCTGGAGCTATGCATCATTAACAACCAACAGATATGTCTGTAAATGACCCCAAAGCTGAAAACCAGCATGAAGGCCCCTAACTGCCATATGCAAAGGAAACAGGATAAACAAACCACATGGGAAAGGCAGGAGATTGAACTTAGCTCCATCTGTATGCTGATCAAAATTTCAGGGCACCACATTATCAGTTTAGTGTTCAGAGTAACTTTAGCTACTAGTTACCTCAAAATGAGGTTTTTGTTCTGAAGTTTCAGAAACCTGGGTGGCTGCACCCTGCTCCTCCTCTCGCTCCTGGGAAGCAGGGGCTGTTTCTTCTTGCTCAGATCCAGCCTTAGCAGACTCTTCCTGTCTTTCCTCTTTGGACCCCTCCGTCCCAGCAGAGCCTTCCTTCTCTTTCACACCGACTGCTTCAGTAGGTATGGGCTGTGCTGCAGCATCTGCATCTTCCCCAGCTGCGTAAGAAGCATCCCCACTCGCGTGCACGTTCATCACACGCCTCTCCTCCACCAACACAGTTTCCTGCACCACCTTCTCAGTGCTGAGTGGCTGGGGGTGTGGGGTGGTTTCTGTCTCTGTTTCACTGGACTCGATCTTGGTTTCCACTTTCTGTATGGGAAAACAGTGTGGCATCAGAGTGATTTTCCTTAAGTCCAAAGGTCAAAGAAACAACAATAAAAATTAAAAAAAAAAAAGAAAAAGAAAAATGAAAGCCGCCACTCATTACAATGATTAAAGCCAGCATCAGGTGCTTATAATCAGAAACATTGATAGAAATTATATATTAGCTTCCATTCCTCCCACCAGAAGCTTTGCTGCATGCCTCCTGCTAAACATACACACTGGAGCCTATGCTGCTACTTCACGGCATCCACAAAAGAAAACAGAATAAAATATGCAAGTGAAAAACAATGAACGGAAGCATCATAGCACATTTACATTGGTTCTGATTGTTTTTCTCAGACCCAATAGATGAGATAAAATGCTTCTAAAAATTAAATGCTATTACAATTTCTTACTGTGATTGCCTCTGGAATATGTGAGGTGTATTCTTGAAATGGAACTAAAGGCATATGACCAAGCAGGCACAAAGGACAATCACGGAAGACACCTTGGAATGTTGAATGCAAAACACACAACCCGCCCCCAAAGGCACAGAGCAAGGCAGATGAGAACATTCAGAAACCCCAGGATGGAAGCAAATGGCCACCTGCACCCAGCTTTGAGAAGTAGAAGTAACCCCTCCTATGAATTCTGTTGGTTTTCGCGCAGACTCTAATAAACTGAAGATTTCAGAGCCATCCATGAGCTTTTCACCAGAAGTCTGCTTAGTCTGAGAGGACAAAGAAATGGACAGAGTCAAGCACAAGAGACAGACACATACTTAGCCACATACACATTCACAGCTTGTTAGACAAAATTGTAGGCAGAGGAAAAAAAAAGAAAGGAGAAATGAAGGAATCCAAGATACGGACTGTGGAAACAGAAAAAGAATGGGAAATAAAATAGCAAAGTGGGGTGACCATGAGCTGTTGTTTGGTAAAGCAGAGAGTTATTAGGAACAGGGTAGTGCTGATTTAAGCAGATCTTTTTTTTTTTTTTCTCCTTCATTGCAAGCCACAGCAGTGCTATCAAATCTTGGGAACGGGCAGCTGGAAATAAAACAGAAAAGTGTTTTAATGCTGACTTTGGACTGAGGTATTGACTCAACCATGAAACAAAAAAAAAAAAATCATAAAGCTGGGTTGGCTGCTCTCAACATAAAGCCAAGCAGCAAGAGAAACAGAAAGGTTTGGGGTGGAAGGGTACTGCCTCAAATAACGTCATGCTGGAATCTTAAACTGCAACCCAATGAGAGCTGCTGGTTACCACCACTCGGGACGCGGACGACTCGGTGACATAATGAGCAGTAGCAACAGTAAAGGCTGGTTCCTGGGAATATCTCCACTCGGACAGGCTCTTCCTTCGGGGACCAAAGAGTCCCACTTTTAAGACCTCACTATCTGGTACTTGCTCTGTTATGCTGAACCGGGCGCTTTCTGGGCGAGGGCGCACGGCCACACCCTCCCCTGGCTTTGCAGCCTTCTGGAGGTCATCCTCTTCAGGACTCTGCCGGCGAGACTCGGCTTCCTTGATGGGAGCCAGGGATTCTGACAACTTGCGCTTTGTCGTCTGGACCTCGGGCCCTCTCCTGGACTTGTCATCGGCCAGGGACTCCAGGACCTCGTATTCTGTCAGGATGGAGACAGCCTTCCCTGACTCTGACACGCCTCTCTCCATTTTCTGAAGGGCCTCCAGCGGGGCGGGCTGCGCCCCTCTCTCCCCGTCTCTGGTTCTCCCAGTCATAGTGACGATTCTTCCAGAGACGGTGTCGTAGGATTTTCCTAGAGGGTATATTTTCTGTTTGCTTTCTTCTTTCAGTTGCAATTCTCGGGCCAAATCATCGAAGCTCTGCATTTCAACAGTGCTAGATTTCAGAATGTCCGCTGGGATGTCACCAGTTCTACTGCTCACCGTCACCACCTTGTAAGTCACAATCTTTTTCGAATCACCACCAACTACCTCAGTGGGTATTTTGTCTACAATAACCCAATCCTCTGTGCCCTATATTTAAAATATAAAAGCTAAATTAGAAATTCTGATGACATCCCATTTCTAAAATAAGAACCCTTTAAGAAAATCAGGCCCGGGGCTACACATAGGTCTGCGATGGGCCTGCCCAGGATGGTGTTATTATTCTAAAAATTATGGCTATTATCTCTTTTCCTCTGAAATTAACTAACTATAACCTTCATCCTGAAATGTACCCTGCAGGGTAGGGTTACAATTTCATATTTCTTTAACAGGAACAGACATTCTTGGTAAGTTTTGCAAGGAATCTATCTGTAAGATGCACATTTGATTATTTTGTATTTCAAGATTAGATAACATTATTGAAGTGACTGTGCAAGTTTTTCATAATAAATATAATAATAAAGTTCATATGCCATTAATTTCCACAAAGAACTTTCCAACAGTCTACAAATTTCTGTAAACATCACTTTCCACGTTTGTAGATTGTGCTTCCTTATATGGGGAAGGGAATCCATGACCGCACTTATCATTCAAATAATATTGAGCGCACCTATGTTCACAGCATCCTTACGAAACATTCCCCACTGATCAGACACTTTGGGATCTTTTTAAAATAAGCCTGAGAGGTCTGTACAGGGTCCCGATCTTAATTACAGCTGAAGTTCACTGTCTCAGTAGTTTGACTTCCTCTTTGCTTAATGTTAGCTCCAATAAAGCAGATTAAAGTTAAGAAAACTTTGCATTCAGGGAGACCTAATAGGAAGTGATAGGTTAACAGCTAACCAGTTTAACAGGTGACAAAGGAAGAGCAATTAAACCAGAAGGAGGTGAACAGCTTGATTTACTAGAAAGTATTTTATTTTTGTACTTATTGTAGCCTGGAAACTTGAATCTAGAAATAAGTATGCCTTAAGAAGAATGATCACAGTTTGATCTACGTGTTGGTGCTATACTAAATGAAATGAATTGAAAAAAATAACCTCTAGGGCCGATGGGACAGTTTTCTGGAAAATTATTTGATGAGAAGTAGCCACAGAATCAGCAGAGTCTCCTTCCTGTATTTTCTTAATCACACTTGGCTAGTGGGAAAAACCAATACAAGTTCAGAACTTTCAAAGTCAATCAAGTCATCTAAATTAGCACCACTCTACGGGTAAAAACAGGCAGTACAAACTTCAGTAAGATTATTACTAGAAAGTACAATCATAATGCTTCAATGGTAATATATAATCACCTAGGATTAGAAGCCATAAAGAAATGATGCATAAATGATAACCAACATATTAAAATTATTTTCCCCTTCCCCAGAGTCTAAGCAAAAATAATATACTTACCTTAGTTGGAAACAAGATAATTTTAAAAGGAAAATAAAAACTAAAGATACTTTAATGACACTGAAGCCTGAAGAATAGTTCCTTTAGAAAATCGTTTTTGCTTTTTTTTTTTTTACCTGAGACTCAAGGAATGGAGCACTTCCTTGCTGCAAAAATATAACTTTTTCAGAAATCTCTCTTTCTTCTTTGGTCTGTTTGAATAAAGGGGGTTGGGTTGGAGAAGAGGAAGTAGACAGTTTCCAAAAAGGCAAGTTAGGAAGAGAGTCCTTTAACTGTATATCCATATATATAAAATATACATATAAATGTATATCCATATATATAAATGTGTGTGTATATATATATATAAATTTGTTTTTCCTGAAGAAGTAAATCATTGTTATTAATGTAAGAAATAGTCTGATACCATCTCAAAATTTAAAAATTATTTACAAAGAGCAGAAGATTATTTTATGAAAGTTGGATGTTTATATGACTCAAACATTTTTCCATTTCTATGATGACAGAATATGCTAGAGGGAAATAAAGGGTTTCTTCACATTTGAACAGTGTTTGTGTTAGTTACTTGCAAAATCGTGAATGAGTACTTAAAGTAAAAAGGAAGACATTTTAAAAATTTAAGTAGGAAACAAATTCTTACTCAGGTGCTGCCTGCTGCAGAGCAAGGAAATACACACAAGGTTGGCTCATTAGCTGCCATTTTGAATAAGCTCAGGTGGACTTAACTGATTTCTTTGTTGTTCAACAAATAAACAAAAATTCAAGTTTTTTTTTAACATGGTGAATAAATTTTGAAGTTAATTTAAGAATATCTTAAATTAAGCAGACTAAACCACACTTTTCTTTATAGAATTAAGAAACATTAAAGTAAATATTTCATGTCAGGCACTAGCTTTTTACTTCTTAAGCTACTTTATTTTTTTCATTAATTCAAGTGGCAATACAGTAGCTACCAAGCCTATCTTTGCACACAGTACAGCTCTACAGAGTAGGAACTGAAGGATATTTTGGAAAATTAGTCTAAAAACAAATCATAGGACGTTCAAAGTTTCTAGAACAATGGAACTCTTTCAATGAATCTTATCATTATAAATGATATAATTTTAGGAAACTGCTTAAAGTTCCTGTTTACCTACTAATGTACTGATAAGTACTACATCGAATGTTTGCCTGCAAGAGGTTGTAGTGGAACATCTGGCACTTACTTCCTACAGGAGCTACTGAGATTTTGACAGTGCCATAACTCATGTGACTTTCCTAATGAGAGATTAAAAACATTATTCGAAGGAGAAAAAAGAATCCTGTCCTGCTGCAATTTTGAAGGAAGGCATTGGAAAACATAAAATGTGCTATATGGCATCATGACATGTTGATCATATGATGCTTTCTTCCTTCCTTTTAAAACTTTCAATCATAGCCTCTTTTTCAAATAGAAATGAGAAACATGAAGGAAAGGTCAAAATTACTGGTACTTTTTAGAATAACATTTCTGGGCTTCTAATTATAATAACTGAACTACATATTATTCCTCATATTATTCCCAAGATAAAAAAGCTTGTTTTTTTTTTTTAAATGTCCAGTGGCTAAAGTGGTTTTCAGTATACTCTGTTGTCTGAAACAAACTAATTTTTAAAATGTCTGTGTGTCTTATCATTGGAAATGTCAGCATGGGCTACGTGCAGAACTGTGCATGTCTATAACAGAAACAGTATACCACAAAAAGGGATATAGATCTGAGATTTAACTTTTAAACATGGCCAACTTTCCAACCCAACTACTTCAGCTACTAGAGAAGTAGTTACTACTAATTGAAGTGCTGATAAAGAGAAGCTGCTAATCTAAAAGAGGACTTAACATTAGAGTTCAGAAAATAATCAGATAGTATATTCCAACTGTTATAACATAAGTTTCTTAAACATTCATCTCTGTATTATACTTGGGAAACAAGGTCCTATTTCTGGTACACCTTTATAAAACTGTCATTCACTCTTGGGTGATTAAGGGTCTCTACAAATAAATTTTAGGGAGCTGGGCACAGTAGTGCATGCCTGTAATCCCAGCAGCTCAGGAGGCTAAGGGAGGAGGATCATGAGTTCAAAGCCAGCCTCAGCTACTTAGAGAGGCTTGAAGCAGCTTAGCAAGATCCTGTCTCAAAAGAAAAAAATGGGCTGGGGATGTGGCTCAGTGTTTGAATAGCTCTGGGTTCAATCCCTGTTACCAAATATATATATATATATTTAGGGAGCAAATTCAGAATCTGTGGATAATGAAAATCAACTGTGCTAAGCATCAAGCTCAAGGAGTTACATAGTGAACACACCTGTTAATCTACCACTCCCATGAAACAGGGGACAATACTGGTGCCACATAGGTACTGATGGATACTGATTTGGGGCTGGGATTTGAAAACTTTGGGTATTCAAGTAACCACTAAGGTATATATCCCTAACATGGGCTAGGCCTATGTGCATTATAAAAGGCCATTGTGGGAACATGTGTGGACAGAGAAGCATAGAAAAGGTACCAACATCCATGGAAAGTTCATTATAGTCAAAATATCACCTCCTTAAATTATAATATTTTGGAGTTTATCCAATATCATTTTCTAAGAATCAGGATTAAATCAGAAGTAAAAAATAGATATTTTACCATTCTAATGGCTTTGATTTTTTAAAAGTCCCCCTTGTTTTTATCACCACCCTTTAACTTCTCTAATAAGCTAAAACCTAAAACATTCAAAGTGGTTACCACCTGACATTTTCTTAAGTATTAGCAATGGGAAGGGACATTTGGCTCCTCTTGTCTGTTATGCTTTGGGTAGCTACTTATTATGTATGTTTGTAACTTAGTCCAGTTGTCTGACATCTTTAGGGCTAGCACATTATTCTAAAAGAAATAGCACAAAATAGGGTGAGGCTAAACTTGAACAATTAAAATAAAATTTATGACAGCATAACTGACAAGTGGTCTTCTTAATAAGGCAAGAACTATAATATTTAAATCAAACATGGAATGAGAAAATTTTGTCTCTTGAAACTCAAGTCCTCTGAATGGCAGTGGTGTTTCGTGGTACCCAAGGCATACCTTGGGTAAAGGTACTTTTCATTTATTCTGCATAAAAGGCCCTTTACAAAGTAATTCCCATGGGCACTTTTTAGCTGGTATTGAAAATGTCATGAATACAGCAATAGTGAGATCTTGGTCACTTTGATAAAAAGTTTTCAAAGGCGGTTTAGAAAACGATCAACAATGAGCGTAATTTGATTCTTAATTTCACTGCAAGGACCTGAATGTTGCCTTCAGATCACTGTTTAAAGGCTTTTTCACACATAAAGGCATAAGTTCTAATTTTCTGTTCTGTGTCAGCTTCCTGGACAAACAGTTCACAATAAAGGGGTCTTGGTTAAGAAGGAGATTAACCAAAACAATGCCCAAAATATGCAGTTTTCTAAACCTGCTTGTTTTGGAAGAGAGATAAAGCAAAATGATATCTAACAGTAGATAGTAATCCGTGGGTCCCAGACAATGGGAGCCCTGAAATAACACCAGCTGTACCCTAACTCTGGCTGTATATTGAAAGAGAGCTTTCCTAGATGGAAAAGCTTTTAAGTACCACCAAAATGTGAGCACTGTATGCTAGTAACGGGGGACTGACTTCTCTGTCTACTCTGATTCCTTACCCTCTCCTAGATGGAGAGCCTTTTTCCTATGTATTTATTTTAACTCTCTTTTGGTCACATGAAGATTATACTTACAGTTTACCTTTATAATATTCTTTGGAATTTTATGCTTGTATGAACTGGATATATTTTTTTTCCTTTCTCTTTTTCCCTAAAAAGATTCCATTTTCACTAGATAGGGTTGTGTTAAACCTTACTTAAAAATAAATTTGTCAGCTGGGTGTGGTAGCACACGCCTGTAATCCCAGTGGCTTGGGAGGCTGAGGCAGGAGGATCACAAGTTCAAAGCCAGCCTCGGTAATGTTGAGGCACTACGCAACTCAATGAGACCCTGTCTCTAAATAAAATAAAATTAAAAAAAAGTGTTGGGGTTGACTGAGTGCCCAGTTCAATCCCCAGTACCAAAAAGAAAAAAGAAAAAAGGAAATTTGTCCTGTAATTTCTCCATTAAAAAAAGTCAAATAAAAACCAATTATAAATCAGTTAAAATAATCAGTTATCAGAAAAGTAAAATAATGTGTACTGAAATGCTAACAACTTCTGATCACTCAAACAGCAGACAATCTCAGTAGGTCCCACCTTGCAACTGATGAGAAAAATACATGGGTTTTCAGGTCATTCATCAGTGGAGACGGAGGAAGCACATTTACAAGGACCTGTTCACTACGATAGTATCTTAATTTTTCTGCTGTAAAATACAGGGTTTTTTGGTCAGAATTAGCCAGTTGGCACTACAGTCTCCCTGTGGCTTTCTGCTCATTGCCAGCGCCACCTGAAACCATGCTTTTTGGCCACCTATTCATTTTCTTTTCAGCTTTCCTCTGGAGCACACAGCATCTCAATTCAGGAGATATATAGAGAGAGAGAAAAGAGGGAAGGTTCTCTACTCAGAAGTTTGCCAAATCCTTTTCCTAGTTTCAGACCCTGTAGAGAAGTGAAACCAGTGAACAGAAGACAATTCCAACCCAAAGCTTGAACACTGACCTCTTCGGGTACCAGTGGCTCGATCATGGGTGCATCCTCCTGCCTGGCAGCCAGTCGCACTGGGGAGGTAGAAAGCCTCTTTTCCCACTCATTCGTGACGGCAGTGTCTGTTGAGGTTTCTAAGAAGGTTCTTTTCAGCTCACTAATGTTGGTCTGATGTTTCATCAGTTCATCTTGAGTTTTATCTAGCTCCTACATTCGGAACATAAAGAATCCAAGAGTCAGCCTTTCATGTTGGCTTTCAACTTAAAAAAAAAAAAAAGTCAATCTCATTAGTAGTCAAAAGAAAGCAATTTTGAAGAGGGTTCATGACACTACCACACACACACGCTCTGGTGAAAATGTGATATTTTCTAGAGAAAAGAGAAAGAAAAGAAATCAAATTCACACAAGCATAAAAAAAACCAAAAGAATTTGAAAGGTAAAAACCGTAAGGAATGTAATGCACATGTGACCAAAGAGAACTAAATTAAGTACACACAGAAGAAAAAGGGATCTACATCTAGGAGAGGATAAGGAATCAGAGTAGGCTGAGAAGTCATCCCCACTTATTAACAGGTGAGCACACAGTTCATGCATCATGGTACGAGCCCACAGGTAAGCCACTACGGGGGGGGGGGGGACAACACGCACAAACATGCACTGGTATATACCAATACCAACCTCTAACATAAGATTACTATGTTTGACATACACATTTTCACCCTTTATTCGCTTAATCAGACTATTCTGAAAAAAGTGGAGAAGAAAGGGAAAGGTAAGGGACACCGTAGTCAAGGGAACAAACTCCATCCTGTGCACTGCACCATCGACATGGTAACAGCTACAGAGCATGCTGAGATCTGAACACCGTACACAGACCATGACTTATCACGCACTGGTGTGTGTTTTACTTTTAATTTTCTACCTGTGCCTTGAGCTCTGCATCTTCCTCCTGGTCCGACTGCCAGCATCAAGAAAGAGTGGGAAATAAAGTCTTACCATGCAATTTACTCTGAGATTAGAGAACTCAAAAGCCTATATAAACTTGCTAAGTGTGGGCACTGGTTTGCACTTGTGTAATGATGTAGTTCTTTCTTATATACAATCCACAACACTCTCACAAATTATGAAGCTTAACAAGCACTGAGAAGGAAAAGATTTCTTGCCCATTGGGTCTTTGATGAGCAGATGTACGTGGTTGGGAAGGTGGCAACAAGGGCTTGGTAGGCTGTTCTTAATGACCATCACCAATGGTTCAGGATATCTGGAGAGCCAGATTACAATTCCTAAGAAGGATATGGCTACATGGTATTGATAGCTACCTTACAATGGATGAGTCTTCACAAGAGTCCTATGAGGTTAGCTACACAACCCCCAATTTGTGGATCAAAGAACTGAGGATGGAAGAATTAAACACAGAGATTCTTATATTTTAAAACTTATAAGAATCTTGATTTTCTTTTTCATATTTTTAGTTGTAGTTGGACTCAATATCTTTATTGATTTTTTTTTATGTGGTGCTAAGGATCGAACCCAGGGTCTTGCATGTGCTAAATGAGTGCTCTACTGCTAAGCCACAACCCCAGCCCTAAGAACCTTGATTTTCTAAGAAAGAAAAAAATTTAAAAAAGAAAAAGGAATGACTGTCATCAATAGCAGCATCATCCTTTAAGATAAGGACAACTTTTGAGTTAAAAAAGTACTAAAATATTTTTAGAAAATACCCTAAGCTACTATATTATCCTTCTTTGTCTAATTTCAACAACCTGCCTACAACTTGGACATGTGAGTACCAGTAATTAGGTAAGTGTGCCAAGCCACAGGTTGCATGGTAAAGCTATGCTTCTCATAGGGCTTTCTGACCCAGAGCCTGGGCTTTGGGCCACTGTGCTCCAAGCAGACATGCAGAGTGAAATGACAGGTAAAACAAGGGTCACTCTCAAGCAAGTGGCCTTAAGCATATAATTTCAATTACAAGGGTCTCAGTTTCCTTATCTGCCCGTGGGGTCGAGTACTTACTCTGTAGACCCCATGCATTGGCCATATAAAGGGAAGGGAAAGATGGAAAGGAGCTACTAGAAACTAACAGTGCTGGTGACGTCCTGATGCTCAAGGGTGTGGCGTGTTCACAGCTCTTCACAATCTACTGTTTAATGTATTTGCTTCCGTGCTTTAAGTGTTCTGTAATGAGTTTTAAAACTGCTACAGAAATTTAAAGTATTATTATTAAATGTTTTTCATTTACAGCATACAGGAGGATGGAGACATTCATTGAATTTATGAGCCTATGTCACTAACTCTTACAAAATCAAGGTGTAGTTTTTTTTATATTTGGCATAGAAAATTATTAGCTTTTAATAAGTGTATTTATAATTGCTTAAAAGAAACTGGATAATAGTTTCACACTATTACCTTTTACTTTAAAAAATAGTAATTCTTTAAAATATGGCATTTCCAAAAGAAGAAACTTAATAATATACCATTGTGAAATATTTTTTCTGAGATTAAGTGATGTACAGATACAACATAACAGTACTTTCATTTCTTCCTAAAGAGCCAACTAGAAAATATGTTTATGATTGGATGATGTAAAAAATAAAATAAGACCCCAAGTAAAATTTATTGCAAAGTAAAAACTGAATTCTCTAGCACTCTGGAAAATAAACATCTTAACTTCCATTACTAAAGATAAATACTGTTTTTTACAGAAATTTGAATCAGTTGCTAATAGTGCATGTTTTAAAAATGACAAAAATCCATACGCACAATATAAGGTATTCTAAAGAATTAACAAAAGAGAATCAATAGCACTGTTTCTCTCCTGTTAAATGTGATTACATTTTTTTTTCAATAAAGTATGTCTATCGACAATTTTCTCTTCTTTCGAGAATTCATTCCTTATGACTCACCTGTAGTATAGCCAAAGGCTACAAAAAACAAATTAAGTACGTTTTTTAAACAAATATTATTTTACTATTTGGTATTTTAAACTATATATCTATCCAGCCAGCAAGCTAATTAAATTAATTGTGATTTATCTCACAAATCAAGGGTATCATACAAAAAGAGCCTCTCATTTGACAGAGGAAAAAAAAAATTCTCCTTTTTTTTTTTTTTTTTTGTACAGGGAATGGAACCCAAGAGCTAAATGCTTCACTGAGCCACATCTCCCCAGCTCTTTTGGGGGCATGCATGTGTGCATGTACACACACACACACACACATTTTTTTTTTTTTTTTTTAAGACAGGGTCTCACTGAGTTGCTTAGGGCCTTGCTTAATTGCTAAGGCTGGCTTTGAACTCTCTTCTTGTCTCAGCCTCAGAAGCAGCTGGGATTACAGGCAAGCACCACCATGCCTAGCTGCATTCCCCACCCCCACCCCCACCCTTCTTTTTCAAGGTGTTATCAGTTTAGGAAAGTAGTTCTCCAAATATGATCCTAGAATTAATAGTCAACCTCTTCTGGGAACTTGTTAGAAACATAAATTCTTTAGTCCCATCTCAGTCCTTCCGAAGGGAAAAACACGTGAGGTTGTGGCCCTAGGAGTAATTCCTGCACAAGCCAGTTTGAGATCTACTGACCTGTGCAATTAAAAATGGATCTAACTCCTACTTTGGGAGTTAGAATTTATAAATTGATCCCTACTCCAAAGCTAATACGCAGCATTCTTACTTGCAGAGGGCTCCCCCCACCCCCTGGGCCATTTTCCTGAGGCAGCTCCCAGCCAGACTCAGTGGAACACCAACCTCGGTGGCGGTGGTTTCTCCATCCGCGGCGGTGTCCGTTCGCTCACTGTCAGTCTATTGAGCGCAGAGGTGATCAGGTTCCAGGAAGGAGGCAGGGATAGAAAACAAACCCATCTGGTCAAGTGGGGTCACCTATAAGTTGAACCGCTCATTTCCTTTCTCTGGGATCTGTGGCATACTACCTTCCCACAAGAATGCAGCTTCAAGCCAAAGCAAAAGAAGAGCCAGAGCTAGGTGTTGTCAACAGAGCCCCCTTGGAGGAAGACCCGAGGCACGCACAGCCCGCAGGAACTGCGTGGGCCACACTGACCTGTCTGGTGCTACGTGTCACGAAAACCAATTTGTCACTTTCCTCCCACCCTTTCCGCTAACATCCCGAAAAAGCCCTCCTAAAAATGCTTAATGCAAATTAAAGAGGTTTATGTATTTTCTATCTATCTATTTATTCATTCATTCTAGCAATATCACATTTGAAAGGTAAGTGAAAATACAAATTTACATAAAAAGCTACTGTTAACAGTCACTGGACTTTCAGCCCCTCATTTATACGCTTTGGATAATTTATGCCCATTAACCAACATCAGGCTGTCTGCATTACTTATGAATTTATAAAAAGCACATGCCAGTGACTCACAGGCATATGTTTTATAGATGAAAAATGTAACTCAATTTTCAAGTAGCATTGTTAATAGGTACTTTTTAAGACTACATGTTGTTTATTATTTTATCCCACCCTCTAATATAGAGGTATATCAAAATATGTATTTAAATATCTCAATGCAAAAAATACCATTCAAATGATGCAAATAATAGTAAAAATCATTTAAAAATAAGGAAAGAGAGAGAAAGACATCTACTTGGAAACAAATAAAACAAAGCACAGCATTTGACAGAGCCTAGGATTTTAGGGGAGAATTAAAATAATAATTTCAGGACAGGTTTTCAATGTGTTTCATAGGGGGTTATGACTGAAAACAGTATTTTCTCTGGGGTAAAGTAGAGCAATGAGCTTTGAAATGAAGACATAATCTAAACACCCTATTAATGGACTTACCCTCTTCAATGTCAACTAATTATTCATAATATTCCCTTGATCAAAATTTTGGACTGGTGTTTTGAAAATAAAAATTGGAACTGGGGGCTCTATAGTTTTGAATCTCTCTTAAAATATCCCTTTATTTGAAAAACAAAACAAAAAAACAGGAAGTGATAACTGGGACATTGTTATCTCTATGGACTTATGGCCAGTCTGACTTTTTGGCACTGTCCCTAAACTTTCATTTTTGTGAATTTCTAAAGAGAAGGAGTCAGAATGCAATGTTGGCATATGGACCTGAGGCTGTCATCTGACTAAACCCAAGTAGAAAATAATTTTCAGTAGATTTCTTTCAGAGAAGAAAGCCTGGCTGATATATTTTCATGATCTGACCACCTTGGTTAACAATTGGGGCAGAGGGGCTGTGAATTTTTTTATAGGGTGATTGTTATGGTATTACTATGGCTTTACAAACTGACAGCCCAAGGAAAGATCAATTTGAATGAAAAAGACAGGCTACTATTGAAATGGACAGAATAACTCAAAGATCTTAGGCTTTCATGAAATAATTATGCTTAATGTCCTAATTAGTTGTGTCAACACTTCTCAAGTTCTTTGAGATATTTGTATTCCTACATAGATCATTTCCCATGTGGTTTTAAAATTTAATTCAGTAACTTTCCAACATCTTGGCACTAGAGTTCAGTTGTAGATTCAAGTGAGGGGTCAGATGTCAGAACAATTTGCTCAAATCCTTGCTGTTCAAACCAGCGACACACTGGGTATATTTCATATTTTATCCCAGTTTTCTTCTTGGAAAACAGGGGAAATAACATGACAAATTATATTGGATAGTGGATACTAAGTGCTTTATAAGATGCCTAACATGGATAGAGCTAAAAATTGCCTATAATGATATATGGATATTAACCTATTATATAATTATTAAGTTTCCTTGGCAAACATAATCAAATATCTTTAGCCATATCTAAATTGCCTTAAAAGGGGTGTAGTGGCACCTGCCTATAATCCCAGATACTTGGAAAGAACTGAGGCAGGTAGGATCACAAGTTTGAGGCTAGCCTGGGCAATATAGCAAGACCCCCATCTCAAACAAAATAAAACAAAACAAAATCCCAAAGCTATAAACTCCCTCAAATTCCTACTTAGTTTCTAGTTAGTAAACTAACATAGTACCTGATCAACAGTCAATGAAGTAAGAAAAACTGAATATAGCAGTTTTTTAAGCAACTGCTGTTCATTGACTACACAAAACTAGAAAAGGTGCAGCATGCCATCAGTTACCATACAATAATACTGTTTCCCACAAACTAGAATGCATAAATGAGGGGATTAATCTTTTTCTCCAAATTTGAACCTCTTTGTTTTGTATTATCAAAAAAAATTACTCAGAAATTCACAATTACATGTTATGATGAGCTAAATTTATCTTATGATTCTTGACAGATGATTTGATATTCTGTCCTTCTTATTTGATCATTCTGAAAGTATAGAAGAAAATAAATGACTGGCCAACCACTTTTTCTGTTTGAAATGATTAATCCTTTCTATACTGGGGTTCACTTTTGAGAAAGGCTGGCACTATGATTTAGCCACTGTAACATATGAGAGATGTAAAAAGAACTACTGTCATTAGTGATTTTGTAAAAGGAACGTGACAGATGAATTATATGGGAAGTCACCCAGTTTAAGCTGCCAGAGAGCTTGAGGCCCAGGGAATAAAATGGGCCATGTAAGCAAACTACATTTTTTTTTTTAAACCGAATGACCTAAATATGACTTCTTTTGCTCAAGTGGAACTAGTATGCACAGCTCTTTGCACCTGGGGTTAAGAGTCGACACTGAACAGATGGTGAAATACTAAGTCTGGTGGCAGAAGAGCTGTAGTAGGCTAAGTGTGGGGAAGGGGGTGGCAAGGACTGCAGTGGTCAGCGCTATTTTACGGTTTCAGAGGTTTGCAATAACAAGGACATCCAGGCCTGGGAAGCTCCCATCCTGCGTTCACTGGCTTGCAACAATGAACTGCTGTGATTTGTTTTGCTGATGTAATGCAGACATGCCCAAGTTTACATTAACTCTCATGCACCGATTACAACAAGATGTATACCCTGGATTAGGCACAAGATCTGTGTGGCTGGCTATGGAAATGTTCAGTTCTTTAGAATTTAGAAAAGCATAAAATAGAAATCTTTTCTTTCTTTCTTTCTTTTTTTTGGGGGGGGCTTTATTTTAGACTCAGGACTAACTCACTGCTAAGGAAAAAATATCTGAAGGTTGTAAATATGCTAATATTATACACAAACTTTACAGATAATATTGTCTTCTTAATTGTAAAGTGTTCTATGCTATTTGATAATATTGCTACTGTGAGAAATAGTAATAATAGAGCCTTGGACTTAAAACAGTTCTATTTTTCAAGTACAAAAAGATACATATGTGTGTGTGTGTGTGTGTGTGTGCATGTATGTGTGTGAAAGAGAGGGTGAAAGGGATAGGGGAGAGACAGCTGGAGCTAATAGTCTCATAGCCCAAGAATTTTGAAAAAGATCTCATGCAATATCAAATTAAAAAAAAACAAACAAACTAGACTTCCATTTACAGCACCTGTAAGATCATTCATATTTTTTTCCATTTGCTGTACAGAAATGGCTATAATATCACTAAATACAGGTACTCACACCCCTTCACAATACTAAATACTCACAGGTGCACCTCAAATTATGACTTTCTAGCTGAGCATGAATCTGAATAGTCTCTTTTTGTGTGTGTGTGTGTTGCCTTGACTTTGTGATGTATATTTTTTAAATGCTAGGAGCACATGTGTCTCCTGTCTCAGAAGCCCTTGTTTTGTGGAAACAGGAGAACTGGAGGCAGCCTGGGAGAGGCTCAGGCGGGAGGGGATGTGACAGCCAGTTCCTCTGGCGGCTGCTTCTATTCTTTTCCCTATGCTCTGTTTGAAGTGTGGAGAAAGGGAAGCTGCTGTGCTGTTCACAGGGCTGTGGAGAGGAGGGAAACAGGAGCAATTCGGAGCAAAAGCTGCTGAGGGCTGTACCCTCAAGTCGCCCAGTTGCTGAGATGAGGAAGGGAGACCCAGATGCTGACAGATTCTTTCCTCCACTATGCAATACCTGGTTTAGGGCCAGAGACACCTCACCAGCTTTCTTGATTTGACCCTCTTGTCAACTTATGGGGAGATTTTGTCTCCTGTGGAACTGGAAGAATCACTGCTGTCTGATTTATGCACCGGCATTGCTAACACAGACAAAATTTCAGCCTGGTTTTATAATGTAAAGAAAACTTAAATAAATCCTTCCCTGACTGTATTTGGACATTGCTGTACTGCATGCAGGTTCTTCCTGGTCCTGTTTCTGGTCCTTTCAATGACGAATGACAGGTGGCTGTTCCAAACTGTGGTTGACATCCTTTCTGACCCAATGCATGATGGGACCTCATCTACTCAAGTAATAAAGATAACTGTAATCAAGGAGAGTAGTGGGGGGCGGTATTTCAGAATCTCCAGGAGACTGGTTTGCATATTTGGAAAGCTACCCAGGAGATTGAGACATGGCCCCTCTGGCAGTGCTCTCTCCATCTCTCCTTGAATCTCATTTTAAGCAGGAAGCTACTTATCTGTCTTATATGTGATTTGTTTTTTAAGATGATAAACGATCAGAAACTTTAACTTAGCCCTGATCTTTTACATAACTAATGGGCTATTTGAAATTGACTTCTGGCTGAGTCCTTTACCCCACCTAGGACTCAGTGGGTAGCAGAGAATTCAGGATTGCACTCAGACTGCTGCATCCACATGGTGTTGTGCCTAACCCTGGGGCCTGGGTTGGACTCCCCAACACACAAAACCTCAACATAATTGGCACAGACAATAAATGAGGCTCTGAAAGTAGGACCACTATCGCAGCAGCCGGCTAACACTTGTTTCGGACCGAAGCACGGAACACGCAGGGGAAGTGTGTTCTATGCCGAGGTACACACCTCTTCCTCTGAACTGTCACTCGGGTCATTGTCTAGGGAGGCGCTCAAGGAGGCCGCCTTGGGCTCCAGGTAGCAGAGGCACAGAGCCAGAGGGAAAGAGAGAGTGAGGGCATATGGCACTGAGAAAGAGGCGGAGAGCAGAAAGAAAAAGATGAAGAGGAAACAGGGCACAAGGGAGGGTGAGCGGATCGGGAGATAATGCTGCAGGCTCTGGGGCAGGAAGTTGGTTTCAGATAGGTTGGGGAAAGAGAGGTACCCATCATCATCTAGGAGGGAGGGGAAGGACTCAGGGAGCTGTAAGGAGAAGGAAAACAAAGTGGCTCCTTTGCTAGTTTGCTGTCTGTAGCTAAATGCCACGTCCTGATCCCCTATGTAAGCTTTCCCTTGGCTGTCAGAGTCCAGGGCCAGCTCTCCCTGCAAATGCTGGGCTCTGGGTGGGGTAGAACCTGGAGCTCTGCATTCGTTCTCCTTACACCTCCTACGGAGCTCAGTGGGGGATGTGGGGTCAGAATGGGCTGATGGGGGTGACAAGGGACATGAGTCAGTGCCAAGCTCAGGTGACTGATGTGAAAGAGACAGAGAGAGACAGGAAGCAGCAAACAGAGGTGCAAAAGGACAAAAAGAAAACTGCAATTAGTTAATTTTCTTATGGGCATCAATATAAAATCGTAAAACAAGAATTTTAGCAGTAGGGTTGCTTGGGAATTTTTAAGTCGTTAAGCTGCATGCCAACCATTGCTGCAGACGGCTACAGTTCTCCCATCAGACCATCATATAACAGGGTGGAATCCCAATGTCTACATGTTTCCCATGATCAAAAAATTTCATAGTACACTGACAACTCTAGGAAGGTTGAGGATTCTGAGGGCAAATATAACTCTCCAATAAATCAAAATCAAGACTTTCAATAACCTTCTCCTGATCTCCAGGTAATAGATTTGTTACAACGGTTTAGCTGGATTAGAAAATGAAAACAAAATTCAATTCCACTTGCAATTATTTTAAAAAATTGTCTTCTAGCATTATTCCTTTCCTTGGTTAGTCAACTATATCCCAAATAGGTGGGTTTGCAAATCTAGAAGTTTCTGGCCCCACTCCTATCTGATAATGGGGAGAGGATTCAACAACTAGCATTTCAGAAACTCTGACTCCCCAACAAAGGACTGAGGTTGCTCTGAAAAGTCTTCTATTTTGGCTCTTTTATGCAGGGTGTAAGTGGAACTCACACTCAAAGTCGTTTCAATAAGCTAACCAGCTAAAATAATGTGTTTCCTTGTAATACACTTCCTATGTGTTAGTTTCTATTATTTGTGGGCCATAAATAATAGAAAGATACAATTTCCCAGCCTCCTGATTTCTTTTAGTAGATAAAGGGCATGTTTATACCTTTGGTTTGAGTCCTTAATACAATGCTAAAGCAGGCATCTGCACAAAAGTGGCCCCCTGAGGAGCTCTGGCTTTCATGGGACAAGTGAACCTAGTTCCATTCTCTGGGGCCCTGGCGATTTCAATGCCCAAAGCTAGTTTCTTATACAGGTGGTGGAGGGGCTGTTGGGCAAGAAAGGGAAGAAAGGAAGCAAGCAGAGACTCTGAGCAGAGCATAGGAGCTGCTATAGCCTGGTAAGTTCAAGGCCAGGGCACATGGAGCCTGAAGATAATTAGACTTCTGTTGCTGTGTGTGTGTGTGTGTGTGTGTGTGTGTGTGTGTGTGTGTGTGTATTCTGCCTAGTGACCTGAGAACATGGAAATTACCCAGCCTTGACTGCCTGGTGATGGTTATCCAATCCTGACTCATAGAGAAGTGATAAACACAGCAACAGAGGGAAAGAAAATGTACAAGTAAAATTACATCTGAGGCATGAGGGAAAGAAAATGCACAAAGAAAAAAGTATCTCTTGAATATATCTGCAGAAGTGTCTCAGTTGGACCATGACAGGAGTGTGTCTTCCCACACACTCCCATTTGACATTTAACACTGCATTTTAAACAGGAACCTGTGAAAATCTCTAAGACTAATGCAGACAAAGTCACCTTGAAGACAACTGTCCTCTGGTGGTGAGACTGGCCCTCTGACCTGGGGGAAACCAGCTTCCTTCCCAGGCCAATTCTGGGGGACTGGTCTTTTAAGAATTATTTGCAATAATATGTTTTCATTTTGGCTTAAAAAAGAAATACCTCTATGTTACTGTTTGGAGGAAGAAAATAATAAAATTAAGGGTTAATCTTCCATTCTGCTTATGAATGCAGTTTTTAAGACAGCTTTGTCTTTTTAAAGATTTGGGGGAATTAAAGACAGCTGGCAACTATGCAGCCTCCTGAAGGCGCCCTGCTCCAAGCACTGGCTCTGCTGAGATCAGACAATGAGGGGAGTCATTTTCTTTCTTTTTATTTTCCCATGGCATAAATGGCACAAGGTGAGGATAGGTCAGTGCTACATGTTACATAAATGAATTGGTAATCTTTTAAAATTGAATAAAGTGAGACTGGCTGCACCTATTTGAGGAGTAAACTAAACATAATTTACCTCTGTGTGCCACTTAATTCCACTTACACATCCATGGGGATCATTTGTTGGCATGAGCAATCTTAAGAAATTTTTAAATAACTAAGGTAAGAAGGACACCTTCGCCTTTCAGGTATATTATCTTCATTTCATGTCCCAGTTAAAACCAGCCCTTGACTCAACTGACAGAAAGAGTGTGAAAATGAAATTTAGAACAAAGTAACAAAAGTGATCCAAATATTCCTGCACTTTTTTTTTTTTTTTTTGGTTTGGCAAATTAGGGAAACTTATCCTAAAAGAGCAAAATTTAAAAATGATGGACTGGGTCACTTGGAATATTCTGACTATAAAAATTATTTGTTGACCTACCCCCTCCCTTAAGATGCTGTTGTTAAAATCATTATGGAAAAAAATATTTTTCCAAGGAGTCGAAATGGTGATTTTCTATCACATCCATCTGTATTTGAAAAGCCCTCTTAAGGGAGCACTTGTAAGTAGAGCAAACTCATATTTCAGGATAACCCATAGATGACATGAGCATTTTTCTTCCCCTATTTCCTCTATTTACCTTATATGTTCCAATAGCTGCTCTGCTTTTCCATGATTATTATGCATAAACTTTCCAATGTGTTGACAGTCAAAAGTGTTTTCCTAAGAAGTTGCTTTACAGTGCTGGGTCACAAATAGAAATAAGCCTGATATTTAAAAACCATGTTTAAGAAGAAATTTAATTTGGTGGCGGGGGTGGGGACATGATTTCATGAAATCACCTAGAGAAAACACCAATAAGTCCACTTCTCAACTTCTGGTGCAAACTTGTACCTCCACATCCCATTTAAAAATATAGCTACTAACTAACTCCTTTCCTGATTAGATCACAATTATAAGACTAAGAAAGATGAATCATAAACACACAGGCCTGTGATACTTGTGGTTAGAAGAATGGCGATGTGATTATCGTGTATCTAGAAAATATATCATGCTTGGGTAGGAGAATGGGGCCAGAAACAAAGAAAATAGCTTTAGTGACAGTTCTGAAATGAGAGCCAGAACAGAAAGGCATCTTCTACCACCCAGAGAATTTTTAAGAGACACGGACAGGACAGCTGTTGAAAGTCTTATGTAGCACATTCCTCACTAAAGTAAAAAATTTCAAAAAATTAAGGAAGCAACTTTCAGAGTAAAAAAAAAAAATGTCAAAATAGGAATAGTAATTTTAAAACTGACATACGACTGTAACTAACACTGAGTTATGAACTATCCTATGCTCGGCATATTTCTGGTTCCATCCTCAGCATTACTGAGCCTTTGTTAAGCTGGAGCAAGCTCAATATGAGGCAGCCTGGGAGCTGTACCTTTCCCTCATGCCGGATGGCTGAGACCGGCGTGGCTTCCTCAGCCTTTTTCCGTCTCTCCTCTTCCTCGTCGCGCTCCTCCTCGGCCTTTTTCTCCGGAGTCACAGTGGTGATCAAGTTGGTCTGAGAGATGCCCTTTGTTGTGGCGTACTGGCCAGTACCAACCTCTGCAGCAGACATAGAATCCTTCATGTATATTTCATGGTTTTCATTCACTGACGCTAAAAGCAAATACAATTGGAGAAATAAGATCTGAAATTGTTAAGTAGAAGAGAAATCAACAACACCGCTGTCCCGTTACTGGGAAAGAAAATACCTCTACAAAATACCAGCTTTGACATGAAAAGAATCTAAGGTATCATAGACTTTCTGTTCCACCTAGACCGTGTAGTTTAAAATTACTTAAATGCTCACGTCTTGAAGTAAGTCCAGAATAATGCTCCCCCCATTCTCATGCTCTCTGGTGAGGGTGTGTGTGAGGGTGGAGGAGAGTGGAAGGAGGTGAAACTGGGCTTCCCCTGAACCCCCTGCTGCCTGAGCACCAGCTGGCTGGGCACCAGCACCAGGCACTGAGTGGCAAGTTCGAGAACTCAAAGCAGTGGATAATACTCTAATACACTTGACTTTGAACACATTTTTGGAAGTAACATTTACCGAAGAGCACTGAATTGGTTTTATTATTATTATGGAATGCTAAAAAAAAACCCCGAACACTCCTACAATATTAAAGTCCCAAGGGTAATAATGAAAGTTAACCATGTTGTGGCACAGACTATAAAATTCTGATGGTAATTCCATTCAAGTGAAGTAGAGAAATGCTTTAATATCCACTGCATTTTAAACAGTCTGCCATGATGAGATGCATATATACTCATTCCCATCTCTAATATTTTGAGAAAACAAGACAAATGCTGCTAAATGAAATTCATGCAAATGCAAAGCGTGCAAACATGAGATATAAGACACAGCCCTTCATACCAGCTAAAATGTCTCAGTGAAAGAGATGCTAAAATTCAGTTCGATGTCCAAATTATTTGGTATTCATTATTTTAGTTTATAAAAATTTGATATCATGAAAAATAAACGCTGCTTTTCAAATACACAGCAGTTGATCACAGACAAAATATAATCTGCCTTTGTCTTTTAGGAGCTTTAAAACATAGAGAAAGGATTATGAAACGAAATCCTTTCTGAGATCCTTTTGATAGCTAAACTACCAAAATATCTTCACCAAGATATTTTATCTGTCTTTCTATGGATGAGAAAGCTTGTATGAGACACGGTTTCTTAATAGACCAGTTAGGCTGTTTTCTACAAGATGCTGTCGCCTTGCAAAAAAGCAATTTATGTTCCAACATGCAGCCTCGGCCCCCAGCTCAGCAGCATAGAAAACATACGAGAACTGGCAGGACCACCAAGAGGGAGACAACACATACTAACATCACTTTTGGGCAGGGAGGAAGAGACAGCATGATATTAGTACATTGACTTCGCAACTGTCTTCCATCTTCTCCGAAGTCATTAGCACACACAAAAGGTCAAGAGGAAAACAACATTCACGAGAAATGTGCTCCCTTGGGCGCACTTCACTGAACAAAGTAGATGGTGGGAAAAAAAAAAAAGTGTGATTCTACAAAAGTTCCTCAGTACTGACACAGAGAATGTACAAAGAGTGAAGAGAGATTCTCTAAAGAGGAGTAAATGGGACAAAGTGAAAAAGAAAAACTTCAGTGTTGCATCACAGGTATTCAATATCTTAAAACAGTTCTGGTACATGTTTTATTCTAAAGGGTTGGCTCTAGGTTTAGTATTCTGCAAATCTTAGAAGATACAGAATGGTACAGTTGTCCTTTGGTATCCTTGGGGGATTGCTTCCAGGAGCCCCGTGGATATCAAATCTGAAGATGTTCAAGTCTCTTATATAAAGCGGTGCTGTATTTGCATATAATTGCACATTCCCCTTTACATCTCTAGATAATAAAGTAACACACTGTAAATGCTATGGAAATAGTTGTCACATTGTGTTATCCAGGGAATTCTGACAAAAACCAAGTCGGTATATATTTAGTGTAGCTGTGATTTTTCTAAAAAGAAATTTGCAGAATTTGGAACCCACAAATACAAAGAGACAATTGGAATTAACTTTTGGGCCAGCTCACAAATGTAAGAATCGTCATCAATATAATTATTGAAATAATTTATCTCTATACAAAGACTGTGTTCCCCATGTATCTTCACAACAACCCTGTGAAGATGGCCTAATTCCCATTTTCTGGGAAACTACTTCAGACCTGGAGAGCTGAAATCATTTGCCAACCATTACCCAGACAGAGGACAGCCGAGTCTGGATTCACTCTGAGTTTTTCTTGCCAGATGAGTGCTGTTCTCATTTTAGCAGTAACATACAAAATACAGCACTAACAATACAAGTGTGATTTCTTCTGCAAACAGTTTTCTAAATTATGCAATCAGGAAAATACCGTCTTTTTAATCAGGGGATGCAGGAAATAATATGTCGTCCCCATCAACTACACTAGGGATGGCAGGGGCAGGAGAAATGAGATTCCTTGGGATGCAGATGCAAAAACAGAGATGATTCTAGGTTCCTGTAACTTTTATTTATTTTATTTATGTTTTCGTTACTTACTAAAATCATGTGTGCATGCCAGAAACCTAAAGCTTTTCATTTGCACAAAATGGGTCTTCAACAGAACAACTAATCTCCAGGTTCTCTGAACTACAAGATGAAAGCTTGGGCATGACTTAGGTCCTAAGTGTCACTGTAGCTGGCATGCCTTGTGGCAGAAGCCCCCCGCCATCATACTACAGAAGCAATACACAACTGATAGATAAGACAAAAACAGACTAATAATTCCTGTTTGTTATTCCTTAGGAAGGTCATCTAAGTGATGCTGTCCCTGATTTTCTTTTTGGTGGGGTGGCATGCTGGGGATTGAACCCAAGGGTGTTTAACCTCTGAGCCACGTCCCTAGCCCTTTCTTAGTTTTTCTTTTGCTTAGGGTATTGCTAAGTTTCTGAGGCTGGCTTCAAACCTGAAATTCTCCTGCCTCAGCCTCCTGAGTTGCTGGGATTATAGGCATGTGCTATGGTACTGGGCTCTTCCCTGTCTTAATCATCTGACTCACTTATCTGACTTAATAGCAGAGAGCACCTACATAGCATCCTTTCTCCTCGCTATCATCAATGACTAACAAAGGCCACATTTTTCCTAAAATGAAATAAAAATAAAAATAAACCTTTTAAGTAATAAATTAAACCTACAGTTTTCTTTCTGAAACAAATATTCTTGAGACAAAATTGCTAATCATTTCAGGTCAGCGGGCAAGAGAACAGAATTACTTGGAGTCCTTGATTCCTATATTTAGAATGTGACCATCTTTCTCCAAATTTGGGGTACTGGCTTTTGAAAGCTATGCTCCTCATTCTCAAAGTGCCTAATTTATCTCAGTTTATACACATTTACAAACAGACTGACAAAGGCATTATTTTTGGAGGTGGGGATATTCAAAATCTCCCACTTAGTTCAGATCCACCACTGCTTTCCCTTTCACAGTATCCAAGAGGATCTACATTTACACATTCATGACACTCCTTTTCCTGGTGAGTTACTAGAAATTATTAAGAGCCAGTGAGCAATACCTACCTCCATCCAAGCTGCGAGACATGGTGTAACGTTTGCTGGATGAACGTTCAAAGTAAGGCGCGGGGCGATCTATCAATGCACTGGCTCTTCTCGTCTGGGCTTGCGTCCTGCCACTGTACCGGAACTTGGAACCCAAGGTTAGGAATTTCTTTGGAGGTGCTTCTGGTAACAACAATCTAAAGATATTAAAGAAAATCACCAGAAAAGATCTTTAAGTCAAATATTCAGAATGCTTTTTTTTTTTAACTTTTCACAGTATATTAAAGGTTTACCACGAAGCTTGTAGGTAATGAATCTGATTTTTATTAGAAAAGCTATCAAGTCATACAATATATTTTAATGAGGGATGCAGGAGACAAGACATAAGTAAAACCAGGGCTGGGCTGGACTATAGGAACATTAACCTTTATCTCATAAACCAGAGAGTCTAGAACATCTAGAGAAGCCATGGCTCCATAAACCCAAAGAACAATTAAATAGATGATTTAGTGAAGAAGAATGATAATTTGTTATTTTATAGGCACGAATCTGATGGGCTGAGTATATGTTTGCATAAAGGAGTCCAGGGGGGTATCAAGAAATTTTTGAAATAGGAATGAACTGGATACTTGAAGAGGACACTCTTTTATAAAAATAATGAAAAGACCAAAAAAAAAAAAAAAGTAACACAGATAAGTACAAGACAAACTGAAGTAAATCCTTTAAATTTATTCAGAAGTGTTTTTAGGATTTCTTATCAAGATATCTGGTGAAAATGAACTTGAAGGAATAGAAAGGATGTTTCTAGATTGTCCTTCTTGCCCCAAACCTTTTCAATATAAGCGATAGAGTCATTTCAATTCTTCCTTAGGGAAAAAACAAAAACCGACTCCCAAATGATCTCTACCTACCTGAAAAATGTATGGTGTTCAACACATACTTTCCACAAACGCTTGGCAGCCCGATGGTTTGGCAGCTTAAACCCAATGGTGCTTTCAAATTGTTCAAACTAAATTTAAAAAAGCATATATGTATGGACAGAGTCAAGTTTGGAATTATGAATAATAGATGCTTTGCAAATAATTTACAAAATCATACTCCCATAAGTTTTTTCTTTGCTCATTAAAGCAATTGCTATATGCAGAATTCATGTAATACACATTCATGTAAAAATCACCGCATCTACCTCTTTAAAATGTGGCAAAGGTAGATAATCGTGTCAAGCATGCAGTAAATGCCTTCTGCATCAGTGTGGATCTTATAAAAACTAAATACAAAAAAAATCAAGATAACTAGATTCCTCCTAAAGATCAAATTTTTTCCTGATCCCATTTTTCTTATTTTCATGGTTTCTTAATGACACGACTTGAACTGGAATGCACAGAAATGAACAAAATATAGGTATAGATATAGTCTACAGCATGCTTAGAAATGACATTTCCTCCCAGGATCTTGCCAGGAAATATGCATATTTCTTAAATATTCAATGACTTGGTGTCAGATATTTCTGATTTCATCTGTGTGCTCCACACTGTAGATTATAATGTTAAATGTCAACATCTGTCTATATGATCCATAAGCAGAGATTGGGAGAACGCATTTTCATACTTTTCAGCATGTACATTTTCATATGATGTTCTATCAGCCATTTGGTTTTTCAAGATGGATTATCTGATTAGGTTTTCTGCACAATATATTTTAATACGATTATTGCAGATGCACAATAATTTTCAGTTTCTGAGGACAGTATACATCAGGCCACCAGAGGGCAATCATCTTAAACAGTAAAGGTTTATATTAAGGATGACAAAACAACTGGACTACTGATACAATCATCAGCAAAAGTAATCTCTGGGGCAAGAAACCACAGGTCAGGGGTCATGTGCATGGCATGTGAGACATGATCATCCTTGACTTTCATTTCTTGCTTGCTGAAGATGACTGGGGAAATTGGGAAATATATCACAAGTTGCTCCAACACAAGTGCCCTTTCCCAATTTCTTATTCATTCTGTATGTTCATGGGCAGGGGTGGTTGTAAAAATTGCTTCTGTCCTAGGGACCTGGCCAAGGCAAAAGTACTGTGGCTCTTAACTAAAGCATTATGCATTCACCCGTCCAGCATCTAATATGCCCCTGCACTTTGCTAAAGCCAAGACTTACAAAAGAGAGTCACCTTGCTCTCTGGGGCAAGTTGCCTAGAAGTATGTTGCTTTTCAAAAGTTTTCAAAAATTTTTACTGACATACAATAATTGTACATATTTCTGGGGTACCATGTGCTATTTAAACACATATAGGCAATGTGTACTGACCAGATCAGGGTAACTGGTTTATCTACCACCTCAATCATATATCATTTCTTTGTGCTGGACATATTCCACATGTTCTATACTGGGTATTCTGAAATACATGTTTAATTGTTGTAGACCATGTAGTTACACTACTGAGCTGAAGAACATTCTTCTATCCAAATGCACCCCAAGGTTGATCATTTTCTCACCATTTCCACCACCCGCTCTGCAGCCCCTGGTAACTACTTAGAGTACTACTCTCTACTCATGTGAGATCAACATTTTTAGTGGGGCAGAGTGTCTTACTGTCATCCTCCTTTACACAAGGATGAGTTGGGCCCCTAGGCTTTCTGAAGGCTTACTTCTCTGTGCTTTGTGTCTGCTTTCTTCAACCTCTTTGCAGACTATAAGCTATCAATAATTTCTTCCCATTCTTCCCTGCCTATCAATATGTCTGAAAAACAGGATGGGGAAGTCAATTTGGGGCCTCACTCCTTACTGCTAAGCTACCTCTGCTACTTCACTCCTCGCCTCAATGCACCCTTGGCAGGTGGCTCCTAACACGTTCCTGAACTCTTCCATGCCACAGAGGGACCTGACTATCAAGTTCAACACGCTTTACTGAGTCTGCACCCCGTGCGCCCCCTCTGTAACATATGGCACTGTTGGTGAGCCACTAGGCCCTGAAACTCATCTGTCATCTGACAGCCTCTGTCCTTTCTTTTATTTCTGGCTGTCTTCCTGTTTTTCTTCTACTGGCCCCTCAATCAAATGGTGGTGTCACCCAGAGTGTTTATTTTAGGGCCTCTTCTCTAACTTCCCTTGCTCTTTGGGCAATTTATCCCATGTATCCAAGACTTGGGTAAAATATATCCGGTTGGTGATGACTCCATTCAATTTCTTACTAGGCAAGAATTGCCTCTTGAAAATTAGTCCTGAAGGAATTTTAATCTCTTTTTTTCCCCCCTTCAAATTCTGACCCTTTCTCTTTCTTGTTGGAAATCATCTCCATCAACTTTAGTCATGCAAATGGAACCCCTCTGGTTACGTGGATTCTTCCCTTTTTGAATCCCTTCCTTCATCTTGTCTCAGAGACCTACTACTGGTTCTGCTCCTGAAACCCATCTCCAATTGCTCCTTCCATGCAATGATTTGGGTCTTATCACATGATCGCTCAGTAGCTGAATTTCATTGAGAAACCCATCATTCCAGAATGTTCATCCAGTGTGTCAACTTAAGGCCTTCCACTGCTCACTACTATCTACTAGGTCATTTCCCCCTGTGGCCTCACAGTGAACTCACTCCTTTTCTATTGTATTATTTATCTTTATGTGATGCTGAGGATCAAACCCAGTGCTTCACACATGCTAGGCAAGTGCTCTACCATTGAGCCACAACGCCAGCCCCTCACTCTTTTTCTATAGATCATCTCCTCTCTTGTATCATGGTGTTATTATTCAAGGGTTGAGTCTGTTTCTCTGATAGAAAAATCTTTTAAGAAAAAGAACAAGGTCATATTTCTCTCTATCCAATTCCCACAATGGAGCCTGATAATAAATAGGTGCTCGTTTAATAAATAGTTGTTCAGTGAATTAAAACGAACACATATCAGTTATAAGTTTCACCAACAATTTTTGCAAGTATTTTTAAAACACTACAGTTTCAAGTATTTAAATGAAAAAAAGCTTACAGATTATTTCAGTTGTCACAGACAACTGAATATTTAATATAAATATTTAATATATTTATAATGTAAAATATATAAGTCATATTTATGTTAAACATGATTGCTAGCTTTATCTTCTGATTTTTTATAACTGCATTTTCCACTAAGAAATTACACGGCAGAGGTATATTTTGAAGGCAGGATAAAACTATATTGAATAAGTAAGTGTTTAGAGATATATAGGAGTTGGAATCTTTGAGTTTTGTTTCTAGTATATTAAGGTACCAATTAGAAATTGGAGCTATTCATTAATTATCTCATAAACAAAATCAAGTAGAATTCAATTCTTATTATGTATAAATCACTAAGAATATATAAATATAACTTGATCATGGAGGCTGCTGCCCAAGGAGTAAGAATTAATAATTCTGATTCTTTTATTAGTTTCTCTGATTAAAAAGAAATCTGAAATACACTGGAAATGCACTAGGCTGTGTACTATTTACATAATTCACACCTCCTCATCCTTTGTTCTAAACTTTTCTGTATCTTGAAGCACATCATCTCTAGACATTTACTTTAGGGTATAAGTCAGACTTGCAGAAAAACATAAAAAGGAAGAGGAGTGATAACAGCAGGACACAAAAGAAGAAATCTATTCATCACGGCTTGAAATATACAAAAAATTATTCATGAATCCTGATTTTATACCAAAATATATTTTTAAAAACCCTCTCAATTAGCGTATGCAGCTCAACTAGTACAACATAATAAAGAAGAGAACATTTTATTTATAACTGCTTTGGATAAAACTACAACAAATTCTCTCAGGATTCAGACATAATTCACCATGTTGCACAGTGCTTAGAATCTGTGAGCAAAAAATTTATATTATTGTTTGCTATTATGGATCTTTTTTCCCCCAATGCAAATGCAAATGAAGACATACATACCTCTCCTGGCCGAATCTTAATGTAAAAGTTGTTTCGTTTGTATGAAATTTTTAGAACCTTGGGCCAGGCAAATCTGTTTATTCGCAACCGGTCACGATATATCAATAGACCACTCGCACAAACTCCTAACATAATTTCTACTCCTTCTGAATCCTAGAGAATTACAAAAACAATATATCAGCATCTCTCTTCTTTCTACTTTTCATTGGGTACAACATTTTATGTCATGACAGAATCTGAAATTGAAAAATTTAAATATAAAAAATACTGAATGACTATTTTTAAAAACATCCCTTAAGTAAGCTTTGTTTGTTTTGGTACCAAGGATTGAACCCGGGGCGTTTAGCCACTGAGCCACATCCTCAACTCTTTTTTATTCATTTATTTATTTTTTTAAATTTTGAGACAGGGTATCACTAAGTTGCTTAGGGCCTCACTAAGTTGCTGAGACTGGCTTTTAACTTGCAATCCTCCTGCCTCCGCTACCCAAGGCACTGGGATTACTGGTATGCACCACCACACCCAGTTAAGTAAGTTTTTAACAATGATATTTTTCACTGTGGACATTTGTTGGAGTAACATTTGTTCACCCACGTACCTCAGGTTTATGACATAAATGCTGCACAGAGCTAAGGCCAAGCAGGGCTGTGTATTAATAACCATAACACGTAGCTCTTACCTATGAGGTGTCGAGACACTGCTCTATCCTATGTATTTTAACTTTTTCAATCTTCACTGTGCTGTGTTGAGATGGTTGCTATTATTCTTCCCATTTTACAGATGAGGAAACTGTAAATGGGGACTCAGCTGCACACACGCTGTCTGGCAGTGCTTTTAGCTGATATGGACACTAACAAAAGGGGACCTGTCTTTTCCTTTGAGCATTTTGAGTCTTGTTACTTTGAAAAGAGTCTCAACCTTTATTTGCTATTATTGTCAGGGAAAATTTGTAAAATGAAAGTTTTTTAAAAAATATAAACCTACTGCTCCCAATATACCTTCATACATGGAAACAATGCCCAGTGGTAATCACACTAAATAATATGACACCTATAGATAAATGCACATACGCTTTAAATATAATTACAGGGTTTTTTTTTAATCAAAAATGGGATGCTATTATAATTTCAACTTGCTTTTGTTACTTGGACATTTCATCTTTTACATAATTTCCTAAGAAATGTGTGATGCCCAGAGGTCATTAGCTATTACATTAAGCTTAAGAGGGATATTGTACATAGGGTGTCCCTGTCAAATACTGCATTCCACTGAAATCGGGGTAAAATGAAAATGAACATGGCCTTGAATTGGGTGAAAAATACTGAGACAGGACTAAATGTGAGCTGCAGCATTAATGCCTTGTTACACCTGTTTGTTGGAATCTGGACAGAAAAGGTCACAGGCTGATCACACCTTATGCTCAGGCCTTCTTATCATTGACGGGGCTGAGCCTGACTTTGAAATACTCTGCAATAACAGCAAAGCAGAGAAGGAAAAAATTAAGAATCCAGAGAGGAGATTTTCACTCATGCTTACAGTGGGAAGATACTTCCTAAATCCTATAGATGCAAGGCATAAGATGAACACTACAAGAATAAAAAATTAATATATTGGTCCATCTCTGGGAAACAGGAAGTTTACTAACAGAATATAATTGGTTTAGAATTAAATATCTTACCTTGGAAACATATCACTCCATTAGATATTGAATTACTTTACAGGAATGGAACTATTGGATGGCAGGATATTAGAATATAATACAATTAGAGAATCCAAAGATCAGAAACTGCCCACTATTTATCAGAGGCTATAGTGACCATGCAAGTTAAAGAATTATAACCCGATGCTCCCAAGTTATTGGTATTACTGATTCTTGAGAACCAGCCCATCTGCACAACCCCTCAGAGGTGACCACCTCCTGCCAGGAGGCAGAAAGGCAGGCATGAGGAAGGGACGCTTGAATAACTGTTCTTTGGTTCACTTTCTTTTCAATATAGAATGTAAGTTTAGGAAATAGCCTTTGGTCCACAGAGGGAAAGGCCATTTAAAACCTTTTTCGGTTTTATCTATTTTTAAATCACCATTAGTGTCCTTGATCACAAGGAAACAATATCCCCTCCTGGGAAAGAGGAGGAAGGAATAAAACCTCCTTTTCTTGGGTCCTCCAACATTCTGCTCTGGTCCCAAATCAGTCTCTTTATCACAAGCACAACCTTACTAAATGGTCCTAAAATAAGATTCCCTCCCTGTCTTCCTTCCCTGGAGACTGTATGCTGATGAGGAGCGGCAGTTCTGTTTTCTATTTGTAATCTCATGGCCAGCACAGGCCTGCCCAGCATGCATCAAACTAATGTGTGCCTGCTGAAAGTAAAAATGAATGAGGAATAAAAATGGCAGGAAAAGTGGGGTATTACACTGGCTAAAGGGCCTATTTCTTTAATTGCATAGGGATAAAAAATATGTACACACCAAATTTTCTGACATTGACCAGAGTACTTAGTTGGATAAATCTTTGGTATTAAAGCTTTCTTGGGGACAGGCCCATTTCACTCTCAACAGACACACTTATACTCCCATTAACAGGACACTGAGGTAGACCTGGAAAGTCTCAGTCTGTCACAATGAAAATAAGTGGCCATAACACTCCCTTCGTTTAGAATCATGGTTCACACACTGTTATCCTTCAGTATCACTTGGCCCATGGGGTATCTGACAGGGATTTATATCTATGTTTTGTATCTTACATGAAATAAATGACTCTTGAAAAAGTCTATTAAAACTAACATTAAGCGCTGAGCGCCGGGGTGCACACCTGTAATCCCAGCAGCTCGGGGGCTGAGAGAGGAGGATCACAAGTTCAAAACCAGCCTCAGCAATGGCAGTGAGGTGCTAAGCAACTCAGTGAGAACCCGTCTCTAAATAAAATACAAAAGAGGGCTGAGACTGGGGCTCGGTGGTTGAGTGCCCTGGAGTTCAATCCCTGGTCCTCCTCCCTTCTCCCCCACCAAACAAACAAACAAACAAAAAACAACTAACATTAAACCACAAACAAGCAGAGACAGACTTCCTAACATTAAAAATAATAAAAAATTTAAAAAAAGCTTTTGGGATAGATTATCCAAAACATAGGACCTTCATCTAATATGGGTATTTATTCTTCATATGGAGCTGTGGAGTCCATGATCACAATTCAGAATGCTTAAATAGATCATAAAGCTTTGGGACTTTCATACCATCAATAGAAGGAGAAGCATCTAGCTCATGACCGGAAATTGTCTCTAATTTAATTCAATAAATTTCCTCCTAGAAATGATAGTGTGTGACTGCATGATAAAATGGAGTCTATGAATCGTTTGTTATACTTAATATTTAGATAAAATCCTATAATGGGCTACATTTGCACTTCCTTAATTCTTTCTTCTTAATTGGCATAATTTCAAATCATATTATTGAATGACAAAGCAGCCATCCATTTTAATTCAGTAGCTACAGCAATGTGAAGTGATTTTATTTTTACTGATGGGAACACTGATACAACCTGAGTTGCACTTCCCTCAATCATTTCCCTAATCATTTATTTATTTATCTATTTATTTGGGGGAGGGTAGTTAATGCATCAAAGTGCAAGGTAAAACTCAAAAAATAACTTTAGGTTCACTCAAATTTTCATGCTACTTTTATTTCCTTTTTGGTTATCTTTAGCCACATAGGGAAAAACTCTAAAAGAAATTAAAAAAAAAACTTAATTATCTGGTCTTATCTTTATGTTGAAATTCTACCCTACTTATATCTGACATAAGAGAGAAAAACATCTTCATTATCCAAGGGCAAAATACATGAAAACATGCAATAAAAAATTGGCAAGTAAACAGCTACACCTGCTGTTGTAATGACACATAAATGTCAAAGAGCTTGCCGTTTAGTGTACCAACACTTGTCCCCAGTAAAACCCCAGTGATCTTGCTGGTATTCAGGCACTGGAAGTCCTCCTCTCTGTGATGTAGGAGTTCACCCACAGACATCACCAATCAAACCCACATTCATTCAATGGCTACCATCTGCCTGTCCAAAGTCACGGAGGATTGGTTTGCTCCCTGAACATCTACCAAAGAGCAGCAACAAAACTTGCAAATCACATATTTTCTTCTGTTTGGTGATCAAGGTTGTTGAGATGTTTACTTAAACACAGACAGCTGAAATTGCTCTTCATTTCTAGCCTTAAAACTGACTGTGGGAGACACTTGCCTGCCTGGAAGGCTGTAATTGCACATTCTTGTGAGACCCAGACCGTGAAATTGGTGACTGTCTATCAGAGGTCAAGTCCACATCCCTATGCAGGAGCGATATTATCTTGTCAATCCTAAATAACCCTGAACTTTAAATATTGACCTTTTAAACACAGCAAAAATATCAGAATCCATCTCTAGAAACCTAGCAAATTGCATATGTTTTGCTGATAAAAGTTCTCATAAAATCTTTCCCATATTTTCATGGTACTTTGTCCATGGCTTTTTAAATATTAGACTACTAGTAGTCCACATGCTCATTCTCTCGCTTCTGAAAAGCACAGAGATTCTAGGAAAAAGCATGACAAGGTCAAAGCTGCTTTATGTGTCTTAAACACTGAAGCCCTACAGGTTAATTCCAATTTCTTTCTTGCTAAGATACATCTCTAACACTGCCCCCATTATCAGTCAACAAGGCAATTCTTAGCCAGGATCACTAGTTCTGGTTGCACTTTAAAAATAATCTTATTTCAAAGTACCGGTTACATGTACGAGTGCTTAAACATAAGAGACAGAATTCTTAAAATATAACATGCATTTACGAAGTACCTTGTGGGGTTCTAGAATGAGGGACATACACAGACCAAGTTGAGACAGACAGACATGAAAGAGCAGAGAAGTCACATGTCAGATGGACATATTCAGGGAAGAGGCAGAGTCAGGGTGCAGAGGCAGCAAAAGGTGCTTGTTGGTGCAGAGAGGGAGAAAACAGAGAAGGCAGCAGGGTCCAAGAGCTTGTTTGGTCAAGATAAGCTTCCAACTGAATCAACAGGCAATCAGAGGGTTTGTCTACTGTGGGCTTTCAGGAGGCTTAGCCCATGGGGAGAGTGAGTCTGAGCCATGAAAAGCAACCCCTCCAGTAAATACCAAAGAGCTAAGTTTCTTTTAACATGAAATAGGGCTTGCAAGGCAAACAGAAATTTGCACCCCCAATATTTCCATTACATTCACTAAAATAAGAATTACAGTAACAGAGTTGAATTAAATAAAATAGTGGGGGGTTTAAAAATGCATACCTTGGCATGATGCAAATCTACTCCATACATAGATAGTTTTTTGGCATTTTCCAAGAAATGCATCTCGGCTTCTGCTGGCGTCATCCCTCTGATTAGGGAAAAAAAAGTGTTACAAGGTTGCCTTTCCCTTTTATTCATTAGAATGAAAAAGCAGTTAGCTGATTTTCCTTCCTTTTTCAGTTAATTGCTTATCCTCTATCTGGCTGGGTTGCAAAATTTCCGACTTAGCTCCCTGTTAATTTATAAGAAAGCATCTATTGAGGCACTGGCAGGTACAGGTTGACCATTCCTAATTTAAAAATCTTAAGTCTGAATAGTTTTGAATGCCAGCATGATGTCACAAGTAGAAAACTCCACACCTGATCTCATGAGACGAGTTAGTCCAAACCCAGGTGTACTATAAATTAACTTCGTGTGTAAGATGAATAAGAAACATAAAATGAATTTTGTGTTGAAACTAGGATCCCGTCCCCAATGCATCTCATTATATATATGTAAATATTCCAAAGTCTGAAAAAAATCTGAAATTTGAAACACTTCTGGGCCCAAGCATTTTGGGTAAGGGATACTCAGCATCTGAGAAAAGAATAACAAGAAAAATGGCTTTGAAGGACAACATTACAAATAGATGCCTAGATATTCTGAGGGAAAGCTTACCTACTCCAGAACTTTCCCATGTAAAGACCCACTGTGCTAAAAATCCCATCCTTAATGTATTGAAATCAACACTGGGAAGAGATAGGCTGTAGAACTGATGCTCACCCATAAAGCAAAAGTTAAATGTATGCTCCTGTTCACTGACCTGTGGCTCTTGTGCAGCTCGATCACTTTATCTTCGAGTTCTTTAGTGTGGTTTGGTGCAAAGCGGAACTCACTAATGTAATCATTCCCACATTCATCGGGGTCATAGTCTCCAAGTTCTGACTGGACTGTGTAGGAGCCCAGCAGGGCGAGGGTCACAAAGGAGCAGGGCAGCCTTCCTGATACGATGTCATCGCGCAACTGTAGGCAGAGGTAGTACCTTCCAGGAGCCGAAAGGTCAAAATAAAAGGCCAGCATTAGGACACATGAAAAGGAGATCATTCAGTAAAAACTGTAGGTAGACAATTTCTCCCCGTGCAATAACATGTCCAGGACACATTTCCTATCATTCACAGATGCTGATATATTTGTTTCATTTATATTTGATCTAGATATCAGGGGAAAATACTAGGCTATAAAATATAGTATTTAAAGAAGAAGGCAATGGTCATAACAAACCACAGAAGAAATCTAAACGTTTGTATCCTCTATGTTGTATGCATGCTTGAGTATGTAATGATGAATCCCACTATTATGTATAATTATAACACATCAATAAAAATAACTCTTAAAGTCTTAAAGACAGTCTTCAACACACTCCCAGAAACCCTTGGTTGGTGGAATTATAATTCAAAAATTGATGCTCTTGCATATAAATTATTAGGCTCCAACTAGCCTTACAAAGGGATGATTTTGATAACTGGATGTCAGATCTTACCACACGACTAAGACAGACTTTAGGTAAGAGTCCTACCTTCATAAACTCTGTTCTCAACTGCCTGCATTTTGGATGACATCATCTCTTTATAATAATGCTTTCTCCTGCTTTAAGTTATTTCTTTTTATTTAGATATCTCCCTAGAATCTAACTGACCTGAATATTAATTTCAAGGAACTATTAACTTATAATCTGAGAATCTTGTCCCTGTAAACAAATAGCTTTAAACTGAAGAAATAGAAAATAGTTTTCATATAATTTTGTCATATGATAAAACTATTTCTATCAATAGCTGATTTATCTTCTCTGTTATTTTATTCTTAAGCATTACAGGTATAATGCCAACTGCATTAAGTATTAACCTTGATGAGTATTAATAACACCTTATCATGCACCTTCCATATAAGAAAAGAACAGTTAGTCTGTTGGAACAGACTATTATTGCAAAGTCTTAAGGTCCCCTGTCAGGTGATTTGGTGCTGATGTAAGTAAAATCCATGTAACCCAGATATAAAAATTCTGAAATATTTAACAGACTCTACAAACATTACACAAGTAGATAGAAGGGAACCACGCACTAAATTTTCAAATACAAGTATATTTGTGTTCCATGACCAAGAACGATGAAATAGTTCTTCAATATTGACAAAAAAGTGTCTGCTTATAAGAAATCATAAATTTTCTCTTGACTTATTGCCAATAGAAAAAAAAAATCCTCTGGAACTAATTGCTACCCTTCTAATATATCAAATGAAATTATTTTTACTGTAGCAAGTTACTAAAGCTGTTTTGGGTCATTTCTCTTTTATGAACAGCTAAGAAAAATATGAGCCTTACATAGAAAAATATTCACACACAGAACAAAATTGTTTTGCATGATCATAAACTTACTACCAAACAGAGCAAGAGTCAGAGTCTCCAAAGCAGAATGTAGGGCCATCTAGGAGAACATTCATTAAACCAAGGATGACAAGCTGAATGTTTGTGGCCCCATTCTCATCCCCCAAATTCTTATGTTGAAATCCTGTCCCCAAGATAATAAATTAGAGGTGTTTTGTTGATTTGTTTTGTTTTCCCCAGAAATGATTAGGTAGAGCCTTTAAGAATGGGACTGGTACCCTTATAAAAGAGGCCAGAGAAGGACCCCCTCACCCTTCCCACCTCCACCATGCAAGAACGCAGTAAGAAGCCAGGGGTCTACAACATGGAAGCAAACCCTCACCAGAATATAACCATGCTTGCACTCTGATCTCAAACTTTCAGCTTCCAGAACTATGAGCAGTAAATTCCTATTGTTTTTAAACTGCCCAGTCTCTGGGATTTCATGATTGCAGCCTGAACAGACTAAGCTACCCAGCACTGCTTTATAAAGGAAATCCCTTTTCACACTCTAAATTCAGCCACCAAGCTGGGATATTTTTATGTCAGATTCTTTTCTTAACATCTTTATTTCAGAAAACAAATTAATCATATTCCTCTTACACACTGGGCATGAAAAGTTAACCTTAAATTGATATGAATGTTATTTTTATTTTTAGACAGCTAGAGGTTGATTATATGCAGAATATAAACATCTAAAGACTTTTTGCCTCTAAGTTTTAAAGCAGGCACACTTAAGAATTGCTTTATCATTGAAGACTGAATCTCATCCAATTTGACTGTGGTGGGTGGGTGACAGCATCTCAATTGTGCATGTTTTCCCACCAGGGTCAGGCAGCCGGAAATATCAGCCTAGCACCAAAGATTCAACTGTGAGCTAGATTTGGCAAATCTTCTCATCAGATGTGTGCTTCATTCAGTTGCCTTTTGTTTGCCATTTGAGCATTGTTACGGTGGTGAGGTGTTCCCCAAAAGCTCCCATGTGAGATATTGCAAGAAGGTTCAGAGGAGAAATGATTGGGTTGTGAGTGCCTTAACCCAATCAGTGAATTAATCCCCTGATAGGGATTAACTGAGTGGTAACTGAAGTGGTGGGGTGTGGCTGCAGGAGGTGGGCATTGGGGGCGTGACTTTGGGGTATATATATTTGTATCTGGCAAGTGGAGTCGTTCTCTCTTCTTCCTGATCATCATGTGAGCTTGTGTCTCTACCACACTCTTGCACCATGATGTTCTGTCTGCCATTGTCCATGGACTGAGACCTCTGAAACTGTGAGCCCCCAAATAAATCTACAATTGTGCTGGTTGGGTCTTTTAGTCACGGCAGCAAAAAAGCCGACTAAAACAAGCATGGATGACTGTAAGGCCACGAGATGTAAGTGTGCTCTTCTCTGGAGATGTTGGGAGCCGCACCACATTCCCAGTATGGCTTCCTAATCATCACCAATCGTCAAATACCTGGTGATATCTTCAGATAGCTGAGCAGGATCTGGTGGGTAAAATTTCACATTAAATGAAAACTGCCAAGCACCACCTGTAAGGATTGAAGAAGGTGGGGGAATCAGATTAAAACCTCAGAAAACTCCGCTAGACTTAGGATTCTAATTGATAGCTAGAACCATCTCAACTCTAAGCATTAACAGCCAGGCAGCTTTGATCACTAATAGAAAACAAGGACATCTCTGTTAAATGAAATCCACAGGATAAGACTGAAACCTCATCTAATTTCTAATCTTCTCTATTATCAAATCCTTTACTGGTCCTTCTAACTAGAAAGGAAATTGACGGAACTTCCTCTCTTTCCCAGGATCAAAGATAAGCCTCAGGAAGAAGTTGGGGGAGGGAAAGTGAATGATATGGATAATCCTCTATCAGATAAGTCTGGAAATGACGAGATTTACTGCTCTGAATTTCTGGAGAGCTCACATACCAAGGCTATGGACCCAATTCCAATTTTCTTTGCGCTTCATTGTGTTGTTACAGGTCAGATCCTATTATAATAAATGTCAAGGGACTAGTCAACACAATTTATTTTATGGAAAGATTTGCTGTGGTGAATACTGCTTTCATAAGTGGGCTGCTCTGCTGGCTGTGAAATGTTCTTTTTTATTTTTTATTTAAGAAAATTTTTGATGCAATACATCCCTGGCCGTGCATTACCCAATTTTACACCCCTTTAATCCATGACTTGAGCAGATCTTTACAATATCACTCTTTATCCTGCAGTATCTACTCCAGCAGCTGAAAGGGTCTACGAGATGTTCCTTCACAGGTACCTAACTCTCTGTGTTGGCTACCATTATCCTTGAAACATTATTTAGCCTTAACTAAGCTCCATATCTCATCAATACTATCTTTAATTGTGAATAGTTTATCAAAATAAATAAGAATAAACATCCTTTTCTCCTTCTCTTATTTTATCTTGTGAAAACTCCTTTAACTTATTCATATTGTTATTTTGGCTTCTCAATGTATTAATTTACCAAAATTTGAATATTTCTTCTCTGTGACACTATTTATAAATAATTTTTACCCTCCACTCCATAAACACATTAGAAGTTCCTCTGGGCCTGCTTATGTTCCGAATGGGCTACCAGAAAACTCTTCCCAGGCTCACTGGCTTCTATCCATGGGTGTGACCTGAAGCCATGCTTCTGTGACCTTACAGAACAGCCCTTATGCTTCAGGTACTCTCTCAAGACTTCCAAATGCTCTCCCCACCCCAATTAAATGACTTTGGAAACTTCATTTTTTTTTTTTCCCTAGAAGCACCTCCCAACACTCTAAAAAAAAAAGGTAAAGTTAAATATTTCTTAGCTGCTTTCTTTGTACTATTTCTTGTATGCATGGCAACACTTAGCTTCTTCAGGACCCTATGTTTCTGTCATAAAATACACAGACCCATTTATTCTTTCTAGTTTATTCTTGATGCTACTATTTATACCACACTTGAGATTTCACATGCCAAGAACTCTACTATAAAGGACTTAGCATAGGATCAGATATTATTGGGTAGTTAATATCATAGTGTAAACCAGTCAAAATATTACTCAAATATGGGCTATAAGAATTATAAGCCATAAAATATCTGTTAATCAAATATATTTCTAATGGTTGTTTCTTCCACTGTTCTTAAAAAAAAATCCTTTTCTTATTCTAAAATTAGTCTGATTTGGTTTTACTTTCCTATTGATTCCTGCTCACTTCCTACTAAAATAGATCCCTTTAACGCTTGCCAGTAGGAAGACTCATAACGAGAGCTGGCTTTCCCTCAAGTGAAATTAAAAGTAATGGATTAGTTATGGGAAACGGATTTATTGCTCTTTTGTAATTTTCATCGACTTCAAAGTATGCCTCGACTCCAATGAATAGTCTGACAATGTAATTAAAACAATCTTATAATAAACTCAGGGTAAAAATTCTAAGTTGGAAAACAGTAAGTAATAAAAGCATAAGAACCCTTTTCAATGCAAAAATCCTCATTTTAGGAAAGTATGTTGCAAATAACAGTGGGCCTAAAAAGAAACTGAAATAACATGTTAAAAATGCCTATTTCTAGGCTCTATCCCAGAGATTTATATTCCTGAGACTTGGAATATGGTCTAGAACTCGTAATTTTATTAATATCTTTTGTGCTTTTGACGGAGGTAGACTTTGGAACCACAGTGCAAATCACTACTACTAAGAAATCCAAATGTAAGGTTATAATCCAAGCAACTACAAGGTCTTTTCTTTCAGGGCATTATTTTGAAATGATGGGAAAGTTTATGGAAACTACAATCTACATTCGAGTCAAGAAAAAAGTCAGTGAAATAAGGCATAAAACCTGGGATTAATGAGCAAAGAAGATAAAGCTCAAATACACATCCTTAAAAAGAAAGTGGCAGAAACAAATAACTTGGGAGGGTGAACTTATGCGATGAGTGACTTGCAGACCCACATCTGCGCAGATGAGGGCCCTGGTGAGAAACAGGAAATTAAACAGCTGGAACACATTAAAATGAATATTTCTATAATGCTGATGTAGGATTTTTAAATTGCAAATTTATGATAAACAGAAAATGGCATTGAAGGGAGTTCATTCTTACAAAAAATTTCTAATTGTACTCTCCTAAAGCAGGACAAATCTTAAAATTTCATTTATATCATGAAATTACTATAGACCATATATTCTATATCATAAAATTACCATATTTCAAATATGCTTTATTTATGATGAAAAAATATAGTATTTTTAGAGGTTTTAAGATCTGGCATGCATTAAACATGACTAGAGTTAGAGTTTTTTTGTTTTTTTAATTAAGAACAAACTTTTTGGTTTTAAAATTTACCATGTATCCTAAATTTGTAACTTAAAATGTATATCAGATTGATCTCCGTTCTCTAGCTGATCTCCATGTAGAGTCTATTATGGACCTACAGCATAAAAAAGGATCCTTTGTCATCTCTGGGAAGAAACATGTGATGGCAAATGATTATATAATATAACACCTCTCTGCTCGGGTGGGAAGAAATTTTGTGGAAAGAGGACATTTTAATAGATAGGAAACAAGAAGATAGAAAAAAATACTAAATTATACTTTTAATAACTTCCAATTTCCTTTGCTCCTCTCTTGCAACATAGTTTTTTTTTAATTTATGATTCACATGACTTCCTAACCTGCATGATGAAAAAATATCCTTTACATTTCATACTTAGATTATCTTTTTAAATTTTGTGTCTCAAGAAGACAGGAAACAGCATAAATGGAAAAGTAAGGGGGAAAAAGAAATTCTACTAACAATATGCAAAAAAGTTTATACCACCTTTCTTGTAACAGTATTACAACTTATTCTTGAGCATTTTACCTATTTTCAAAGCACTTTGCAATTACTAATCAGCTCGACATTTCATTAGTTAGATGTATACAAGATAACAATATGCAAAACACTATGATATATGTTCTTCACATTTCCTTTAATAATGCCATATAAAACCTTTAGAACACATCTGTCATCATAAAATTTTTATTAGGATTCCTTGGAACAAGAAAAAAGTGTTTTGATCTATTTATCAACAGTAGATATTCCTGTCTTCAATCTCAAACTATTTCCATCCAACTAATTGATCAGTGGATACATAGAATCTCTCTTCAGAATACGGTAAATGATGTTGAATTGTATAAATAATCAACAGACTCTCTAACATCTAGAAGACAGTGACTTTGGGAGGGATGTTATCTAAAATCAAACCATTTCCAACTGCTCATTACCAATTGTTTTATTAGTACTTGGGTTATTTTTATATCTCAGGACTTTCAAAGGCACTGAGAAGTTTTTTCCTCTCTTCTAACAGTAAACTCTTTGAAAACTTAAAATGGAAGGATATTCCCATTAATTATTTGATCTTAAATTTATTCTTTATTCTTCAACTTGAATTAGTTATTCAGGATAATTAAGCTAATTATCCTTAGTTTTATTGATAAAAATATGAACCATTTTTTTAAAAAATAAGTAGCTATTTACAATAAAGATTTTCCATGCTTATGGCAAAAGTAATAGCTATAGAGAATGTTAAAAAATAAAACTAGCAAACCTCCTTTTTCTCAAGTCTCTATAGTGCAGGCCATTCCTGGAGATAATTACTGTTAATCTGTCATGCTTTCTACAAATATCCCATGCTTCTATATAAGCATAACATTTTTTTTTTATAACATTTTATTTTTGATTTTTGGTGTTGAGGACTGAACTCAGGAAAGCTTTATTATCACTGAGCCACATCCCCAGTCCCCCATTTTTCCTATGTGCATTATGTTTTTTTATTAATTTGTTATATATATATATATCGTCTATATATGACAGTAGAGTATATTTGGACATATAATACATACATGGAATATATTTTATTCTAATTAGGACCCTACTCCTACGGTTGTACATGATGTGAAGCTTCACTGTGGTATATTCATAATATGAACATAGGAAAGTTTATCTGATTCATTTCATTGCCCAGTCCTTTTGATTTTTAATCAGACAGAATCTCATTAGGTTACTTAGGGCCTCACTAAGTTGCTGAGGCTGGCCTTAAACCTGTGATCTTCCTGCCTCTGCCTCCCAAACAGCAGGTGTGTGCTTCTGTACTCGGCTCTATATATGCATAACTTTTAAAAAGCAAATGTGATTATATTACAGATATGATTTTCAACCTGATTTTCACTAATAAGACCAAAGACATCTGTCTACGATTATTCCCTGATTGATTTAATCATCTTTATAAATGGATATTTAACTTGCCTTAAGTTTCCTGCTACTGCAAACAGCACTGTAATGAACTTTCACTTGTGTACACACTTGCAGTTTTTTCTCTAACACATATGCTGAATTGATTTCTTCAAGTAAAATGGAAGGTCAAGGAGTAGGTACATTTTAAATTTAAATAAATACTGACAAACTGCTCCCTTGGGAGGTTGCACCAATTTCTACTTCTACCCGTTGGGCTCTTAGTATTCAGTGCAGTTATTATTAAACATATTAAACTTTTAAAATCTTTGTTAATCCAAACAGATGGAAAATGATTTCTCAGGTTAAAATGCATTTGGTCATTAGATTTAGCAACTTAATAATGCTTATTGGCCACTTATGTTTCAATTTTGAGATGTGCTCATGGAATTTTTTATATATTCATTAAAATATACATTTTCCTTTTTGGGGGGGAAATATATATTTATTAATTCACTTTCAGGGACTAAGAAAAGAGGTTGTCACCAGACAATAAACTTCATTCTGATTTGTTATTCCATCTTTAAAGTATCAAATGACTACTGCTTTTAGCCTGGTTTTTAAGTGTTTGTGACAATTAGGCTTAATACAACATTAATAATTAAATTTGGAACTTTTAATGATTAACTGCCAATGGAGCATGACATGATTAAATCATACATTTCACATGGGTGTACAGGCAAAGGAATAGGTCAAATGTCAAAGTTATTTTAATTTGAGTTATAATGACAAAAAAATGGGTTCTGTCTGAGCTGGATCAATGTGCCAGATCAAATATGAACTTGTAATCTGTCTTTCAAAAACCTCTATTCACATTGGCCTCTTGGGTATGAGCTACCAATTCAGATTAACCGGCTCTCTTAAGTATCTTTACCTTGCCACGTAAAATAATACAAAAGAACTTACTTCGAATCTGTTTTTTAATTTCCTTAGCAGGGTCCAACCAATTCTGCAAAGGAAATGACATGATGAATTGGAATCAGAGAAGAATAAAGGTGATTTAATGTTGCTTTGATGCAGACATTCCCACAATGCTTTCCCCACCCTTCCCTCAATTCTGGTGGCCTCGGCCTGGCCCTGCCCTGTGAGGGTCTGGACACTGGTCTAAGGAGAAAATACACACATGTGCCCTTCATACTTGACATTTTTCTTTTACAACCATTACCTTCAGGGATCTGAGCTAGCACAGACATAGAAGGGCAAAATATCGGAGAAGATCAGAATTCAAACAAATTTCCAAAATAAATTAAAAGATTTACATATCCTGACACCCACTGGCTCTAGTCATTCACTTCTACGTTAGTGACTTCTATCATCACAGATGCTTAGGCATCTTCTTAAACCTTTTCTAACAAATGAACACTTGTTTGAGATCAGTGGCCTGTTTTCCTCATCAGAGAAGTCAGATGTTTAATAATGAAGTCAGACACTGTCTAGTAAATTCTATAAGAATGAGTCTGACTCAAGATACACCACAATGGTAAGCAACATCTATGAGCAAAACTTATGTGACTTAGTTTTTAGCACTAGTACAATGGAAACAATCTTCTTCTTATTTTTCAGGTAGTTGTGGGGAAACGTTTTAAAAAGATGACTTTCCTCAGGTGTAAGCACCTACAGAAATATTGCCTTAAATATTAAGAACTTATGAAATTATAGATGTCAGGTTAGCAAATGTACCACCTCCTATTTTGATTTGTTAAGAAAATGAAAATATAAGAAGATGAATCAAGAGAAAGACAGGAGCCCCAATAGTAAACTGCTTCAACAGTTTATGCCACAACTGTAATATCTTCATAGAATTTGGGGCACGAACACGTTTTCTTCATAAGTATCAAAGTGTTTATATTTCTTGGGCTCAAATATTCCACTGAAATATATATTACCTAAAAAAGTACCAAATAAAAACAGGACTGACTTTTTCAAGATATTCAAGAACAAAGGAAGCTGGCCAGGATTTCTTTCATGAATAAAAAGGGTGAGGAACAGTATTTGGGGATGCTAAGTCATAAAAGTAGGCGTGTGAGGGAGGGTGGCGAAAGTGATCCACCCTTCTGGATTTTCCTGGGGGAGCAATTCAAGCCACAGCAGTTCGCACTGCTCTTCTCTCTCACCTTCTGATTTTCAGCATCTCGATACGTGAGGCCAAAGTAGTCCTTTTCTAGCAGGTTCAGGTGTTCACACACTTTGTCAAACAGCACTTGCCCTCTGGAGCGTTTCTATGGAAACAACAGAAAAACAAGTCAACATCCACAAGGAAGTTCTCCCAATTGGAACCAATAAAACTTGGTAAAACTTCAGACGCCGTGTGCTGCCACTCTTCACGTGTGTTCACACCATCATCTCCTGTTGAATAAAAAGGCTACCTACAAAGGGGGGCCTCGACTTATAAAAGCTGACCCCAACAGACAAAGAGTAAAACCAAACGTCAATGGTGTCACTGAGCACAGGAGCCATAAATAACTCAAGGATGAAGAACAGAAAAACTAGGATGGGGAGTGATTCCTAAACAGAGATGACGTGATGCTCGGAAGCCTCAAATATTCTGTGAAATATAAAAATCCTGATGGTGAAAGAGGATCCACAACGGCCATGTTTTGGACACCCCACCTACGTTCCCCAGGCTGTAAGATTCCAAGCCCAGAAAAATCAGCCCTGCTTCCTGTTTAAGGCAGAACCTCACTTAGAACTTTCTATTCCAATCCTTACTCAGAAAGTCGAAGGGTCATTTTCTAAAGTCCATTAAACTAAGTTAATTAGTTAATTTCTGGTTTTGTGCCATGAATTTCAGTAGGGTGTTCAAATTTCTCTTAATTTCTGTGAGAACAAATACTTCTTATTAAACATCATAAAACATTCATTAGGTTTCAAGATTTTAATTATCCTATATAAACAGAAGATCTAGATATCTCTGCTGTATTTTGGACCATCAAATAGTCCTATGAATGGAGAAGGGGAAATGTACTCATAGTGGGAAAATCCATCCCCTTAATTGATCTACTGCTTCAAAGGTCTTTAAACATGGCTTTGAAGTCTGCGTTGGATTAACTGGCAACAATTAAGCTAAGTTCCCTTTTTGTTTGTGTGGTACTAATATTTTACATCTAATAGGCTCAGCAAATTTGTCCTTAAGATTTAATATGTTAACAATGAGACATATGAAAATTGATAAACTATGTTCATGCCAAAATAATGAGCATTCAAAAGACCTGTAGGTGGTATCTATTACTGTGCGACTGTAATTATTTTGAAAGTTAATTACTCAGTCCCCTCAAGCATGACTGTTTAGGGAAAAGGATACATTTATGATAGGAGAGCAAAGCCTAAATTGTAGCTAGCTAAATAATCAATGATGCATTTAGAAAAAAAAAACTCCCATAAAGGATGAAAATAAATAACTTGTTAGCAAAACTACATAACATTGCTCATTGGCTATGAATAAATGATATAACAATGAAATGCTCCTTCATGGTTTAAATCCTTATTTATAAACAATACCAAGTTATTTTCTTTCTTTTAAAAAAATCTTTTTTAGTTGTTCAATGCACCTTTATTTTATTTATTTATATGTGGTGCTGAGAATTGAACGCAGTGCCTCCCACATGCTAGGTGAGCACTCTACCACTGAGCCACAACCCCAGGCCAACAAGTTATTTCAGAGTAGTACTTGACAAATTTTTATAAAGTTTTCACAAAATCTGGTTCTTCCAGTGCTTCTCTAGGTATTATCTACAGTTCACAGATAAGAACAGAGGTTCAGAGAAGCTGGATGAGAAAGCAGTATTATGCTAATGGCTATGGGTGGTAGCTTTAGAATCAGATCAAACCTGGGTTTGAATCTTCAGTATTCCCTTGCAGTTAATGTGAACCTCTGTTTCCCCACTATAAAGCAGGCAAGGACATCACATACTTCTTTGGAATGGCTGACATTAAAATAATGTATTCAAAGTCCACTATTGGCATATATCATGCCTTCCATGAATGTCAGTCATTATTATGGCCCAGTGACTGATAAATGGCAGACTGTTAAATGCAGAGCGTGTTATAATGCACGTTTTATGTAGGAGCCATGAATACAAGTCCTGGGGATACCAATGACTGATTTAGTATTAACACATTCTACTCCGACTTCTTCTCCTTTACTTCCATATCTCTATTATTATTATTATTATTTATTGGTACTTCATACAACTTTATCCATCTCATTCCCTAGCACCTTCCTTTCCCCGCCTTCACCTGCTCTACTCTACTGATGAGATGGCAATCATTAAGAATACAGATAACAATAATTGCTGGTGTGAATGGAGGGGGAAAGGTACACTTATCCATTGCTGGTGGAATTGCAAATTGGGACAACCATTTTGGAAAGCAGTATGGAGATTCCACAGAAGACTAGGAATAAAAATTTCATATGACCCAACTATCCCACAGTCCTTGGTATTCATCCAAAATAACTAAAATCATCATGCTTTTGTGATACATGCATACCAAATGAATTCAAAAGTGCATGGGAAGGCCCCCATTCACTTGCTCTACTCTACTGATCTCTCTTCTATCATTATTATTATCATCTTAGTGCAGTGTGTGTGTGTGTGTGTGTGTGTGTGTGTGTGTGTGTGTGTGTGTAAAAACAGGATTCACAGGGCTGGAATCTTGTTTCAGAGATAGAGCACTCGCCTAGCTTGGACGGGACTCAGGTTCGATCCTCAGCACCACATAAAAAAATAAAGGCATTGTGTTGTGTCCATCTACACCTAAAAAATAAATATTAAAAATAAACAGGATTCACTGTAGTATATTCATATGTGGACACAGCATAATTTTATAGATTTCATTCATTCTCCAATACTTCCTCATGTCATCCTCTTCTCCCTCCCTCTTGATTCCTTTCGTTTACTCTATTGGCATCCCTTCTATTTTTATGAGATCCTCTTTTTTATACCTACCCCCAGCTTCTACTAATGAGAAAAAAATATTCAATCTTTGACTTTCTTTTATTTTTATTTTTTTATTGGTTGTTCAAAACATTACAAAGCTCTTGACATATCATATTTCATACATTAGATTGAAGTAGGTTATCACTTAGTCGGATGTTCTCTAGTTCCATCCATTTATCAGTAAATGACATAATTTCATTCTTCTTTATGGCTGAATAAAACTCCACTGTGTATATATACCACAATTTCTTTATCCATTCATCTGTCAATGGGCACTTAAGCTGGTTGCATAACTTGGCTATTGTGAATTTTGCTGCTATAAACATTGGTATGCATGAATTACAAAAGCATGATGATTTTAGTTATTTTGGATACACACCAAGGAGTGGGATAGCTGGGTCTATGTAGTTTCCATTCCTAGTCTTCTGTGGAATCTCCATACTGCTTTCCAAAATGGTTGTCCCAATTTGCAATTCCACCAGCAATGGATAAGTATACTTTTACCCTTCATTCACACCAGCAATTATTGTTATCTGTATTCTTAATGATTGCCATTCTAACTGGAATAAAATGAAATCTCAGTATAATTTTGATTTGCATTTCCCTGATTGCTAAGAATGTTGAACATGCTCTTTCTTCAAATGTCACCTGCTTACTATCTAATTGCTTCAGCTAGAACACCATTACTTATGCATGCACATGGGTGCGCGTGCGCATACACACACACACACACACACACATACACACACACACACACACACACACAACTGCCCACGTACTTTCTCAGTGAGTAAACCAAAAACAAATGCAAATACAACAATTTCACAAGGCTTTGCTTGATTCTACACCTCCTCTGAACTTCCGGATCAGAGCCAGCCTTCAAAACAAGAATTTTTTCTGAATGTGTCACAGGCAAACCTGGTCATCAATTTCAATTAGCTGTCTTCTGGTCTATTCTTCCTTTTGCCTAACAGGTAACATGGATTAGCTCAAGCAGAGACTATTAGGATGACTCCTATTTTTCCTGTTTCCCAGAATTTGATTTCTATTAAAGACTCAGTGCTCTCTGAAATAGACCATATCCTTTCTTACTGAATATTTTAAACATTTGAATCCTATAGTCCTTAAGAAAATGACAGAGTGGTCCATTCCTTATACTGGAGATACTTTTTTTCTGGCCCACAGAACCCAGATCAGTTGTCTAGAATCTACTGTAGAAGCCTATTATGGACTGGGAACAATGATATTCCTATTAAACATTAGCATAGCTACCAACTAGGTGGGTGACTTCGGAAAAGGCTCTTAAGTCATTTGAGTCTCCATTTTCTCTTCTTTGAGCAAGGATGTAAGACTCTATAGAGCAAGCAGAGTATGGGTTCAAGACTATAACTGGGTCTTGCTGGTGGCAAACTATTAGTGGATAACAGTACTCTTTTCCCAGGAGTCCAGATGGGGCTTTGGTACCCTTCTGCACATAAAAATGACAAAAATTCTGCCAATGGATGGAGATAGAGCATCTCTTGAAACCCACTTTCTAGCCCTGGAATGGATCCCCTCTGCAATCTCTCCCAACTCTAAACATTTCTCTACTCTTCTAACCCAGATGGTTTTCTCCTAGCTTTGGAAGTCGAGTATTTCTAGTTGTTGACATCTGCAGGTACCTACAGATAATAACCTTATGACTAAAGCTCAATATCCAGATTGAAAAATTTGGAGAAATTACATTAAATATTACAGTTCTCAAAGATATCACTTGATAAGCGATCAAATCTAAGTATATCTATCTTACTACTAATTAGATATAATGGCTATACATACCCATGAGTCAAAAAACGACAGAAGTATTCTGAATGGATAATTTACCTAACCAGATAAAACTAAGAGTTTTCAGTCTTGTGGTTTCTGGTGAGTTAAGTCATCTTTGGCTCAAAGCATCCCCAGTTCACATATACTTTTACTAGGCAATCATCCAGAAAAGGCAGCTTTACTTTCCTGGAGTGACAAGCCACAGGTGGCCTGCTCTCTTCCTGGAATTTCCCTGGACCACCTGAATTTCTCTTTCTTGTATAGTAAATGAGGATCTTACAACTGAACAATCTGGAGGGCTTTATCTTAAAAACAGCACACTCCCAAGCAATGTAAATAAGCTTCATTCTTGACTATTAGCATTTTTCTTTAGGGGCTGAGGTTGTAATTCAGTGGTAGAGCATTTGCCTAGCATGTGTGAGGCACTGGGTTTGATCCTCAGCACCACATAAAAACATAAATAAATAATGTTATTGTGTCCATTTACAATTAAAAAAGTTTTTAAAAAAAGAATTTTTCTTTAATTTAAATTTTCCAAATTGACATGCAATTTGGTGTTTGGAGAATGAATGAATACTGAAAATGAAGAGAATGAAAAGTCACATACTGAGAGAAAATATTTTGTGAAACAAATCTGACAAAGAACTGATGACCAAAATTCAACAATAAGAAAATGACCATTTACTTTAAAAAAATGGGTAAAATAATTTGAAATGACATTTAACCAAAGAATGAATATATATATATACACATATATATACATATATATATGGCAAATAAGCGAAAATAAAAAGCTGCCCAACATCCTATGACATTAGGGCACTACAAATTAAAACAATCATACCATTCTACACCTATCAGAAGGGCTAAACTCCAAAGACAACACCACCAAAGGCCAATGTGGATGTGGAACAATAGGAACCTTCGTTCCTAGTAGGAATACAAAATGGTACAACTACTTTGGAAGACAGTTTGGCAATTTCTTGCTAGTTTAAGCCTACTTTTACCGTATGATTCAGCAATCATATTCCCTGGTATTTACGGAAATGAGTTGAAATGTATGTCCAAACAAAAACCTGCATACAAATGTTTATAGCAGCTTTATTCATAATTGACAAAACCTGGAAACAACTAAGATATTCTTCGAAAGGTAAATGGAAACACAAACTGGTACATCTAGCAGTGCATAAAAAGAAATGAGCTGTCAAGCCATGAAAAGACACAAAAGAAACTTAAATGCATATTGCTAAGTGAAAAAAAGAATCGGAAAAGCTCACGTATTGCATGATTCTAACTATATGACATTTTGGAAAGGGCAAAGTATGGTGATAATAAAAAAGATCAATGGTTGCCAGAGATTTGAGGGTAGGATGGGATGAATAAGAGGTGCAGTGGGCATTTTTAGGGCAGCTGAACTACTTTGTATGATACTGTAATGTTGGCTACATGTCATTACGTATTTTTCAAAACCTACAGAATACAACAACACCAGGAATGAACTGTAATGTAAACTGTGAGCTTTAGTTAATGATAATATATCATTGTTGGCTCATCAAGTATAAGAAATATACCCCACTAATATAAAATGCTAAAAATAAAGAACACTGGAAGGAACGGCACATGGGAACTCTGTACCTTCAGCATAATTTTTCTGTAAACCTAGAAGTACTCAAAAAAGTAAAGTCTACTAAATTAAAAAGAGATAAAGAAAGAATGCAATAAAAAGCAATAATCTCTTAAGTTGTCAATAATTTATCAAATAGATAAAAATATAAATTAAACTCCAAGTGATTTTACTTTTATCATACATAAACAAAAACTTAAAACATTATTTTTCAGAAAAACCAAACTGTGGTATGCAGCTTCTCCATTTACCTTGATTTTCCCCTCGAAATTAACTTATCTAAGAAATGAGGTCACTGCAGGCAGAGCTCCTTCGTTCTAGACTTGGCTATTTGCAACTGCATGGTACAATTTAATTTGTTCCCAGTCTCCCACATTTTCTGTACATTGCTAGTTAAATCTAGAGGCTTGATGAGACTGGGGCCTGTTTTTGTGTGATTTCACCAGGAGGCACAAAGTGAGAGATTGCCTTTGTTGTGATAATAGCTGTCACTGATGATCACTGCCCCAGATCCAGTGGCTCTAGGGCAACACGGTGATATCCTGATACTAACCACACCTTCCTCTTTATTAGCTAGAGTATAGTTATAGATACTTTGTCAGAACTATTCATCTACCCACAGTCCAGATAAATGCTTGCTTCTGTCTCTTGTCTCCATTTTCATGGTAACAAGTTGGGGCTCTAGCACCCTTCCAAGTCTCCAGTTGAGTAATTTTATTCTAAAACATCACTATGAACTCATGGATTTAAACAGGTTGGATGTGTTTAATCCCATCTCAGATGTCACCTGTACTAGTGCCCTGAAAGCACCAAGATGCTCTGCCGGGCTTTTGCCTGCCAAGTCCCCCTCATCCTTCCAGAGGCTTCTCCACAGTTACTTCTTCAATGCACGTCCTGTCCTTCCAGACCCATGAGAGAGCGCCTTTATACCTGACAGCACTTTGAATCTATAGCACCACCACAGCAGTTTCCATATCTGTCTGTATCACAGTGGGCTCTCCACACTTGCCTCTGATCCCTGACTGTAAGGACTTTTCAGTGGCACTGTGACTGCCTGTGCTTTATCTTTCACTGAGTTTTATTTTTGGTCAAATGCCATGAAGAGATTCCAACAGTTACTTGATGAAACTTTATGTAAATTGTTTTCCACTAGCATGTCATAACCAATGACATGCAGGCAACATTTTAAACTAGTGGTTTTCAACAGCAGATCCTGGGAGCATTTAGAACATGCACCAGTGCCCAGGTCTTGTGTGTCAGGTCAATTAAATCACATTTCTGAAGCTGAGCCCCAGGTATCTGCATATTGTAAGATTCCCCAGGTCACTCATTCAAGAACAGTTGAAAGTTACATCTTAAGTTAAACTATGCTTAAAAGTTAAAAAAAAAAAATTGAAATGTGAGAACTCTAAAGGAATTTGACATTTTTTTTTTTTTTGTGACAATACATATACCTTCTTCAGATTTTGCCTAGGTCCAGTTCAGTATTTTTTTTAGGCCTTTGGTATAAGCTCTCATAGTTACATTAAGATACAATTGGTTTACCTATGTCCACATGCTTAAAACTCTAAAACATCCTTTCTTAAGAGATTTTCTTGAGAAATGTAAGGCCTCAAGAAATGGTAAACCAGTCAAATGCTACAATAAAAAGATTCAAATGAGAAATAGCAAGTCATCAAACTCTGGAGGAAAAAAAAAACCCACAAAATACTAACTTACATTTAAAGCTATGAATGAAATATGCACACTTGTGAAAAACTGAAATATTGAAAGTTTGTTGACTTTTATTTAAGAAGAGAAACTTCCCCTTTGTAGAGCTGGGACACATGGCTTTTTCTCAAGATCCTGCTACAAGACTAAAGAATCAACACAGGGATATAAATAAATGTCTAGATCTCCTCTTTTCTAAAGAGCAAGAGCATTAACACCTTTCCTGTGATTGACAGGCATAAATACGCAGAACTAAACCCAGGAGAGGACCCAACATGGAGACAGCTACACTTGGCAGTGCCTTTTCTGAAATGAGTGTTTTCTCCATGTTTGAGTGCCATCAAATCGTTTCCTAATCTGTGCTTAAGTTAATGAGTGCAAAAGCAGGAACACAGATTGTACTGTATCTGCACAAGACTACGACAGAACTTGTTTTATTTCTTCAGTCTCACAAAGCTATGAATCAGCTCTCAAAAGGCACAGATTAAAAGCAATATTCTAACCTTGGAAGATGGGTTACCATTACCCATCTGAAGCCGCGCAGCATGAAGGAGGAAGAGCAAGATGCTCTGCCTGAGAGCTGGAGCTAACCAGCAGTGCCTACTTCTCAGGAAGAGGAGGGACAGCCTACATCAGAGGGTGTGGAGATCCTTAGGGCTCCCTGAGAATTTATGCATCCATTTCTGTACACATTCATTGTGAAAACAGAAAAACTAATGAACAACAAAGCCCCCTTCTATACTGGCTTTGCCTTAGACCACCCCTGTTAATATGAGAAAATACTCAGAATGATACTGAGAACTGTCAGGAAAACTGATACTTCTGTGCCTTAGTTCAGGGGACAAAATACCACAAGGAGTTCCTTGCTTTCCATGGCATCTCTTCCTCAAACACACAACTGATTTTCCTTTGGAACTGGTGTTCTTAAATGGTTTATTTCTGCTCACTGAGGACAGGAAACAGTTCACCCTTTTTACTGCCCTGATGCAGGGCCCTGAAACAGCAGGCATTCAACCTACTGGCACCAATTCCAGGAAAGGATTTCTCCTTATGTTAGTTATCTTGGATTAATCTTGAAGCAAATGCTCTCCTTCCTCCTCCCCCACACCCATTACTTCCTACCGGAACCGATTTTCCTCACTGAATGCTTTTCTATTTTCCTCATTCTAAAGGTCAGTCAGAATTTTATTTCTAAATGATCACGCCACCGCCTACCTCAAGTACAGGACCCCTGAAGAGCTCACCACACTTCTCTGACCAGAGTGTGAGCCCAATCAGACACTTGGACTCGGTGTAAATCATCTTGCTCTGGGCTTTTCTTTTTCTCTATCAAATTCTTGATTTAAAGAAAAAAAAATTTTTTTTTGAACATTGCCCTGATGTTTAAGTGGACAGTGGGTTTGTTTGTGTGTTTTTAAATTTACCTTTGGAAACTACCAAGATGCTGTGGTCAAACCCAGGAACAAAAGGTGATGGCATCTGATCTGTGACAAAGGAGTCCACAAGGCCTTTAAAACAGAGCTAGAGCCAAAGGTCCCAGAAGCAAGACATGGCACCAGCTGCCCTGTGGACATCTACTGCCACTTTACACTTTGTCTCCAGTGTACATTCAATGCCAAGTTTAATAAGCATAGTGGAAAGTCCATTATCCGCATCACTTCTGCAAGAATCCGTTCATTCCCATAGGGGCAGGACTTAATGGGATCTTTCAGGCTAAGCGCTAATCCCAAGTGTGACCCAGGCAGCAGATTCACAGAGGGCTGACATGAGGGGCAGAGATCACATATCTAGATGACACATATATTGCCAGCTCTTTAATTCCATGAGCAATCTGCTTTTCAGAAAACCATGGAGATCAATCAATAATTATTCTACTACATTCATACTCAATCAAGTTAGCAATGACCATCTGGAGTGTTCTGTTAAACTAGGAGTGGGGAACTTTTTCCTGGTCTCTAAGTTCTTCAACAAAATAGTGAACATGTGATTCATTTGCATGTCTAAATTATCTAGAAATTAGAATTTATCTCACAGTACTTACATACATTTATAAAAGGGACATTCTTAGCCTGTACAAGTTTGCTTTTCCAATATTCCCAACGCTACAACTAACTAGCAATGTGTTGTTAGGCAAGTCATCCAACCTGTTTGTACTTCACGACTCTCATTATAAACTGGAGATAGTATCACATGTACAGAGTTACTGCATGAAATAAGGTGAAAACACCTCACATTGTCTAGCTCTCGGAAAGCTATAAAAAACAAATGTTGGTAATTAAGGTGCTTTTGATAAGGAGACTGATCAAATTTCCAATGCTAAAATTTAATATAGAGACTGACTTAGTATTGAAAGTCTAAGCTGGGCTCAGGGGCACAAACCTGTATAATCCCAGCGACTCAGGAGGCTGAGGCAGGAAGATCACAAGATTGATGCCAGCCTTGGCAACTTACTGAGATCTTGTTTCAAAATAAAAATAAAAAGGGCTGGGGTGTCGATCAGTGGAAAAGTGCCCCTGGGTTCAATGCTTAAGAAAAAAAAAAGGCTACATCTTCTGTAATGAAATCACAGAACACACATCACCCCTGTTACTCCCATGAAAAACAAATCCCTACTTGTTGTATAGGTAAAACTACAAAATAGTATTATCTGGGAACTGGTATTATCAGAACTGAGTGTACACTCAATTGCGCCACACACACACACACACACACACACACACACACACAAACACACACACACACAAACACACACACACAAATGGTTTCGAATATGCATTGCGTACACTGGCACATTTGGCACATCTTAGGCCAAAACATAAGACAGGCATCTATATGGCACACAGCACTGCCAAAGCAGGAATGAACTGTTGGAAGGCCACAGAGTCGACTCTACTTTTTGACTGAGATTCAGTGTACAAAATACTTCCAGCACAGACATGACAAAAGTCCCTTCCTGCACATTAAACCCCTCCACCTTCTTTTCTTTTTTAAGAACCGCTTGTTCTTTCAGCCATCATGGGTTCTGCCTGCATTTGTCATAGAAATTTCAGCCTGTGTTTGAAATCAGACTTCTGTGCTCCGCGTGTGCACTGTAGTAGATAATAGCTTTCCAGCAAAGCACGCTTCCTCTTGGCCAGCCAAAACACTGGGCTTGATTTTTCACAAAGAGTTTCACGGCGTACATACGAGATGTTGGCAGCGGAGTGTCAGACAACATTTCCTGCTGTTAATCTGCTAAGGATTCAGGTCACTAAGCCAATGTGTGCAAAATGAATGCAGAAGAGGAAGCCTGAGCAAGAGGAATGCTTGAAAGAGACATGAACTTGAACTTGAATCATGTCAAATGCCCATATTGGCTAATCCTGAATGATATGAAACGTGGAGAATTTTTCCTGTAAGAGGAAATACACAATCTCCTTTCTATGACACGTCTTGAGAAAAAGAAAAAAGAAAAGAAAAAAAAAAAAAGAAAGAAAATCAACAAAGCCCAAACTGAGATTGACAATTCATTTGGCCAAAGAAAGAGTTGGGGAAATGTAAATACTGAGAATGAAAACATGACTTTTAGTAGTGTGGAGTTCATGAACATGGATTTGGATTTGCAGCACGGTCACCTTTCAAATCCTACAGCATTGATGTTCAAAACAACATAATAACAGTCACTGCTTTAAATATATGTATCTAATAAATGATTTCAAGGTCATTATATAAGCTACCTACATACTTAAAAAATATTATTATATATCATTTTACCAGTTAAATGTAAAATTTTAAACCCAAGGCATCTTATAATCTATGGGTGGCCTATAATAAAATGTAAACAAACAATGATTATCACATTGTAAATGATACTCTCTGTTCTTCTTCAGCTGTTTTCTGATACACATAACACCCCACATGGACCCCTACATGTCAAAGACAGTATCATCTGCTAACACCACTCTATCAGAGCAGCCAGCCTTAATACTGTTGGAGCTCACAATCCTGAAAAGCCAGTACTAATCCTCTTTGCCCATCCATGGGGAGGAGGCTGCTGAACCTTGCTAAGAAGATGAGTTTCCCGGTCCTAATTCTAGACCCAGATCAGAGGAGCTCCACCTTACTGGGTCAGCAGAGTTAGAAATGGGAGCCCCATCAACACAGACTCACTCCTGCGGTTCCAACAGCTTGTAACCTGGAGAGCGGCAGCCACTGCTCTGATCCAAATCTAAGGTGGTCATTTCTTTAACTACTGGAGCTAAAATGGACCTGCAGCATTAGCGAAGTGGAAAATGAGAAGGCAAATTGAATCAAGAAAACAAATTGCTTTATAAACAGATACAGCCTTTCTCCCTATCAAACAAGTATAATAGATCTAAATTACACTTTTTTTTTTCTCCAGTATTGAAGTTTGAACCCTGTGCCTAGTGCATGCTAAGCAAGATCTATATCACTGAGCTGCAGCCCCATCCCTTTTTATTTTACTTGGAGACAGTGTCTCACTACATGACCCAGGCTGGCCTCATACTTTGTGATCTTTCTTCCTCCTTCAGACTCCCAAGTTGGTGAAATCACAGGCATGTGACTCCACATTGGCTTATCAATGTTCTTTTATTTATGGGAAAATGACATTCTATGTAAACAACAAATAAAATATTACACAATCAGATTATGTGGCTTTTTCTTTTGCTCATGCTACTGCAACTATCTTTCCTGGGGATTATGTGTACCCAGGGATTGTCTTAATTCATTTTCTATTGCTGTATCAGAATAGAAGAGACTGAATAATAACTTATAATAAAGAGTTATTTGGTCCGTGATTCTGATGGTTGAAGGGTCCAAACAGCATGCTGCCTGCATTTTGGCAAGGGGCCCCAGGCTATATGATAATATAAACAAGAAAAGGGGCAGGGGGATGGGTAACAAGTAGAAGGGGTCCTGTGAAGGGGCCCTCACACTGGCTCTCAGGAGAGCTAACTTACGTCAGGGGACCTCATCATGTCCCATTAGCCCCAACTCTTAAAGGTTCTACTCCCCGCCCCCCAACACTGCCACATCGGGGACCAGGCTTTTAGCTCATGAGGCTCTGGGGGACATGCTCAAACCACATGCAAACTGCAGCAGGAAGTGAGGTTCAGGATGCAGGTTGTAGGCAGTTCTGTGTTCTTTATTTTAAAAAAGTGTGGATTCATTAAGCCACAACTGCCTGCTCTCACCTAGTTTAACAAGCGATCTGGGTAATATAATAAGCCAGGAGGTGGAAATCCAGGGAGGTCTTTATCAAACTTATGTTGTTTCTACAATTAAACTGTTTTTAAATGATCTTGGAGAGAATAAATCGTATGGGAAGACCAGAACTGAGCTATCAGGTTCGGTGGTGAGAGACTCATCTGGGGCACAGAGAGCCTGAATGTGACATGGAAAGACCTGCCACAGGCTCTAGGCCCTGCCTTCCTCCTGAGCTTCCCCACCCAAAACGCTCCCCTTGCCCTCCGGACTCCATCAGAGAACACTGGACAACCCCTTGCTTCTGCCCAGATTTTCTTCTGTCAAAGGGAATCTACCTCCACATTCTGGAATGTTCTACCTGCTCATCCTTCTGACCTCTCTACTCAGCACCCTTCCTCAGGACTCCCTCCTGAACTCTGGGATTGGGTCAAGCAGCAGAGAACATATTTTTAGAGGTCTCACACTGCATCTGTCAAGGGGGCAAATTTACACTTTGTTAGTGTTATGATTTGAGTAAGGGTTATGGTGGCTTCCCAGGTAAGCCGTGCTCACTCATGACTGGAAACAGAGCATGCATACCACAACACCTGGAATTGAGTAGAATCATTAAAAAAAAAAAAAATAGGAAAGAAAATCAAGTTAAATAAATGCACCTGGGGTTGATTTCCTGCTTTGAAACTCTTCAAAACCTGCTCTGATTCTTGAAACTTGTTCTTGACCAGTGTGTTTATATTTCGCTCCCATGTGTGCATAACACTCTCTAGTTAGATCTACAATGTTGGGTCCCATCGCTCCATTTTTATAAGAGAAAACTTTATTTTCACAGATGAAAGACTGATAGGTTGTTTTAGGATTTCATCCCTAATGCCAAAGGTCAACTTCTTGAGAAATTTCTAAAATTCTCTTGGAATCACTGGTCTCACTCCATTACTTTCTCTGATACACACAAAGCAGAAAACCACAAGGTGGATCATGGTTTGTAACAATGCACCTTGGTTGTACTGCCTTATTCTAGCCCCATTGGTTCCAATAGATCTGCATCTTTGTGGCTCTTCTTTACTTTTTTTTTTTTCTTTTGATGGATGCAGACAGCATTTCCATGTATAATACAGGGATATGTCCTGGGTTCTCTTTTTAAAACTCCTGGGTAACTAGGAAGAATATTCTCTCTCCCCATTTAACAATACAAAACAGAAACAGAAACATGTGGACCACAGTTTGGAACATTAAGTATATCACTGGTCTGGATACCTAAAAACTGCTGTAACATCGAGGTCAATATTTTTCTAGCCGTTAACAATATTTAATGGGCTTAGAACTATTAGTCCTATAAGGAAAATGAACTCATTTGCATATCCGGGCATACATTTTGCTTTGAGGTTATCTTGAAGAGTATAGAAGAAATTATATTACTTGAGTTTAAATGCCCTATGAGTGCTTTAAAGTTTTAATGGGATGACATTACTGAAGTCATGCTCTATAAAGTACAGTTGGGAGACCTCAAGTTTCTTTTTGTCTCTGCAGTGGCTTAGGTCCAAATTTTTGAGGTGTAACTGAACCTCACACCTCCAGGCACTACTGCCACGGCCCATGTCATACATGTGTGCAAACGGAGAATGTTGTTCTCTTTGTGAATGGGTTGTCAAGTCCTCACCGCCCAGGAGAAAATGCCCAAATCATCTCTAGTTCTCCTGCTGAAAAACAGAGTTCTGAAATATTGCCTGCATCTTAGTAGAAGGAATACTTAGTGCTCTGCTCAGAGCCTAATATCCATTGGTCCACTTCTCTCTGTTGAGTGAATCAGTAGGTTCATGGCCCCTATACATGAGTGGCCTCTCACTTGGATTCTTGGGGCCATGTCCTTCAGGAAGATTGCCAGAGAGAGAGATCGCTCTAAGGGCCCAAACCATCTCCTGCCATGGTCCCACCATCTAATCTTGGGGATGAAAACAGGAAGCCTATTTTGGACATTGAGACATTCCCTAGTTTTATCCATAGTAAAATTTGTGTGTGTATGTGTATGTGTGTGTGTGTGTGTGTGTGTGTGTGTGTGTGTGTGTGTGTACTTTTTATGTATTTCTGCCTAAATATCCTAAGAAGCCATATATATCTTGAGTACTTAATAAGGACCGTAATCTCAAACTGATGAGTCACTGCTTAACTCTTAGTAACAGCTTGATTGGGAAAAAATGGCAATCATTGAATTTTGCTGATGGCAATTAATAATCCACTCCCAGAATAAGCTCTCAGAGAGCTTCAGCACAGAGTTTTTCCGCAACAGAAACTGGAATAAATGTGCTTCTTTCAAACAACTGGGGAGTTTTTATGGTATGGAAACTGAGTCACACAGTTCCTCCTTTGTGCCTTTTAAAAGCTCAGAACACACATTCTGTGAGCTAACTTTGTTCTAGCCTCTTACATTCATTTTCTCTTGGTCATGCTTTCTACTTCTTTATTTTCTTATTATATTATGTATTTATGAAAAATAAAATACCCTATGTCCTTGTTGGAGCACAATGGGGTATAAATAATAAAGCTTCAAGTTAAAATAAAATGTACTCTTGAAACAGATTACGTGTCCTATTTTGCTTGTGGTGGTGAGTTTTGTTTTTCCCCTGTGACAACAGGTTCTTGATTGTTGTAACTATTACAGAAAGCTCTGCAAGTCATGACATTCTTGGCAGTATTTTTTTTCTAAAAGGAATAACTGGAGAAATTAACTAAAGCATTTCACTTGGGGTAATCATTTAGAACCATTCATGTGCTTTACAAGCTCAGTCTAATGGCATTTCCCTAAAGAATGTGGTGCCTCTTTAGTGACTTTATTTGCTGTCACCATGGCATTCCATAAGAAATAACAAGTCTCTGTATTCCTTCCAGTTTTCCAAACACCATAACAAGAACCAATTCCTTGTACTGCTGTGCATCTGCACATCATCACTCATTCCCATAAGCAGCAGTGGGGAAAATGAGGTGCATTCCTAAGGGTAAATGTGACTTAGAGAAAGGATTTCCTTTCACCCGTATTAGAAAATGACTCCAAATGTACATACCAGTTAGACACAGCTGTCTGTCACATTGAACAAACACATTCCCATTCAACAAAGATATCTTGTTTATTGACAAGAAGAAACCCAAAGGATGAGAGCATATCATGAATTAATATCTAATCTGGTCATCTTTATTTGTACAGTTATCCTTGTCCTAATTGCAGGAAAAAAATCACTAGGCAAGGCTAACAAAATTGGCCAGTCTTATAAGAGAAGCAATAAGAAGATCCCAAAGCCCATGTATCTAGAAAAGAATACCCTTACTAGTTACTGGACAAGGGAAATCACACCAATGAGTTAGGAAGCTAACTGTTAATGGTTTAGATAGGGAATGTCCCACAAAGGCTCATATGTTGAAGATTTGGTCCCCAGTGCAAGCAATGGGTGGGGCTTTGGGGAAAGTGATTGGATCGTGAAAGAGCAATCCACTGATGAGTTCATCATTGAATGGACTACTAGAAGGTGATAGAAACTTTAAAAGGTGGGTCACCTGGGCATGCCATTGAAAGGTGTCATGGTTTGAATGTGAGGAATCTTCCAAAAGTTCCTTGTGTTAATGCAGCAGGTGGAATGATCAGATTAGCAGAGCTGTAACCTAATCAGTGGATTAATTCATTTGATGCATCAGTAATTTAAAAGGACCACTGTTCTGGGTAGCAACTGTAGGCAGGTATGGTGTAGCTGAAAGGAGGTGGTCACTGGGGGCATGCCTAGGGGGATTATATCTTGTCCCCTGGCTACTCCTTCTCTCTCTCTATTTTCCAATCACCATGAACTGAGTAGCTTTCTTCCACCATGATGTTCTGCACCATCTCTGACCCACAGCAATGGAGCTGGCCAACCACGGACTGAACCCCTAAAACCATGAGACAAAATATGCTTCTTTTCCTCCTCTAGGCTGTTTCCGTCAAGAATTTTGGTCACAGTGGCAAAAAGCTGACCAACACAAAAGGCACCTCTTGTCTCCAGCTTCTAGTGTGTGCTCTCTTTCTCTGTTTCCCAGCTGCCATGAGGTGAGCAGCTCTGCAGCACTACAGCCTTTCGGTCATTATGCTCTGCTTCACAACAAGCCCACAGCAATGGAACCCAGTGCCCATGGACTGAAACCATGAGTGAAAACAAACCTCTCCTCTCCTTAAGCTGATTTTCTCAGGAATTTCCAGCAAAGGAAAGCTGAGTCACTTTACTGAAACCATTACATGTCCCCTCATCATTTCCTCTGAGTCTATGGCCTCTCATGGAACAACCATATAAAAAGTTCATGGTGCTTTTTAATGTAATCCACAAAGTGGAAAAGGGAAATAATCCCTTGCTTCTCCTCTGTGGAGAAAGAGTGAGACTAGAGGCCTTTGGCTTCCACAGAATGGAGGGGAATCTCAGAAGGGAGAAGAAGGGGTAGAGTGGTGCTTGAACAAAGAGCAGGGTGTTGCCACAGTCCCAAAGTGGGAAAATGCTGGAGGCTACACGTACAGGGTTTATATTTTTTTCTCATTTGAAGTAAACACTGTAGGAGAACTGACTGCATCAGGCATTCCTTACGAGCAACGTCATGTCATAGTTTTTTATCCGTGCGTATAACTGAAACTCTAAAGTACAAAAATGAGCACAAAGCCCAATTAAAGAAATACAAGAACTGGCAACGAACGGCAGGGAGGCACAGGAATTAATCACAAAGCACGACAATACTTGTTTCTCCATGAACGGGGTGCCTTATACAATCTCCTGCTTTCTGTTTTCTATCTCACAGTGCAAGGCCTAAGTGGTATTTAGAAAATGATATGAGGAATGCTTTCCTATGCAGACTTCTTAAGAACTGTTTGAAAAGAGCCTGACTCAGCCATAACCACTCTTGCAGTTTCCCCAGGGCTCAGGCACACCCAGTTCATAAGCCAGAGTATGCCTAAAAGGGGTAATGGGCTATGCATATAGAAAAAAAAAACTTGAAAATGAGTAAACTAGATCAATCAGACAAGTGGGGGGACATGGGCAGGGCAGGGGGATTTAACACTGCTCTTGCCACACCCATCAGTATTCACCAGAGCTCTGCTAGTAATGTTTTTTTTTTTTTCTTTCTCATTCACAATCTCATTCACCCCTAGGTTCGAATGAGTATAAAAGATAATGGCTCCCATAAAACTCATCATCTTACCTTATCTTCAAAACACCAAGCCATGTATCCATTTGTAACAGTAGATTGCTATTTCCATATTCCAAGCTATTTAAATAAATGGGTCTAAAGTAAATTTATTTCCCCGGTTAAACTTTTTTTCCTGTGTTTTACATGCATTAGTAGTACCACTGTCTATGAGTCATTCAACTGAGAAATTCTGAAGTTGCTATAGTTTAAATTTGTTCCCTTCTCTAAAAGTGCCTGTATTAGAAGCCCAACTCTCAAATTCAAACCTTAATGGTATTTGGAGGTGGGGCCTTGGAGAGATAATTAGGACTAGATGAGGTCGTGAGGGCAGGGCTCCCATGATGATAGGAGAGGATTCATAAGGAGAGAGACCTGAACTGGGATGCTTGCTCTCATTACCATGTGATGCCTTCAGTGTTAAATGCAGTAAGGAGGAACTCACGGTGGGTGCCATGTACTTGGACTTCTCTGCCTCTAGAACCATGAGCCAACCTTTTATTTTTTATAAATTACCCAGTCTTACATATTTTATTATAGTAAGCAGAAAACAGACTAAGACAGGGGTCATTAAGTTAATGTCTCTTATCGCCATCACCCCCAGAGTCAATTAATGAAATCTGCTTATTTTCAGGACAGTTCATTAAAAATCCATTCTTTCCTTTCTACAGATAACGTTTCTCTCCTCTTTACTGCTACTGTCTTGGTTCTGGTCCTCTGAAACTCATGCATAGTTCACTGTAACACAGCCAACTCCTATTTCTGTTTCTACTCTCTAACCTCTACAATTAGTATTTAATAAAAAAAAATTTTTTAAAACACAAAAGAGCCAAACAGTTCTGCCATGTAAAGCCCCTCAGAAGCACCCACCCCTACCTGTAATAGCCAGAATTCTAGATAGCCCCAGGCTTTCCTGCCTCCCTAGTGTACTGGACTGCATAATGCCAGGGGCTATGAATAAAGTGGCCCTATTCGCTTTAGAGTAAGAGGACAAGGTTGGTCTTAATACAGAGACCTGATCCAGTGGCCCTGACCTACAAATCACAGGCGCAGTTAAAAGTAGAGTTTTCTCCAGCTTATTCTAAAAGGGGAATTAGAGATTCCCAAGAGAGACAGATCAAGCTGAGGGAGCTACCACTGCTCTAGAGGGGGCCGCAGGGCAAGGATCTGAGAGCAAACTCTGCAGCTAGAGGGCACTTTTCAGACAACAGCCAGTAAGACAGTGGGGACCCCACTCCTACTACCACAAGAAATGAATTCCACCAACAACCCTAAGGAGCAGGAAGCTGAATTTTTTTTCTTAGTGTGGCCTCTAGATAAAAAGATGCAATCAGTGAAAAACTTGATTGCTGTTTTATGAGACCCCCAAGCCCAGGACCCACTACACATATCAGACTCCTGAAAAATGTGAGATGATAAATATGTGCTGTTGTAAGCTGCTTTATTCATGGGTATTTGTTATGCAGCCAAAGAAAACCAATACATTGACAGAACAATACGGAACCTTATTAGCTCTTCAAACCCACCCTTCCTGACAAGTCCCTGATCTTCCCTCTCAGCTATCCTCTGTCCGTCTGTACCTGATGTTTAACATCGCACTTGGTGCTTCCTTTTCACATCTCTTCATCTGCCTAAAGGGTGGAGGTTCTACGCAGCATTATATAAATATTGTGTCTATAATTCGGCTTATTCTAGAAGTTCAAAAATCATAATGAAATACGTGAGTGCTTCTTGACTTAATGTGGCCTTAAAAACCACTGCAGGGATTGTCAGCCAGCATTTTCTAATAATTGACACCTGCCTGCCAAGAGTGATTGGAGACCCTTTTATCATTCTTAACAGTCTGAAAGAAACATGAGTAAACAGAGGAATGTTTACTCCCAAGGAGGTACTTACAGCCACCTAAAGATCTGCAGTTGGGGTTTAATATGTCAGCTCTGCTTCAAAACCTAAACCCTAAAAAAAAAAAAAGAAAGAAAGAAAGAAAGAAAAACCCAGGAAATGTTTCTCAAACAGGCACACTCAATTTCTTCAGGGGAAAGCAGGTTCTCTCCGATAGTGAAGGATCTGTCCCAACATGAAGAAGGAGAGAGAGCTGGGTTGGTCTCCATCTCTTCCCCCATCCCCTACAGCTTCTCCTGTGTCCCTAGTTATTTTATGTAAAACCCAGCATAACACAGAACTCCTCATGGGACAATTGGCCAAAAAGGGTCCCAGCCTACACATGCCACAGAAGGTTAAATACAAGACGACCTGTCATTTTGAAGATACTTAAATCAAACCAAACAGTGGAAGACGTCTCTTCAAACGCACCCCTCAAATTTACTGGGCAAGAAATCAGAAAAATAAAGCGAGTCGAGGCTCCCCAGAAAATAAAAAATGTTCTGTGCCAACTTCCAAAGGGATCAAATAAAGAAGAAGCGCTGTGACTTCATCGGGTCCCTTCTCCAACAGACACCCCTGTGTCGTGTCAGGGAGTTCATTAGTGAAGCCAAGGACCACTGCTCTTCCTTGCTCAACATAAAATGTGAGTCAATTCAGAGTCAGAGACGAGCGCCGAAAGCAGAAATGGAGTGTGTGTAATTATTCTCGGAACATATTCAGGCTTGTTAGACACCTACTGATTTCTGACAAACGGCAAGGACGCAGCTGAATCCGGGCTCCATCTACTGTCTAATCACGCAGCAGGTTCAACTGGGGCAGGGTGAGAAGAAGCACCTTTGCTACACGTTCCATATGAGCTTCCCAATTCTACAGGCTTGTGGGTGGGTGGGTTTTTAAAAACTTAAGCACAAGTACAGTTCCTTCCTGTTCCTTCCGTGATAACATTGAGTTTGGCATGGCTAGAGTTGTCAAATTAATGACTGGATGATTGGAAAATACTGATACTATTCTTTCCAGGTTAAAAAAAAAAATCTGGAAATAGAGAGTCAAATGCTTTATTTTTCACAGTGCAGTGTCTAAATACATTGTTGGGCGATAAAAACAAATCTACAGTTTAGAGGCTATAATCTGATTTTTGTTTGTTTGTTTTGTATTGGGGATTGATCCCAGGGATACTTAACCACTGAGCCACATCCTTTTTATTTTTTATTTTGGGACAGGGCCTCACTATGTTGCTTAGAGCCTCACTAAGTTGCTGAGGCTGGCTTTGAACTTATGATCCTCCTGCCTCAGCCTCCTGAGCCACTGGGATTACAGGCATACACCACTATTCCCAGCTACAGTCCAGTGTTTGTGTTGAAAAAAACACTACTCTAGCCAGAGGCAGTGGCATATGCCTATAATACCAGTGGCTTGGGAGGCTGAGACAGGAGGATGGTGAGTTCAAAGCCAGCCTCAGCAACAGCGAGGCACTAAGCAACTCAGTGAGGCCCTATCTCTAAATAAAATAAAAAATAGGGCTGGGGATGTGGCTTAGTGGTTGAGTGCCCCTGGGTTCAATTCCTGGTTATCCCCCCACCCCCCCAAAAAAAACACTCTATAGAATATTTTATCTTTACAATATGTTCTTCACAGATGAATTTCTGGAAGGATATGCTTTATTTTTTATGGGATAGAATTCTATGAAATTAGGGAAGCTTTCAAATTTGCCAGCCATTTCAGACTCTGAAGGGTCGGGTCTCTGGCATCTGTAGACACTTCCCCTTCACTCTCTCTACTGCTCCTTCTAGGCCTGTGAGCTCTATTTCACAGATGAGAAAACTGAGGACTTTGGGGGATGAAGAGCTTGCAATGAAATGGCAAAGCCAGGATGCCACAGAGGCTCCTGTTATAACACACTTACTGCCTTCCCACGTTTGATATCCTTAAGCTGAAATGCAATTCCTTAATAGAGTGCATTGGGAAAACTTGACACGATATGACAATCCTCCAGTCTGAGTTTATTCATACTTATTTCCACAGGAATGCAAATATTCGATTGTCAGGGTGTTTACACATTAGGAGCTTCATAAACACATTTTAAAAGCCTGAGTGGGAGAGTTATTCTTCTAAATGAAATACTAAATGTAGAACCCACGGGTGCTGAGTAGATTAAAAGTAAAAATTAAAGCTCAACATTTCTACTCTGTCTTCAAACGAAGCCTCGATATTTTGAGCAGGCAGTATAAAACTGACAAGGCGAGTTTCTTTGCAGAAGTCTCCAGCTCTTTTAGAAAGCATAAATGTGTCCAATGTGAATTTAATGTTTAAATTAATTTAGCATTTTAAAATGCCCCCCAGTTTATTGGTCTTGACTTTCACTGGTATTGTGAGTCTGTTTGTCTTAAATGGAAAAGCCTTGAGAGAATGAGTAGGCATAAGAAACATACAAAACCTTGGTGAGAATGATTAGCATTTTGTTTAATATACTTATAGCCCCAAACAAAGGCTGCCTTCAAAGCTAAATATACCGTTCACCTTGAAATAAATGCCCAAACTTGCTTCTATAATTTATTATTAGTAAATATTAGCTATGCATATCCATTACCAAATTAAAAAATAGGGGGAAAAAACTATTAAATTCCACTATATAACATTTCAGCAGAGCTTTTCCTTCTATTTCATTATCATTTTTTTCCATCTCCCACTGAATTATTTAATTGCCATATCCAAACTGCAAACACCACTGGACTGAACTATTAACATGATGGATTTTCCCTTCTTCCTTTGCTGTAAACATTAGCAAGATCACAGGAATAGTAAAACCACAGGGTACTCACCAATGCATTTTAAGATCTGCTTGTAATTTAAAAACATCTTTCAAATCAATAGTAGTAAACACACTCTTTTTGTGGAAAAAAAAAAGTCTAAAAAAATGGTTACCTCTCTCCACACACCTATCACACACTGGACTGTAAGGCACTTGTGTCAGCCAAATCCTGAAACTAATTACTGCCAGGGTGTGCTTCCTGTTGAGATCAAATAAGCAGGTGTCTAACATGCCTGGAGTTGTGTGAATGCTAGTTCTCTGTAAATATTTCACCTGCCCCTAGAACAGGGCCTTCAACAGTATAGTTTAAGACTCGACCACAGTCTTCCCTGAATCTGCTTCTATATTTTGTTAGAAATATACATATAATTTGTGGGTGCTGAACTAGAGACTATGTTCTCCTCCAACTCTAGGATACAGTGATTCTCCCCGAACTCACCTTTAGAGTCAAAAGAGATCACAGGTGCTGTTTATAAGCCTCAACAGGGACTGACCCTTATTGATGTCTTGGGGGACAAGGTCAAAAGACAGATCTCTCAGAAACGGACTAACAAAAATAAAGGCATATGAAATTCAGGACTGTGCAGAGGAGTTGCCAGCCTATTACCCATCTACAAAAAGACTTCCTAATTTTATGGCTGATACCAGTAACCCACTTCCTAAACTTCCTCAAGTGTCCAGAACTTCCATAAAAAAAAAGCATCAATTTAAATGCTAAGAGATGATGAGCTATAATCTTGAAAATTATAACGCTGTCCTTCATAGGGAAATGCTATAATTACTAAATGAACTGGCAATTGATCAGGACAATGGAAAATGAATCACTAGATAGTGAAATCTGTTCCCTTGGGAAGGGGTGACTAGTGTCCCCAGCTTTTCTTTTCTTTTTTGGTACTTGGGATTAAACACAGGAGCACTTTACTACTGAGCCACATTGCCAGTTCATTTTTATTTTTTGGGGACAGGGTCAGTTGCTTAGGGTCTCCCTAAATTGCTGAGGCTGGCCTCAATCTTGTGACCCTCCTGCCTCAGTCTCTGGAGTCACTGCGATTACAGGCATGCACCCAGCCTTTCTACGTGATCCTTTAGAACTTGCCTAAAATCATTCTTCATAAAGGCTAAGGGCCGAGTTGAGCCTTCAACCTTGCTCCTTGCTCCATGTACCACTTGAAGAGTTCCCACCTTATTTCTCTCCACTCCACTCTCCATTATTCTCCTCTCACTCAAAATGGGAAGCATTCATGGCTTCCAAGCTCTGCTCTTCATATAAGTTCATTTCATCTGAGCCTATCCAACACCAGAGCTTTAGGAGTCGTTTTTAGGAACAAGACTTAGGAAATACTGGGAGAATGACATTCTGCCCACTGACTTCACATGTCTCTCTCGAATGGGATCTGCTTAAAACCTCTGAGCTCTTTTGCTCCAACAGAGGGCAAATCAACCTGCTGCAGACCTCAAGTTTATTGCAAAGAGACACCTACTTCACTGTCAAGGGTAGATATGATTCAAGGTTTGAAAGCCACGAGAGGAGGGGAAGAAAAGGAAAGGGAATAAAGTGAAAAGGAGGGAGAGATTTCAGTGGCCTCTCTCTTTCTATCTTCTCCCAAACTGTACGTATACAACTCGCCAAAAAAAATTTTTAGAAAAACGGATCAATGTTGAAGTCAAATGATTACAGAATTATAAATACAGTAGAAAATCAAGAATCTGTTTTCTTCAGCTTGATAATCATTTTGTAAAGCAGATGTTTTTCCTCCTTTTCTTTTTTCTTTCTACTTCTCAAGTCTGTGTTGGGGGCAAATACTACAGTTCCTTCTTTCTGCAGCTTTCACTTCATTCTGACTTTGGAAGTTTTGACACAGGAGTACAGACACCTCTGGATCAGAAGGCGAGAGCTCTGGATTATTACCTTTCTGACAGGCTGTGTGCTCCCAGGCTCACCATTAACTTCTCGGAGCTCATTTTCTCATTAGTGGCAAGACATATCCAATATAAGGATTCCAATCATTGCTAATGCCAATATAAGGCTGATTCTATGGCAAAAACCACCTCACATCTAGGTTTAAAGTCTTTGATTGGTTGGTTTTACAATGCCTGGAACCTAACAGGCCCCAAAGAAATATATTACATTAAAATTCTCATAAAATTAATAAAGCTGTTTGGCAACTTTTGCACATGTTAACAAGTTGTTGTGCTAGTTTTACAGATTAATATTGGCATAAATTATAAGAAACATATAATAATTAAAACTCAAATGATTCACTCTCATTAAAAAGAATATCAGTATCTACTATGTGCAAATTGAACACACAAAGATTTTAATGAGGTGCCTGGTAGGAATCACACCTTAGGGGACTTTTTCAAGCTATAAGCATAGGTCTACGATGCTTATACTAGGCAACAGAGCTCCTGTACTGGGGTCATGGGCCAGATACATCTGTGCTATGGAAGGCTGTGGTGCCAATATGAGTGGCTGGCTAAACTATGCCATGCTAGAAAAAGCTTTTTCCCGAGGAAGGAAATGCCCTGTATTACAGTAGGGAACTTCTTTTTCTGCCTGGGGTTAGGGCTGAGTGGGGACTGGAATCAGCAGGGGAAGGGGTTCTACCTACAGTGGGTATGACTGGCATCTTCGATGTGGGAGCAGAGTGGGCATGGGTAGAAGATATCGATGACGGTCTATGACTCCTCAAGATAGTGTATGGTGTAGCAGATGTTTGTTCTGTGATCTAGTCTTTCCCCAAAAAGTGCCCTGGGGAGAATCAGGGAGCACCTGCTCTATTTCTGAAGTAGCCACGGGGGAACAGCACCCCCAAAGGCACCCAGCACAATAGGTATACCTGGGGTACCTTTGACAGCTAAGTCATCATCACATAGGGGCTGTGGCAACAAGGCCACCAAGATAGTGGGTGAAATCAAAGGACTTCTTCCAGAGCACATGTGACAACGCTCAGCAATAAAACCAGGAAAGATTCTCAAAGAGGTAATTCCGTGCAAGTAGGTTAGATATAAAAATACAAAGTATAACCTGGACTTTCAGCGACAGAATGGTAAAAACTAGGAAATTTGGATCATTAATAAACTTGCAAGATTGTTTTCTCCATTCAACGAATACGTCAGTGCACAGCTTCTATGAGAAATCAGCCATGGTGTGGTACAAAGCACAAAGATAAACAAGAGGGGTCCTCTGGAACAGAAAAGGCAACCGCGTTTTTATCTGTGACTCCACCTGCTTGGAAGTAGGGCAAGACAGCTCATTTCCTACAATCAGCAATACCAAGTGGCCACAAAACACAGTGGGAACATGAAGTCGGGGGACAGTAGCCAGGAAAGAACAAGCCTACTGTGTCAGTATGGCAGGGTTAGAAAATTAACATTTGCAACCTGAGTTCTCATCGGGTCTTGGCACAAGGTGAGAACCAGGGTAAATGCAGACAGGATTCCTTGGTGAGGTTTTCCTTTCACAATAGCCTCCCCATCACCCAATGCCCACAAGCACTCAAGCTTCCAAAGTCTCTGCTTCCAAAACAACCTACACCACAGTGACCTACCAGAGGTTTTTATTGTTTGTATTTCTTGACATATATGCTCACATTTTCAACCTTAATATTCTTTGGAGTGTTTAACAGACCGTGTCTAAATCATAATAGGCCATTAAAATTTATTACTTTTTAAAAATGAAGACCAAGAAGAACAGATTTAACAGTTTTATAAGAGTCTCTTTTCATTGAACCTGAATGGGGACAATTTTGATACCTTGGGAAGAAGATTTAATGGTAATTTTGTCAGGCAAATGAGACATTTTGTGCCAAGTGCCAACAGTCCCTGTATGTAACTGTTCCTATGGTTGCACCAAAGAGCTATCACACAAGGAAACAAAGTTAATTTACACCCTTCCATCCTTCCCAGTCCCCAGGGCCATCATTCTTCAGGCAGAGAATTACTGCTGCTGCTAGATGGGGCCAGTAGGTTGCAGCACATGACAGATGTTTAGGATGGCAAGTCATTCAGCAGAGCAAAAGACCACTAAGAAGAGTGGCATGTTATAGGTTAAGCTGAAGTTCACAGTTACACAACGAAAATCTCTGTGATTCATGTGTTCTTTGAATGAATAATATTCATGCAAGCATTGAAAAAATCACTTTCTTCCATTGATTATTTATGGTCTCTTTTAATCCGAGAAAGGCAATAACTGTTCTAATTAACAGTGGAGACAATTCCGTTCCCTTTCCAAAGGGATTGGAAAGCATTTTAATCACATAACCTATAGAAGCTGGAAAATTCAGATACTGAATTTGTTTTTCCAACCAAACCCCAGTAATCACAGAATACAACACGGGAGCATGATTTGGCCACTTAATCAAATTACCAGCAGGACAGAGCATGTGGCGATTTTGTGAACATTCTTTTCCTGACCAATAGCTGGAAGATGCCAAGAGCACGTCTATGGCAGAGATCCATGAGCTTCCTCAGCCACTATGGTTCCTGAGGAGCATCTCTGGGTGGTCTCAGGAAAGCTGTTGGGGCCAACTTGACTGTGTTGGGTGATGACTACAGATTTGGGGACGTGAATATCCTTCAGTCATGGAATCCATCCAATCACAGGATCTCTGGAGGGGGCCTAACTAACTTAGGACCCAGGCTTTTAAGATTTTACTGCCGTGCTTATATAGTTCTGTATGATTTGCCTGGATCTGGAGACAAATCTCACTCTCGTGTGTCTGAAGCACTAGAATTTTCTCTGGAGTGTGAGCCTACTGTGGATTGTACCTGGGCCCCACAAGCACTAAGCCTCCCTCGTTTACTGAACTGAAAATATTTAGGAACTAAGGAAAGTGATGCTTCCCACGATGAGAGAAACATGGCAGGACACTTAGGAGTGAACCCCACTTGGTAAACCCTCCACTACTCTCCCAGTAATGCTTTAGAAAACCCACCGATAAGGTTTCCAGTGGAAAACCAGCCATATTGCACTACAAAGTGTCTTCTGAAACATTGTTTTCATGCAGCAGAGAACCTATGTTAGAAATATGGACTCAAAATTGAGACCCAGTCTGACAGATTTTCCAAAACCAAATCAAACTTGATTAGAAGGGACCCCGAGGAGAAAGCAAATGTCTAACTGGATGATCATTAGGAACTCTACTGTAGGCAGATCAAACAGACACAAATCAGTCTGTCAAACATGGAATCAAATAAAAATAAATGTAATAAATACATATTTGGGACTGGGGTATTTTTATTTTCTCTCTTAACATTTATGTTTGAAAAGCAAACACCAATAATGACAATAAACTGGCTACAGAAAGTTGCTTGGGTTCTCTAATAGTCAAATTGAACATACCAAGTAGGAAATCACAGTCTTAGTGCTTTTGTTAGCATATGTGAAAATCTGGTAGAGTTTAAACATTCCCCAAGCATAGATATCAAGTTGCCTATAATAAGATCTTTGGATGATTATTATATAAGATCATTTCTTCTAACGTAGAAAATTAAGACTAAGAATTTGAACAAAAATGGAGGTAAAGTATCTCAAATGGAAAAACACTGTATTCTACAATGAGTACACACCGACTGCTAGGAGAAAGTTAGAAAAACCCAGCACATTCTACAAAGTTTAAATCAAAATGCAGTTGTGGGGGAGGGGCAGAAAATGAAGTGGCAGTAAGTGTTCAGTTATTGGTCTCCAGGACCTAGGTCTTTGCAGGCTGCTTGAATGGCTCTCTGGGTTCTCCTGTTTGGCAAGGAAAAATGCCACTTTACAGCTTCAAAAGAAAAGAGAACCAAGCTATTCCAAGGGCTGTGTGTTTGTGCATGTGTGTGCAGGGGGCCCTTCATAGATGACTATAAATTCTCATCATTAAGTCATGGCAGAACTGAGCCTGGTCATTTCTGATGGTGAAGTGGTGGAGACATTAAGCAAGCCACGAAGATCGCATCACTGCTCCATTAAAATAAAAGGCCTTTTTTGAAGCCTTAAAAAAATGCATAAAAAAGTTTTACCTGCTACTATCTTCTGTATTCTGTTCATGATTCACCTATAATTACATGTATGGGGACAGGGATTAGGGAAGCAATTTGGCTTCTTCCTTGGAGGTTTTTGAGTGTTTGTCTCTTTTCTCTTTGGGTCTGAGTAGGAAGGGGCACTGGAAGTTGTCTGGTCTTAAATAATGTCTAAGGAATAGCTGGCTTCCCTAAATGCACTTACAGTTTCTCCTGAAATTCTCCTAATGGCAGAATAAGCATCATCACAAGGTTGACAACAATAATCTAAAACATCTATTTTTGTTTACTTAAAATCTGACATCCTATGACGACTATCTTAGTTTTGTTTCGTGTGCATTAAAAAAGGTTATGAAAACCCTACAATGATAATCTTTTCAAGTACCTGAAAATAGCTACCCTGTCCCCTTCCAAATCCTCTCTCATTTGTCATGAGAATGTTTTCAGATCATTCACAATCCTGTAATTCTCTCCTGAACAAGCCCAGTCAGAGTTCAAGGTTCTTATCATCATTATAAAACAGCTCTTATATACTAGGAACATACTATAACACAGAAAGTATAAAACAAATTCCTTGCTTTAATAATCTTCTCAATAGTATCTTTTTGAGGCAAGTGTTTTTGCTTATTGAGTGAACTCTTTGTCCATTTTCTGTTGCTATAACAAAACAGCAGAGACTGAGTAATTTAAAAGAATATGTTTTTTGAGCTCACAGTTTTGGAGGTGATGACATCCATAAACATGGCACCAGCATCTGGTGAGGGCCATCTAACTCCATTGTAACATGGCAGAGAGCATTATATGGCAAGGCAGAACAAATGTACTAGCTGGGGTCACTTTCTTCTTCTACAACCAATAATGCCATCATGGGCCACCTCCAACACCATGATCTCATCTAATCCCAGTTATTCTCCAAAGGTGTCAACTCCAAATGCCATCAATATATGAATGTGGGGAACTTCTGGGGGAGACATTTAAGCCATGGCAGAAATCAAAGTTTGAAAAATTTAGAAAGTTTCTCAAAATTGCATGAGTTAAAAGAGGCAAGGCTGTTAGCTCACCCTAGTCTGAAGGCTTTGGAGCATTTCTCACATGTCTACAAAACACAGTCCTAGAGAGGGCAATGATACAGAGGCTGAAGGAACCAACAGCTCACCACTTTCTACAAAGCAAATATTATATTTCCATGGAAGCGGCCTTTGATAACAGAAGCAGTCTTCACAGCTACCCCACACTGCTGAGTTCACACTGAGTTTGCTAATTAACTTAAGCCCAAAGAAGACTTTTACCCAAACTCTTACTAAAACTGATGGCCATTTCCACGAAACAAAAGATCAAGGGATTTGCACTTGATCCCTTCTCATAGAGGAAGTTTTACCTCCAATACATCTCTGCCTTACAAGAAAACTGGACTCTGACACTTGGGGGCATTCATTAGCCTCTTCAAGCTCTTCATCACTTAAAAAAAAAAAAAAAAATCAGAAACAAAAACTCTGTTCTGTGTTTCTGTACCTTCTTCCAAGTCTTTGAGAAAAAGTCCACCCAGAGAAGAGCAAAGGCCAAAGGACATCCCCGGGACAATGCTTTTCATTCTCTGTTTACCTATGATGTCCTGTGTGTATCTCGCCATCTAAGCTTTACTTTCCATAGTTTGTGTCAAACAAGAGGTGTTTTCAATATGCCTTTTCAACTGGCATCTCACTGCCACCTTGAGAAATACACACTGATGATCCACAATTCGATTTTCTTATTCAATTAATCCGCAACAAATAAATGTACTGAACCTTACCATATTCATGTCCCTCCATCTTCGCCACAATGATGTTAGCAGTAAATATATTTTTTTCCTACCACCAATCTCTGTTGGTGGTAGAAAATATTCTGCTTGATATGATGATGTGAGGGATAAATAAATTTTAAAAAATGAAAAAAAAAGAAGTGGGTCACATTAGATTGGGTAGAGAGAAGTGATGGGAGGGGAGGGGAGGGGAAGGGGGGATAGGAAGGACAGCAAAACAAAATAGACATTATTATTGCTGTGGGTATATACGTGACTGCATGACCAATGTAATTCTGCAACCTGTACACTCAGAAAAAATGAGACATTATATCCCGTCTGATTCAAATGTTTGATATGTCAAGATCATTGTACTTTCATGTATAACTAATTAAAACACATAAAAATAAGAAGAAATAGAGAAATAAAGAGATTTTCAGACAAAAAGAAAATATTCTGCTTGCAAATTTTTATATCCCAGAAAAAGTTACCCTTACAAATTTGTCAAATGCATAAAATATTTTATGATAAAGGGAAAGAATTGACCCAACATTGCTATGCTACTCAAAATGCTCACACAGTGACATTAAAAGTAACAATGAATTCTATCTAAATTAATTACAAAAGTGCCCAAAACCACAGTGATTAGCTATAATGAATTGGAAGGCATACATAAATTAAATTTGACGACCTTTCTCAAGGTTACCAAGACCTTTAACCTTCACAGTAAAACCCAACTACAAGTACATTATTGGTGTCTCCCCATTTTTACAATTATATCTGAATCAATAATTGGACCCTTTGGTCTAAGAAATTAACCAAAAGCAGAGGCAATAAAATATAAGCAATGGGTCTGTGCATGACAAACCTTATTGCATCCTTGGAACCTCCTGAAGTAGCCCACTAATGTTTGTAAAGCTAAAGGATGATTGAATTTTTTTTTTACAAACCAGTATATGACTAAATAATTTTAATGTAAGAATTATTTTTCTTAAATTTTCTTCTACATTCCTACAGTTTTTCTTAATTTTTTTCTGTGTTCCTCCAATCTATATTCATTTAGTAATCCACCCTCACCCCCACCTTAAATGATACTATTGGTATAAAATGAATTTTGTCTTGCAAGAAAAGCACTGGCCCTGGCTCCGTATCCCATATATATATATATATATATGGGATACGGATATATATATATATATAGTGAGAGAGAGAGAGAGAGAGAGAGAGAGAAAGAGGGGGGGGGAGTAGAGATAATGACTGGGGAACATGAGGAATTAGTTTTATACTGGCCATCAGAGGAAGAAAGAGAAATAGAAACCTGTGACCATACACATGGGCAGTGCCTGTGGGGACTGAGATGGGTAGACTGTGAAAGCTTCAGGGGAGGGACTAGCTTGGAGGAACACAGAATGCCCCCTTCCTGGATGAAAAGGGCAGAGGCTGGGGGCAGGAAGAATAAGCTCTTTAAATGAAGATACTGAACCTGAAATTGAATCACCTTGCATAAGAGCAAGCCACTGGTTGGTGCATGCAGGGACCTACTCTAATAGCTTGAGTTCATGCCCTGAGTATCACACTGTGATACTCAGAGAAGTAAACACTCATCCATCTCCATAGCTACTGACAGGCTGCGTTGTTCTCATCCGCTAACTTGGTCTTACAAAATATCTCTAACCACGTCATTTAACTGCCCCTTCTCCAAAAGGAATTTTACTTTTCTTTACAGAAAAGAATGAAGAGGAGTATACTCTCTTATACCAAGATCAATGTTCCCCACCATAAGCATATTAAAAATTACTATTCCCTGAGCAAAAAAAGGACATGAATATTTTAAATTCTCTCTCTATTGCTATGTACAGAATTTTAAGTTTCTGCTAAGTAATAAGTGACTTGGCCATAAATTATGCAAATAAAAAGGTAAACTTCACTTACATAACAGGATATAATTTAAAAATTTAATTTTTAAGCTTCTATCTTTTTTGGTTCCTATGTTTAAGATCATGTTTTACTTTTAATTTTAAGATTTTGGGACACCATACATATTTTCAATAATTTGGTTCCCTGTTAGAGTCAGAAATAATTTTGTGGATGTGTAACCGATGTGATTCTGCAATCTGTATTTGGGGTAAAAATGGGAGTTCATAACCCACTTGAATCTAATGTAAAAATATGATATGTCAATAAAAAAAAATAATAATCTAAAAAAAGAAAGAATTTTCTATTTATAGATCAGTTGTAATTTTCCAGAGTTCTAGAAAAATAAAGAGGTGACTTGTGTGTTTTATATCAATATTCCCCAGCTTTCACCATCTAGGACACCAGAGTTTTAAAATACGTACTTACCTCCACATCACAGGAATATTCTGATCCATCTAGAAGTATCACTTTGCACTGCATGCTTTTAGGTTTTTTGACAATCTTTAATGGAGACCGAGAGAGTTTACTGCTATATGATTTCTGAGAAAGTTTATCTTCTTCAAGTTGCTGATACTCAAGCTGCTTTGCAGCTGCGGCAGCAAACTCCTGTTCCTTGTCAGTGACCTGTGAAGAGCAAACAATGAAGAGTTTTCATTGCAAGGCAGGAAATAAATATTGCATCGCACGGGCAATGGCACAACTCTTTTGGGAAAGAGGCTGCTTTCCCCTTTTCTAGAGGAGGAGAAGGATCTGAAATAAAGTATCAGGAGTGGATATATATACACACACAGGTATTTATAATGCTCAGTTTCACCTAAACAACTTTTGCCATTTAAATGCACCAATGAGTCCTTATATCAGTTTGACTCCAGGATTTAATTTAGAAGCACTGAGTTAGAAATGCCATCAAGATTTCACTAAGCAAAAAAGGAGAAATTCATTCCTGACTTTTCAAAAAAGGCATTAAATCAGACAAATCTCTAATCATCTAGATTTTATCTTGTCTACTCCATTTTTCAAAATTCACTCGATACTTGTATATTCCTTGACCTTTTTCTATCTGTTCCATCCATAGACTTACAAGGAATCTTATAAATGACAAGGCTTAAGAGAGCTTCGAGTATTAATCTTTTCAGTAATTTTATAACTGTTAAAATATTTGATTTAGCTCTAAATCAATTCGATGAAGTCAGCAGCACTGAAATTCATCACAAAGTAATCCCTTAAGTCTGCTTCTCTTCATTGTAATTAGTCTGTATGAGAACAGATCAAAACTGTCCAAAAGCTTTAATCTGCTTCTGAATGACAACAGGCTAGTCCAGGCCAGACTGTGCAGTGGACACCCCACGAGGCACAGAAATTCTCCCTGAGTCGATTCCCTTGACATCTCTGTGCACGGCTCTCTTACAACTCTCTTTGGTTAAGTGACCACCAGTGGTGGTAGGACAAATTCAGTCTATAGCCAGACTATCATTTCCACCAGCCTAAAAATATGCACCAGCAGTCCTCACAAAGATACACACTAATATTCTGTTCAGGCTCCTTGAAATAAGTGTGAAATTTTCTCTCACAGGAGTATACTATTAGCTTGGTGCTAAAAGTACATGGGCTCTTGAGTAAAGACAGTATTGACAGTTTATCATTTCAGCTTTTTTTTCCCCATTGGCTTCTACAATTTTATAACCACAATGTCATTCTAGGTATATTTATTTTGGATTTTAGGTATGGATTTCTGCATTTTCTACCTTGTTTTCGATCTAGAAGACTGCTAATACAGTCCTTTCTTCTAACACCATGCCTAGGAACTCTAAGTCTTGTGAAGTTATTAAGAATAGAAAGAGAACAGTCTGTTGAGCTTATAAAAATAAGCCAAGAAAAACAAATTGAGCAACCATTACCACAAGTTAGAATAGTTGAGAAGGCTGAGACAGGAGGATCATGAGTTCAAAGCCAGCCTCAGCAAAAGCAAGGTGCTAAGCAACTCAGTGAGACCCTGTCTCTCTAAATAAAATATGAAATAGGGCTGGGGATGTGGCTCAGTGGTCAAGTGCCCCTGAGTTCAATCCCTGGTACCTAAAACAAAACAAAACAAAACAAAACAAAACAAAACAAAACAAAACAAAAAACTGTTGAGAAGACAAGCTCCAGCTCAAATAGGTTTAGTAAACTAAAGAAAACTTTCTCTGGCCATCTGCTCCAACTTTTTTGACCATTATCCTTTTCCTATCATTGCATTAAAATTTTAAAAAGTATAAGAAATCCATAAAACTGTCATTAATATTGGCTTTGAGGTAGTTTAAGGAGAAGTTTGATAACCCTGGAATTGTTTATCAACAACCACACTTCATTTTGTGAGATGCTCTATAATTTATACCAGGCTTTTTGCACGCTTAACTTACATTTCATCTCATCATAGGCAAGGCCAATTGAAGCTATGTTTTTATTTAATTTTATCTGGAATCAACTTTTTCTATGTATTGGGAATGACAAAATTTCATTTTTCCTCTACAAAAATAAAAATGTCTGTGTCTGAGAATAAAGTTCCTGGGGTACTGAATTGTCAACTCCAGAGCATCTGAAACCATCACTCACAGGGCAGGCCTCATTTCTGGGAACACTTGAAAGATGAGTCTACCTCTGAGGCTCTTATAACACGTTTTACAAATAACTTTAACAGCTCTAGAAGAGCAGACCAACTACCTCAAATGAAATGTCAATTGCCGTTACACAATGCATTGGAATTTTAAAATATCAGTATCAACCACTTTAGTAAATCCTGTATTTTATTCAGTCCTCCATAGCAGCTCTGAAATGGAGCTATTATCACCCTCATTTGCAGAGGAGGAAAGACCAGAACCAGGGAACCTTCTCAAGGTTAGAAAAATTAGAAAACTGGAATTTAAATTCCGCCAAACCCATGTTTAATCATCACTACACACCAAAATATGCCTTTCTCCAATTACCTCCGGCATAACTGGCTTCCTCTATTATGAAGCAAAGAACTTCATGGAAGAGTCTTAGACAAGACCATTTCTGAGAGTTTCATTTTGTAAGATGAACATTATAAGCCTGAGGGCCTGAAGAGTCCTTTGAGGCTAGTAATAATCAGGAGATAAGACTAAGGTCTTGTCCTGTGCAGCCAGGTATCGCCCCCTCTGGTGATTTTATATCACTTCTCTTGCTTAGCTTCAAGCATATGACTACAGAATGTAGAAGTACAGTCTCGTACCACATAACAACATTTTGGCCAACAATGGACTGACTGTACATGATGGTGGTCCTGTTAAGATTACAATAAAACTGAAAAATTCCTATTGCCTGGTGACATCACAGCCATTGTAATGTCATAGTGAAACGCATTGCTCACATGTCTGTGGTGTGCTGGTGCAAACAACCTTCCTGCACTGGTAGTCATATAAAAGCATAGCATATGCATAATACTCAACAATGATAACAAATGACTATGTTATGGGTTTATGTGTTTCCCGTATTGTATGTTTTAAGGTTACTTTAGACTGTACTCCTTCTACTTCTAAATAACAAGTCTGTTCCCAGCTTGGTGATACATATCTACAATCCAAGAAATATGGGAGACTGAGATAAGAGAATTGCAAGTTCAAGGCTAGCAGTGGCAATTTAGAAAGACCCTGTTTCAAAATAAAATAAAAAGGGGTGGGATGTAGCTCAGTAGAACAGCACCCCTGAGTTCTATCCCCAGGATTGCAAATAAAACAGAAAATCAAGTTTGTTATAAAAACAGAATGCTGTGTTAGGACAGTAGCGGTCTCGTTGAGCTCAGGTTTGCCATGCTTTTTTATTATCATTTTCTCTTGTGCTTCATTTCATCTCATATAGTTCTGTTCATGATGGCCCGAGGTGCCATAGGCCACACACACATGTATGTGTGTGTGTGTGTGTGTGTGTGTGTGTATACACACACACATGTACATGTATATATAGCCATATGTATGGCTATATTTACACATACAGTACATATATATACATATACATACATAAAACCCTGCACTTACACAACCTGAATGGTACAGCCTGCTACCACCTAGGTTGTGTAAGTGCACTCTATGATGTTGACATGATGATGAAATGACCTAATGACGCATTTTTCAGTATGTGTCCTGTCCATGAGGAACACATGACTGTGTATTAAGTCATGTCTAGGCACAGACTCATCCTTTTCTAGAATTATCTCCTATTTTCATGTTTCATTTCAGAACAGGAAAAAATGAAAAAAAAAAGCCAAATAGCCTAATAATTTAAAATTTTTGAAGATTCAAAGAAACCAAACAAATATTAAAAAAAAAAAAGAAAACGAAAACATAAAGAAAACCATGATGCCAACAATAGCATTTCCTTAGATTTTATATGCAGGGCTGGGATGGCATCCCTAGCACTCAGCACAAAATCTCCTGGACCAAACAGAACAACTACTCATAAAGTGAAAGTACATGTTATTATTAATTCTATTTAAAAGAAGAACTTGCAAAGGTAGGACAAGAAAAGAAAATAATCTGGTTGTAAACATAGACCTTAAAATTATAATAGTAATGCTGTCATTTCCAGAGATTTTCACTGATAACACTGATTTCCCTCATCATTTTCTAAAATTTCTAGCTCAACACAATTACTTTCAAACTAGAAAAAGCCAATCATTTTAAGGACTCCAGATTTTGTACTACATACAAATTAGTACTCTAAAACATGTTGATTCCAATTCCAAAGTTTTAAGACAAAAGAAAGGCAGATTCATTGGCAGCCTGGATATAAACCATAATTTGTCTTTGGTAATGCTGAGGGGATAGAAGTCGGGGCTTCCAGGGCCTCTTGCATTCTAAGCATGTGCTTTACAAACACTGAGTCATAGCCTCAGCCTCTAGAATAAAATCTTGTTTTAAAAAAATACATTATTCATGAGAACTCAAAACACGTGTAGGCACAGAGTTGATAATATAGATATATACAGGGAGGAAAAGAGACCTATGTGAACATCAGCTAAAAATAGGGGGAATAAAACATAACAGTTCTAACCCTTAGACTTGAAATTAAAAAACACCACCAGCATAATTAAAGCTGCCAGTTTTCTGTCCACCCTTCTTATAAATCCAGATATGAACAACTGAACAATAATTTCTCCAAATCCAGATGTCAGTGTGAGTTTAAGTGTTTTAATTTAAGCAAGGAGTCACCAAGCAGGCTTGGGGAATGGCATTGACTGACAGCCTTGAAATAGGTCACATTTTCATCTGCCTGGAACCCCGGGGCCAAAGCAGATGACCCCTCATAGCTGCCTCTGGTGCTAAGAAACCAAGGTGAAAGTAGAGCCTGGAGAAGCTCAGCAAACAGCCCTTAATTGCTTCTCTGGCCTTTGCCGGCGGGGGCGCGGCTCACCTCCCTCCGCACCGGGGTGCTGTGCGCCGCCGCAGCCTCAAACTGCTCCAGCGCCGGAGGCTCCTCACCGCTGCCGCTCCCGCTCGGGGGCTCCGGAGGCCCAGGCTGAGACCCCGCTTGCCCCTGCGCACCCGCTGCCTCCTGGGGCTCGGTCTCCTGGTCCGCCTTGGATTCAGAGTCTGATCCGGATTCGGTCGTCATGGTGGATTGTTCTGCAGAGACAAAAAAAAAAAAAAAAGGGAAGGTTCTGTGACTGGGTGCAAGCAAAGCAGGGTGCTAACCATGAAAAGCAGAGACACCCATACACAGGGAAGGAAGAGAGATTGCTTCACCAGGAGCAATTCTATTCGGCAGGCCCAAGAGAAGACTTCTCAGAGGTACTACAAAGAACTCCCAATAGCTACATTGTGGAACCAACCCAGATGCCCTTCAGTTTTAGATGCATGGATAGGGAAACTTTGGTATATATGCACAGTGGAATATTACTCAGCATTAAAAGAGAATAAAATCATGGCACTTGCAGGTAAATGGACAGAGTAAGAGGACATAATGCTAAGTGAAGTAAGCCAATCCCCAAAAAACTAAATGGCGAAACTTTTCTTTGATATGGGGGGGGGCAGGGGAGGAATGGAGGAACTTTAGATAGGGCAAAGGGGAGGTAGGGGATGGGAGGCGGCATGAGGTAGGAAAGACTGGAATGAGTTAGACCTCAATACCCTAAGTACATGTATGAAGACACAAATGGTGTGAAAATACTCTGTGTACAGCCAGTGTCTTGAAAAATTGTGCTCTATGTGTGTAATATGAATTGAATTGCATCCTGCCATCATATACAACAAATTAGGATAAATAAATAATTTAATAAAAGAGAAAAAGATGAGCACCCAAGAGCAGCTCCAAAGGAACAGAGAACCAGGAGTGGAAGTTGATTTGTAATGATTACAGGTTTTCCTCCAGTAGCCTAATAAGGCTTCTGCCACAGATGATCACAAACAGACATTTCAAAAATGGCTAATAATTGAATAACAATTTCAGAAAAGTGAATTAGCTGAAATGAGGGAAGGATGATCTAGCAATGGTAGACATTCCCTCTCTTTCTCATGTTTCTTCCCTCTTTTCTCTACACAGGGGTCATCCCCACCAATGAATCTGTAGATTTTTCTAGGAACAAATGCCTTTCCCATGTGACTTCTCTTAATTCGGCTACCTTCTTTGGAAGTGGAAACTGCAACTACCATAGAGATTTCTTCAGGAGTGTAGCGACAAACCAAGATCCTACTAATACGTAATATGACCTTCTGACATATAACCACCATCTTCTAATAGTTTGCTGTTCAAGTTTAGTATTTTGTGCTTCAGTTTCCACAGCTGCCAAATGAGACAAAGGAACTCATTTACACCTGAAGAAGTGATTTTTCTATTGTTATTTTTTTCTCCTAATAGACACACTACTGTGTTTAAGGAAGATTTTTACTCTAAGCAGTAAGAAAGCTGCTATGCCAAGTAGATACGACATTTTGTTTCTTAACCTACGAATGTGAGGTAAATATCTCAAAAATATATATCTCAGGTTGTGTAATAATTTCCCTTCCTAGTTCTAATTTTATGGTAAAAATATCCTGAGCAAAGGGCTAGTGTAATACCTTCAGTAAATGATATATTCACTGGCATAATATAGAATTACTGAAAATAAACCAGTAACTGTAGTAAAGCCACTGTTTAATCCCTATCTTCACAACACACATTGGAATATGTTTAAAAATTTGAAGAACATTGCAAAAAAGCCACTCAATGCTACATCTGCACTTTTTATTATTATTATTATTCCTTTTCCCAATTCCAAGCTACACCTTCTGTTGAATAAAAGACATGTCAACTTGGCATGTGCTGAGCTGCCCAAAGCATATGTAAATACCAAGTCCACACGCACAGCAAGAAAATGATCCAAGCAAAACTAACATAGTCTCTTCTTTTTCTTCCTATATCACATTTTAGATTCTAGAGCAAATCTTGAAGGTAAACATTTGTATTTATTTATTTATTTATTTATTTGGTCGTCTTATCGTGGAAAGTGGGATGAGTACAGAGAGATAACAGCTGAGGGAGACAAGGTGTTCATCTGGAGGAATTCAGAGCCTACAACTGAATTCCCATCTTGGGAAGGGGGAAGATCAGACTGAACTCACCCAACATTTACCGAGTACCAAATATAAGCCAAGAGTTGCCTGTGGTTTAGAAGCCGAGATTAAAATGTTATAACCCATCCCCTCTCTACCCCAAGGACTTCATCGCCTGAGGCAGAAACGGAGTGTCCTTTAGTAACTTCCTTTAGTAAGTAAGCATTTTCTTTTAGCTAGAATTCCTCCGCCTGCCTTGAGAGGGTGATGAGCAGTGATCCTGTGATTAAGTCTGGACAATGAAACAACAGGAAAAAGAAAAAAAAACTTATTCAGTATTCAGATCGTCTTCATAGAGACAAAGTCACTTGCTCCGGGGGACTGCGATTGTCATTGACTAGAAAATGATGACAAGTCTCCTGGTTTCCCTTAGACACAGCCATGGATGGGCCATGTTGAGGAGCATGTCAGAGTCACACCACTTGTTCTGAGTTGTCACATGAAGCAGAAGTCTGCTTTTGCCTTGTGTGAACCTTAGTGTACTGGCCCATACCCCAGTATGTGATGCAGTCTATGGACGGCATTAATGCCCCTGTGCTTCTCACCCTCCCTTGATCTCACACCCCCCTCGGCTGCTACCAAGTTCCTCTTCTTCTCACTCCTGACTCAACCTAAAAGGAAAAAAAAAAAAAAAAAGTTGCTGACCCTACTTGTCTTCCTCACTTCCTCTCTTCTGGCTCCTACCCCACCCACTTGATTGAGGTGGCTCTTGTGGTCAAGGCAGCGGACCATGCGCTCTTCCCTGTTCTACCATCTGACCTCCGGGCAGCTCTGACCCAGGCAATGAACTCTCCTTGTCAACACACTTCCCTGTCTTGGGGATTCAGATAGCACCATTCTCCCCGGAGTCTCCTTCTGTCTGGCCTCTGTGTGGCCAAATTCCAGAGTATTCCATTCTGAGCCCTCTGCTCTCTCGTCACACCCTATCACACCTTCTTCCCAGCAGGCCACACACTTTCCCAGGGTTTTAGATCCTTCCTATGTGTCAGTGGTTCTCACACTCACACCTCTAGTTCAAATCTCTGTTCTGAGCTTCCCAGTTAGCATCCCTGGGCCCACTTACCACTCCCCACCGAGGCTACGTAGGTATCTCCTGATTTCTCCCTTCACCCATCCCCTCCCTCCCTCCCTCACCTTCCTCACCTCAACGAGGGGAAAAGGCTGCTTCTTCAAGCCCATCACCCCTGCTATTTTCCTTCCCCTAAACCTTCTTATCTCATACACAAGGGAAAGTTCTTCTGGTTCTATCTCTAAAATAAATCTTTAGTTGTCCCCTGTCCCTCCAAGAGCCACTATTCATTTCTCTCCTGAATTCCTTCGGTCACCTCTGACTAGTTCTCTGTCCTGCTCCTGCCTGCCTCTGTGTCTAATGTCCATAAAACATTCATCCAGTCCCATCCATACTCACTGCTGAAAATGCTTTTAACAGCTTCTCAAGGCACTTGAAGTCAAATAAAATCTAAACTCATAATTACCATGGCCTTCAGGGATGTGTCCAGGCCCTGACACCCTAGAGGTGCCTGGCCCTCCAGCCCACTGTGACCCAGCCACAAGGGCGGCCCTTTAGTTTCTACTCCACATCAAAGTCACCTCATTCTTCTGTTCTTAGGCAGCCCACTCCCCATTCCTCAAATGTTGGCTGAGAAAGGCCTTCCTCATTCACCAACAGTCTAGCTGTGCCTGAGTTTCCTTCCTGCAATAGTTAAACTTTATAATCATTCTCTTCTCCCTTACCTCCCACCTAGCTATTCCAGGTGGGAACCATGTATTTACATCCAATATACCCAATATCAACACAGTATCTGAAATATGGTGTATCACCAATTACTTGATAAAGAATGACGCTGCAAAGCCAACCTCATTTATTATCAAATCTATGTATTTTAAAGTGTAATGTCTCTTACTGAAAGGGTAGATATTTCTATGTCTTTCATAGCTAAGAAAATAAAACTTGAACAAAAATTTCTGAAAGGGGCTGGGATTGTGGCTCAGCAGTAGAGCGCTCGCCAAGCACATGTGAGGCCCTGGGTTCGATCCTCAGCACCACATAAAAATAAATAAATTAATTAAAGTTACTATGTCCAACTACAACTAAAAAATAAATACTAAACAAAAAATTTCTGAAAGATCCTACAAGGAAAAAAAATTTTACAGATATAAATTTCATATATGTATATGTAGACATGTATATTTGTTACTTATATCTATGTATATGGATTCAGTCTAAATTACACACAAATGGTAAATTTAGTTATTACAAGTAAATATGAGGGGCTGGGGTTGTGGCTCAATGGTAGAGTGCTTGCCTAGCATGTGTGAAGCCCTGGGTTTGATTCTCAGCATCACATATAAATAAAGGTCTATTAACAAATAAAAAAGTATTTAAAGAAAAGTAAACATGAGAATATTTACTTTCAGTGAACTAACCCAAATAACAGTTAATTTAGTCCAAAGTGAAAATATCAGAAGAGAAACTTGGAAAACAGTTTTCATTGTGTTGGAAAGGAAAAGGTACAATTTTAAATAGCAAGAATCAACCCAGAAAGCAAGGAATAAGTATGACGTGTGTGTGTGTGTGTGTGTGTGTGTGTGTGTGTGTTTCCACCTGCCAAGTTTGAAAAATTGTAACACAGTCAACATCAATGCAGGAAACACTACTGTTTTTTTTCAATCTAATGTTTCTGTCAGTCAAATGAAAGTCTTCCCCCCCCAAAAAAAAACAAAAAGAAAAGGTTTAGAGCTGGGCGTGGTGGCACAGGTCTGTAATCCAGGTAGCTTGGGAGGCTGAGGCAGGAGGATTGCAAATTGGAAGCTAGCTTCAACATTAGCAAGGCCCTAAGCAACTTAGTGAGAACTTGTCTCAAAATAAAAAATAAAAAGTGCTGGGAATGTGGCTCAGTGGTTAAGCACCCCTGTGTTTAATCCCTGGTACCAAAAAAGCAGCAGCAGCAACAGCAGCACACTCCTGTAATCCCAGTGACTTAGAAGGCTGAGGCAGGATGGCAACTCTGAGGCCAGGCGGAGAAACTTAGCAAAGTCTTTTCTCAAACTAAAATTTTAAAAGGCTGTGTGAATGTGGCTCAGTAGTTGTTTCCCTGGTACCAAAAAAAAAAAAAAAGGTTTGGGTAGATGTTTCACAGAATCCCTATTTAAAAAAAATAAAAACACAGTCACTAAATCGTGAGTAAAAAATGAAAAACATAAACAGCTAATAGAAAAAGCATTAAAATAAAGATGCTCAATTTTTCCTATGGCAATAAAGTTCCTGCAAACAGAGCACTTTCTTATTATTAAAGGATTTTGGATATAATCAAGTTTTTCTTACTATGTTTTATGAGTATCATATTTAGGATTCTCTGTTACTGTTACGAAGAGTGGCTCATAAGTCATAGCCATAACATCGAATGTCAAAACTGTTAAAGAAAGAAAAAGCTAAAAATCTTATTCCAAACTACAAATGTTTCTCTTCATTTCACTTTAAAAATCTATACATAATCTTTAGAGACATAATACATGAAAATAACCAACAGCAAATAAGTTTCATGTATGATGCTGGGTGAATAAATTTCTGCTTCCTTTTCCATAAAATGAGAAGCTCAGACTAGGAATTAGAATGCATAGGATTCCTCTCTGAGGAGTGAAGTGAGTGGGCTGGAGAGATGGGAAGGACAGGGAAGGAGGAGGCAGAAACTGCAGATCCCCCCATCGGAGCCAACAAATCTGTCATCTCTTGCACTATCTTCCTGCAACTTCTTACACACAGCTTTTAAAATGCAGTTTATATATACTTTTAATACCAACATGTTCCTTGCTAAATAGGTTTTTTAAAAAAGAAATCTCTCTAAACACATTAGTCCCTGGACTCACTAAATATGAACAATGGAAGGAAAAATTAATACAGCAATATCCCAACTGATGCCAGTGTTATCACTCCAGGCATGAAATCATTTTGTACCTGCTTTTATCTTTAATTCCAAGACTTGTCTCCAAGGCAGAAAGCCAGCTCTACACAAGCTGAATTAATATGCAAAATAGATGGGGTTCAACACCTGCCTATCAACTAGTTAAATAATAACCCATCATTATTTTTTTAATTTTTTAGTTGCTGATAGATTTTTATTTTTTTAATACATGGTGCTGAGAATTGAACCCAGTGCCTCACACATATCAGGCACGTGCGCTGCCACTGAGCACAGCCACAGCTCCCCCACCATTATTTTCTATGTATGACTATTCCACAGCATACCTTACCTGTCATACACCCCAGAAACCACAGAACCTCCAATCTCAAACTCCTGTGCCCCTCTCAAACATTTCACTGGCATATTACTTTTTCTAGTACTATATGAATAATATAATGAATGAAAAGCATTGCTGCTTTTTTATTAATGTTAATAAAACTTTTCTATCAAGAGAGAGATAAGTAATAAGTCTTAAAATGTAAGGCTTTTTGATTCTGAAATCTCACTAGAATCAATATCCAGTTCCACAACTGAAGGGGCCTAAGTTCATATGGTTCCAAAAAACAACAACAACAACAAAAACCCAGTAATGATGGCCTAGATCAGCAAATTCCATTTCCAAACTTTTTCTAATATTCCTCTTCTCTATGTACATGACAACATAAGCAATTAATAAACTGATTTTTTAAATGGCAAACAATTAACATCCAATATTATAATTTTAATAGGTTTATAGTACACTACTTCACTTGTGTACATAAATGCCAAACCATTATTTCAAACTAGATTTTTATGATATTTATATTGGTTTGTTTCTTCTTCTTTTTTTATTTTTTTTTGGGGGGGGTGGGGTTTGGTTTTTTCAGTGCTGAGGACAGAACCCAAGGCCCCTTGCATGAGCTACATCACTGGCCTATGGTTATGGTTAATGTTGTTGTTCTTCTTCTTACACTATTTCTTGTTTTCTGGGATGACTCTTGCTACTTAAAATTGCACCTTTCTCTTCCCAAATCAGTAAAGACAATTTTCCAAGGTTCCCTCCTCTTCTAATATACTCACTTTGCATTAAATTAACTGTTGATTACTTGGATTACTTTACTGAAAGTAAACATTCTCATTTGCAATCCCAAATAGAGAGAGATAGAAAAGGCTTAACTTTGAATTAAAACTGTGCCCTTTTAATACTAAATTTACCTTACTCTTTGTGGGTTATTTTTTTTTTTTTTCTTTTTGGTACAGGGGACTGAACCCAGGGGCTCTTTACCACTGAGCTGCATCCCCAGCCCTTAGAGACAGGGTCTCACCAAATTGCTTAGGGGCCTTGCTAAATCTCTGAGGCTGGCTTCAAACTTGCTATTCTCCTGCCTCAACCTCCAGAGTCACTGGGATTACTGGCATGTGCCATGGTGCTTGGCTCTTTCGTGTTTTGTCTAGACTTTGAAAAGCTTTAAATTTCTAAAAACTTCAAGTCCTAAAAGTTGAGGTAAGGACATTCCTAAGCATGCTAGGCTGGTGGAAAGAAGAGTCTTTTATTTTTTAAAAGAAACATAAATTGCATTTCCACATGCCTCTCAGGGATATATTTATTAAGGGATTACCAAGAGAAATGGTAATGAGCTTCAAAGGATGTATCCTGCAAGTGTTAATGAAATCATATGTACAATTCCCAATCCAATCACCTACAAAAGGATGTGGTCATTGTCATGCATTTCAAGCTTTCTTTCTTTTCAGCTCTAATTTTTTACTCCAAAGGAAAAAAATAATTGTCAGTAGGTCCTCATCTTTTCCACCACTAAAAGTAGCATCTTTAAAGTCTCCATCTCCTAACTAAATGACTGTTAAATTAGATTTTGTATTCAAATTTACCTCTTTCGCTGAAATGAAAATTCAGTGACATTTTATTAAAAGATACAAATGTAAGACTTAATGAAAGAAAATGCTTCATATAGATGTGTGAGACAGGCTTCCTATGGAATAGCAAAGTATTTCATACATGAAAAACCCCTTTGTACTATTTACCCGCTTACAAGGATACTGAGCCAACAAAGGACAAATTTTTTAAAAATCAGCTTTTTCCCTTATATATTTCAATTATAAATTTATAGGCGAGGAAAAGCAAGTAGGCTGGTAGAACTTAGCAGAAATATTTGTGAGTACCAAATGCTACTTACCAGCCTGCTAAAGCCCTCAGTACTTAACACTTGAGAAGATGGTAATATCTCTTAGCCCTTCAATTAGAGTGTCTTTATTTGCATTTTTTAAAAATGCCCTCATTTCATATACCCTAGAACTAACCATCACAAGAAACCAAAATAATCTGCTGTGGGTTTCATACTCCAGCCTTCCCAGATAGCCCTACATTTCTGCTTTTCTTTACAGCCAGTCTTCTGGAAAGAATCTTCTTATGCTACCTCCACATTCTCTCTCTTATTCATTCTTCAGTATATTCCCTATTATCTTAGTCAATCTCACCAAGGATATCAGTGGCATCCCCTCGAGCCAATGAATCCCAAGTGACATCTCTTCTGTCTTTCAATTCTCCATGAGAGGGGGGACACTTGCAATCTTCCTTCTACCTTTCCTGACTACTTTTTCCTCATTTTCATTTGCCCCTTCATATCCCAGTTTTTAAACTTGACAGCTCTTTGGGAATCGGTGTCACTCTTCAAATTCTCCGTCTTGGAGAGCTCATCTACTTCTTTTTAAATACAAGGACAATTCCAAAATATAAGTCTCTCAATTTGTCCCTTGTGGACTTCAGACCCAAATTCACCCTCCTCCTCGCTTGTCTCAAAGGCAGCTACACCTAAAGGTACAGACCACTTGTTAAGTGTAGTGGTTCCCCACTACCGCCAGCTTCCTCACCACCCCGCTACAGCCTTCTGCATTTCAACAGGTGGGCCTCCATCTGTCCAGCTGCATCATGCTGGGTACAGACCACTTCTCAGACTCCCAACTCCAATCTGCCTCATGCATATCAAGGTTACCTCTTGTGTTTAAAGAAAGAATAAGAGGAAGACGGAAGGAAGATCTAGGCAGAGGTTGTCAACAAGCAAAATCAGAACAGCATGAAAGATCACTTGCTCTTACTTAGGTGAGAGGACACGGTCTTCTGTGGCTGGAACAGAGGGGTGTGGGAGTGGACGACGAGGGGCCACGAGAGCCAGACAAGCAGAGGGCGAGCCCAGCAAGCTGTCTGGCTTCACCAGGGGGACCTGGCCTCCTTACACAGAGGTCAGTCTGGCAGCCATGAGGACAGCTGACATGGGAAGGACAGCTGGATTTCCCCATTGTTTCAGCTCAAAATTAGGCCAAACAGGCCTTGATGAGGCAACAGAGGGTCATTTTCTCCTCACAGTACAAAGCAGTCAGCTTTAGGATTAGACATTAAAAATACCTTCCAAAAAGGTGGCAATAAATAGTTGACCAATAGTGGGGAAAATTCTGAACAGTTTTTTGTTTGTTTTGGTTTTTTTCCCCCAAATATGCTTTTTAGCCACATACACAAAAATGTAAGTGACAATCCTCTAAGCCTGGGCTGGGGCTGTAGCTCAGTGGCTGGCCTAGCATGTGTGAGGCACTGGGTTTGATTCTCAGCACCACAAGCAAAAAAAATAAAGCTCTGTCAACAACTAAAAAAAAAAAAAAATTAAATCCTCTAAGCTAATATGTCAACTCTGATAGAGGTCACTGATTTTTTTAAGATTATGCCAAAAGCAGCAATTTGGAATTTTTATGAAGGAAATATAAGAATCAAAAATTACTTCCATAATGACCACTGTAAACCTGCAAAAGATTTCCCAAGGTCTATCAATATGGAGATGAAGATTTCAAAATAGCACTGGGCACCTACTATTCAGTGTTATAAATTTAAAACACCTAATCAAGATTTTTTTTAAAGGCCATAGTCCTCTATTTCAAGCAGTTTGCATTTGACAAATTACCCTGAGAAGCAAAAACATCCCAGTCCCCAGGAAGTAAGGACTCAGCCCAGAGAAGGGGGCTGCAAGCAAGTCTGTGGGGCAAGATGGGTTTCCATAAGAAATAATCACTAACCTTCAGTCCCAAGTTAAGAGACCAGTTTTAAACTGCAGATGTAATTAAAAGTCACAGACTATTTCAGAAAGATAAAAGGGAAATCAGAGATAAATAAAAGTGCAAGGACACAGCCTGGTAGAGAGTCACATGATGGGGCAAGAGGGTATGGACCAGCCAGGGGGCCTCTGGTGCTGGGCCCAAATCTGCCACACGCTCTGTGACCTCAATAGAATTTGGTTTCCCTTTCTGTTCTAAAATTCCAAAATTCTTGGGTTCCTGGGAACCGAAAAACAAAACTGCTGTAACTACCAGCGTGAAATCTAAGGAAAATCTGCCCCTGTAAGATGCCAGCCGTGTTCACTAGTGTCCCTCCTGGTCCACAATTCTTCTAGGGCAGGCAATCGTCAGCACTCTAGTAAGAGACAGGGGCATTTACCACTGCACAGAAGGTGCAGGCAGAAGGCAGAAGGCCTCATTAACTATCTGAATCTATTACATTTCTTGTCTTTTTTTAAGTAAGGTACTGGGGATTGAACTCAGGGGAACTCAACCACTGAGCCACATTCCCAGACCTCCATTGTATTTTATTTAGAGACAGGGTCTCACTGAGTTGCTTAGCACCTCACTTTTGCTGACTGACGCAGACTTTGAACTCGTGATCCTCCTGCCTCAGCCTCCCAAGCCCCTGGAATTACAGGTATGCACCACCGTGCCTGGTTAATATTTCATTTTTTCACTGAAACAATACATTATTCAGTTACCCAGATACTATGAAAAAGTTAGAAAAAACACTCTTACCTAATAGACTGGAAAAATCTATTTATAGTAAGCTGGTGGCTTTTATTTTTAAAATGTTTAGGTCTATGAGTATGCAGAAAAATTAACAAATGCAGTTTAGAATATATGTAGGCCTAGATATGGTGACTATGTAAGCATCCACCTTATCAATATACATAGTTTCATATTTCCAAATCCACTTGGTGCCAAATACCAGGGTATAAAACTTCCTATACTTCAGGAAAAAACATCAAGAATCTTCCTTTGTCTGTTCCTACAAGTTCCCCTGATAAATTTTAATAAAGTAGGCAGCTGGCTCTCCTTTGGAGGAAGGGGGATTTGAGCTAGTGTTAGGTTTTAATAGAGTTCAGGGACCCTTTTAATAGGGAAGACAGGGCTAGGGGCTGGCAGAACTACTTGCAAATTAAGAGTATGGTGTGAGTGGCAGATGAACCCATTCAAATTCCAGGATCTTTGCATTATGTGCACTCTGTCAAGAACAAGGTTACCAAACCTGGATTCCTGGATAACAAAGGTTCAGGAAGGGGCACCGAAGGTCCTCAGAGTGTGTCTTGCAATTTCAAAGCAAAGTGCACATCTAGCAATGACACTGGCTGCACACACCAACCTGGCTTCTTTGCTTTTGGTTGGGAATTTATTAGTTAAGGTTACAAACTACGGCTGCAACACTGCTTGGTTCATTAATACATCCCTTCAACGAACACTTGCAGAACAGATGTTCCGAGGCCTGGTGATACATCTTATAAAGATGAACAAGGTCTCTGCTTTGGTGAAGACTGTATTTGGAAGAGCAAAATATATTTTAAAAGTCAGCTCGAAGATGGATGTTATTAAACAGTCCAGGTATAGTAGGAGTGCTGCTTTGGGCTGGGTGGTTAGGAATGACCACTCTAGAAGAAGACATTTAAGCCATATTCAGATATCCAGCAGAACGGCCACGTAGAGATACGGAGGTAGGGAGAAAGCCTCTAAGAAAGACTTGGGATCAGACCTTAAGGGTGAACTGAGCTTGAGGTGATCAATGAACAACACCAAGGCCCGAGTACCTGGAATGGGGAAGCATGGAGAAGAACAGAAACAGACAAGAAGATGGAAGCCAGGGTGCGACCCCACGGTCTTTGAAAGCCAGTGGATGAAGCTGGATTTTACTGTAAATGCAATGGAGCCTTTTAAAGTGGGGAATGGTTTTGTGGCTGCTTTGCAAGGTTACCCTGGTTTCTGAATGAAGGGGCAAAGGTGAGCACAAGTAGATCAGTTACCAAGCAATGGCAACAGAATTTCCAGGTGACAGAAAATCCCAGGTAGCAAGAGAGAAAATGAAGGCAAGCAGTATCCATCTAGTACCGATCCGAAGCTTTTTTTTTTTTTTAATATTTATTTTTTAGGTGTGGATGGACACAACACAATGCCTTCATTTTTATGTGGTGCTGAGAATGGAACCCGGGTCCCACCCAGGTTAGGGGAGCGCTCTACCACTGAGCCACAATCCCAGGCTCCCGATCTGAAGCTTTGACTGCAGTTTTGGTGAGAGAGAGAAAATGAACTGAGCTGATGGGCAAAATCAATCTCTTAAATGTGTTAGGTCTCTTGTTTACATCAGGGTCCCTGGAGGGGAAAAGATTGCAAATAATACACCCTCCAACAGGCCCTTAGACAGGGAGCCCACCAACAAACAAATGTCAACAGTTTAGCCATTATTCTTCGATAATGGTTCCTCCATCACGGGAAATCATTAGCCCACCATACCTCACCAGCAATACTTCTTAAAATCATCAAGATCAGGTGAAAAGCAATGCCTGCCTTCATTTATAAATGATGTGTCCCCGTGGTTTCAGTGGCACTTTCAGTCTTCCAAAGAAAGCAAACCTAAAACAGGTTCAGGTGAAGAGCTATGGCCTTTGGAGTACAAAATGTGCTTCTACACGTCATCTGAGAATCTAACCAAAGGACAAATGGCACCTGTACCTACATGCTTGTTTGGTACGTAATTCAGCAGAAAATCAAAGTCTCCATAAAACTTTAACCTATCTCTGATACTGTCATTATTGGGAACCTACTCAAGTTTTGACATGGTATACACAAGTATCAGGTTGATGCTATTAAAGGTTTTAGGCTTATAAGCGGTCCACATGTGAATTCTGTCTTGTACTGGGTTTGACTTAGAAAGAACCACCCTCACCCAGCAAAAGGCAGGGTTTCTCTAAAATTCATTTACATCTTTTTCACTTTGATAAGCATTTTAAATGTATTATTCAATATATAGCAGAAATACTTAAATAGTTGACCTCAGGATTGAAAACTGTCAAAAAATATTTTTTTCAAGAGTTAACACAAATACTTAAATTCAGTTTCATGATAGCTATATTTATAGCAAATCATTAGCATTCCCTATCATTGAAATAGAGCTCAGAATTGACAACAACTCATTTCTCTTTGCTGGAGGCAACCCCTTAACAGTATTCTTCAGCTTTTAAGCAGAAAAATTAAATCAAAATGGAAATTTCAGAACACCAATAACATACCTAACAGCAAAATATTCAGTCTTTATGTTAAGCTAGAAAGAGTGAGTAAATAAGTGTAGCAACTACTCTCTCCATTTTCTGTTAACTGTAAGTCACTTTCGGTAAGAAAGGAACTGTTATTATGTGTTCAATTCATAGTGCATAATTTAAATACTGTGGAATTGCTTAAGAACTCTAAACAAATCTTATCAAACATTGCCTTACAGTTCCCTATGTGGAAAGCTGAGTGTATAAAATCATTGGATTTTCATGGAATTTGGCAGCTGAAATGATTTCTTATAAGTCCTTTGGGATGATATGACTTTTTCATTAACGGGGCGGGGGTTAGTGATGGAGAACATAAAAGAAACTGTTCACAGAGAAGCACAGGGCCGGGTGCTAAGCACCTCCCTCAGACAAGGTCAGCTCCAACTCAACCTGTGGAGTGGATGTGGGACCCTCAGGACAGCGAGGTTAGTATCCAATTCAGGTAGTCACAAGTAATGAGCGCAGAGCCAAAAATGAAATCTGACTTTCCACTGCCATCACATAGCTCTTTCTCATACCCAAGATGCGCACAAAGGCACACCATATAACCTTCTCTTGTCCAAGTCATTGAATGATATGACCATTCATACGTCCATGTTGCCAATGTGCTACCTCCTTATTATTTTACTTAATGTATGTCAGGCATTAGTAAATTCAAACATTTATAAAATTGTGTTCCTAAAAACTATTTTCTCTACTATTTATCTTTAATAAGTACGTAAAGCATCACAAAATAACTTAATCCTTTTTAAAAAGAAGTTTCAATCTACTGTGAACCTTCAGGAATCTGACACAGATTGCCATTTTATTCATGGAAAACAAACAATAAATGATCATTGTTGCTTCTAGGGAAAACATGAATGGTTCTGATGGTTCCCAGATCCCCAGCAATTAATTCATGCCTTCCCACTGTGGTGGCTCTAATGGGCAAGCCCGAGCCTCGGTCAGTGACAAACTCTGAGATTGTTCATGGAGGGCCTCAAGGTGATGAGAGCCAAGGTCACAACTTCCGCTTTATCAATGTCCAGCTTCACTGCTGGAAATCTCCATGCCTTCCTGCTACTAAAATTCCAAGGAGGAGGAAAAAGGAAACAGTGTATTTCCCCTGCGTTCTTGGCCAATTCTATTTAGGGAAGAACTTATTAGCAAAAAGATAACTTTGGCACCTAAATTCAGGAGCATATTTTTCTATTACTCAACATCTGACTGTGCATCTGTGAGGAATGTGGTGTGAACTGCAGAGAATGAATAAATTAAAACAGACTCTATGCAGTCGTCAACCACTACACCAAATAGGAGCTCTCTGACTCTTGAAATGGGTTTCTCTCACAGACTCACTTAAGAAAAACAGGGCAAGGGTTCTGAGAAGAAAAAAAAAAATCCCAGCTTTTGCATCTTAGGGGGAGAGACAGTGTATACCCTCTACTATCTGGGAATATCTGGTGGAGAATCCATGGTTCAGGTCTTTTGTGATGGGTGTCCATACCATGGGGATGAGCAAAGACAGAACAACAAAACTGGCTGTCTCAAAATGACCTAAGCAGAAACTTCCTGTGCTTCCAATTCCCTGTCTGTCCAGGAGAATTTGGCATACGTGGACCCTGAAAAACAGAAAATGAATGAACAGCTTGTTTTCTGCATCTCACGAATACAGCAGTACAGTAGGTCTCGCTTAGGAGTCCTGTAGATTCAGACGAACTACAGAACAAGGAGCTGGCACAGACATTTTCTGTAACTGCTTGCGTGTCTCAATGTTTTTATCTCTGTGGTTAGCGCAAGCTTCATGCAAGCCCCCCCCCCAACTACTCACCATAAGGACATGTGGTGTGAACAGAAAGAAAACAAAGGGGAAAAGAAGACCTTATGGGGACCTAGGAAGGCAAGCTGCCTGTAAATATTTGTATCTTGCCTTTTAAAGCAGTTCTAGGCAGTGAGCCTTGGAGACTCACACAGCATGAATAACCTTTGATCAAATCAATAAAGAAAGATGAAAAAGACAACTTCTATTGCTATGAAATACAAAATCAAATGTATGAGAGAATTCCAGACATTCTAATTTTTGTTTCTATTTAATTCTTATAAAATCATAAGACGGGGCTGGGGAGATATATATAGATCAGTGGCAGAGCACTTGCCTAGCGTGCACAAGGCCCTGGGTTCCAGCCCCAACACTGCAAAAATAAATAAATAGATGGATAGACAGATAGATAGATAGATAGATAGATAGATAGATAGATAGACAGATAGATAGATAATGAAATCAAATCTATTTTTAAATGAATGAATGAATGAATATAGCAGCTTCCTGTAACCTACATGTGCCCTAAGTAACATGTCTACAAATGATGTCTTGGAAATCAGATCCCTCTGGCTGTTCTGTGGCAGACTGCATTGAATAGAAATACACACAAGTCAGTATCTCTCGACTACTTCCTATATAGAATATGCTCAATTTGACCAGTTCCCTTTCCAATCCTGACACTTTCTAGGTAATGTACCAAATTCCAGAGCCAAATTAACAGAATTTGGTCTTCTCCAAAATTCTATATCATGGTGTCTCTGACACCCAGCAATTAATAAGTGTTAACAATACCATTTATTACCATTCTTAAACAGGAAAAAAGGGGGGGGGAACTCTTCTGAAACTTAAGACCCTCCTGTACTATAAGGGTTGATCAGAGAGTTGAATTTTCATCCTTTAATATAAACGAGAGGCCAAATAATTAATTATTCTGTTTTTACTGTAATGCATCAGCTTTTATCTTGATGCATTAGAAATGGATGGAGACAATGAAGAATGGTGTTAAACGATCTCACTGGCATACAAATGACTTGCTTGAAAATATTCTCTCATCGAAGTCTCTGAAGGCACTGATAAAAGGATTCCTTGCTCCAGGGTTATTTAATCCAGGCCTAAAGAGCTGCTAAAGGGCTCCCAATGTATGCTTCAAATACACTGTCAAGAAAGCCTGAAGAGATGAGCTGGGCCGCCATCTTCCTTCCTGCCCTAGAGGTGACTTAGAAGACTAAACAAATGGCCCTATGGCAGGAGCTTTATGCTGATATTCTGATTACGGAGTTGAATGTCCCACACAATGTACTAAAAGAATGATTGAGCAGCCACAAGTATGATGTTTCATTTATATTCTTTTTCTCCAATGGGCAACTAAGCCAATAAATAGCTCTTTCAATTTTTAAATCCACATATTTCCAGTTCAGTGGGGATTAACTCAAAACCCTAGAGCCAAAAATAAATTTGAAGAAAAACTAAAATCCTGAAATGCAATTCATCTTAAGAATTTTCTTTTTAAATAGGTTCTTTATGGTTTTTTTTTTAAGGTTTAATCACAGCGAACCTGCTTCACTTCATGTGTTGATAATTTTTTTAATTACTGTGGTTTTCACAATGGAATTAGTTTAAATCCTTCAACTTGTCTATTTAAAATGAATGCAAAGTAAATCTGTCAAGGTAAACACTTTCTATGCAGCAAATGAGAAGTTACACTAATTCCTTACTTTGAACTCTTGTGTTCATAGGGGGGTCCTCAAACATGCAGAGAAAGGGGCACTTGCTCCCTTGAGCCAGATTTTGACAGACGGGTGAGAAATGTAAGAAGTTGCAAAGGAAGGGTGATAATTCAAAGCAAAACTGAGACTGACATGAGGTCCCAATGTGTTTACCCAGGAAAAACTGTCCTAGAAAGGGTCACAGGTTTGGGCAGAATAAGAGTTTCCTGGGCTCCACTGTGCTTCTGTCCCGCAGTAGGAAGAGGAAGACAGATTAAACCATTCGCTGGGAACAGGGAGGTCATTCATTCTAGGCTATCACCAGGGGCCAGACCCTTGAAGAAGTCACCCTAACCTAATGCTACAGAGGTTGTGGATTCAGCCTGGGTGCAAGGGCTTTGTACAGTTGAAATTTGACCCCAAAGAGTTTGTGGGTGGGAAGCTTGATCCTTACCATGGCGGTACTGGAAAGTGGTGGGACCTGTAAGAGGTGGCTTAGTGAGAAGTGCTTAGGTCACGGAGGGCACTGATCTCAGAAGAGATTCCTAATCCTAGTTCTCAAGACAGCAAGTTGTTGGATGAGTGAAGCCACCCCTGAATTGTTCTCTGGCTTCTTGTTTCTTGATGTGATCTCTTCCTCTCAAACTAGTTTCCACCATGATGTGACATCATTCCCCTGTGGTTACTGCTGCCTGCACAAGGCCTTCAAACCTACAGAACTATGAGCTAAATAAACTTCTTTTCTTGACAGAGTTGGCCTGTCTCAGGTATTTCAGTACAATAGCAACAACAACAACCACAACAAAAATGGACTAACACACTAGGGTTTTCAATATCCAGATTCATCATGAAAAGAGCTTTTTCAGTGACCAGGCAAAATGCTGAGAGTGATCATCTCTGGATGGCTGACTCTGTCTTTTGGAGAGTTTCCACAAAAGTATTATTTTTATAATGAGAAGAAAACAAATCAACAAAATATTTCCTCTTAGAGACAAATACCCATCAAATACTCTTTCATCCAGGAGATTATCTATGGTTTTTAACTCAGCTTTATAATAGAAATAATAATTGTAATTTGTTTTAACATTTCATCCTGCACTAACATAGCTTGGCACCTCTATGCTGCAGATGGACCACACCAGTGAGGGCCTGAAGTTTGTGCAGGATGATGATATGCAGGACACCTGGAACAGAGGCATACGGAACACTCTTAAAAATTCAGATTCCTCAGGCCTAAAAGTGCAGGAATAATCAGCATGCAAATGTCTAGGTTCCATTTCCCAATTCAAACAGAATCTCTCACGGGAGGCTGTGTGGTTAGGTAATTTGAAAAAGCAACTACAGGATTCTAAAACGCAGCCTGGACTGAGAATGGTCAGATTATATATCCACATTCTTAATGAGCACCTAGGAGACTCTTAACACACAAAAAAGTTTGCAATGACTGGTGTATAGTGAAATTAACAGCCTCTCCACCACCCCAGAGCATTTGGAGGCAGAAATGACAAGTAGATAACGAAAGATCACTAGCGCTAGACAGGGCCATCAGCGTGTGCATATTTTGAACACTGCCACAAAACGAGCTTGGCAATCTTAATGCTTTTTTGCATTTCATGTATATACACGCCATTCTGCTCTTGCAGGTTTACTCAGAAGGTATTTGCAGATTGCTCTAGAATCTGAGGATCTTGGCTCTAATAATAATGTAGTACTCACATTCTGATATTCTGATTTTGTAGTGGATATATTTCTCCAACTCAGTTGCGCTCCATCTTCTCCCCCAAACAATACTAAACATGTTATCACCTCTATTAGTAATTCTTACTGAACCAAAGTTGAAAGCATCTTATTTACTCTTCTTTCCAAAGGAGCACCTCCCTTAAATTAGAATGGGGTTGCAGCTGAGGACAAACTGAAGAGGAGGAGAAAGAGGAGTGCACAAGAAAGTGGGTAAAATGCAACTCTGCTCATTACAATTCCTGGGCTACTTTCAGTTTCTATCTCAATGACCACTCCAATCTAGACTCCCATCTAGCCCTTACCAGTACCTAACTGAGTACCTAAACTTGCTGAGTACCTAATCCTGATTTGGCATCTTGGTCACCTAAAAGAGTAGCAGACACTGAATTATTATTATTTTTTTTTGTAAAGCCCCAACCCTTCATTTAACTAATTCTGAATATCAGAAACCCTGTTGAATCCTTTCTAATAAATCTTCACTTGCTTTCCCCCCTGGCATCCCCGTTGGATTTTGAACACCATTCACCAAATCCAGTCCATGATGGAGTCTGTGTCACAACTAGGAACACACTCTTTTTACAGTTTGAGAAACACTGGTCCGGAGAAAAACATGAAATAGTAACAAAATAAGCACATAGATTACAACCTACTATAATGATTTTCTGCTGGTGTCCATCCTCGGCTGGATCTTTGTAGGTCTGGAATTGAGAGACTATTTCCTCCCACATTCCTCCCTGACCCTTATTTTTTCTCAATGCAACACAAAGGGCAGCCATATCCACATTACTTGTTGATTCTCAAGTCTCATTTTGATCCTCACCACACCAACTTCAGCAATAAAGATCCTACTGGATGACCTGCATGGAGTTCTCCAAGTGCTCCAAGAGTTTGAGTCTTCCAATGCCCTTGAATATGCTGCCTTGTGTCTAGAAGCCTCCAACTCACCCATTTTCCACAGAACTACTGAACCCTGATGCTTCCAAATGCAGCTTTAACACCATCTCTACTGTGCAACCTCTCGAGTTCCCTCCTCCCCAGGGACAGATTCATCTGGGCATCCACTAGACTCGTGCATATTCTGACCACTAAGTATTTCTTACTAAAGTTGTATTAATCTTAGCTTCAGAGAGTCTCTGTTACCAGCTGTGAGATTCTCCAGGGCAAGTGAAGGTTTTCTACACACTCTCTCCTAGAAGTTGACCTTAAACCTAAGGTGTTCAGTAATGAACTCCAGAACATGTTTTTTCCCCCAACCACCTGCAACCTTCTCCAACAATCAACCCATCCTTCTAGGGTCTTAAGCCAAAGAAAATAGGAATCAACAACAACAACAAAAACAACTTTCCCTCACATTCTGTGTGGTTCATCAGCAAATCCTGTCACTCTACCTTCAAATTGTATCCAAAGTGTGACCATCTCCCCACCTATACCCACCACACCTTCACCTCCACTGATATCCACTACACCTGCACCTCTACCACTATGCCATGTTTTTACCACAACCAATACCCAACATATCTTCAACTCGACCACTACACCTTTACCTCTATCAATACCCACTACACCTTCACCATTCCCAATACCCAACATACTTTCAAGTCTACCAACACCCCATTCCAACTTTACTTCCACCAATATTACCACAACTTCACCTCTACCACTACCTCCCCATCCAGCCCAACATCATTGCTTGATCAGTTACTCCAATAACCCCCAACTGGTGTCTCTTTTTGTTTCTGCATACTCTATAGTATATTTTCCATAAATCAACAAAGTCAATCCTTTTATGAATACAAATCACATCAATTCTTTGCTCAAAATCCTCCAATGACTCCATTTCACTAAAGTAAAATCCCGAGTCTAGAACACTACTTTGATGCTTCCTGTTCAACTTCCATTCCACTTACCACTGTGGCCGGCCTCAGGGACCTCCCCACCACTCCCCTGACATCAGAAGGACACTCTCACCCGCAGCCTTTGCACTCGCCATTCTTACCTGGAATGTGCTTCTCTCTCCCCTGGCTCATTCCCCTACCTTGTCTGCATCTTTGTTCTAATTTACCTTCTCAGAAGGTCTTGACCATCTGCCCCTCTTACTCTCTATGCTCCATTTTATGTTCTGTTTTCTCCTTAAAATTTATCACTAACTAGATATTTTAACTATTTCTGTTATTTACTTTGATTTTTTTTTTATCTGTCTTATCCAACTGGAGGCTCTAAGCCTTAGGAAGTGTGGTGGGTACTGATGGAGGGTTTTTATCTACTGCATTCACTGTTGTATATGCTTTGTCTAAAACAGTATGTGGCACAGGGTAGGTACTCAGTGACTATTTATTGTATGCATAAACTCAGCTGTGGGTTTCCAAGTCCTTGAACAGTGAGTGTCAGGCACTTGAGGCATTCTCTACATTGTATCTGCTGAATTATGACACCAATCTGTTCAATTCTTATAAAGCTATTTCAGTTCTAGGTAAAACGGTACTACCAATAACATGTGCATCAGTGTTCTTAGGATCATTTTTCACACCAGTGAAAAGAGCTTGGACACTGATGTTAGTCAGGTAGTCATAGCTGGAATCCCAGCTCTACTGCCTGTTAATTATGCATGCTTGGGCCGTGTGACCTCACAGATCACATGTTTTTCATCTTTAACATGTACCTTAAAAGATCATTGTAATTGTAATGACCCGAAGTAATACACACACATGTGTATATGTGTGTGTATATATAAATATGTGTGTAGTATATATGTGTGTGTGTGTGTATACATATATGTATATACACATACACACAGTATTGTCTGAGCACCAAAGAGAACACATAGAAGCACAGAGCAATCAAAGGATATTTAAACTTGAATGCTACATCCAAGAAACAAGATATGACCTGCCTCGCTGATGTTTGGTTAAACAATTTGGGATGAATCTTGCCTTTTTCAAGGAGGATTAACGACAGAAGTCAAAAGGCTCTTATGAAAGACATTAATAAAGCCATTAATCACTTTTGCCAGTTGGTGTCAGTTGTTGACCTCCTACAAACTGATGGCACCTGACAGACAATGTTCAAAATTTAACTCTATCCCTTTCTAGCCATGCAACTTCAAACTATTAAACTCTGTAAAGATCAACTGATAGAAGTATCAATTGGAAAATGCCCCCAAAACAAAACAAAAAAAAACATAGCTCTTACAATTGTTGAGAAGGAAGTAAAATCATGCACAATGGCACAGCATTTGACAGAGCAGAACACTCACAGGAGGCACTTAGTAAATGGGCCATCATCATTTTTAAGCCTATAGAGCAGTTCCTCCTGTTCCCAACTCCTGGCTGGCATTTCTGGGGGTTTCTTTAGTTTGGTTGGTGTTCTGTTTTTGTTGGTGTGTCTGTTTTGTTCTACTTCTTGCGGGGCTGGAGATGGAACCCAGGGCCCAGCACACACCAGGTGAGAGCTCTACCATGGTGCTGCATCCCCAGCCCTTGATGCAGTGAGAAGAACGTGAACACTCCTTCAACCCCCAGCACGGGGTGGATGGGGTGGGGATCATGTTAAAATTGATGGTGAGTTGGGCCAAGTTCCTTAAAACTTATGAAATATCATCTGCCCCTAGCTTTCTAGGCCTTAAGGATCACTAGTGCTCATATAATCATAATTATTAAACCAAATTTAGAGTTGAGTTGAACTCTCCCCATACCACTGTCAGAAGAAACAACAGCAGCGTCTACAGCTTTTATGCATTTACCATTTCCAGCAGCATGCTTCTGTGAACACTGCTGAAAATCAGGGCTTAGGAGAAAATTACTTCTCACCAGGACTGTCTCAGAAGGAAGATAAGGGAAAAGAGTTCAGACAAAGGTCACATGGGACAAAGATGCCCTGGGTTAGCCAGGAAGACAATGAAAACAGATTTTCTAGGGACTGGAAAACTATGAAAATCAGAATTACCAGAGACTAGTTCTCATCTGATACTATAAATAGTTTGTCTTCTTCATTTAGCTTCTAAAAGACATGATAAAGCATATGCTTTCTCCCAGGTGATGGGAGAAAGTGGGAATCATTTACTGAAGCATCATTTTTATATTGCTAGTGTCCAAACCCCACTGAAAATACACCTCCAACTGAAATATCCTTTGTTCTAGGCTTGTTCAGAGTGTTCCTCTTCTTTCTCCCTATTCTCTGAATGTATCCTCTCATTCCTCCCCATCATGTACCTACTTCTTATATATAACAGAATCTAGTAGGAATCACTCCTTTTTGGTGTCTCCAATAAGCAAATCCGATAACAAACCCCAGACCAGTTAGGCAAAGAGTATTAACGTGACAAGCCAGCATACTGGGCATAACCGCGAGCACAAAGATGATCCTCAGGGATTTCTCTCAATACCATCTGCCTGGAGGTGCTCAGCAGCTTCTCAAGGGATGTTATAAGACCAACTTAGCAGAGGCTAGCTTCAGAGTCTAGTTAGGAAAATACCCTGGAAGATAAGAAAAGGCAAGGATTATGGGACTGGGGGTGTAGCTCAGTGTTAAAGGATGAGTTTAGCATGTGTGAGGCCATGGATTCTATCCCCAGCATTACAAGAAACACAAAAATGCCAGTTTTCATAATCAGACCTTGGTAAAGTGTTAAGAACTTCCTCATGAAATCAAACAGGTTTTTGCTTTTTTTTTTTTTTTTTGAGAGGATGTTTTTAACAGAAATAAATTCCTTTTAAGATTTCCAAAATAAATAAATAAATAAGCTGAAGAACACTTAAGGAGGCCACTAGCCCAGTGGCAAAGGAGGGCTGAGGTCCTCAGCTGCCCCAAACCAGCAGCTCCACCACCTCCCTCCAAAGTGAATATTTCTTCCTTTGAGTTGAAGGATTATGTCTTAAGTGGCCACCACCTTTGCTGGTGACACATGAACGGGGACGAGTTCAGCAGAGGTATTGCAGCCGCCAACGGACAGCAAAGTTCTAAGGGAATGGAGTGGAATGTAGTAGGAACAAAGAAATGGTTAGAAATTTAAATGGAATTGAAGACATTAATCTTCCCATTTCACAGTTTGGTGCTTTAGAATCACACTAATCTAAAAGGAATCAATGGAGATCAGAAAGGTAAGGAAGTCTACTGACCCCCAACTGCATATTCTCAAAGCAGAGGTGCTGCCCCCACACCAAGCAGAGTGACATCAGAGTGAAATTGGTCTACAAAGCACTTCGAGTAAATTTCTCCTAAAAGGGTTTAGGTTGTTTTTTGTTATTTTCCCGCTTTGTTTGGGTAAAATAGTTACTTTAATCATGCTCAAGTTATAGCCATTCACTTATTTAATTATTCAGTAATATGGACAGTCAGTCTTCCATAGTCACAGAGTTTGTATCTGCACAGTCGACCTACCATAAATCAAAAATATTTGGGGAAAAAATGAACTATTTTTGTCATATTCCCTAAACAACACAAGTTCAACAACTGTTTATAGATTGTACTAGATATTACAGTAACCTGGAGATGGTTTAAAATATATGGGAGGATGTGCACAGGTTATACAGAAATACTATGCTACTTAGGCCTTGAGCATCTGTGGATTTCCATATCCTTCCAGGGTCCCAGAACTGGTCCCAGAACCAGTCCCCTGTGGATGCTAAAGAATGACTATATATTATGAGCTTGGTCCTGAGGACATGAGACTTGTGTATCTCATTCTCAATGTGGCCTACTTTTAATTTTTATCAATGAACATGTTATAGAGTGCACAGAGTGAGTAAATTAATCTAGTACTTTTTCAAAAGAATATTTCATTACTTTCAATTTTTTTATCTGACAAAAAATATTAAATTATTAAATGTATAATGTTTTTATCTTAAATGCTAGCTCATTTGCCTACTATTTAAAAGAATAAATGAGGAGTTCACTGAAGACATCAATCTGCTTTAAAAAAAAAAAAAAAAGAACATTTGAAGTCACTCTACTTGTGTGCTATTCTTTTACTAAAGTGAGGGGAAATGATTTGGCTCCACAACCAATGGATATTCCAGAGGCCCCGGGATATGTGTAAAATGGTAAAAGCAAAAGGAGGGAGAAATCTGTTTGACCAAAGACCTTATTCCCCATTAACCACAGGCAGACAAAAGACTATCATCCCTGGGCCTCTTGCTTCTTCCTGTCTGCACGGCACCTTTTGATAAGCCTGATCCCAGCATTAGGATTTCATCCCAAGGGAAGGAGGAAAAAACAGAGAGCATGCAGAATTCAAATGAATTCATTCAACTTCTCTCCAATATCTCCTTGGAAAGACTGAATCAAAGAAGCAAGCAGAGATGGCTGAACGTATTGAGTCTCACCCTTTCTTTTAATAGCTGTGGTATGTACACCCAACTTTTATTTGCAAAGAATCAAATGATGAGAACTTGGATTCGCTGTTCTTCGAAGGGAAGGAATTTGGCTTTGGGCCAGATTTTTCATAATGAGACTAGCAAAAATCAAGATAACGCTGGTCAAATATTAGATGCAAATTTCACAATTCTGAACTGATGTCTTTTCTTTTTCCCCATTTATCATATAAAACATTAAGAGTAATTTTCAAAGAGATGACTCCCACTGCTTACTTTACAAGGACCATTAACATCCCAACTTTCCACATGTGCACTGAATACCCCTGGCCAGAATGTTTCATAGAATCACCTTACTAGACCTTAAGAATGCAGGAAAATCAATCTGTGCCCAGGTAGTTGCAAAAGATTTCCCAAATAAAATGATATTTGAGAACAGCTCTGTTGAGAATAGCTAGTTCATAAGACAAGGAAATCAGGTGGAGTTAGAATTTTCTTTCTGGTAAAATTCAATACTGAGGGAAAACAGGTATAGATTTTTAAGAGGAATGAGAGGGCAGTTAGACCAACTCGTACTGCTTGGTTGTTTATTGTGTGTTCTCTGAGCACAGAGTTCACAGAACCCTGTATATGCTAGAGGACCAGCGATGAGCAAAGAGACATGGATGTACACTCCCACCCTCAAAGACCTCATAACTTAGAGAAAAGCACACCCAAGCCAATTGCTCTCATTAGAGTGGGAAATGCCATGAGATGGGGAAATCCTGGCTGGTACAAATCACAGAGAAGGACCACTTACCCTCTAATGGGGAAAGGGGAGTTCCTTTCAAAACAAAAGTGAAATCTGATACCCAAAAAAGATGGTCCAGTGAAGGAGGGTAACTTGGCTCAGATGGGGACAGAACAGAGGTGATCAGGAATCCAATCACAAAGAGCCCTCCCATGTGAATTAAGAGCAAAGGGGAGAGGGAGTGCAAGTGGAACAGTGAGGTTGGATTTGGATTGGGGTTTTAGACACATCACACTGGCTAGAGAGTAAATGGGTTGGAGAACAGATCTGGAGTCTAAAAGCAGAGAGGAAGACCAGTGAGGAACATGTTACAATGATCCAGGAGAAAGAAGATCAGAGCCTGGATAATACTGTATAATACTGCAGAAATGAAGAAGGGATTTGGGAGGAAGGGAGACTAGGGAATTTGGAGTCCCTCATTATCTCCATTAGTTCCAGCTCCCACCATATGCCATTCCTAGACCATTATTACCAACTCCAAAGTTAAAAATGGCTGGCTATGCAAATGCAGGGGTAAGATAAATCCTTAGTTCTCCACTTCCAAATAGTTTACCTGGCTAAGCTCCACCAATGTAAATATGTTAGACCACCACTAAGAGTCACTAGTAAAGAGATTTACAAAAATATAATACACAGAATTTGTCAGATGAGGGAAACAGAATCAGCCAGGCACTTGGGCACCCAGTGGATGGGGTGCTCCAATCCCTTGGTTGGGGAATGTAGCTGTTGTCCCCAGTGCTGTTCCTAAGTATTTCTGGTTTTCCTCTCTCCAGGCACATAGTAGGACCACACCTCCTTGTCAGCTGGGGTCCCTCAGATATTAACAGGAGTCAAGACCCTCTTGTAAATTACAAAGCATATACAGCTCAAACTAAATGTCAGTCTTTGCTCTTTTAAGCCTCAGAGATGAAAGGGTTGATATGGCAGATAGCCTGGCCTTCCCTAAGTGAGCTGGAGAGGTCACATGTCTAGTTAAAAGGAGAACTGAAATACAGTTATGTCTGTGCTGAATCTGGAGCATCCAGAAACAGGAGAGAATACAATGGCAAGATTCAAGAGGAGGTAGCAGCCCAGAAAATGGAAGGATTTTTCTCATTTAAATATTTATGGAGCATCTTCTCTGTGACTCGGTCAGACACTGCTCATTGGTCTCCATCTGTTTTAGAGAGTCAGAGGGTAAGAGCCCAGACTCTGAAGCCAGACTGCTTGGGTTTACCACAATTAATTAGCTGTGTAACTTTGGGTAAGTCATTTAACCTCTCTGAGATTTGGGTAAGTGGGAATAACAATCATATCCACAAAAGGGATAATAATCATTTCCTTCTCATTTGCTTAGGAGGATTTATTGAGAGAATTCACGTTAATTATACAGTGTCTGGCACATATTAAGTACTCAGGTATTAGCCATTATTTATTATTTATATTTCACCTTGCTAAACCCAATACATATAGAATATAGTATCTTATAGTTATTATGGCTCATGCATAATGAACTAAAAATCAAGATAATTTTAAATAGATGTCCTAGCAGAAATCTGATGAATAAAAAATATGATAGAGCAAAGCTAGTTACATTTTAAAACATAAAGTTTCATCAATTAAAAAAGTAATAATGACTTTGGTCATGTTCACACACAGGCCAAAAAAAACCTAATTATTAGGTTGCAAACATGGAAGAAAATGAGCATTTTTCAGTGTGTCTCGTGTATTAAATTACAACCCTTGACAGCAACAGAGATGACATCAACCCTTACGTGGTGATTATTTCAGTAAGAAATGCTCCTTCTTCCTTCCTGCCCCAACGTATTTGAAACAGAACACCAGCACAGCTGGTAACACTCGCTGATGTTATAAGGTTCATCTTCTCTTTACAGGAAAAAAAAACAAAAACAAAAACACAAAACATTAAGTTGATACACATTTTTGTAAGTGATTTTGCCAATCACAAATGGTATAAAATGTTCTTGCACTTCTTAGGAGTAATTTGAAACAATAACCAAAATAAGATGTCACATTACATCACATAAATGGCAAAAATGTAGGTCATATGGCAGGATTGCTCTGGAAATATACTTTCCTTCTCCATTTATGTACACAGCATTATAGTCCACCTGCAAATAATTATTTTATTTCCCAAGTGGTTTTCTCCTCTTTAAAGGACAACTTTATTTGCATTGGATACCATTAATATATGTACTATTTTATTTATTTATTTTTTTAGAAAACCCAATAGTGAAGGAAAGTCACAAATAAAACACCTCTTAAAATGAACCTCTTATGAAAAATGCTGAGTCTCATAAATGTATCCAATCACAGGAATGATTACTACTTTCTTCGTATTAATTTGGAGCTCAAGGTTTGTGTTTGTGTGTGTGTGTGTGTGTGTGTGTGGTGTTTTTTTTTAACAGACAAAATATTTCTCACTCCATATGTTTCTGAAGAGAAGGTGAGATTTCCTTGGTCCTAGAATCTATTAGTACAAGCAGGGTACAGCCGAACCCATAATATTCTGATATTCCCAATTACATGTACATAATGTTTATTTGCTATGCTCTCTTTAAGTCAACATGTAGGAAGCAGTCAAATGTTTCAAACACACAATTCTGGACTATAAAAGAAATGCATGTGTTTGTTCTCTTTGTCCCAGAGCTTCGGAGCCCACACTATTTCAGTAATTGACCATCCATCTATTATTACTAAAGTAGAGTCATTTTCACAAGTGTCTAAAGCCAGCATATGCTGGACAGGACACATTATTTTTATTCTACATGCACTTTGGTTCCCTGGTGTCCAAGGCAAACAGCTGTCATTTACATCAGGCCTTTTGCTAACACTTTCTGTAATTCCTAAGGGGCTTCCCAGCCTATAATTAGGCCTTCCAGCTGCCACCATGTACACTGTGGGGCGGTACTGAGTGTTTCTGCTTTACAGCATTCCCTATAAAACGCTCTTCGAGATGGTATTGCTGGAATAACACTGTTTGGAATTCAGCTCAAACAGCAAAGAGGAATTCTCAACCAGTTGCTATGAACAAGTTTGTTTAACCAGCCAGGTCTGTTTGGAAATCAACTCTGCATCAGCCACATGGGCAAGGAATTGAGACTAAGCATAGGAAAGAGGAAGTAGAAAGCAATACTCGGAACTTCCTAATTTTAAGTTGCAGAGAACATCAGTATTGAACCAGTGACAACAGGCTCTCTTGGATTTTTACGTAATTCGCCTTCCCAGGGATCATCCCCATGATTAACTGAAATGGCCCAGCAAGAAGGAACTAGGAGAGAACAGGCTCAAGTCTCACTCTGTTTTGAAATCCTTCGGTCAACAACGCCAGAAAAGAGAGTTATGTGAGTCCAAGTTCTAAGTCCAAAACAAAAGAGGAAGAAGCAGGCTTTAACCTGGAGTAAGTCTTTCAAAGAAAACGAAAGTCTGCTTTTTTTTTTTTTAAATGGAAACATTTTCAACATACACAGTGCTGCCACCCACCACCTCTCTCGGTCCAGCCCTAGTATTCCCAGGAAACAAATGCTCAAGGGCTGATTTTTCTCAGCAGAAGACCCACTACAATTCCAGAGGGAAGCCTGTCCACCAGAACCATCCTCAACCCAAGATGCCGTGGTTTCTCTGACTACAAAACTGCCACAGTCCTAATGACCTGAAAGGCAAGCACCAATATAAAGCCAAATACGTTAACAGCCGATAAGTGATAGTTTTTATAGTAGTTGCTAGTCAGCTTTCCATCACTGTAACAAGATACCTGAGATAAGCTACTTACAAGGAGAAAAGATTTGTTTTGTCTCACAGTTTCAGAGATTTCAGTCCACAGTTGCTTAACCCCTTGCTTTGGGCCTATGGCAAGGGAGAACATCATGGCGGGAGTGCATAGTAGAGGAAACTGCCCACCTCATGGCAGCCAGGAGATGAAAGATAGGGGAAAGAAGTCCTGTATCACCTTCAAGGGCATGTCCCCAATGACCAACATCCTTCAATTATATCCCAACTCCTAAAGTTTCCAGCACCTCCCAACAGTGCCATCAGCTGGGGGACAAGCCTTCAAAACATGAGCTTTTAGGGGGCATTAAAGATTCAAACCATTAACAGGCGTAAGATATTTTTACTAACAAATCTCTCAAGTGCCTCAGATGTCCTTGGTCTGAGTACCAAATCCAAGGACTGATATTCCCAAAGTCCTCACTCCTACCATGGCTGTGCTCCTCCTAGGTAGTTGACATTGACCATGACTGGGAACGCTCTGAGCCCCAAAGAACAAGACAACTAAGACCCCTGGTGTATCTGTTTTGTGGGTTTTTGAAATTCCAAAGTGAGAGGACACTGCTCTTAGTCAGCTTTCTGTTTCTATAACAAATAGCTGGAGATAGTCAACTTATGAAGACAAAAAGTATACTTTAGTTCATAGTTTTGGAGGTTCAGTCTAGGATGGGATGGATCAACTGCTTTTAGGGCCCCTGTGGAGGATAGCACATGAAGCACATCATGGTGGAGGAGTAAAATCACTCATCTCATGGCTAAGAAGTGAGAAAAAGAAAGACAATGAGGCTGTGGTCTCACTCTCCTTTAGAAGATACTCGAACAATGAACTGAAGACCTCCAACTAGGCCCCATGTCTTAAAGATTCCATTATCTTCCAATGAAGCCATGCCCAACATGCTCTTCAGCACACGGACCTCTGGAGTAAACTTAAGATCCAAACTATAACAGTACTTAAAAGAAAATTAACAAGCTCAGCTATCTCACCCAGCAGTGAAGGTGTTCACCGTTAATATCTGTTCCAGGAAGGAAGCACTTGGGAATATGTGTTCTCCTTGCTTTCTAGTTAGCAGTGTGAGGATTTTTCAAGCCCAAAATCACATGAGAGAATAGTCTATCCATGCTGATTCCTGACAGTCCCAGCCGTCCCTCATGCAATTTTCTAAAAAACCTGAAGTTCATTTCTTCCAGTACCCAAAAGAGCTTTCAAATCATCTTTGATGGGAAGATGGAAAATATTCCTTACCCTCTCATGTCCCCTTAAACCAAAAATGGACAACAGTGAATTTCCAGCATCTCTTTCTCCACAGCAGCAGCTAGACTGCTGTCCTGGATATCAGCCGGTATCAATTCAGGAATCCAAATACATTTTAGGATTGACTTAAGCAAGACAATTAAAGAGACAAATTTGATTTTTTTTTAAACTCAGCAGTTAAAATAAATGCATTTATCTGACTATAGATTTCTATTAGCTGAGATACCTAACAGGTGATAGTTCAAAATCTGCTGATCAGAACAGTTAAAACGGGAGTATGGGAAATCGTCAAGAGCTAAAAGTTCCATTTTCCACAAAAAATAGTTCATTAGACCCCACCCTCCTTTATCTTGGGGATATGCACCAAAACTCTCAGTGGGTGCCTGAAACCTCAGATGAATCTCTACACACTGTTTTGTTTTTTCCTATACACACACACACACACACACACACACACACACACACACACACACATTTAATGGCTATTCCGTTTAACTAAGCATTTATCGTGCAATGTGGCCATATCTTTGGCAGTTTGAGGTGTGACAGCAATACAATCATAATTTTTTTTTCCTTTACATAATTTCATAGATAGAAGGTTTCTTCTTAGCATACATCTTAACAATTCAGGATACAATATTTTTTTTCTTCCTGTAAGTTAAGAAATTCATTTATATCTGGGTCTTATCCCCAAGATATCTCATTATTTATATGCAGATATTCCAAAATGTCAAAAAACTCAAAGACCTAAAACACTTCAGGTCCCAGGCATTTTAAACAAAAGGATACTCAACCTGTACTTTTTGAATAAGCAAATGAACAAGTAACATATTTTAAATACCATTTCCTAACACTTTCTTTTATCAGAGGACCAAAATGCCATCTTCGTATTTAACACACGACTGGTGATCTCAGGCATCATTTGAACATTCATGCAATGGGTCCTCTCCTGACGGGCAGCTGGGGTTCCCACTTGTGTCTCTGCTTAGAAACAGAACTGGAACACACAGCCTTTCTCATGGGCATATATTTGCCAACAAAAACGAATATTAAAAATGAGAAAATACAAATACTTTAAAGTTTAATAAGAATAAGCAAAAAAAAAAAAAAACCTCACTAAAACGTGTCTGAGCTACTTGTTTGGCAAATTAGCAGGCAATCTTTTTGCTCGGCAAAGACGTAGGCTCAGATTGTGTCAAGTGACATCCTGTAGTGAATTATTACAATAAAATTATAGGGTTGATAAGAGAGAAAAATTACAGGGAAAATAACTCATGCTGAGCTTTGAAGAGAGGAAAACAACGGCTGCAACAACAACAACAACAAATCCCCAACAGTTGCCTCTGGTGAAGGCACGTCCCTCATAAAAACTGCCCTGAGCCAGGTGTGGTGGGGCCTGTAAGTCCGGTGACTTGGGAGGCAAGAGAATCACAAGTGCAGGGCCACCCAGGGCAATTAAGGGAGACCCTGCCTCAAAATACAAAAAGTACAAAGAGCTGAGGATGTAGCTCAGTGGTAAAGTGGGGGAGGGGGTCGTCCCTGTCGCTCGGTAGTGCATTTGTCCCTCTTCATGGGTACTCTGGCAGAAAGGTACTCAGGATGTGCTCAGGAGACTATGAAATGCTCAGATCTTACAGTAAATTAAGGGGAAACTCGGTAGGACCAAATTCCTCTCTCTTCGGTGCTAATGCTACCCCTCCTGTCCTGCCTTCTCAGCTACTCCCCTGACATGTTCACATCACATCCTATTTTTTTTTTTTCAAAAATCCTCAAGGGAAATAGTCACTTAGTTATCACCTACCTCCAAGAATCAATGGACCTCAACAAATCAAATACCAACTATGTTTTTTCAGAGTAGAAGTTGGCCCCTGGTAAGCTTTTCCAACCTCCTTTTCCAAATAAAAATGCTAAAGCCATTAACTGTGCCCCTACCTCAGAGTCCCTAAGGAGCTCTGCCAGAGCAACATCTGCCACTGCTTCCTCACTGAATTGCTACAGAACCTCCGCCAGAGAGGGTGGGGACGTGTCCTACTTTCAACCTCTAGGCAATCACTGGTCCATCTCATGTGCAGGACAGTATACATCCTTTTCTTAAAAAAGGATTGACCCCATAGGGCATGGTAGTGCATGCCTGTAATCCCAGACACTTGGGAGACTGAGGCAGGAAGATCAGAACTTTGAGGCCAGCCTCAACAACTGTGCAAGATCCTGTCTCAAAAATAAATACATAAAAAATGCTGGGGGGGCGGGGCTGGGGTTGTGGCTCAGCGGTTGAGTGCTCGCCTAGCACATGCAAGGCCCTGGGTTTGATCCTTAGCACCACATAAAAAAAAAAGGAAAAGAAAGGCATTGGGTCCAACTATAACTAAAAACTAAACATTTTTTTTTTAAGTGCTGGGGATGTGGCTCAGTGGTTGAGTGCACCTGGGTTCAATTCCCAGAAGGGAGGGGGGAAAAAAAACCTTCCCTGCATCTGCAGTAGATTCAGCTGAGTAATTACTGATAACTGTTCATCATCCCACAGACTGACAGTGTTCAGTTTTCAAAGAAATCACAAGCATGAAGACGACCGTTTCCTGGAGAGTGGTGCACAAATGTTGGTTAGTGCAGTCACCTAAAATGTCTCCCTGGTTGAGAGCAGCAAATGACTCTCAGCCATGGACCTGTTTTGCCTTCTGAGGTGAGGCAAGCATCTTGTCCGTGGTGCTTTGCTTCATTTCCCACTCCGCCGTTAGGCTGCGGGATACCCAAACTAATAACAATACACAGCATTCGTCAACAATTTCCATTTTCCAAGATGTCACAGAAGAGATGCCCTCAAAAGAAAGATGCTGCAAATCAAGGAGAAAATAATCAAGGCCAAATAAACTAGGTCACTAGATTTATTTCTGAGTGAATAAGTTGGACATGTTTCTGAGCCACAGAGTATTAATCTAGAAGAGCAATCAAGCTGCCTGCCTCATTCTGGAGAGGAAGGACCAGGGCCAGGGTGATTAAGTACCTCCCCTGTGAGTTACAATGTTCTGGTTAGAAAATGCCCCAGTACGATAAGAGATTTTCCATGTGAATATTATTTTGTCGAACTGGTATGTGAAACAGAGTTAAAGATAAAACAGGTAAAAATGCTAGCCCAGCATTTCACAAACTGGAACATTAATTCCAAGAAGGACAATGCTCTTATGACATCTATTATTTGGTTAAACATAATTAGAAAATGCTGCACCAATTAACTTTGGTCTTTCTCCTTCTGAGCAATATCACCTCTGCTCTTCTCCCCCAATTTCTAGGGCAAAGGAATATAAAAGCAAGAGCTTCTATTCAGGAATTGCAGACAAGACAATGAAAACACAATAGAAAAAGAAAGAAACACACACATACACACACACAGACACACACACACACACAAGTTGAATAATGAACTGTTGCCACAACTGGACCATTAAATCACCAAAACTGAGATCAGGTAAGGGAGGCCTCAACTCCAACCTGGGAGGCCAGTAGCCTTGGGCAGGGATCTGGTCACCCTGAACTTCCACTTTATTACTTACTTGTAATTGGAAGCTTTGAATAAGACAAACTCCAAAATGAACCTTCAGCTAAAATAAGACACTTTCAGGAATGCACAATATATCTCCTGAGTGAATATTTACCAAAACATGAACTCAGTAATGGGTGGCTTAAAAAAATAAATGCAGAAAGAGATGCACTACATGCTCACACACCACTCAAATACTGGGAAAAGAATATCATGAGTAATTATCAATATTAACTTAAGTCTTTGTCCTTGGTCAAAACAATGAATGATATGATTCCAGAATGCATCAGGATTTTAACAATACAGATGTCCCGTCTGTAAAGTGTATTTCCATTTTATCATTCCAACATAAGTATTTTCAATAACTGACCAGGAAATGATTTGCTTTTAAAGCTCTGGATTGAAGTGTTGGCTGATGTTGAATATACCTCATTAAGGTATTTATCTGAGTACACAAAACCAACATCCTATCTAGAATTTCATTGTAGGTTTTTCTTGGGTGAGTGGTGCACATCTCCTGTGCCCACTTGGAAGATCACAGCTGAGGTCTAGACTGGGGTAACAGCCAGCTCATCCAGTTAATCCCAAATTCTATCTAGTTTAGCACCATATACAAGGAATTTATCCCAGCCATACATGTTTCTAATTTTCAGTCATTTCACACAGAAGTAAGAGTATAGTCTGGTAAGGAATAAGAATATCAGGAAAGGAACTATTTAAAGTTTAAAGAAGAGCACAGCATGTAATGGCAAGATGGCTTTGGGATGAGACAGTCCAAAGTTGAAGTTCTACATCTGCATTTACTCCTCCACATGTTGTAACAAATCATGTAACTCCTTAAGCTTTAGTTTCCTCTCTAAAAACCAAGAAGTAAATACCTATCTGACATGCTGTGGGCTTACAAATAATGGCAGATTCCACTAGAACATAAGCTCCACCTGGGCAGGAATTTTTTTGGTTTTACCTTGCTGCTATGTAGAAAAGTTCACAGCACATAATAGGCATTTAAGAAATATCTGATGCAGAAGGGAATGTGTGTAAAATGACTACCTCAATTGGTACTCCAAAGATCACTGAAATTAACATAGTCATAAAATATTGAAATACTGACCACTCTGACCACTAGTCTCAACCTTAGCCATAAAAAACCTTAATTATAATATATAATATTAACAAAAATGCCCCTGGCAAAGTTGGTTCCAAGTAAAAGGATTATCTTGGTAGAACAGAAATATTTACTCTGTTCAATGCCAAACATTTTTAGTTGCATTATAATAATATAATCAATGTATGTATGTAGATATAATTCATGCTCTAGATGAAAGAAGGTATTGGTCATTCAAGTTATGCACAATACACTATCTTTTAGAGCCTATACATTTCAACCTTTCCTATTCTACTCAGATTCTGAAGCACACAGGTAAAACCAACAGTCCATGCTCTAAAATATCATGGGAGTTGAGAGTCTTCAGAGCACACACATATGTATTTCTAGATTCTGATCAATGTCTACATTTTTTGAGCCAAAAAAGAAATATAATTCTTCTTAAAAGCCATCCTAATTGGGGGGAGGGGAGATCTTAAACAATAAAAAAAGCAAAGTAAAGCAACAGATTCAAAACAATACACAAAGTTTTTAGTTTTACTATGATTACCAAAAATCAAATTATAAACTATATTTTGATATTGAAAGAGAATAACAAGATATGAAAATATCAGAACCATCATAGCTTTAGCAAACAGGGATATACAAAATGAGTAATTCCCGTGATAATATTCCATAAGGACAAACATCTGCTGCACTCATCCTACAAGGGCCACAAATGCCCTGACACAGTGGTTTCCATACTTGCATATTTCACAGACTGGGAAAGTGGCATTACTGAACATCAGTGATGTGAGACATGGGTACTGAGGCAAAAATTATCCATACTGATTTCTGAATAGATGCTTTGTAAGTGTGAATTTCTTCAAGGTTTTTTTTTGTCTCACCAAGTCTTCCTTTGATTCTTAGTCACTAGTCACCTTATTGTAAATCTTGTTTTTTCTTCCTCAAACAAAATGGGGCTTTGCAAATGAAACTATAAACCAACACCACAAATCAGAAATAGGCTAATACTATTAATCTGACATAAACAAATAACTTACAATCTTTTTTACAAAATACAATGCAATTATTCTTTATTCAAATTCATCTAATTTTTAAAAATTTTAGTAACTTTTTTTTGTTTGCTAATTAACTTTTTTGAGAAAAGGCATACAATATCACGTCCTTCCTACTATTTTTGGTTTAAACTTTTTTCTTTTAAAAAAAGTACATGTGTGGGGCTGGGAATGTGGCTCAGGCGGTAGCGCGCTCGTCTGGCATGCGTGCGGCCCGGGTTCGATCCTCAGCACCACATACCAACAAAGATGTTGTGTCCGCCGAGAACTAAGAAATAAATATTAAAAAAAATTCTCTCTCTGTCTCTCTCTCTCTCTCTCTCTCTCTCTCTCTCTCTCTCTCTCTCTGTCCCCTCTCTAAAAAAAAAAAAAAAGTACATGTGTGGGTGCATACAGATATAGCTTTATAATAACTCACAAATGTTTAAATGCATATTCTATATAAATGAATCTATGTGAATATCTGTATGTGTATGTTTATCCCTACAAATATGAATTCATTTAACTTTCAACTCTCACAATTTATGAAATAGGTACTATTATTATTACCAACTGAAGAAATTGATGCACGTAAATGTTATTAAACTTTCCTTGGATCATAAAGTTGGCAATCGGCTGGGCTCTTAATTAGTACCCTATACTGTTAACATCTGCTTTCCTACCATAAGAGAAAAACAATTTTGGGGCTATCTCTATTGATTATCTGCAGGAAACAAGGTAGCTCTGCAACCTCAGGAATTCCACTTTGCTAAAATACAATCTCACATCCTCTGAGCAGGTCAATGTGGGATCAGAAAACCAAAGCAATGAGAAATTATCCACGAGAAAGACCACAGTTCCGGGAAAATGTTCACATGGCCCAGCAAGGCTCCATGGCCTGGCATTTTAAAACTAATTCTGTAAGCATTAGTAATACTAACTCAGAACACACTGTGGTCAACCTTACCTCAATTTCCATTTTGAACATGCACATAAACTTCCCATAAACAAAACAAGGCTAATATTGCTATCCACACCTTAGAGATGACAACAATAAAATTAAGGGGCACTGAAGAACTTGCCTATAGCTGACACTATTAGTAAAAAGTGGCTGAATTGGGATTCAATGTGAACATTATATAATTTAGAAACAGAAATCTGATCAACACATTATCATATACATATAATTATAACATACATGAATGATTATTATGTATATTATATGCAACAATACAAAACACAAAATAACACTTTACATATATCTTCTCAGAATTTAGAAATCTGAGAATGATTTTTGGGGGTGCAGGCCTCCTGAATCCTAAGTTATTAGAGAATATCTAAGTTGATATCTTTTCTACAATCAAAAAACTTTTCTTTTCTGCATTAACATTACTGCAGGTACTGTAAGACCGCACCTCCATCTGAGAAGGTGTCTTTTATAGAAGGAATCATGGATGCATATTTAATATCTATGAGGATGATGCTGATGCTGGCAATTCTGTTGAAACATTTTCAGCCTCACCCTCTTTTCAGTATCAGATAGAAGGCCCCTAGGAAACAAGACAGCTCCATCAAGCAATTCCATTTTACAGAAGGCCATAAAAACAATTACCTATGTCATGGGAGACTCTTTAAAAAAAAAAAAAAGAAAAAGGGCTTCAAAAAAGGGCATCATACTTGATGGTCCAGGCCTAGACAGAATCCTGGCTGAAGAACCAGTTGAATAACAGTCATCATCAGACATCTAAAAATCAGGGAGGCCAAATACAGACAGGGCCAGAGATGGGACACCTGTGTTTTTAAGTCAGACCTATTCCTGGAGATCATCACAGAATCGGTTTACAAGGAATGATTAAGGAGAAACCATGCCTCCCACACCTTCAGTTTATTCAGAATATCTAAGAGGACATATTTACCAATCAATTGACTTCTCTTTATCAACCAGACATCATCAAATCATCCTGCCAATCCTAGAACTTCACTCAAGAACATTATTGGCATCAAGCAGAAATGCAATTAAATACAAATTTAACAATAAGTAGAGAACATTCAATTTCACCAACATGCACCAAGAAACTAGATCTAGAAGAGAAATTTCGGATTTCTGCTCTCCCAATATCTACATGTGCAACTTAGATTTAGAGAAAACTTTAATTGCCTAGAAAGAAATAAAAATAAGACAGTACACCAAGAACTTTCTTGAGGATACGAAATCCTTCAAAACTAAGTTACAAATCACTTTACAGACAGGAAAATGTAACTGTCAATCTTTATACTTCAGAAAAATCTATAGGAGTCCAGACAAAAAAAATTACCATTCTTTTTTCTTTGATTAGAATGCACACCTAATCAAACTCTCCCTTATCTACTTGGTTCTTAACTAAAGAACTCAGAATTAACACCAACTGCACTTTGATTTTCCCAGTGCTGAATACAGAGAGTGAAAATTAGAAGTGTACAAATTAGTTTCCATATGATAAGACAATGGAATATTCATTGGTTAAGGAAAAAAAAAAAGTCTGTTTACCTTCGACTGTGCTAAAATTGGAAGAGATCAAAAGGGGGAAGCCAGATGGTGTATCAGATAAAGTATTAACAAAATGAACGTGCTAATTCTTAGGGAGGGGGAAATTACTCTACTCTAACTAACGAGCATAAAAAATCCCACATCCAAGTTAATTGAAAACCACTGAAACACAACTGTCATCCAGGGAAGCATGGCCACACTCCCTGCCCATTGGAGTAAGGACTTGGTCTGATCTACAACAATTAGCTCACATCTCAGAGGGTCCTCTAGGTGGACAGCCAAGCTCCTCTCATTAGGGTTCCTCACGTTTTAAGGTTATATGATGTTAAGTCAAATCGTTTTTAACAAAATCATTATCTGCCATGTAAAATATTAAAGATTGATGTAGAATTTTCCTTCATAAGTTTATGGGACTGTTTCACATGATATTTCTAAACTTCTGCAGCATTTAAATATTACTGAAGGGTGGGGATATAGCTCAGTGGTAGAGCCCAAGCAAAACAACAACACCTCATTTATAAGTAAATACAAATAAGTGAATATTTAGTAAGCAACTATTAAGTGCCACGCACTGTTCTAAGAGGGGGACATCTACAGCAGTGAATACATAGGTATAAATCCTGTCTCCGTGTATCTCATAATCTGGTTGAAGGAGACACGATGAATGAGTAAAATATATTGTCACAAGTGAGAAGTATTCCAGGAAGGGACCCAGGCTGTGCTGGAGAGGAGTGGGAGAACGTGAGAAGGGGGTAGGTTCGGGCTTCACTAACAAGCAAAGGATTATGGGAGCTAAGGGAGTGAGCAGCTGTGTAAATAAGCTGGGGGAGAATGTTCCAGGCTGAGGACCACAAGTCCAAGTCCTCTGCATGATCCAGGTTAAGGGTCAGTGAGGAAGCCGTGACCTTGATTAAGACAATGGAATATTCATTGGTGAGAAAAAAAAAAGTCTGTTTACCTTCGACTGTGCTAAAACTGCCCAGCCTCCATCACTAAGAAGTATACCATGAATGAATACTACATGTTATCAACACACAGGAATCTACGTGACTCTCAGACACGCTGATAAACAACAGAGCAAGCTACAGACAGATATACGCAGTGTCATTAAAGATAGTGAAGCATTAAAAACAATATCACAAATAATTTAATGATGCTACCTATAGTGATGGGGAAGGATATCTATGGTTACATTGGACAGTTTCAGAAGAATAGCAGCTCAGGCACAGGTTTGGAGGGAAATGCGGGGGTAATGTTTCCTTGAGGTGGATGCTGAAGTAGGGAGGTGGTTATTAGACTCTCCTTCAACCTTCTCATGCTATCAGAACCTTTTCACACTGTTTTTTTAAAAAGAACCCTCCATCTTATCTCAGCATTCCCTGGCTGCTTAGCTATTCACCCTTGGGTCCAACCCAGGCTGATCTCTGAGTCATGGGCCGGTCAATACCAATATTTCTGTTCAGCCAAGGATCAAGAATATGCTGCCACTGATAGAATCAATTCCATTTTCAAGAGGAGAATAAGAGTATATTAAGGGAATTAAAGAGCTGCCATGACTTCTCTGGTAACTCTGCAATTGCACATTAGAGACCCTGTGATCTACAGAAAAGCGCCACTTGAAAGAAAACATCGCAGATTTATATTTGGTGCTTTCAGCCCAGCCAGCCGCCTGTCACCATTTTAAATACAGCCCCTCATCTACCTAGGAGGTCAGCATTTTCAGTTGATGTCACCTCTGCTTCTCAACCAAATCCTCTACAAAAATAGAACATGGTGGAAAAAACTGACATTCTGTTTCTGAAAAGACAAATTTCTTTTCTATTTCTTGCCTCCCCCCTCCAGCAGGGTAGAAAGAGCAGCGGTTGGTTTCTCCTCCAGCTTCCAAGTCTCCCTGCTGGTGCGCTAGAGCTCCACGTCCTGACTTCTTCTCTCTAGGAAACCCACTCCAGGTGGCTGCCCTTAGAAAAGGGGGGTTGAAGAGGAAGGAAAAGCCAAGAAGGGGAAGAATCGGTGCACTTACTGGGAAAACCAGTGCTGCTGCTCTAAGCTCCTCATGGCCTTCAAGAGCACAGCCAAGCTCAAAGGGAAGAGGCCAGAGGTCAAGATCAACTGGATGCTGGAGGACCTAGGCACTGCTTGGTCCGTGATTACATTTCCCCCCATGATTTCTTTCCTCCTTGCAGACTCTTTTCACTCTTATCCTCTTTGGTAGCCTCATCCTCCATAGTTGTAATTACCTTCCTATTTGGATGATTCTGATTCTCCATCATTGAGCTGAAGTGCCCTGATTTCCTTATTACAGCCCTTGTCCCAGTGAACTGCAACAGCTCAGGAGGCAAGTTCTTATCTCCAAGCCAGGATGGCAGGAAACCCATGAGGATGGGAACTGCTGTCCCATCCAGCTCAGTGACTGCACAGGGCTGGCACTTCAGGATATGCCCCATGGTTAGGAGGAGGAACAAAAATATAGACTGCAGGAGCAGAGCAGGAAAGCAAGCAAAGACATTTCTGCATCTGAGGGCTTTCCGTGGTCCCCAACAACCGGACAATTATTATCTCACACCTTTACAGTTCAAAAGGGGCTTTCCTGAATGTCACTGGATCTCCACAAGAATCCTGCAGGAAGAAGAAAGCGGCTGCTCTGCACATTTACAGATGAATGCGTGTTCATTAGCCAGGCCACAAATAAGTTCAAGCCTATGAACCCATCATGTGCCCACCAGATACTTCAAAAGAATATGAGTTGGTATAATGTCAAATTCTGGATCCTGATTTTACTAGAATGCACAAACAGGCAGGTTAATATGTTTTAGGATCAGGGACAGATGAAGATTTCATAAGCAATGAAGATTCTACAAATGTGGAGTACTTTCTTAAGGAAAAAGATTATAAAACTATGAATTCAAATTTAGGTGCAAACCATGGAAAACCATTCTGCCAGGAATATCTCCTGAAGCTTCGAAAGTCCACGTCTGAATGGAACCGCAGAAGCAATTAAACTTACATGATAGAGAGTACACATTTTAAGTCAAAATACTATCACAAGGGAAGCCAAGCTAAGAGAGCCAAGCCAAGAAAGAAAAGTAGTGAGTCAGAGCTATTTATTCAGCAGCTAACAGGAGACCGCTCTGTAACAGGTACTGTACCAGGCTCAAACACGGTACCTGCCAGATACCTCTTAAAATCTAGAACTGACATCACACTTGCAGAGAAGAGGGGCAAAGAGGAATACAGGATGTGATGAAATGTTAAACATCCCCCAAGTAACAGCATCCAAAGAAGTCTTCTACACTCAAAGCCACTGGGATCCAATCCGACTCAGATCACTCATGGCTATTTGAAATCGTATTTGCTTGTCCCCCCTGTTTAAAATACAGGTCGTAGAAGAACAGAGCTTGATTTGTCCTGTTTATTATTGCAATCCTAAGACTGAGCAAGGAACCAGTAATAAGCATTCCCTAAGTATTTGTGGAACAACAAATTAGCAGATAAAGGAACAAAGAAAGAAACACAATTTTTAAAAAGCTCAAAGTGTCCTGGTATGTGTCATCAGTCTTTTCAATGTGAATATGTATTTAAGTACACTTTGGTGAATCTTTTAATTCTGTCACTGTGGTCAAAGAGTATCCTGCCTGGACAAATTATAATTTCAAAAAGTTTGGCTCAAGGCCAAGAGCTGAGAAGCAGTATTGGCAGTAACCTTGAAGTGGAAGCTGATTCAAAAGATGGGTTGGTTTGTTTTCTTTAGGTTGAGAGACACTTGAACAAGAGTCATTTGGAGATAATTCTGAGGCTGGCCTGCATTCAGTTTGTGGGTACAGTAAAGCATCCACTGAGATAAGGAGCCACCAGCAACACAGGCTCTTGAATACACTAATATGATCAAATAAGATATTTTAATATGCCAGCCAGAAGAAGCCTAAGGCAAGGAAAGCATCAAGTTGAAATCCAACTCTTTAACAAGAACATGTAAAAATAACAGGTCTGAAGGTAAACATAAACAACTAGTAAATATTGCAGGCAGACTACATAACTAGAAATTGAGTGGAAAAAAATCATTAAGTTTAATTTACGTGTGTGTGTGTGTGTGTGTGTGTGTGTGTCTCATCTTTTATAAAAGATCTTCACACATGTCTTGGTCTTAGTGCTAAAGACTCTTAGTACACTTAGCTTCAATTTTGCATGTTTGATGATACCTGGAGACAGTTCAATAGGGGGGAGTCATCATTATGGTCTGAAGATGGGTGATAACTCACGGGCTTGCTGGCCCTGTACCAAGCAGGGGAAATGCTGAAAAAAATATTTTAAGTTCCTAAAGGATGATTAACAACTACAGCCTCTTGAATTCACTTTTGGATTCTAAGAAACCAATGCAATCTATATGTACCATACAGTGACTTTTATTTTGCTGTCCCTATATATGGCTTAAGTGAGTATGTGTGTCCTCCTTGAATATGAATACAGCACATAAAGTGCTAACTAACATACACTTCATTACAATCTCATCACTCACCACTTGTTAATATCACTAACACAGTAATACCTATAGAGAAAACAAAGTTTAAGTTTCACATATGTAAGAACTTCATAATACTTTTGAGAATATCAGTGGGACCCAAATAGTTCAGTATGATTTTGATCAAGAGAATTATTTACGCAGGGAAACATCCCTTCTTCACTGTCATTTAACTCCTTTATCAATCACAATGACCAAAAATTAACCCCAACTGCTAGACACATGAAGAGCCATGTATTTTCACTTTGATTATGTTAATCCTCCTCACCATTCAGCTCCATAACTACTATCATCCCTATTTAATAGATGAGAAAACTAGCCCTTTACCCTGTTTCCTTAACCTTTTAAATTTGACATAATTTCCTAGGGCAACAAAAATTGCCAGTGCTGTACCAGCCAAAATGGAAACCCAGGCATTCTGAGCCCAGGGCCAGAGCTTTTTGCTCTATGCTAAGCATTTTCTTAAATATTAGTTTTATTTATTTATGGTGCATTACCTTTCCAGATTTAATGCTTAGCTGAAAATAGCCAATAAGCTGAAGAATCGTTAAGACAAGAGTCTTTAGTCTTTTAATTCAAAATGTGGTCCAGGGCCCACTTGCATCAGATGCCACTGAGCTACCTGTTGGATAGAGGTTGCCTGGATGCAGCTCCAGACAGACCTAATAAGTGAGAATCTGTGGATGGATCCCCTTAACATACTCCATAACCAATTCCTCCTTAACAAACTCCCCAGGTTATTCTGTTGCCCATGAAAACTTGAAGACCCTTGTGTCTCATTCTTTGCAAACCTCTAAAATTGTCGTTTGGAGTTTCATACTTAACCAAAAGCTACATTACCATCAAGAATCATGTTCTAGATTATGGGGTTTGTGGTGGAAAGCCACAAATATTCTAGACTCTCTTTAAGGGTCACCTTTGGATTCTCAAAATTTCTAACAGTAGTCCCTAGTAACAAGCAAAAGAAAGCAAACAATATTCAACTAGCTGAAATGGAAAAACATGAACTATGTGCCTACTCTCATTACTCGCTGACCTAGATGTTTATAATATAGATCTCATTTCACGCAGCACCACTACCATATCACAGCTGGGGACCCTTGCCCAGAGAAAGGGAGTGAGCCACCCAGAGCTAACTAGTTCAAGATTACAAGGTGCTTCAATCTGTGTCTTGTGTAACTTAACATATTCTTTTTATTCTACGACATGGCTGCTCCCCATGAATTACTGCTATCAACATTTCAAGAATTCCAAAGGTCTTGAGCTAGAGGAATAAGTCAACCCTATTCCCCCAGGCCTATACTTACTCCAAAATAGTTGTATAAAGTTCTATGGTTTGAGTCTTCAATGTCCCCAAAAGCTCCACATGCTCAAGGCTTTGGTCTCCAGCCTGTGGTGCTATGGGGAGGAAGAACCTTTAGGAGGTGGGGCCTAGGTCACTAGGGCTATTGGGATGTGGAGCTCTTCCTCTCTATGCTTTCCCTTGCAGCTGCCATGAGGTTTTCTTCCACTACACACAACTGGCATGATGTGCCGCCTTGCTCCAGGCCCAAAGCACCTGAGCCACGCAGTTACAGAGTGAAAGCTCTGAAACCATGAGTCCAATTAAATCCTTCCTTCTTACCAGGCGATTACCTTAGGCACACTTTCATAGAGACAGGAAAATGACTATCACAAAAAGCACCGAAAATTCATTAAGAATAATTCTCTATGATGAAATTGCCAAAGACTTTCTACATCTTTGTGACATCAAATGTTAGGTATAAAATGACATCCAGCAGACAACTCTTAGGCCTGGCCTTGAGCTTACAGACTCCTTCACAGAAGTCCACAGAAGTTAACAGAAGGGGCTGGGGATGCGGCTCAAGCGGTAGCGCGCTCACCTGGCATGCGTGTGGCCCGGGTTCGATCCTCAGCACCACATACAAACAAAGATGTTGTGTCCGCCGAGAACTAAAAAATAAATATTAAAATTCTCTCTCTCTCTCTCTCTCTCTCTCTCTCTCTCTCTCTCTCTCTCTCTATCTCTATCTCTCTCTCCTCTCTTTAAAAAAAAAAAAAAGAAGAAGAAGTTAACAGAAGTCTGGGAGACACGCCAGGCAGCATACCTTCAGGATCAGAACCTGATCAGAACCTGATCTTTAGCTGAATAAACATGGGGAACACAAGATGGAGATCCAAGCAAACCCAAGGCCAGTCAGCACCTTGTACTTGTAAATAACAACACAGTGGCCCACATCCCTGGAGACTTTGCATGAAATCTGTGCCCTGAGGCTGAGAGCTGACACCACTCAGAATATCTTGCCTCTGAAGGGTCTAGTTCAAGTTCAGGCTGTTTCGTGCACTGCCCCTTGGGGCCTATCTGGAGTCACATGGGAATTCAGGGTAGACTGGGCTGGGTGAAGCCCAACCTACTAAGAAGAGACAACATTAAAATTGGAAGGAAGATATTGGAAATGGTGAAAGTCTGATTATTTAGAATGACAAAAAGCAAAAGGTCCCACAGGACAGAGATGTACATAATGATCCTCAGAGATTTTAATTGTGCTCACTGTCCTGTTTACCACAGCCTTCTGATGCATGTGCTAGAAGAGGATGATGAAAAGGGCAGCAGTGAGGAGCAGGAGGAGGCAGGGCTAGATGACAATCTGATCAAATGATCCTTAGATGAAGGTAATGATCCTTTACCTGAACTGTACAGGACTAAATGAAATGTTTATTTGCCATTAAGCATAATGATGTGGGTACAGATTCACATATGTGAAAAAGCTTTCCTGAACATAGAGTTACGTAAAAAAGAAAATGATGCACAGTAGTATTTAAGACACAAGTCAAACCGGTAAAACATTATGCATCCATCCGTGAAAAAAAAAATATATATATATATATATATAAAATAATGTTATAGCTACTTACCAGACATGGTACACCAGGAGTTGTGGATAGTGTTTGTGTTATTGCATATTTAATCCTCATGCATTATGGGCTTTTATAAATGAACCCACTCACTCTAAGAAGTGAAAAGACTTGACCCACATCACATACTTATTGCACAAGGAATCCAGGAGCCCAGCCCAGATCAATTTGATGTTAAGACCCACTACAGATTTTACTTTCAGATACGTAGTTTTGGAAAGATATTTTTCAAGAATATTAACAGTATATATTTCCAAATGGGATTTCTTCTTTTTTTTTATTTCTTCAATACTGTCAGAATATACTGTAAAATGAGTGTGCATTATTTTTAACAACTGAAATAATAAAGGCATTTTAACTGGAAGGACAAATAAAAAGGAAAATGTTATCCTCTATTACATCTCATTTTGTACCTCTCACAGTCCAAAAATTCATAGTTAATCTTCAGCTAAACACAACCACAAAAAATATATAGAGTGAATTGCCAAAATATCAATCACTGAGAGGAAAAACTGTTACATTCATTTCTCAAAAATTTTGGATTAGTCCTTCAACAAAAGACCATCTGTCTCTATATTCCAAACTTTGCAATTTGTGCTACATTTATGATTAGATACACATTTTTCTTCCCTAGTTAACCACTTTCAATGGCTCCCCACTATCTAGTGAAGTGCAATATATCACAAAACCTTCTACAATCAGGCCACAGCCTCCCTCCTTAGATCATCTCCCACTACTCCCCAGCATAGAGGCTACACTCCAGCTAGTTCCGGCAAGCCCCATCCAGAATGTCTTCTCAAGAACTAATTTCTATCAAAATCTAACTATCTACCAAAGATCAAAATAGCAAACGAACATCATTCAACATATCTCTCCTATAAAATGAGGCACTTAGGAAACATAATTACTAACACATACAATTGACCCTGTAAATAAGCACTTAATATTATAAATCATTTTTTGAAAGCTAGCACAGCTAAGTGCTGCAGTATGGATATGAAATGTCTCCCACAGGGCCATGAGTCTCCCTCAGCCTGTGGTACTACTGGAAGGTGATGGAACCTTTTAGAGGTGGGGTCTAGTTGCAGGAAGTCAGGTCACTGGGGGTTCTGTCTTTGAAGCCCAATTTGGGACCCTGCCCCTCCCTGCCCTTTAGGCTCCTAGTAGTCAGGAGGTGAGCAGCTTTGCTCCACCACTGCCTCACCACAAGCCCAAAAGCAACAGGCCAGTGACCATGGAGGGAAACCTCCAAAACTGTGAGCACAGATAAATTTTTCTACTTTTTAAGTTGATTATCTCAGCTATGTTACAGTGATAGAAAACTGCCCTACTTCATAAAAGTGACAAACCATATCTCATGAAAGGCATGACATCATTGGTGGTAAGAGATAACATCATGCGATGCAGCACTCTGCCAATTGAGCAATGACTCACACATTTTTAAAGACTGCAATTTGAATTTTCCGCTTAAAAAACTTTTCGACTTATCTAGGTATTCAATGCATGCATAAGGAAAATTTAAGCAAATGAAATGTTCTAGGGGCTCCTAAAATTTTTCACACATACAGAATCCAACTCCCCCAACCTGCATGCCCACTCAGAATCACTACTCTTTATGATTTTGCATGTTACCATCTTCTGTGTCCCCAAGAGCACAGGAACCGTATTATTTCTAAAAAGAGTGCTCCATTACTGTCTTCAGGACTTTCTTCCAATCAGCTGATCTCCAATGTCCAATTTTTGATACACATTCACAATCAAATGAATTGGACTATCAGCTTCTTCTCCGCCATGATGGTCTTGTAAAACATATCCCATCTTCAGAGATGTTAAATGTGGGAGAAATAAGTTTGTTTTCAGAAATGATGAAATTTAAGGCCTGAATAAAATACATGGAAACTATATGACAATGTAAAACCATAGGTACCAAAGCCCCAAAAGAGAGATCTACAACAGAAAAGAATTTTTTTCCTTTTTTTAGTTCAACACTAGGATCAATACCATCTTCCAGCACTAATCCATTTCAGCTTTTGTCGCCCTCCCATCTGCTTCCTCCCCTCCTCTCTGAGTATTCCCCCTACACTGATGTCCTCTCTGACACCAATTAGAGCTGGCAGGGGAGGACACAGAACCCCCTGCAGTACTCCCCTCAAAGAAACCATTCTTTTTTAAAAATGTTTTTCATCTTAATACCTGCAGTATTCTCTTCTCTGATATGGAAAAACCTCTAGAAGTTACATAATTGGAGCTACAGACAGAGGACCAGAGTTTCTTATGAAGAGGATCCTGCTATTAAAAATAATGACTGCATGCGTGAGCATGGTAATTCGCATTTTTACATACACCACAGCGCTTCTTAAGCCATCCCATCTTTTTTTCCCCTAAAGTGCACCATAAGTCACAAATGGCCTCATTTTTTATTCAGTTCCATAAATATTTACTCAATACTTTAGGGGTTTCAATGTCTGCTTGGTTTGGGGACAAAAGCTGAAGGAGAAGTTCCCACCCACATCAGGCACTCACTCAGTGTAATTGGAAGAAAAAAAAACACAAGAGGCAGGTTAAATATTGCATTTGTTTTCTATGTCTAATATAGACCTTTCTGTTTCTCCCCTTTCCCCCAACCCTTTTGAATCTGTAAGGAAGAGCTATAAGAACAATGCCTCAAAATGTCAGCAATCTTAAAATTAAATTGTCAGCTTTTTCTCTATACTGCAAATTACAAAAGAATTAGAGGTTTGGTGCTAATAGAAGCTTACAATCCTAAAGTGTGCAATTTAACCAATCATCTGGAGGTCTAAAAATGTAGTACCCAAGACATTTCTACCAAGAGATCTGCAGTTCTGGTACCTAATTTCAACTTCTCTACTTCCACCATCCTTCCCATTTTTTTTCTCTTTTTCTTTTGATTTGGAAAAGCTACACAATTTAGTGAAATCTGCCCTGAGCTCTCATATATGTAATATCCTCCACATGAAAAACTGACAGTCATCTTAGCAATGAGATATAGAAAAGACAATGAACATCTACAGCTGCTCTGTAGATCTTCATATTTTTATACATATGATAAATTCAGAAATCAAAACATCAGATGTACTTAATAGTTTCAGAATCTCAGTTCTTCCTTTTATAATTTATGCAACACTAATTTGAGAGAAACATGTCTCAGATCTCTGCACTAGAATTCTAAATGAGGATTAAAATGCTAAATTATAAAATAATTAGCAAATAAAACAAAAATTTAAATGGCAATCAATTACCTCAAATTACTGCAGGTATCACTCACTACACTTGTGAAACCCCAAGCTTTAAATTTTTTTCCATTACCAACTGTAAGCACATCACTTAAAAAAAATGAGAAAGAACACTGCTTACCCAGAAAATGAACTGTACCTTTAAACAGACTATGTACTTTTAAAAGAAAACCCCAAGAATTTAAACCAAGAATCTTATTTTGGTGCAAAAAACAGTAAGAAACAGATTGACTCAATGCATTATTAAAATACTGACTCATTATTCTGATTCTTTAGATAATTTTTTTAAATTATAGTATTTTCCTTCACAAAAGGAATATTCAATAATTGCTACTGTTTAACCAAAAACCTCTTCTTCCTTGATCTTTGAGACATATTCTCCCATGCAGTCTTATATTCACTCTTTTGGTCCAATTCTCCAAACAATACCTTGTGGCGAAGTTCAATGTGAGAAAAGAGTCTCATTCATTCATCAGGCAAAGTTAAAGCCAGGAAGATGCTTCAGACAGTCTGGTTTTGCCTGCCCCACCCTTGTTTCCTCTGAGCCACAGTGATGTCACAACACCAACCAGGGCAATGACTTCACTGCTCCAGTCCTTGCTTCTGAGCACATAATTCTATACAGCCAGAGCAAATCAAATGACAGTAAAATCCTCCAGGAGCCCAGCGTGTCTGATGAATTCCCAACAAATTAGCAGCTAGCAAGCCTTCTGAAAGAAATAGATGCTGCAATTGCACCATTAAGGATCTCTCTAAATGAAGTGGTGCTAAAGATAAATTTGATTCATGGTTTTCAATGGTGCATCCATGCTCCATAATAAAGTTGACATCCAAAAGGGAAAACTAATGGGGTACTTGGAAAAGACTGTGAGAAGTAAAGATGATCAGGGGGTACTACTTAAGAAACCTCTCTCATTTTAGTCAAATTCTAAAAGAAAGAAACCACATTATGTTTCACTCTACCCTTGAAGTTCTATATTACTGGTGAGGGACATGAATTCTAATTTGTCAATTCTGAAACTTTTTAAAAGCATTAACTTAAAAGATAAATGCACATTCTACAACAAGGAAGAACACACTTGTACAGAAAGTTCCTGCCACACTTAATCCAATATATGGTAAATTCAGAAAAAAAAGCCACAAAATGATGATAACATCATCTCTTTTAAGACTTGGATTGTTGCCCCTCTTCTACTTAGGTGGTTCCTTAATGCATCTGATGTATCAGTTTTTAAAGGGCAATATATATGTAAATGTTTGCATCTGATCAAGTTTTTAAAAAATCATTGATCTAATTATTCTGACACAAATCAAAGTTGGCCCAAGTCCAAGCACCAGGCAAAATTGGTGACAAAAACTGCTTTTAACCTAAATCACATTCATGCAAAAGGAATGACTTAAAAATTAAATGTAAATATTTCACTGAGATGCTGACCTTTGACCTACAGCTCCTCAGTTCTTCACTTAAAAAGGGTTTATGAATTAAAGTGGCTACTCTTGACACTGATAAATCATTTACAAAACATGGGTTTGTTTTTTATTCACAAAAGTGACTTGCTTAAGTGTTGTAGCTAAACTTTATGCAATAATTTGTGCATCTAATTATTTTTCTTTCCTAAATCATCAGAAAATCATAATGCAAAGAGACAGTGTTTATTAGTGCCTTGCAAATTAACACATTAAAGTCACGCTTCTCTAGTCTAGAATTGTTTTCCTCTCATAATAATTTTGTTACTCCAAATAAGGTTTTAAAAGTTTGATGCCAAAATTAACATACTTTTTTAAAAAAATAAATACCCTCTCTGAGCTAAGATATAAATCACCTCCCAGGGCCCAACATTCACTAGGCTTTGATGTGTTCCTTTGTTGTAATTGGTGCTAGGTTCATGGCTCCCAGATATATGACTCCCAGATATACGTGGAGTTTACCATTTTGTTTCCTTGAGCCTTTAAAACTCAGTGCAAATTTCAAAAAGAATGTTTTTAGCATTTGGCTTGACTACTCCTCTACTTGGAAAGTTAATGCTACTTAGACAAACTCCAGCACACCTGGATGCCTCAGAGACCCTAAAATGGGCCCAAAAGAAGGACAGGAAGGATATCTGCAAAAGCAATTCCGCAAGACTAATGTAAAAAAGCTGAAACACCAACTTAAACACGTAATGGAAGCACTGCATTAGCAGGACTGCCTGGCCCTCTCAGGATTTCCCAGCCCAGCCTCCACACGTAATTAATACCACATGTTTTCTTTATCATTCTATTTGTTCCGCAACAATCTCTTCCCAACTTTAACCCTGGCCTGCAAAGGCAGGAAAAACCCCTAGTAAACTTCAGATCCCTACATCTGAGAAAGGGAAAGAATGCTCCCCACCGCAAAGGACCACAGTTACAATTTACTAGGTAACCACACCCACCGCATTGCAGAAGCCATGAACTTGGCGCGGGGGTGAGAAGTGGGGAGAGGGAAGGGGGTAAGGAAGAAGTAGGGCGCGATTAAGACAGGAAACCCGAGAAAGCGAGCCCCTGCGGAAAAAGCCAGGAAACACTAGTCCGAACTGGCTGAGACCCCGACTCCAGCGGTCCCAAGTCCCGGCCTCCCCACCCCCACCGCCGCAGAGCCGCCTTCGCAGACACCTCCCAAGGCAGCTCGCAGCGCGGCAGGCAGCAGGCGCCAGGTGAGCAGCACCCTGCCGCGCCCTGGGCTGGGCCTGCCCGCGGGGAGGAGGCAGGGGTTAGGAGACCCGCAGGTGCCCAGACCCGAAGAAACCTCGTTCTGACGCTTCTCTCTCCTCCCCCCTCCCCCACCCCCACTGCCGGGCAGTGCTCCCGCTGCCGACCAGGGACGCTGCCCCAGTTTGGGGAAGAAGCAAGTTACATAAAAGCGGTCAGCTCCGCTGTGGAGCAAGGATGCTTTGTGCCCCGCGCACCTTACCGGTCCCACGCCGCACCCGCCAGCGACTGCACCCGGGATGAGCCCGCAGTCGCTGGGCGCAGGGCCCCTCCCGCAGCGGGCCACACGCCCAGGGCGGCGCCGCAGTGTCGCCCCCCGCCCTCCGCACCTCCCAGCACGGAAAGCTCGCTCCCTAGCGCTTGCCCCCAACCCCTGGAGTAACTTAAAACATGGCGCCCCGAAACGGGAATTTGCGCAAATTGGCAGAGAAAGGACGCGGGGACAGAGTCGCCCCTTTCGGCCAGGGCTCCGAGGGAGGCCCCCAGGCCGGAGGCCGGGCTCAGGCTACGCGCGCCGGCCCTGGTGATGCTTTGGAGCGCCGGGTGGAGCGAGCGAGTCCCCCGGAGCAGAGCGCAGTGCACTGATGGCCCAGACCGGCGGGGGTCCCGGGGCGGGCGGCAGTGGGGAACGCGGGCCGCGCTGCGCGCTGGGCTCCCGCAATTCAGGCGGCCGCGCGGCTTCGGAGCCACGCGTCAGCCGCACAGCCCAGCGCGCCTCGCCCCCAACCTCGGGGTCGTCCTTCGCACCTCGGAAACCAGAGACCCCCTTGGAATCCTCCCTCTGCGTGAGGCAGAAAAGTTACCTGGGGTCGGCCGGGAGGCCGGGCAAGCCGCGGTGTGGGGACCAGGCTCGGGCTCGCGTCCTGGTCGGCGGTGCGCAGGAGACGGCGTGGGGAGGAAGCCGCAGCCCAGGGCTGCTCGCCGCGGCTCCCCCCGCCCCCCTTGCAAGAGACACCGAGGCTCCGCGGAGCTGCGGCGGGGCCCACGCCCAGACAGGGTGCAAAGAAAGCCAACCTCGTCCCCACTTCCCTCTCAGGCGCGGGGGAGGGGGCCACCGCAGTACTTTAGGACAGTTATATTGGAACAGCCTTCTCCGTCCTGGCGCAGCATCAGGCTCAGGGGACAACGCCTGGAGACAGTTGCCAATAGCCTTAGCCTTTGCATTTCCACTTAGGTAACTGCTGGGCCTCTACATCCCCTTCTCTCCTCCTCCCAGACCCCCCTGTGGGAAAGGAGGGAGGGGTATTCCGGTGACCTTCAGGTGAGTTATTTATTGGCTTAGGGACTGCAGAGTTCCCCCCCACCACCCTTTTAAAATTCAAACTGGATGTGCCTTGCACAGGATGTGGGCTCCAGAAATGTTAATAGATAAGACTTAAATTAAAGCTTGATAAAAAGAGGTTTTCTAGTCTGTTAGCAATTCAGCTACTCTGTCCAACTCAACTACTCAGCTTTCTGCAGAAATGGAAAGAAGGGGAATCACACACTGACTTGTAGGTGAAAGAAGATGGTCACCTCACAGTCTTGAAGCTCTAATCACCTAACCAAGGCGTATTTATATAATAATTTTTAAGCCCTTTACAAACCACCCAGTCACCCCTTCACAAGCTCAAAGACAATAAGTGATGACAGAAGGATTCACAAAATATTGTATTTACCAATGCGTGCCAAAGATGTGATGCAAAATAAATGCCTGTGGTGGAGATGAGTAGGTTGATCTTTCAGCCAGGCCTCAGGAAGTGGGGAGACTTGACCTGGGGTTCTAAGATAAGGAAGCTTCAATAGAAAAGGGAGGTGGCATTTGATTACCCTGCCTTGGAAGGATCATCAAATTCTGTGAGGGACAAGATTGGAAAATTATCTTTACTGTATTGCTATAGAGTTTAGCAAACTACATTTTGTAGAAGACATGTTACTTCAGGAGATATTGAGTGAGAAAGTATGAATTAAGTCATTTAAAAAAAATAACCAGAGGGCACTTCAAAGATTGGAATTGATGGGCAAATACCAGGTTGGGAGGAGACTGTAGCACTGATCCAAGTGCCAAAGGTAATAAAGACCTAAACTCTTTCAAGTGATAGATAAAGTGACATTCCAAATATTGGATACATTGGAGGGTCACCTATATTGGCCTCCTTTCAAGAAATCTACATGAATATTAAAGACATACATATCACATGCACATGTGTGGCAGGATGTGTGTGTGTGTTACATAAAGATCTATGAATGAAGAAGCTCTCCTTTGAAAGTGGACTTGAACAAACCACGTTGTTTACAATAAACACAAAGTTGTCATTATCATTAGAGACACAGATGGGTTCATACTTCCATTCATTTTATTGCAGCATTTTTGTTAATTTTTTTTAATTGCAAGCAAATGTTCTCTCCATGACTCATGAATCTTAATCTTTGTGGTGATAAAAATCAATGATAGTATATGAATGACTTTTTCCTAAGGGGTAAAAAAGTTAGACTACTAGGTATTCTATTTCAAAAGTGAGAAATACATAGCTGGTTATCATAATAGTTCATGAGTTCAAAAATTGGAGTAAAAAACAGAGCTGCTGCAGAGTTTAATAGTAAATCTAGGAAATAATTATTATGAAACTCTTTGGGCTTGACCAAGGCTCTCCACTATTCTTTTGTATTTGTTTTTTCTAGCACAGGTATGGAGAAAAATAAATACCAAACACATGAACGACACATGAACAGGGCATACCTCCCTCGGCAACTGGCTTGCATCTCTGAAACAATGCTGTCTTCCTTCTACCTTGTTAACATCATGCAGGATCCCATCTTAGTCATCTCTGTCTCCCCACAGTGCCTTACTGGGTACATTGCAAGCCAAGCACTTATTTTTGCTAAATCAATGAACGGATATTCAATAGTGAAAGAACTACACTGACACTTTTCTTTAGGGTTCAGTTTTTTTTCAGATAGAAAGAAAATAAAGGACTAGTTCCAGAGTTCCATGTGCTTCAATAAATTAGGGATCCATAAAACTATAAGACATATAATGTCTGCTGAGTAGAAGCAATAAAAACCCAAATTCTCAATCAGCATAAAAAAAATAAGAGATCTTCCATTTGAAAAGAGAAGGAAAGTGACAAAGTAGAAGCAAGGTGGTGACAAAATTAGTTGTGCTTTCTTTTCTGGAGGTCTGATTTTTCCATATGTCCCTCTATTCACAAAGAGACCCATTTAGACCCCCAGATAAGTCTTTATTCTTGTCAATGCAAAACTCATTGTGCTTTTTCAAGCAGTTAAAGACAGAATAGTTCTTGGGCTCCCCGCCACCCGGGGGAATACCTTTCACACAGTCCCAAAGTTAGTGCTGATTTGGTACCAGAGTTCAGTACTTTAGACTCCTAGTTAACTACATCCAGACAACACTACTGGAATGTTATGCAAATGTTGAACTAATTTGTGAGAATTATTTCACTCCAGTTTAGGTCTTAAGATGTCCATTCTTGTCTCCTTCTCTATACTCAGGCTTGCTCTACAGCACACTAATTTTATTTATGTCCTTCCTATAATTGCTCTACTGGAAGCCTATAAGCCATTCTAACTTCTAGCCACAGTGCAGCCAATGGGTGCAGTTTTCTTCAGGTAAGATGGTGTACACCTATACCCACACTGAAGAATCAGGATCCCCTGTGAACCTCCATCCAACCACAAGCATCAACAGAATACTGACTCACTGGGACTCTGCGTCCTCAATAGCAAGGATAACATCAACATGATAGCTAAGGGAAGGAAGGACAGAATTTGCAGGTTGTATTGACAGCCATGTTGTCAGCCTCATGACCTGAGAAACCATCCAAAATTTCCCCTAAATACGAGGACTGAAGGAATAGGGATGCTTGACCAAATCCTCCAAATGTAAGCATGTACACTCATTTGTCCTCATTTATTTAATCTCAGCTGCTGCCTTAGTAAAATGTTAACGACACTTGCAGTAACTGGTTAAGGCTGATATTATGCTCAGAATCATGTCAGGCACGAGAATTGCATTTGAAATCAGAGCAAGACTTCAGCCACAGCATTGTTGGAGACCATAAATAAGAGAAATTCAGGGATGAATGCATGATTCAAAAGCAACAAGCTTATCCCTCTGAAATAAAAATTCATTTACGAGTTTCTAGGTTCTAAGAATAGTGTTAAGTTTATAGCTCATTAAGACTTCCAGATGCTGTCTTCATTCTGGTTGTGTATACACTACTTCAGGGGTCTGCATACATGCAAACCACAGATGCAAAATGAAATAAAAAGCCACTGATCAGTATGAATGCAACACACACTGTCTGTACAAAGACATGTATATTAGCAAGAGCAAGATTGGACATGCTAACCCCATCAAGAAAAGTCATTCCCATTCATCAGAAATTTGTATTTCCCTCCTTTCTTTTTATACTCTTATAATAATAGCCATAAAGGTGAGGCTAATAATTATTATGTGAGTTTCATTATATTAAAATATCCTTATTAATTATTTTTACATCCTCCACTTCTAGTATATTTTAGAAATGGGCCTGAGCACTTTTAAATCGAATAATTTCTAACAATAAAATCATGGGGGTTATTGCAATGCTCAGTTCTTTATAATGTTGAAAGAACAGAATAATTCTGTTCTTCTCTTAAATAAAAATGAGAATCCATAAGACCATTGGGGTGGGGGTGCTGGGAATTAAATCGAAGAGTGCTTTATCACTGAGTTATATTCCCAGACCTTTTAACTTTTTATTTTGAGACAGAGTCTCACTGAGTTGCTTAAGGCCTCACTGTTAACTTAGGGTCTCACTAAGTTGCTGAGGCTAACCTTGAACCTGCAATCCTGCTGCCTCAGCCTCCCGAGTTGCTGGGATTACAGGCATGTGCCACCAAACCTAGTACATTAAGAATGTTTTCCATTTAGGGATGGAGATAAATATATATATATATATATATATATATATATAGAGAGAGAGAGAGAGAGAGAGAGAGAGGAGAGAGAGAGAGAATAGCAAATATGAATAATGGGGGTTGGTCATCTGTAGTTTTATTCAATTCAACTCCCCAATAACATAAATTAAGAATGTTTTATACTGGGAAATTTTATATGCATGGTAAAATATAAAAGAATTGGAGTTGGTAATCTGTAATATTAAATTCAAGTTCCAAACAGATGATTGCTGCTGGGTTATGCCAAGATACTTAACATTTTAATCACTTCTCCCAAAATAAATGCCAGCGAGCCCCTCCATGTTGTAAATAATCCTAATCAGCCATTGTATTTCATTCCAACAGCTATCAATAAGAATTAACAGAGGAAAAAAAGAATGAGTAAGTAGGAAGAGGCATTCTGGCTTATTAACTTTCTAGTGCTATCTTCAGGTTTACATTGCCCTCTTTAGGCAAATGCAAGATGGTTAACTTTTAGACTAAGAAGTCTACAGTAATAACTACTCTGAGGGAAAAAAACAATGTCAGTCTTGCCTCTTAATTTGATTTCTCTTTTCCAACACTTTTCTCCTTTCCAGTGGCCACATGATGTGTATTTGCCAGCGTGGATACCACCTGAAAATGGGACTGCACTGGAATCCACAGCTTCCAGAATGCTCTGGAAATCAATGAAATATCATCTTCAATGTCTTTGTCCCTTGAAATAAATTTGTTTAATAGGTCAAAGCCATTTGAGAACCAGCCATAGTGGTTCAAGATGTTATTATGGATTTTCCTGAATATCCAAAGATGACTCATTTAAAGGTAATAGATTGGAAAAGAATATTGGAGTTTCTCAAACTAGGTTGCCTACAGTTTACTAAGTTACATATGTCAATAATAAATTTAGAAGGTGATAAACATATTCACACCATTTATATCAGAGTGCTCATTAATAATGCAAATTTATGAATTCAGCCCCAGACTAAGCAAATTAGAAGGTCTGGGATGGGGTCCAAAAAGCAGGCCATTATGAACAAGCTCTCCAGATGATTATAATTCCCATTGACTTTTGAGAGCCACTGATATAGGTGGCCAGCTGACGTCAGCAATCCCACAGGTGATAAGGGGTATACAGAGGTTCATAGAAGCTAGAACAGAAAAAAAAAAAATGGTATCGAAAAAGCCTCACTGTTACACCCAGGTGCCTGAATTGAAGACAGTCTACACCCCAACAGTCAGTTCACATTTTGCAGAAGAGTGATTGCTTGGATCCTGTCATTGTATGCATCAGGATGCAACAGCAGTTCATTAGCAGTAAGTATGGTAATAAATAACAATGAAAGATTGTTCTGTTCCCTGTTCCAGCAATAATTGCATTAGATGCCCATTTATTGAAGATTGCAGTAACAGTATAGCTCTGACCTTAATTCCTAAGCACACAAAACATCTTTACAAAGATGCCAAGAGATGTCTCATTAAAATGGGAAATTGGGGACTAATTGCTGGCATTTTGGGTTAAATATGAAATCTGACTGTCCTAAACCCATGAAATAGACACTTTAACATAATTAATACCTTTTGGTATAACATAATTAATGTAAAAAGGCATTTCTGTACTAATTAGTGAACCAAATTAAATAAATTGACCAGGGGGTACATCTTTCCATCCTTAAGCACAATGTAAGGAATTTTGTTTCAAAAAATATATACATTATTAATCAGTAAGTTAAATCAACAAGTTGGTGATGTTATTGAATAGGTATTGGGTTTTTCACATCAATTTGTAAGATTATTTTGATTTTTATGATTGATGAGACCTAAAAGCACAAGAAATTTGAGTCTGGTTTTATATTTATATATATCTGAAGCAACATGAGGAATGAGGGGCATCATAAATATCTTCTTTTATTAAAGTGGTGTTAAAGAATGAGATTTCAGGGCGAGGATATATAGCTCAGTTGGTAGAGTGCTTGCCTTGCGTGCACAAGGTCCTGGGTTCAATCCCCAGTACCACAGAGAGAGAGAGAGAGAGAGAGAGAGAGAGAGAGAGAGAGATTTCACTCATTAAAAGAGGGCCGCCATTCTAATATGGGCCACGCTGTGTTTGAGCAGTAGACTCTGCAGCTATAATGTTCAAAGAGACTGTGTTTGAGCAGTAGACTCTGCAGCTATAATGTTCAAAGAGATAATACCAGATGAGATCTGTGCTCTAGAAGAGATTCCTCTATCAAGAAGGCATTTGGGCAAGATCATCCATGTCCAACTCTAGATGAAATTGTTTTCCAAGAGTCTGTCACTCGGGAGCCAGGGCATTATTGATTCTACACTATTTGAGGTAGCAACTCCAATGTTGACTTTAAGAAGATATGTGTGCATTTATGTGTCTTTTGAATATCCTACAAAACTTCTCTATTATGGATTGAGATAAAATTTGGCACTAGTTCACTGCATGTTCTTCATCAATCTCATGATAGTATATACCAACTCTTTAGAAAGATTTCTTCTCTCATTTATCAACTGTAATCTATTTTGTGTCCTAATGTCTCTCATCTGACTTTTTTTTTTTTTTTTAACCTCTGAGCCAGGCTTTATTGAGTTAACTTAGGTGGCTGGGCATGATACTGTTTTTTGAGTCAAATTATAAATATCCAGAACAGAAAACCACTAAGCTTCTCTCTAAATTTTTCCCAGGTATCACAATGCCTATTTCCAAATTGAAGCCAACAAGTAATACATGTGCCACATTACATTCTAATGAGTGCCATTATGGCTTAATGGATACCCTATTAGGTAATGTTTTAGAATCACAGGGCCTTCAAATTTCCACTTTTGTCAATATCAGTATCAGCTGAAATATTCTTTCTATTCTTAATCATGGCTGAGCATTAGAAGAATCACTTGGGTTTTTAAAAACAGTAGATTTTTTAAAAATCATGTTATATGCATATGTAAATATACACAGGGAATTTCACCTTTAAGGAAAAAGAACCAATCAGATACAAATAAATGGATGAGTGAAAGGAAATCTAGCAGAGTAGAGGAAGGAGAACAGGGATGTCAGGAACAAAAAGGTGGAGATCATGAACTGAAATTGAATACCATGCATGTATGATTTTGTTGGGATGAACCTAACTACTATGTATAACTATAAAGCTCTAATAAAAATAAAGAAAGAAAGAAAAAAGAAAAATATAGCATTAAATTAAAAAGTATTCTGTTTTAATTTAGAATTTTTAATACAGTATTTTCCCAAGAAATAAATAATAATTTAAAAATTAAAAAAAAACACTAGCTAAAGTTAATTATCATGGCAGGGAGATAGGTACATATGGATTTGTGATATAATTATATATATATATATATATATATATATATATATATATATATTTAGCTGTAGGTGGACACAATACCTTTATTTTATTTTTATGTGGTGCTGAGAACCAAACCCAATGCCTCATGCATGCGAGGCAAGGGCTCTAACTCTGAGCCACAGCCACAGCCCTATATGATATAATTCTTTATACATTAGATATATTTGAAATATTTCATAATGTTATGATTTGGATGTGAAATGTCCCCCAAAAGCTCCCATTAATGCAGGAATATTCAAATATAAAATGATTGGATTGTGAGAACTATAACTTAATCATTATATCCTATTTGAATGGACTGACTGGGTGGTAAGTGTAAGCAGGTGGGGTGTGGCTGGAAGAGGTGGGTCACTGGAAGTAACCCCCCCCCCAGGGTTGTTTTTCCTGCAGCCCCTCCCCGCACTCTCTGTTTCCAACTCCACTAAGGCCTCCCCTGGGCCTTCCCCAAGCTTGCTGCTTTACCTGGCCCCAGAACAATAGAATCAGCCCATATGAACTGAGACTTCCAAAACCATGAGCCCCCCCAAAAAACTTTCCCTCCTCCAAGTTCTTCTTGACAGGTATTTTGGTCACAGCAATGCAAATGCTAACTAAAACACATAATTAAAAGTTTAAATTAGAAAAAAAATCTTTTAAATACTGATACTTGATGTGTACCCTGATTTGATTATAACACAGTCTATACAGACACGGCATTATCATTCTGTACTTGATATTAGCTCAAAACCTCTGGGTAGTGGGGCCCAAGCAACAGTGTACTCTAACATCTTCCCAAGTGATTTGTATGTGTAGGCAGAGTTGAGAAACAGGAGTGATAGAGGACTGAAGTACAATATTTAAGAACTCCTCAAAAATCATTCATGTCTGTCAAAGAGATACCTGCACACCCATGTTTATTGCACCACTGTTCACAAAAGCCAAGATATGGAATCAGCCAAGGCTTCCAGTAGTTGATGAAGAGTTATAAAACATTAAAATATATATATATATGATACACACACACACACACACTGTGGAATTCTGTTCAGCCATTGTGGCAAAACACATGGCACTGGAGGACCATCATGTTAAGTGACATACGCTGGGTACAGAAGACAACACCACATATTCTCATATGTGAAGCTAAAAAGAGGTTGAACTGATAGAAGAAAAGAGTAGAAGAGGTCACTAGAGGCTGGAAAGGATGGGAAGCAGGTGGGATCATGAGGACCTAAATAGAATTAGATTTGAGGAATTGGCTCTAGTGCTCTTTAGCACAGCAGGGTGACTCTGGTCTACAGGAAATTTTTGAGAGTTTCAAAACAACTAGAGTAATCCAAAGGTACCCAACACTTAGAGATGATAAAAGTTGGAGGAGAGGGCAATGCTGGTTACTCCAATTTGATCATTAAACATCACATACATATATCGAGTTATCACATTAGACTCCGTAAACATGTATAGATATTGTGTGTCAATTTTTAAAATTCTGAAAAAAAAAGAATTTCTCAGAAGAAGGATGTCCTAAAAATAAACACTAATAGGAGGTACTTATTTATATTTTTAAGAGATTACTCATAGTACTTGGTAAAAGGTACTAGATTAAACATGTCTGTGCCCCACCTCTACGAAGCGAGCCGTTTTGGAGCACACAGGGGGCATGCTTTGGCAGTGTCTGCCATCAGATTTGTTGGTGCTCACACTAGGGAAAACCTATTACTGTTCCTGGCTGCCCCCTTCCGAGTAATGTGTCAATAAAATGCTGGCATATTTCACAATTGGCATAAAGAACTCACATAGCACACAAAATATCATGACTAGAATTTCAACAACTCTTCAAACACCCCAATGAAAAATGAAATATCACCCATGGTTTAATTCCAAGTTCCTGTGTGATGTGGAGAAGATACTCATGAGCACTCATTATTTTAGGTGATAAGTGATAGAAGGTTCTGGTATGTACTTTGCGATGAAATACATAAGAATGGTTGAGAAATTGGAGGAGTCTGAGGGAAATTGTGTCTAAACAGAACATGAACATTTTATGAATTGGCTCTAGTGACGGTCCCCCCAGGGTGTTCAGGTGCCGGGATAACTACATCATGGTACCTTCACACATTCATCTCTGCTGTTATCCTGGGACCTTTGTAATTGTCCTCCAAACAAAAGATATTGTGAGTCTCGTAAAACATAAACCAGACCATGGCACTCATTTGTTCAAAGTCCCCCAAGGCCTCAGGACCTGCGTTATCTGCCAGTCACCTTACTCAATCACTGCATCCTGACAGCATCTACCAACCACGTTCCCTGGTCTCTTTGCCTTTCCGTGGTTAACCAGGCACGTTTCCACCTTCGGCTTTTGTACCAGCTCTTCTCTCTAATATGCTAAGACCCTCACCTGCTTCCAGTGTTTGCTCACGAGTCAATATTCAAAGAGGCCTACCCCCCATTTCCTTAAGATAATCATGACCAGGCTTCTGTGTGATCAAGGCTTGGTCTCAAACTTGGTGCTGTTAGGAGGTAGAACCTCTAAGAGGTGGAACAGAATGGGAGATCTTCAGGTCACCGGGGGCATAACTTTTAAAAGGATTGTAAACCCCCTTTTCTTCCTCTTTTTCACTTCCTGGTTATGAGGTGCGTGATTTTGCTCTGCCACCTGCTCCTTCCAGTGACTAACCACAGGTCCCCAGTCAGGGGAGAACTGACTGTGAACTGAAACCTCCAAAACTGGTGAGCCAAAGTAAGCTTTTTTCTTTGTAAGCTGATTATCTCAGGTGATTGTTGTAGTGACAGAAAGCTGACTCATACAACAGCCTCCCCCTCCCCACTCCTGCCCCCTTACTTTATTTGCATTTTTTTCTTGTTGCCTGACAAACCATTTCATTTCCTTATTTATTATGTTTAATGTCTGTTATTATGTTTAATGATGTTGCTCTCACAAAAGAAGGGGCCTCCTATCCTCCAGGTGTCCCAGTCACCTAGAACAGTCCCTGCCAAAGGAGAAGCGTTAGGATTCAGACTCTAAGTGTCCACCAAAGGCTTATACATTAAAGGCTTGGTCCTCCCCATCTAATGGCACTATTAGGAGTGGTGGTTCTTTAAGAGATGGGGCCTAATGGGAGGCAGTTAGGTCTTTGGGTGTGTGCCCAAAAGGGAATATGAGGACTTTGGCCCCTTCTTCTCTCTCTCTTTGCTTCCCAGCCACCAAGAGGGGAGAAGCTATGCCTCACCAAGTGTTCCCACCATGATGTTCTACCTCACCACAGGTCCCAAAGCAGCAGAGCCAGCCGATCATGTACTGAAACCCCTGAAACCATGAACCAAAATAACTCTTTCCTCCTTTAAGTTATTTTTCTCAGGTGTTTTGTCACAGTGATGAAAAAAAAATGACTAACACAGAGGCATTCGGTCCATGTGTGTTGAATGGAAAAATGAAAAGAGCAGCAGGGAGTGCAAAATATGGGGCTCTGTGAGAAGGTGATTCGAGGGCCAGGTTCAGAATTGAAAGTTAGACTGCCCGGGATTGAGATTAGACACAAGGAGGGGACTGGGAGAGGAAAACTAAACCTAAGAGGGAGGGATGGATATATGATAAAAATGTGTATGGTGTAGATATTTGACACATATTAATCCTCCCTTATTTGTGGGGGACACACACCAAGACCTCAGTGGATGCCTAAATCTTCAGATAGTACTAAACCCTGTATAGACTACATTTTCCCTGCAGACCTTTGATAAAGTTTAATTTGTAAATTAGGCACAGTGAGAGATTGACAACAATAACTAACACTAAAATAGGATAACTACAACAATATACAGAAAGATACATATGGTCTCTGTCAAAATATCTTATTATAATTATACTGTACTCACCCTTCTTTCTGATAGCAGGTAAGTACGGAAAGCAAAACCAGGGACCTGGGAGGACTCCTGCATATTGCTTCCATCCAATGATGGAACTGATATGGGCAAAACCACCCTAAAAACCTCCCAATCCTCACTCCTGAACCGACTCAGGTGACACCAGCAGGGCCCCCTTCCATCATCCACCCAGAGATAAGAGCACAGAGTGGTGGAGCCACCCCTCTGCATGGGCCACTGGGACCTTCCCTAACAGCAGGGGGACGATGAGCATTTATCTTCTCAGGACAAAAGAAAATGTGCAGGGATCTGGGCAGGGCTGTCTTTGCTCCTGTGCCCAATGGCAATGACCACCGCAGTGGAAAATGTCAGATCATCTGAAGCAGAAGTTTCCAGGCTAATATTAGTTCTCATATCAATGGATGCCGTGGTGATATTTATGAAGATTTGGCAACAATCAGGTAGTGGATCCTTTTCAGAGAGGCTGGTGAAGGAATAGAAGTCGCAATCCACCCTCCGCCCTCACACATCCCTCTCACCCCACTTACTCCCATGAAATGGCTCACTTCTTTTGATTGTACTTGGCATGCCCATGGAAGATGAATTTTAGAGTGTATCATTTCGGGCTCGAAGCCTGGGCTGTCTTTCCATGTGGTCTGCATTAAGGTTTTATTTGGTGATTCACGGTCTTCTTTCAAACATCACCCTTCATCTTGCCTACTGATCCCCAGACGTTTCTTCCACCAGGACACCCAAGTTCTAGGGCCTCCCACCCTCCTGGAGGGATTGTCTCTCTGTAGTAGCCATTTACTACTTTATTGCTACGGCCATCCTTCAAACGTACGTTAGGAATTAGGGGTGAGGATAGGGATATCCTAACCCCTCCTCCACCCCCACCACTAGATGGCAAGCTCTGTGAGGGCGGTGGCTCTCTCCTACTCAGGTTTGTGTTTCCCCATGTCAGGAACAAAGCGTATTAATCCTAATAGAAACTGAAGGAAGCCCAGCACTAGGAGCTACTGAGCTTGGAGAACAATGCCACTCATCAGGCAAAATGGAAATCCAGGCAAGGCATCTTCCTGACTCTCCCTGATCTCCTTGTGGATCTATTACCAAGTCCTGTGCATCTCCCTGGATCTGTCCACATCCCTTCTATGTCCTGTAATTAGTGTCTCCTTGGGCCTCTAATCCACTTCCTACCCACATGAGTAAGTTCTCCCTGACCCTTCCAGGGTGCTCTCTGTCACACCTGCCACCACATTCCTACCCCTGGTTCTCAGGGAAAGGGCAACTCTCCTCAGTGCCCAGAGTGCTCCCTTCCTATGCTCCAGGCAGCTGGGCCACCTTTCCATTCTTCGTTTTCAATGTCCCTAATGAGATCACGCATCCTCATGAGAGGGGTCTGGTAGAACCAGTCCCTTGGCTTTCCCGTGGTCTCCACTGCGCCCAAGCACTGTCTGTGTGACCACTCAATCAACCACTGTCTCCTTTCACTAGAATCAAGTCCCAACGAGGAACCTGGGCCACTTCAGCCCACCACTGTGTCCCCAGCCTGAAACCATCTGGCATGAGGGAGACAGTGAATCATTTTGATAAACAAATATTGATGGGCTTCCATTATCGGAAATAGTACAGCACCTAAATGTTCAGTTTTAGCCTGTTCAGCAGGTAGCCAAGGACTCCCTATTTCTGCAAAATGTAAAAGAACAAGCAAATAATTAGACAAAAAAAAAAAAGTCAACAAGGTTTTTTCAGATCTTGGACACTTAAGTGAGACTTATAATAGACACTCAAATATCCAAATATTTATCTACAGCATTTGCAAATAGGGACTGAGCACCAACTCAAGGTGGGGGACAAGTCAGGCCATTAATGGTATTTTATCTTTCAAGAGCCCCAACCAGGCCACATCCCCTAGTGGCAGAGCTGGAGTAGGAATATTTGGTGTTGAAATGCTGCCCCAACAGAGAGGGAGAATGGAGTGACCCAACTCTTTGGTGCAGTGGCTCAACCTCTGAATTGCATTTGACTGACTTGCATTTGTTCCCTGGATTACCAGCATTTAATACTGTTAAGAAAGCCAGAGAGTAGGGCTGGAGTTGTGGCTCAGTGGTAGAGCTTGCCTAGCATGTGTGAGGACCTGGGTTCAATCCTCAGCACCCCATAAAAAGAGAAATAGAAATAAAAATAAAAGGTATTGTGTCCATCTACAACTAAGAAAAATATTTTTTTAAAAAAGAAAGAAAGCGCAGAAAAATGAGAGACATCTATACGGTGATCTGTGATGGGCTGAGGGAACCCAGGACAGACAAGAGTTTCTCTGTCTGCCATGGACCTGGGTGGAGGACAGAGCAGAAATCCATAGACTTAGCCCTGCGCCTGTTCCTCCTTTTGCTAGTGCATGACCTCGTGTAGGCTGCCTTGCTTCATCTCCTTTTATCTGCTTTCTCATCTCTAAACTGAGTGACTAAACATGCTTCAAGGATCATTGAGAGAATTAAATGAAATAATTCATGTAAAAAGCACTTAGGAAGCTCTAAATGCCACATAATGCCCTCTAATGGGGTATCGCACCATTGTCGTACATTGACTGACTCACGATCAAAGCCCTTGGCCACTCCATCTCCACCAGCACAGCCAGAGGGTCCCTGAGTTCTCCCTCTCTTGTTTCACCTCTGTCAACACAGAGAAGCAGACTCTGAGCAGAGAAGCCCTTGGAGAACCAGCCCATTCAGCAAAGTGAAAGAGGAGGTTCACTTCTCAAACTTTTTGAATGGTTAAAGTGCTAGTTCCAGAGTCCAAAAGAAGTAGTTGTGCCTGGCATGGTGGCGCATGCCTGTAATCCCAGCAGTGAGGGAGACTGAGATAGGAGGATTCCAAATTCAAAGCCAGCCTCAGCAGTGGTGAGGTGCTAAGCAACTCAGTGAGACTCTATCTCTAAATAAAATATAAAATATGGCTGGGGATGTGGCTCGTGGTTGAGTGCCCCTAAGTTTAATCCCTGGTACCCCAGGGGGGAAAAATTACTTCCAAAAAGATATTGAACAACAGAACCATCTTTACTCACAATTACTACTATCATTTACTGAGCACTTACTATGTGCTAAGCTCTCTGTAAGATCTTTACATATATTCTATCACTTCAGATTCAAAAAATGCCTGTGTTATATCCATTTTCCAGGGGGTTGGACAACTTGCCTGAAATCACAACTAGGTAAAAGGCCAAACTGCACTTAACTGCATGGATAGTTTTAACATTGGAACTCCATATCTTCAGGTTTCCTATTCCCAGGTTCAATCAAACAGAGAATAAAAAAAAAATATTCAGGAAAAAAATGTGTCTGTATTCAATGTATACAAATTTTTTCCTTGACCTTATTCCATAAACAATAGAGTGTAACAACTACTTACATAGCATTTGCATTATATTAGATATTATCAGTAATCTGGAGATGATTTAAAGTATATAGGAGGATGTGTGGAGGTTATATGCAAATACTATGTGGGATTTTATGTAAGGCACTTGAGCATCTGGGGGGTTCAGGAACCAGTCCCCCACATACCTAGGAATGACTATACTTGAGTAGTACCTTCCTGTCCAAGAAGATGCCATTTCTTTGAATGTATATACTCAATATATTTATTTTTAAAAATGGTTAAACTTCATCCTATCTATATGAAGACAAATCACCTCAAATTTTCAGGATTAGTTGAGTCTGGGCTCAAACCACTAAGAACAGAGCTTTGCAAATGTACAGAAATTTCCAAGGCTGAGAGGAACAAGAATAACATCCTTCCAAGAGGGAAGCAGAAATAAGCCTAATAAAAACCTGAAAAGGGATGGCAGATAATGACATTTGTATCCAGGCATGATTATGCTTTTGTGGAGCATGTAAGCCTATATTATACAGAAATATTATATATGTTCTATATTTATTTAACTATAGAAAGCTGCAAAGTCTATGTGCTAAGAGCAGAGACTGGGCATTGAGAGCAAGTTTACATGAGGCTCTGGAAGTTGATGAATCCTCAAGGCCTCAATGTCTTCATTGCAAAATGAGGATGATCATGGTCCCTCTTCATGGAATACTTGAGAATCAAATACACAAGGCTATTCCAACTGTGCCCAACATGCAGTCAGCAAAAGTAAGTTAGTTACTGTTATTAACATTTATATAAAAATACATTAATTTTTTTGAAGAGTCATTATCTGGAAGAGGTCATAATAGGACCACATTCATATTCTACAGATGAACTTGATCTTTGTCAGTGTGTAATTCAATTAGACTACATCAAGTGTTTGAACATCAGGAGTACTCTCCTTGCCAAGATCACACAGAGTCTACAATTAATTAAATAATAGTTACTAAAGTGAAGAGTTTTCAAAACTATTTCTGTATAAGCCCTGGAAAAAGAATAATTTGGCATGCATTTCTTATGAAGATGAATAGACATCTTCTTTTTTTCCTCCCATAGAGGACTTTGTGATCTTCAAAATATTTGGCCACAGTTTGCAGCCACAATTACTTCAAAGTTACTGACCAAAAAAAAAAAAAATAGATCTAGTATTTTATCTTTTGAACTATCCCATATCATTTAGTTGGGTCTCAGTAAAAACATTATTTACAAATGAATGGAGAAAGAAATCTTCCTTGCTTTCCAATTTTGGAGCATTGATTTAAGGAGAGAGTCAGAGAAGGAGAACACACACACACACACACACACACACACACACTCACATACACGGCAGGGGTATATCCTAGAGGATCTACTCTACAGTATAGGAAGCTCTTGCTTCTTATCCAACCTTACAATGCCAGAGAAACCTTGTATTGGGGTCATGAACACCCAGATAACTCAAGACAATGCTTCCTAGTAAAAATTCCCCAAATGGCAGTTTTTTAAAATTGAATCCCATAATTTTTCCAGACTTCAAGCATGTCATGGATTAAATAGGCTTTTGTCCAGATCCCTGGGATGCCAATCACTAAAACATTCTTTGTAAAGAAAAATATCTTCTGAGTTCTAAATAATCAATGGATGAATGAACTTATACATGTATATGTGTATAAATTCATGACCATTTGGTATAATTCAAAATCATCTTGCAGATCACATCAATCACATAACATGTACTTGGTTACCTCCCTAGAAAAACCTATCAATGATCAACAAGATTATTGAGGGTTTAATAACTGTCCCAGATTTTATTTATAGGATCCAAGTAAAATAGTTCTCATTTCCCACATAATGGATAGTTTTTCTAGTAAGACCAGAGAAAATGTATTCCGTGTTCACCTATACAATGACTTCAGTTGTCACATTCAAAATTTTCATTTTTTTGCACTCTCTAGCAAGACCATGTTATTTAGCTTAGCATTATGTGATTTCTCTTTTCATCTTATTTTGATCTTTAGCTGAAGTAACTGGCACCATCCAGATGTGATAATACATGGCCCTCTCTTGACCTTGCCCAATATGACCTTTCCCCACAGAATTTCCTTTCCCTACAAGTTCTGTCAGAATTCGTTTGCCGGCTTAGGTTCTTCTATAACTCTGACTTAGAAAAATCCAGAGAGTAATTTAAGGTGTTTGTGTAAAAGGATGATATAAAAATGGAAATAGCACAAGAGCTGATTAAAGCTAAACCTAAAATTAGATGGGTTTCCTTGATTAATGGCATAGCAACAGTCTGATGAGTGATGGATGAAGAGCCGCCACATCGACACTAATCTAGATGCACTAACTTTGAGAGTAGAAAAACTCTTATCCTCACCTTAAAGTTCATTTTTAAGAAGAAGCTCTCTCAAAGACAATTTTGGCAGCCCTATCAACTTGATAAGAGCAACTTTTTAAATTTTAACTTTTTCAAGCTGAATTCACTCTGTAGGAAGAGACAACTGGTTACCGAGCTCAGTCAAAGCCCCAGGTAAAGTACCAGTTCATCTAAATAGGGGAATTAAGCATACAGACACTAAAAGTTCTAGAGAAAACTGCAGGATGCCCCGCCATACCATTTGCAGCACCATTCTGAAAATCTACATTTGTTCAGGTACGTTGATCAGGAAGGGGAACATTTGCACGTTTATTGAAAGGAAATTAAATGGTGTGTTGTTATGTGACTGGAATGTTGCATTCCATACTTTTCAGGGTAATTTCCAACACTTTGTTGTGTGGGGGAGGGAGGAACACACTCTCTTCTATGGTTGTCTTTTGACCACATAAGGCAAATCTTCCGTGAGAAGTCCCAAACTTCTAAAAGGTTAGTTATAGGCTTCTTCTGATATTATACATAGTTGTAATTAATTTTTAAAATTTGCTTTATTTGCTGAGCAACCTGAGGTACTGGAAAGTAAGAAAGTACTTAACAAAAAAAGAGAAGGGGCATATAGAAAGGACAGTAATGGAGCCAACCTGAAGAATTGTTTGGCTCTTCTTATGGGAAGAGCCATACAATTGGAATGAAAATATAAATTAAGCATTCTATTGGATTATAACCCAAAGAATAAGGTAAATACTCATGTGTTCATACTCTGTAAATAGATGATGAAGTAAATAAATAAAAAGAGGAAAAGGAAGACTTCTTCTTTACAGAAGAATTCCATTTAACAACTATAGGAGGAACAAAGCAACTAGAAAAATCACCACTAGAAAACCACTGGAGTAATTATTACAGGGAAGATCCAAGGAGGGATGAATGCTACAATTAGTGGGTATAAATTTAAATTGCATTGTTTCAAAGCATCTCCCCTCAAATATTTCTTAATTGCAAGGGGAAACATGTTACAAATGCAGTAGAGAAAGCCAATGGCCACCATCTTAACCAAGTGATCAAAGTTAATGTCATCAGTAATAAGATGCGAGGAGTTCATGTGGCCTGGATATGGCACAGGTTCGAGGGGGTGGAAAACATCACCTCTGTAGACTCTTCCTGGAAATGCAAAACCTGAATCTCATTGTAGGAAAAACATGAGACAAATCCAATTTGAGGGGCATCCTACAAAACACAGGTCTGGAAAGATGAGGAAAGATAGAATTGCCATTGATTGTAGGAGACTAACAAGATTCCTAGTAACTCAACTAAACATGCAAAGTTGGACCCCAGATTGGAACAGAAAAAGAAAAAACTAGTGGAAAAACCATGAAGTATGAACAAAATTTGTGTTTAGGTAATAGTATTGTACCAATGTCAAGATCTTAGTTTTAATTATTCTCCTATATTTATGTAAGTTATTAACATTAGGGTAGATGGGTGTGGGATATAGGAGAACCCTGTATTTCTTTTACTACTCCTCTTTAAGTCTTATTTCAAAATAAAAAGTAAGATGAAAAACATAAAAGATTAAGAAAAAAGAAGACTTGCTTTGCTACTGTGTATCCAGACTGTGTTGTAGCTTAAAAGATGGACCTGGAGATAAATAATAAAAGAAGGGATTACAACTAGCTTAAATAAATGAAAATTGGCCATAAAGCCTGGTTCTATTCCTCACTGGACCAACTATGAGTTGTGTGACTATCTCTTTAAGGCTCAACTTCTTCATGCATCAAGAGGGGGAGGGGGCAGGGTACTTGCCTCATAGAGCCAGAAAGGATGACTGAATAAAAAAAACACACAGGTGCAGGGCCCAGAACACTGCCAATCAGTGTTAGCCATGGTAATGGGGGTGATGCAGAAATGTGGAAAATGATGACAACAAATAGCCTGTGTTTATTGGCACAAATGGTTTCCTTCCATGAAGCGCCTGAGGATATCCCATTCCTATGCCACCACATATCTGATTAAAGCCCCCCCCAAACCATCCCTGAGCCCTTCCTATCCTGCTTTGTTCAGATACTTATTGGGCACTTACTGTGTGATTCAGTATTTTGCTTAGGTCGAAGGAACACAGTGATAAGAGCATGGATATCTGAATCTGTTTTCTGTTCTATAATAAAATATTTGCGACTGGATAATTTATAAAGGAAAGTGGTATTTTGGCTTATAGTTCTGGAGATTTGAGGAGTACAAAATCATGGTGCTAGCAGGAATCTTGTGCTGCTCCAACCCATGGCAGGAAGCAGAAGGGAACACAGGCTTAAATGGAAGAGAAAAAAGAGGGCATCCCTCCTCCTTTTTTTTTTAATAACAAAATCCCTCTTGTGGTAATCAATCTAGTTCTGTGAGAATGAGAATTTGTTCATGTGAGAAAGGCATTAATCCCTCTTATGAAACCTCTTACTCACCTCTTAAAGAACCAATCACCTCAACTAAAATGAGAGTCAAGTTTCAATATGGGGATAGATCATATCCAAAGCACAGCAAGGGGTCTGGGTCTCGGTCTCTCTCTCTCTCTCTCCCTCTCCCTCTCTCCCCCCCTCTCTCTCTCTCTCTCTCTCTCTCTCTCTCTCTCTCTCTCTCTCTCTCTCTCTCTCACACACACACACACACACACACACCAGGGATTGAACGCAGGGACACTTGACACTGAACCACACCCCCAGCCCTATTTTGTATTATATTTAGAGACAGGGTCTCACTGAGCTGCTTAGCACCTCACTAAATTGCTGAGGCTGGCTTTGAACTTAGGATCTTCCTGTCTCAGCCCCCCAAGCTGCTGGGATTATAGGAGTCTCTGTTTTGGAGGGAAGAATGCACATGTTTGTCTAAGAGGGGAACAGACAGATAAGTGAACAGACCATTTTCTTTAACACTAGGAATGCTCTGCTAGAGATACACCCAACATCCTGTGATAGCATCTAACCCAGCTGAGCTAGGTCTTAGTGCAGAAGAGGAATTTAGAAGAACAATAGAGCAGGAGGGAGGGAAGGGATTCCAGATAAAAGGAACTGAAGTAGAAAAGGCACCAAAGCCTTGAAACAGCCAGTCCTATGTATGGTGAACCCTGTGAGAAAAAAGGGTAAGAAAACCTTGAACAGAAGCCAATAGGGCCCAGATGATTGACAAGGATGTACATCAGGGTAAGTCCTTGATTTGGACTGATAAGTTGCAGTCAGGAGAGCTCCACAGTGGATTTGTATTTTAGTTACCATTCTGATGGCATTCAAGAGAAAAGACTGGAGAAACATAAGGTGGATTCATGTCAGAGAGGCCAAAGAGGACAGCTTTGCTAAGATTTAAGCAAGTAATAATAATAATAATAATAAATTTATTATTAAGTTATTATTAGGGCACTAAGAGTAGGGAAGGTAAAAAGCAAGATGGGTTCAAAAATATACCAGAGAAAAAAGACTGTCATGAGCTGATGTCCCAATTTTTTTCCTCTTCTTCATTTTTACTCAACTTTTAGAATTTTTTTACCGACACATTAATAATTGTCCATATTTATGTGGTAGAGTATGATAATTAGATACATATATACAATGTGTAATCATCAAATCTGGGTAATCAGTCTTTCCATCTCCTTGTACATTTATCATTTCTTTGTATCGGGAGCCTTCAAACTCTTCTTTGTAAACAGTTTAATAAAGTGCTGTCAACTATAGTCACTCTAACTGTTCTTTAGAGCATTAGAAGTTACGCCTCCTACCTAACTGTATTTTGGTACCTGTTCTCCATCCTCCATCTTCCATCCCCTTCCATGTCTCCCTTGCCCACAAACATTGATGGCATTAATTGCCTAACTCCAAAAGGAGGAGGTCTGCACTGGCTCAGGTTTTCAGCTCAGAAAGCTGCATGGGTAGGGGTGCCATTGATCAATAAAGGAAATAGGGTGTGAAGAAATGTGTGTTGGGAGAGACTGGAAAGAGTGTTGAATAAATGGTAAATTCTGTTGGGTACATGCTGAGTCTGAGTTGTCCATGAGGAACTTAATTCATACTTCTGACAATCAGCACAGTATTTGCTTGCAGCTCAAGGGAGATGGGATTAGGGAGAAGTCAAAACCATGAACATGGGAAAAATCATCCAGGAGCATGGAAAAAATAATCTGGGCCAAAGATGGAGCCCTTGGGAACAGGAACAGTGCAAGGATGGGCATGAGGTAGAGTTACCACGAGGGAGATGAAGTAGGAAATTCAGAGAAAAAGGGAGCATAGCTAGCCGAGTCAACTGGAAAAATCGGGATGGTGGGGAAGCCATGGGATTTAGAATACAAAAGTGACAAGCGTCCTCACCTGAGCAATTTCAGTTGAGTTTGGGGATAAATAACTCAATGGATTGAGGAGTGAATGAGAATTAAAGACGAGGAGATATTTAAATATTTAAAAGTTTGGCGAATAAAAATAATAATTGCTCAGTTTTATTGAAGACTCACAGGTGAAATTAGGGCTCTCTCTGTTTTGCATATATTATTTCATTTAATTCTCTATAACTCAGTAATGGTGCTGTATTATCTCTGCCATTTTTGAGATGAGAAAATAGAAAAATGAAGGAGAGGAATGAAATGCCAGCAAGAATGGATCAAGGAAAGGGTTTTTGTTTTGTTTTGTTTTGTTTTGTTTTTGTGTGTGTGTGTTTCTGTTTGTGAAGGATGAGGTAGACTTGGATACCCTCATACAGAAAGGAAAAAGAATCACACAGAATGAAAGATTGGAATTAAGGGGCAGATGGTCAGTGGCTGGGCAGAGTCCTGGAGGACAAGGGGTCAAGACAAGAAAGACAACTCATCCTCATTAGTGAGATGGAAAGGAAAGGAGATGAGCTTGGCTGTGGAGGGTAATTAAGGGATCAGCGTCCCAACCACTCAATGTCATCACCTCAGCTTTGGATCTCAGTTCCCAGGGAAGTAAAAATCCTCACCTCTTTTCCCAACAGCCCTCCTTCACTGGGTTCTCTGCAGCCTCCCACAATCTCAGTTGAGTCTTGTGGATCAAGGGGTTTGGGGCGAGGCCTTAGACAAGTGAGGTGGGACATAGATATGGGGAATCAAGAAGGCAACTGAGTTCATAATCAAACTTTCCCCTCCAAACAAACAGCCCCAGGACACATAGTTTTATCTACAAGAGTCCTCAAACTGAAGTCTCAAATCTCTCAAGAGAAGGTGCAGGCACCTGTCTGGTTTTCAGAGACTTGCAGAAGATCAGTCTTGTCCACCTGAGGAGGTGACACCTGTCTGTCTGCCTGAACTTCTTTCTTATGCCACCTACAACCTCCTTCTCCCACTGGACAATACAAGAGCAAACCAGCCCCATCCTAGGTCTTGCAATGCTCTGCCCAGGATGGAAACCCCTAGTGGACAAAAAAGGGACGATCTAAAACACTGATGCTAGCTTTGAGAAAATGTAACTGCTTCCTGATTCGAATTAATTTGGTCACTGATTTAAAAATTCCTTTGTAATTTAGGTAAATTCTATTTTTTCCCCTCTCAGTGACAAGGAAGAAGGAGAAATGAAGTAGCTAACAGTAGTTCAAAGACTTGGAGAATTTACAGGATATATAATATGGTTCTCCATCAATTACAGCCACCTTTGTACCTCAATATATTTTGTGCTTGTCTAAGAAAATGTGAAAGAAGGAAACAAAGAAGGGAGGAAGGGAGGAGAATTGATGAACCCTCTCTCATTTTAGCAATATGTAATGTTTATTCACAAATGCATGAACCACTCTGCTTGAATAAAGGGATTATTTCTCAGTAGCAGTAATAGATTTCAGTTTGTAGTGAATTTGTCTTGTTTAGATCTAAGTATACAATACTAATAAGTATAATAATCACTTAATCCAGAAAACCTTTTTTTAAAAAACATACTGTTGCTGAGTGTGGCAGCACACATCTATAATCCCAGTGGCTTGTGAGAGTAAGATAGGAGATTCGCAAGTTCAAAACCAGCCTCAGCTAAATCGAGGTGCTAAGCAAATCAGTGAGACCCTGTCTCTAAATAAAATGCAAAATAGGGCTGGGGATGTGGCTCAGTGGTTGAGTGCCCCTGAGTTCACCCCCCACTAACCCCCCCCCAAAAAAAACCTATAAAGTTATAGTCGCCTAAGATAAAAATAAAGTTTAAGTTTCAATGTATATACCCATTTTGTTGCAGAGAATTATGATAAAGAGATTAATAAAATAATTTCAATTCTAAAAATACTACATTAGGGGAATATTCTGTGTAACTAGTAGAATGGAAATAGAAGTTTATGGAGGAAAAAAAAAGGTGCAAAATGTCCATGAAAGAAAAATTTGCTCCTGTGCTTGTGAACTATACGATGATTGACGGCAAGTTGCTATGGTATTTTAAAAAACACACCTAAAAAAGTGATGTCTGTGTTTGATTACAAAAATTAAAGTATATACATGATATCTGAAATTGCTTTCTGTGTAACTATTTATAAGATTAAAAAAAAAATTTTAGATGTGGATTTTCAAGGAGGACATAGTTTTTTCCAAAGTGTTTTTCAGGTGCTACCCAGGAAAAAGTGAAGGCCAAGGGTCCTCAAGAGAGTACCATACCTTACTCCATACTCAAAAACTTCCCTTCTCCCTCCACTCTGGTTTCCACCAATCCTTCCGGATGGTTTATTAAAAAAAGAAAAAAAGCGGGTAGGAGAGAAAGCAAAGACTTTGTTGATATATCAGAGAATGTTTTTGAAACACTAAATGTGAAATTCAGATCTAGATTTCCCAGCGGTATACCCACATTTGCTAGGGGGCCCCACAGGGTATATTCAAGCCCTGATTAGATGCAAAACATCTGTGTGTGATAGTGATTATTTGTCAACATAAGGAGAGACTTAACAAAGTTGCGGTAACTTTTCCCAAGGCATCTTCTTAGCAATATAATTCAAAACATTTGCAGGCTCTCTAATGGAGGAAACATGTTAAATATTTTGCTCTTAGGGTTCATAGTTTTGGACCCCTGATTTTCCAAATTAAGAAGTTGCAATGACATATGTCATACGCTGTTGTCTGCTTCACACCAGAATCTGCAGGCAGCTCTGACATGGCCCTCATATGCTTTGAATTTAGGAAATCCTCTAAGAAACTCAATCTGAAAAATTAGGTAAGGAAACCTAAAATTTTCAGTTATTAAATCTTAAAGAACTACTTGAAGATTGAGTTTGCTGCTGGTTATGCAATCTCCTAAGGCACATCTCCATAAATATAATTTTACAAAATGCATCTTGATTACAATCTGTAGGTTTGATTGGACAATGTTTCCTTAGCAGGACTCCACGGCGGCATTTGAGAACAATTTTCAGTAATCTGGAATAGATACACTCAAAATTTGTCCTTCAGTTATGGAGGCCATATAAAAGGAGAAATAATGAAACAAAACAAGGACAGCAGCCTTCCTCTTGGTAAACAAAACATTTTAGGAAGATGTTTTCATCTTAAAGAGATGTTCAGCTGCCTCATTGACTTTTTAGCAAGTATTTGGACTTATGAAGTTAATTTAATACTTTCTACCAATCACTCACGTTTTAATTTAGAATTACTGTCATTACTGTGTGCATGACCAAAACAGTAATTAAGAGTCAGCAGGGTTCATGAACAATTAGATTAAAATGTTGCTGAGGCATAATATATAAAATAGTCCCCCTAATTAAAGATATCCCCCATTGTGAATAAGCAGCCCACATGCATAGGCACCTGAGGGACCAAAGGAAGGTGGGGAAATGAGGTGAACCTTCTTCTCTCTTTAAGGGAAGTCATAGCACCCTGCTGACTGACCTAGAGACATGTATTTCTCTTCTACAGGGGTGAAAACATCTTTTCTCTGCCATTTCCTAAAAGCAGGCAGTTTTCCGCAGCTTTCAATGCCTCTAGGAGGGGGATGTTTATCTGGGATCCCTCGTTGAAATTCATAATATATTTCTGTAGAGCAACATCTCATTTAATACAAGAATTGTTAAATTGAACCTTTGTAGTAAACTTCAGTTTTCTAGAACTCTCAGGTTCTTTGCTAACTCTGGCTAACTGAACTTTGCTTAGAGCTGAATTCAAGCCCCTTTCAAACTTGCAATCAATGCTGTTTGCTAAATGTTAACTATCTTTGGCACAAGCTTCCTAGGATGCATGCTTGTGATCCTTTAAGAGAAGCATCATTTTGTTGGTGATGGGATGATGATAATTTTTACGAGGAGGTGTCATATGATGATAATCTCAGGATGTCTGCAGGTGAGAGGAACTTTCTCCCTTTCTGCAAAAGGCAATAGAGATACATTGAATTGTCCAAGGTTTTCTGTGTCCTCTCCAGCCTTCAGACTGTTAGTGATCAGCGTGCTCCTTTTATCACTATTTCTCACCCTTCCAATCCAATAGTGAAACTTGCTAAAATTACATTGAGAATAAGAATATATGGGCTGACGATCATTTAAGTTTTCCTGTGACCAGGAAGGACATGCTTTAAGACAAGGAATTTGTAACATCTCTTTAGCTTGTCGTTCAGTGGCATTTCTCATTCTCTAGAATTTGGCATTTTAGATAAGACAATCATCAAGTTATTCCAGATAGGAAAGGTGCTGCCTTTCAACACTTCCAAAGAATGATGACTTAAATAGGCTTATAATGGCTGGCTTGAAATACCATTTCTAATATTTTTTTCTAACATGAGAAAAATGTATTTAAAATTCTAAAAAACTGTCTTACTGAGCTTCTAGAATACAGCCCATTCTTAGGTTGGAAAACTTCTGTTACACAGGTTTTATTTCTCTGCTGTTGCCTGGCAACAGAGATGTGGCAAAAGATGTCAGAGGTCAAGGAGCAGACTAAAGTCATTATGGAAAGCAAGCCCTAATCAACATTTTCCATCTAACTTTGTAATCTTCAAAATAAAATAGGTTTCATTGTATTAAATGCCTGTATTTTTTTCTTATCAAATGCCAAGATTTTAGAGACATTTCTTTTTCCTGTCTGAATACGAGTCCACTACACATGGGGAATTGTAATTATGTGCACTGCTTTGAAATGGACTTCTCTATTACACTGGCATACTTTGAAGGTTAAAGTGAAAAACTTCTGGCATTCTGTAGTAATGTACTGTGCATAAAGTAGTTGTGAACACATTTGAAAGCCCTCCAAGAAGTATCAGAACAAACACTGGCACTATACATCCTCACATTGAAACATTACTTAATGGTGAATTAAATTCCATTTTCAAATATATTTGTCTGTGTATTAGAACATTATCCTTTGGAAAAAAGTAAAGCAAACAATTCCACAGGTCTGCTTGACTTTATTTTGAAATAGGAAGGGATGTGATCAAAATTTAACAGTCTCTCTAGAGACTTCTGTTTTGTTGTGTTGTTTTTAGTCTGTTCAGTACCAAATGCCAGGCTCCTAAGGATGCATTGCTCATGGGGAGTTAATTGCATTTCAGCATGATACATCTTAAGACTTCTTTTCCAGTGGTATAACACAATAGGGTTTAATGACATTTCATCTCTACGAGTCTTGGCCCAAATGTTTAACGTTTCCAAATTACTGCTATAAGATTATGGCAACCTGAGTTAGAATCACTTTCTATGTTGGCTTAAAATGGATCCACAATTATTTCTGGAGGGAGTTGTTTTTTTTTTTTTTTTTTTTTTTAATCAATGCTAGTTGGTCGTCCTTCATTTCATCTTTGAGTGAAGCAACAGCTGCCAGCCATTCAGAGATGTGTTTCTGAACTTCATCAAAGAAAATAGCTCTGCCCTTTTCCCATTCCCAAATGCTTTGGCAACATTGCATTCCATGTTTTAGCCTGAGAGTATCAATGAGACCGGATGATGAGTCGTTCTTATCAAAACTACAGTTGAGTTTTAAAAATAAAATTAAGATGTTGGAAATAAATAAATAAAATGGAAATCTTTCATAAAATTAAAACAACAACAACAGTTGGGATGGGCACAGCAAAGCATGCCTTTAATCCCAGCAACTCGGGTGGCTGAGGCAGGAGGATCACAAGTTCAAGGCCAGCCTCAGCAACTTAGCAAGGTCCTATGCAATTGAGCAAGACTGTTATGGTTTGTATATAAGGTATTCCCCAAAAGCTCATGTGTGAGACAATGCCAAGAAGGTTTAGAGGAGAAAGGATTGGGTTACGAGGGACTTAACCCAATCAGTGCATTAATCGCCTGATGGGATTAACTGAGTGGTAACTGAAGGTGGATAGGTTGTGGCTGGAGAAGGTAGGTCTTTGGGGGTGTGTCTTTGGAGTGTATATTTTGTATCTGGCAAGTGGAGTCTGTCTCTCTCTGCTTCCTGACTATCATGTGAGCCACTTCCCTCCACCACACTCTTCTGTCATGATGCTTTACCTCAAGCCCTGAGGAATGGAGCCAGCTATCTATGGACTGAGATCTTTAAAACTTCGAGCCACTCAATAAACTTTTCCTCCTCTTAAAATTGTTCTTCTTAGGTCTTACAGTCACAACAGTGAAAAAAGATGACTAAAACAGACCCTGTCTCAAAATAAAAAATAAAGAGGGCTGGAAATGTGGCTCAGTGGTTAAGTGCCCCTGGGTTCAATTCTCAGTAAGACAAACAAACTGTTGAAAAAAAACATATCCATGAATGAAATTGCCTGAAAGATGCGGGGATCCACCTATTATTTTCAATTTTCTACATTTAAATCTTGCACAGATCTGGTACTTGGAGTCATCAACTCTTTGAGAACTGCATGTACTGAAGTGTGTGCTCTATGTAAATAGTGTATACTATGATGTCACAACCAATAACATGAGCCTTGCCAGGCCATGTCTATAAAAGGATGCTGTTACAGTTATGGTCTCTTACATTACCCTATAAATTACCCTATAAGAATAGCCACAGATGAAAGTCCTTTTAAGTTTTAAGTATTAGGAATTTTTTTTTTTTTTTTTTTTTTATGTACTGGAGATTGAACTCAGGGGCGCTCGGCTACTGAGCCACATCCCCAGCCCTATTTTGTATTTTATTTAGAGACAGGGTCTTACTGAGTTACTTAGCACATTGCTTTTGCTGAGGCTGGTTTTGAACTGATATCCTCCTGCCTCAGCCTCCCAAGCTGCTGGGATACAGGCATGGGCCATCACACCCAGCAGGAAAACTTGTTTTTTTTTTTTTTTATATTACAGATATTTCAAATCCTTAGCTTTTTTTCCTTCACTTTCATGGCAAGGAACCCACACAGCCAAATTTGCAATCTACCTCTGTGAGTTCAAGCATCAGAAGAAATGGTAAGAGAAGAGGAATGGGAGGGGGCCAGGAGGGAAAGAGAGGAAATTTTGCTCTTTGACAAGAAAAAAGAAAGTACATTTCTTGGGCTACAGTATCATTTTTAAGGAAAGTCAAGAAAATGACACTTGGAAACTTCTATTAAATCCAAAGTGACATTTAAGATCCCTACATATCCGATTTGTATAACAGGAGAATATCATCTCTGCAGTACATATTGATGAAGCAGTTTTGCTAATAGTATTTCAAAACAACTATGCCGCCATTTGGCCCATGCATGTTTGCAATTCTAAAAATTTTCCCAAACCTGTTACTTTACTTTCCACCTGCAAAATAGAACAGCTTCATTAAAAAACAAAATGCAGGAGCAATATTGAAAAATTTCTTTAGCTAAGTAAAATGGTGATATCTCCAGCTGAAGGCAGTCATATAACTCCAATAAACAGGACTTGGTATTTAGTTTAATTACCATAAGGAGGAAATGTAACTAGAAATATGGATTCTTAGAAGCTGCTATGGCTAAAGATATGATATGGATAAGGAGCTGAAATTTCCCCATATGGTATAGCTCATCAGAGGGAAGGAGTTTTATGTTAGGGTATTTAGAAGGCTGTGTACACAAATTCTTTTCATGATTTGGTTCAAAGCCTTGCAGCCACCTCGAAACTTCCCATTCCCCCTACATACACTATTTCCTATGTATTATTTCCTAAATTTATGCCCATCAGGACCCTCACTGCACATGAGAAGCAGAGTTCTAGAGAATCTTTATTATAAATAATAACAATAATATTCTCATTATGCTTACAAATAAGAAAAAAATAGCTACTTGTGCTTTTTTTTTTTTTTAAAGTCAGTACTATGTTATAAAAATTAGGTGAAGAGTTACCTAATTTCAGTTAGTGGTGAGTGGATTACAAAGCTAATGCAGGTCCTTTGGAAAAGAATTACCTAATAAATGGACATTTTAATGTTCTAATATTTTCACGTTAAAATCATCTCTGTTAACACTGTCCTTAATAGATAATTCCAGGTCAAACTTCCCTCTTAGTACTACTTTTCTAATTATGTGATTTACTCTCATTCTTTAATCACAACACAAGAGAGGTACCATGGAGGTTAACTTCATATCAGAATCAGGTTTATATAGGGAGACATATATTTTTATATGTTTTATATATCTTCATAAATATGACAGTAAGAGTCAAAGTTATTTCTAATATATTCATTATAAATATATATTATCTATATATCAAAGATATAAAGTTATTTCTTATATATAGAAAATCATATGTATTAGAAAAATGTCTTATCTTTAATATATGCATATATATGATAACTTTACTTCCCCTGTGATCTCAGAGTCAGTATTTCTAGAACTCAGAGTGCTTTCTCTTCTCATCCTAAACAGTGCCTATGCTGAGTTCCTTCTGAGTCTAAAATTTCCATGCACCAGATCCCTGTAACGATCCTGGGCCCCAAGTCTCTAATGAACTTCCCAACATTGCACACAGATTGTCACAGTTTCTACTAGAAAATGAAGCCCGCTCTGTCTGACTGAGCCAGGAGGTGACCCTTGGACTCTGGCACCTGGTTTCCCAGAGACCTCACACCATGTGCCTTTCCCTTTGCTTTGTAGACTGGGGTGCGATGCGTCCTAGCTGTGGGTATGACCAGATGCTGAGTCCTCCTAGCATACCATGCACTTGGGACCCTCTGCCACAGGTCTATTTGGCTTGTTGCATCATTTCTAGTGTCTCCAACTCATAAAGCGCTTCATAACTTCCTCTGACCATTAGTTCCCCACGTTGTGTCCACTAGACACCAATGTGTGCTCACTGCTTAATTTTCATCACTGTTGGTGCAGCAGGAAATAGAAGTCTGTGAGTAGAAGTTCCGAGACAAGAAGGCTGGTTTCTGTCCTTTGTTCTTCTGTTTGTCTTACCATTTGCTGTTTAATTCTGAACAATTCATGACCTTGTTAGGTCCTCCTATCCTTACATATAAAACATGACTAAAACTACGGGAACAATTAACATCCAAGAACCAGATTTTGATTTTTGGGTCATTTCTTACTGATTTGTTTCTGAAATAAACATTCTATTAGAGATGATACCAAAGCTACCCATCTCTTAAAGGAGAGCCCATTTCTGGGTAACTTCCAGTATGGAAATTCATTCTTATATAATTCTGAAAACATTTCTGGATTCATTGAAAATGTAGTAAATAATCCTGAACTAGCTATTTAAGGGAACATAGAATATGCTGCAAAAATAGGAATAATACATTATCCTACCCTAAGATACTTCTCCCAGATGATAATATTGTTTTGGAAAGTTATAGTCAGAAAGGAATTAAGAGATATCAGCAACTGGTAGGTGGCTCGAAAGGGGTTGGGTTCTGGACAGCTACTGCCCCATGTCCCTTAGGATGAGGCAGGTGGTGCAGAAAGAAAGTGGCCTCTTCTGAGACATGAGTTCAGAACCCACTTTGTTAAACATGTCCAAACATAATCACCAAAGGAAGGACTTACTGAGGTGCCTCTCTGAAGTTTCGCTGCTTCTATAACATGACTTTGTCCATTAGTCACTTCTGATACCAAGCATTATTAAAATTCATTTTTGCAAGGATCAATAGAAGATCTACAAATCCACTGGGGAACCCAGACTTAATATCCTCCAATACCCAAAATAGGTGAGCTGGGTTTCTGGGTAGGCCCATTCCTTTGACGTTCAAGTAACATCCATGTTTCAATGAAGTTAAATTAACAGTTGTTTTTATACTTATCTACAAAATAATCCTAAATTCTATTTCACTATGAATTCATAATAATTACTTCTGTATCATTCTTGGCACAAAGGAAAATGAATTATAACTTGTGAATTGCAAAGCCTAAGTCCACAGCATTTTGTCTTTGGAGAGCATTCAAACTTTTTTTTTTTTAACTACTTCCTAAATTGAAGTTGCCATCACAACTAAAAGCTGTTTCCAAACTCTTCAAGCATGTGTCCCTACAAGCAAAGACTTTCTGACAGATGGGTCAGACTGGCTTGTACTAAGAAGGACAAAAGGAAAGGTGAAATGACACTGTAGTTAAACCCCATCTGTTTCCATTTCCAGATTTTCCTACTAAAAATTGAAAAGCACAGCTTTCAAACCAGAGAACAATTAGCATAGCACAGTCATGAATGAACACACATTATAAGAAGCACCATGCACTAAAGAATTATTTCCGTATTTCCCTAGTTGAATTTACATGCTGATCCGTTTAAATGTTTATCAAATGCAGAGTTAAAATCACAAACGATTTTCATTGCTCATAGTATGCGTTAATGTTAGTGATAGAAAAATGTTACCTCCAAATCCTAAGAGGGACTTTGAACACAGATAAAGACAGATGAGAGAAGGCATGCTGCAGTGCAGCACTTTCCAAGTTACTGTAGCATTGACGCTCCAGCTCCTACTCCTCCAGGAATATTCTCAGTGAAGCAAAGAAAGATCCAGGGTGGAAAAAGCAATTGTTTTACTATGACATCTAGACTTTTTTTCCCCTTGAATTCAACACTCAAAAATCAAGCCAGGAGCAGGCAGTGGTAACTGCACGGCATTTTATGGTGCCCTTCAGGTTCCTCTAAGATCTTTCCTGGTTCCCAGGGTAGCTTCTCCGCATGACTATGCAGCTTTCTCCAGAGTGCTGTGGAAGGAGATTCCAGCAGCAGAGAAACAGAAAATCTACAATGTCACAGCACTACCTACGATCCTTGGCTTCCAGAAATAGCACAGAATCTTTTGCATGATATCAAGTTTTCAGTTGATATATATATTTTTTTCTGATCATTTATTTTCCCAGTTGTCAAATTAATATACCATCAAACATCTAGAGACGGGGTTATTAAGATCAACAGAATAATTATACTGATTTTTTTTCCCTCTTTATTCTGCCAAGAATTCTGTTGAACCTTTTCCCCTCTACTTTCTTTCCTCATATTTCCTCCAAGAGAATCAGAGTTCATTTAACTTGCTTTATTTCCTAAAGTACAACAATTCTTGTAGGACAACACTGGTCACATCAATAAGCTGAGAATCTCCCTTAAGCAAATGAGGCAATTGTCCAACAGAACCAGTTCACCGATAGGAAGCTCCAGAGTGGGCCAGGCCCTCAGGGAATGAGAAGAAATCTTTACTGATTGTCCATTTTGCTGTATATTAGTATTTACAGTATCATATGAAAATGCTAATTTAATCCTAAATCTTAAATCAAGATTATGACCGCTATATTATCATCACCATTTTTAAAAAATATTTATTTTTTACTTGTAGTCAGACACAGTACCTTTATTTTATTTATTTTTTAATGTGGTGCTGAAGATCGAACCCAGGGCCTCGTGCGTGCTAGGCGAGTGCTCTACTGCTGAGCCACAACCCCAGCCCATATCATCACCATTTTTAACAGATGCAGAAATGATCTCAAAATGAATGAGGGGCTGGGGTTATAGCTCAGTGGTAGAGCGCTTGCCCCGCACCCATGAGGCCCTGGGTTCGATCCTCAGCGCCACATAAAAATAAATAAAATAAAGATATTGTGTCCATCTACAACTAAATAAAAATTTTTAAAAAATGAATGAGTAACTGGCTCCACATCTCCAACAAACCAATAAGAGAATCATGACTCAACAAATAATCAAAAGATATTTCATGGCAGAGAAATTATATAATGCCCAAAGCATGAGAAAGGCAGTCAACATAGTTTGCAGTCAGGGAAATGTAAATTCAAATCCCTTGGCAGTAAATGTGATCTTGTAGTGTAAATTAAAGACCCAATTTTATACTCATTCAATTAAGGGAAAAAAATTTGTAACAATTTCAAGTGTTGGATGGAAAGTAGGACCATATTCTAATGATAATGAAAAACAGAGGCAACCTAACAGTTCGGTCCTATATCTTAAAGCTGAACATTCACACGCTGTGTGACCCCCAGAAACTTTACTTGATCCAAGAGAAGTTCTTGCACATGTTCATAAGGAGTTTTAGTCATGTTTATGCTAAAATAGATTTCTCTGCACCCAAATGCTCATCAAGAAGGGAGGTTGGAAATAAACAATAGAATAAAAAAAAATACTACAGCATACCACAGTGTAGACAAAACTTTGCAATAAAAAGTTAGTTTCAAAGGATTATGTTCAACATCTTTTTTAAAGTTAAAAACAGTAAAGATTTAAAATTTTTCTTTTCAGAATGTGTATAAATGCATAAGATTGCATTAAATGGAAAGTAAAAGAATAACAAACATGGTACTCAGGATGTTTGTGTATGTCCACTAGAGATTGGAAGAGATGAGTAAATAGCTAGAGGCTCAGATGAAGAGTACAGGTGAAAGTTATTTATTGTCAAAACCCTGGCTTTTGTTTGTATCTGAGTTTGTAGGTATTTATTGCATTATGTAAAACATTTTTTAAAATTTTTTTTTAATTTTTTTATTGTTGGTTGTTCAAAACATTACATAGTTCTTGACATATCATATTTCACACTTTGATTCAACTGGGTTATGAACTCCCATTTTTACCCCGTATACAGATTGCAGAATCACATCAGTCACACTTCCATTGATTTACATATTGCCATACTAGTGTCTGTTGTATTCTGCTGCCTTTCCTATCCTCTACTATCCCCCCTCCCCTCCCCTCCCTCCTCTCTTCTCTCTCTACCCCCTCTACTGTAATTCATTTCTCCCTCTTGTATTATTTTTCCCTTTCCCCTCACTTCCTCTTGTATGTAATTTTGTATAACAATAAGGGTCTCCTTCCAATTCCATGCAATTTCCCTTCTCTCTCGCTTTCCCTCCCACATCTCATCCCTGTTTAATGTTAATCTTCTTCTCATGCTCTTCCTCCCTACTCTGTTCTTAGTTACTCTCCTTATATCAAAGAAGACATTTGGCATTTGTTTTTTAGGGATTGGCTGGCTTCACTTAGCATAATCTGCTCTAATGCCATCCATTTCCCTCCAAATTCTATGATTTTGTCATTTTTTAATGCAGAGTAATACTCCATTGTGTATAAATGCCACATTTTTTATGGATAAAACATTTAAATAATTATGAAATAAAAAATAAAGAGGTAACATTGATGAAGTGTGTCATTAAACAAAGATGACTAGCAATCCAATTTTGTTTATCTGAAGTCCTAAAAGCACCCAAAGAAGCAAGTCAAAAACAACAAACAAGCAAAAATACAACACAGGTCATAGAATGATGCTTTCAGGACTCAAGTTCAGGTCTGCAGACTCCAAATCCCAGGCTGCCTCCAGTCAGGGCCAGTCTTCCTTTCTCAACTAGAGACACAGGACGGCACACACTAGTCCCACTCTCTCAGGATGAGAGGGACCCTGTCTGTGGGTCACAGCCAGAACTAAAAAATTATTTTTCCCAAATAGTGTCAAAAGACAGGAAAGATATGACTAGACTAGCAGATTTTTGGGACAATAGAAAGACCGGTCTAGGCTAGAATCCTGACCCCACCTGACCAATGCCATTCAGTCTCTCAGCCCCAGCTTCCTCAGGACGTGAGGATTGGAGATGATGTTGAAAATGCCATGATCATAATGACTAATATTTTTATTTGCTTTCTTATAAGCCAAAGATATACCAACACTGTAAAACATGACCTTCACTACAACCTATGAAGCGTGGACTATTATTATTCCCAATTTAAAGATAAGGTGATAGAAAGAAAAGGGGGTTAAGACATTTCCCTCAGGTCATAAATTATGATGAAAGATGGGAGACTCTTTAGCTCACTCTCTCCTGCTCCATTGCCCATGCTTTCAACATCTAAAATATGTATATATATACACAGTCCTTACATGGATACATATAAGTGTATAGATATACACATATACACGCATATATATAGATACTTGAAAATATGTAGATGCAAATGCCCACACAAGCAAACACACCCATGTTCATATGTATAGATGCACATGCATGTATATGCACATACATACAAACTTATACACATTTATACACTCCTAAGTATACAAACATCCATAAAGTGTAAAAACACAGGTATAGCTGTAGGCACATACACATATATATGGCACATATTACATAGATCCACACTTTCACACCTATATAGATACACACTCATGCACACATATTTAAACAACTATGTGCATGTGTAGACACACATATTTAAACAACTATGTGCATGTGTAGACACCCCTTCATACACACACACACACATATATATATAGACACATTCATATAGACATGTACTGACATATGTATGTATAAACAGACACATACATATGTATAGATCTGCTCATGCACACACACAAAAGCCTAGCTTTTCTGTTGCTCAAGAGATATATTAACTGTTGTGAAAACTTCCTACTTCAACTTCCTTCAGCACATATTACATGGCATTGTCCATGTGAGAAGCAATTCTCCTTAAATGTGTAAATTCAGGCTGGGATTGTGGATCAGCGGTAGAATGCTCCCCTAGCAAGTGTAGGACCCGGGTTCGATCCTCAGCATCACATAAAAATAAAGGCATTGTGTTGTGTCCATCAACACCTAAAAATAAATATTTTTTTAAAAAGTGTAAATTCATTCAGGGACTCATAACCTCTATGTGCATTAGCAGCACATGCTTCAGTGTATATCAGGGACATACCTGTTTCCTCTTCACTAGAGGGTAAGTGTCATATCTGGAAGTGGCCATAAAAAATAAATTTGGAGAAAGTCAAATAGCCAATATTTGAAATTAGATCTTTCTACTTTTGTAAAAACACCAAGCCTCTTTATATTTATTAATATATGGTGGCTGGAGTCTGTAATATAACAGCTGTTTAGTGAATGGTAGCTATTACCATCATAAAAATAAGATGGTCATCATTATTTACACAGAGTCCAGTATTGCTAAATGAGACTTTTGTTATCTTTTTTTGTTGTTGCTGCTGTTTTGAGATTTTTAACTTTGTTGGTGTACCTTCAGAGTACACATGTCCAATATGAAGCTCTACAAAAAACTAAAGAATAGTCAAAGTGTTCCTGAGAAAAAAGAGCATTGCTGGAGGCATCAAAATACCTGATTTCAAATTACACTACAGAGTCTTAGTAACAAAAAGAGCATGTACTGACACAATAACAGACATGTAGAGCAATGCAATAGAATAGAAGACACAGAGAAAAACACACACAGCTATTGTCATCTGATTCTTGACAAAGGTGCCAAAAATATACATTGAAGGAAAAGATAGCCTCTTTAACAAACAGTGCTGGAAAAACTGGTTATCCAAAAGTCAAAAAATAAAATGAGATCCCTATGTCTCACCCTATACAAAAGTCAACTAAAAATGGGTCTAAGACCTAAGTCTAAGATGAGAAACTTGACAAAAGTTGAGAGGCATCAACATAGTCTGATACAAGAAAAAGTTGGCTCTGATCTACATATTGTGGGGTTGGGCTCCAAATTCCTCAATAGGACACCCATAGCACAAGAGTTAATAACTAGAATCAACAAATGGGACTTACTCAAACTAAAAAGTTTGTTCTCAGCAAGAGAAACAATAAGAGAGGTAAATAGGGAGCCTACATCCTCAGAACAAATCTTTACTCCTCACACTTCAGACAGAGCCCTAATATCCAGAGTATACAAAGAACTCAAAAAATTAAACAATAAGAAAAAAAATAACCCAATCAACAAATGGGCCAAGGACCTGAACAGACACTTCTCAGAGGAGGACATACAATCAATCAACAGGTACATGAAAAAATGCTCACCATCTCTAGCAGTCAGAGAAATGCAAATCAAAACCACCCTAAGATACCATCTCATTCCAGTAAGATTGGCAGCCATTATGAAGTCAAACAACAACAACTGCTGGCGAGGATGTGGGGAAAAGGGTACACTTGTACATTACTGGTGGGACTGCAAATTGGTGTGGCCAATTTGGAAAGCAGTATGGAGATTTCTTGGAAAGCTGGGAATGGAACCACCATTTAACCCAGCTATTCCCCTTCTCGGTCTATTCCCTAAAGACCTAAAAAGAGCATACTACAGGGTCACTGCTACATTGATGTTCATAGCAGCACAATTCACAATAGCTAGACTGTGGAATCAACCTAGATGCCTTTCAATAGATGAATGGATAAAAAAAATGTGGCATTTATACACAATGGAGTATTACTCTGCATTAAAAAATGACAAAATCATGGAATTTGCAGGGAAATGGATGGCATTAGAGCAGATTATGCTAAGTGAAGCTATCCAATCCCTAAAAAACAAAATGCCAAATGTCTTCTTTGATATAAGGAGAGCAATTAAGAACAGAGTAGGGAGGAAGAGCATGAGAAGAAGATTAACATTAAACAGGGATGAGAGGTGGGAGGGAAAGGGAGAGAGAAGGGAAATTGCATGGAAATGGAAGGAGACCCTCATTGTTATACAAAATTACATACAAGAGGAAGTGAGGGGAAAGGGGAAAAAAACAAGAGGGAGAAATGAATTACAGTAGATGGGGTAGAGAGAGAAGATGGGAGGGGAGGGAGGGGGAGGGGGGATAGTAGGGATAGGAAAGGCAGCAGAATACAACAGACACTAGTGTGGCAATATATAAAACAGTAGATGTGTAACCGATGTGATTCTGCAATCTGTATACGGGGTAAAAGTGGGAGTTCATAACCCACTTGAATCAAATGTGTGAAAAATGATATGTCAAGAACTATGTAATGTTTTGAACAACCAACAATAAAAATGTAAAAAAAAAAAGTGTAAATCTGAAACAACTAAAAAAAAAAAAAAAAGAAAAGAAAAGCCTTCCTATACAGGAACCATATAGCTCAGGAAATAAGTAGGATGACATCAAATTAAACACACACACACATACACACACCTACATACACAACACTTCTGCACAGCAAAGAAAACAATAGAATGAAGAGAGTCTACGGAATGGGAGGGAAAAAAAATCTTTGCAAGCTACTATTCCAACAGAGGACTAATATCCAGAATATATAAAGAACTAAAATCTCAATACTCCAAATAACTCCCCAAATAAATGGACAAATAAACTAAACAGCCACTTCTTAAAAGAGAAAATATAATCAACAATTATATAAAAATTGTTCCATATCTTTTGTTATCAGGGAAATGTAAATCAAAACTATACTGAGCTTCCATCCCTGGAGTTAGAACGACAGTCATCAAGAATACACAACAAAACTGGTGAGCATGCGGGGGAAAGAAACTCCTAGACACTGTTGGTGTGAATGTAAATTGTTCCTCAAAAAACTAAAAATAGGACTACCATCTGATCCAGCCCTTCCCCTCCTTGGTACTCATCCAAAATAATTACAATCAGCATACTTTAGAGATCCATGAACATTCATGTTTATTACAGCCCAATTCACAATAGCCAAGTTACGGAACCAGTCGAGGTACCCGTCAACAGATGAAGGGATAAAACAAAATGTGGTCTAAACACATGATGGAGTTTTACTCAGCCACAAAGAAGAACAAAAATTATGTCATTTATAGGAAAATGGATGGAACTACAGGTCATAAGGTTTTACACAACAAGTCAGACATAGGAATATGTTTTCTCTCATACGTGGAAGCTACAGGGAAAAGTGGGGGGGGGGACCCAATGAAACTCTAAACAAGACCATTAGGAGAGGGAGATGGAAAGGGTGAGGGGGGTTGGGAAGTGAAACTGATCTAATAATTCCGTTTTTATGTGTATCTGAATGTGACACAATGAACCCTGCCATTCTGTACAATTAACATGAACCATTGATAAAACAACACAAACACCCCAGCAGGTTTAAAGTCAGTTATAGTAGGGGCTGGGGATATAGCTCAGTTGGTAGAGTGCTTACCTCACATGCACAAGGCCCTGGGTTCAATCCCCAAGCACCAAAAAAACCCCCCAAAACAAAAAAAAAAAAAATCAGTTATAATAACATTTTCTCAAATTGAGTTTTAAGAGGCTAAGGACTCTAGAGAATAAAGAAAGGTAAATCGGTTACCATTTATGCTGACTTAAATAAGTAAGATGGTTAAGAGTTGGAAATGGGATATAAAAATACAAAGAAACAAATGAAGAACCCCAAACCTCTGCAAACCCTGAATATGTAAACATGGAAGAACCAAATATTGTTAGCACCAGGGAATAAAGTGAATGGCCCCCTTCCTGCACCCGCCACCCATATTCCATGGTGAATTTCTGCTGCATCCCTCATCCATTCAGGTCTTCAAAGCATAGAAATTAAAATTTCCAAGGATTAGGATTATGTGGTTTCCTCCCATACCTTTCACATAAAAATCAGAAAAGAAAAAGACAAAAATTTAGAATGTTGAGTGTTACAGTTTAGGTGTGAGGTGTCCCCCCAAAGCTCACATGTGAGACAATGCAAGAAGGTTCAGAGGAGAAACAATTGGGTTGTGAGAATCTTAACCCAATCAGAGAATTAATCCCCCGATAGGGATTAACTGAGTGGTAAATGAATTGGTGGGGTGTGTCTGGAGGAGGTGGGAATTGGGGTCATGGCTTTGGGGTATATATTTGTATATGGCAAGTGGAGTTTCTTTCTCTGTTTCCTGATCACCATGTGAGCTACTCCTCTCTGCCACCCTGTCCCGCCAGCCATGATGTTCAGCCTCACCTTGAGCCTCAAGAAATGGAGCTGGCTTTCTGTGGACTAAGACCTCTGAAACTGTGACCCCTCAAATAAACCTCTTCTCTGTAGCTGTTCTGGTTTGGTTCTTTGGTCACAGCAGTGAAAACGTTGAGTTTTATATCAAACTAGAAAAATGGGTTCCCTGGGTGTCACTGTAGAAAGCCCCTAGAGATTTCAAATTCAAAAGAGCAGAGTTTTCCCTCAAATTGAATCTCAAGGCCATGGGGCCTCAGGATCACTGAGTTCTGTTCCTGACTCATAAAGGAAATGCATAGAGAGGCAGTAATAGGATACGGAGGGATTTCAGGCTAGAACATCTGCCAAACACAGGAGAGAGGCAGAAGGGAACAGATTCAAAACCACTTCACAAAATCTTCATCTCAAATGGAGGAGAAAACAGGTAAAGAAATGGATCCCGTGGATCACAGGGCTGGACCCAAAACTTGGCAGCTGGCTCAAGGCTGGTTAGAGATCTGTGACTTAAATACATATTTCTACAGAGAACTGAACCACATCTGGAGTCTACGATTTCATTTCTGCCAACATTAAACAGATGTCTACTTTTAAAATGCTAAACAGTATATGTTTAAGGATATTCCAAAACTCATGTTTTCTAAATACTACAAATGAAACTTGGTATTCTTTACAAGAGTCCAAATGATTTTAACACAGAGAATATCAGTCCCAGAAAGGAAAAAAAAGAAATGAGGTATTCTAGCCCCCTTTTAGAAAGGAAGAAACTGAGCCCCGTGGGGCTAAGTGGGTTTATTGATTCTCCACAAATAGTCTGGGTCCAAGTCCCGAAGTCAAACCTACGTGGTGGTTTTCACTTTAAATATTTTACTTCTTATAAAATTTTAAATGTCCCATGAATTTTAAAGGACAAATCAAAATAAGAACATTTCCCAGAGATTCCTAAGGGACACAGAGTAGGCAGCACGGCATGATGCTAGATTTGTGCAGGGACAGTAAGGGTCCTTGGGAGAAGTCCCTAATCACTCCCAGGAGTCTCTGCAGACACTTGGTAGGGAATGTGACAGCCCTTATGTGCTATATGGGAAAAGGCTGGCAGATAGCGAGGGGAGAAACTTGAAGAGACTTGGAATGTCTGAGATGCAGGTACGGAGACGAGACAGGGAAACAATAATATGTGCCTACTTTTTAACATACTCGTTTAACTCCTGGCCAAGGTGGCTGAGACCGATGGGTAATATACACATTGCAGAACACAGTGACAGTCCCTGTGGCAGAGCCAGATACTAAGCGAGATTCTTAACATGTCCACTCTCCTAAACCAAAAAAATATCATAGCTCCTCGATTCCAAGATGCTGTGTGTTTACTCTATTAATTAATAACCCCATCATTGAATAACTTTTTTAGGGGGATGGGGAGAAACTTATGAAATATGCGATCGTCTATCCACAGGAAAAGGAAGCCTGGAAAAATTGAGTGACTTAGTGGTAAAAGTATCATTTTAATACCTGTCTACTTAGGGACCCACTGCCCCAGCCATGGCCCATTTACCCAAGCCATGGGTAAATCCCATGAGAATATCACATTTCAAAATGAATAGTCTGATTGTTTGCTTCACATTCCTGTTTTTAGAGTCTGTTGGCCACAAGGGGAAAAGTTTTCTTGCAGAAAACATGCCAGGAACCACTCTTTATTTCCTCACTTCCAACATGTACTCTTCTCCAAATACGTCAACATGTCTGAAATCAGGATGTGGAACTGATTCCCGGATTTAATATGATAATGATTTCCCCCTAAAAATGAATTATTAAATTTGATACAGCATCATACAGGATCTTAGAATTGAGCAGCTGTGCCATTTTTTTTCCAGATGATAAAATGCCTTTGAAACTTTCATATGAACCACTTTCAGATACATTGTGCTAGAAAATAATCCATATATGCTCCTCCAGCATGCTTCTGACCTGGACCATGACATTGATGTGCTGGTTCTCTACCAAAATGCGCTTAAAAATGAGGGCACAGAATAAACTGGCCAAAAACCAGACCTTTATTTCCTAGATTCAATCTCTATGGATCACTTTTAAGGGCCTGTTTGCTGCAGATCCAAAATTCCTTGCAAGGATTTGCTGCCATAGAATGTGTTTCTTTTGGGCGGGGGTTGGGTACTGGGGATTGAACTCAGCGGCACTGGACCACTGAGCCATATTCTCAGCCCTATTTTGCATTTTATTTAGTGACAGGGTCTCACTGAGTTGCTTAACACCTCACGTTTGCTGAGGTTGGCTTTGAACTCTTGATCTTCCTGCCTCAGCCTCCGAAGCTGCTGGTATTACAGGTGTGTGCCAGGGCACCCAGCCATAGGATGTATTTTTATGAAGCAAGTATAAAGGTATAATATTCAATTTGTGACACAAGGCACATTTTGTTGTTTTCATGACATTGAGTTTAGTGTTAATGATTATCTAATTTTTATTGGGGAGACAAGAAGATTTAACTTAAATATTCAGGTCATTTTAGCATTTTACCAAGTTATTTAATTCTCGAAACCTTCTCTCCTTTATCTGCAAAAAGAAATTAATAACTTTCACAGTGTTGTAAGGAACACAACAAAACTCATTACAGAATTCTTTCTGGAATAAAATAAGGAAGAGGAAAAGAACAGAGAGACAAAAATATTATGGCACATGGTAGGTGTTTAGTAAATGTTAGTTGCCTGGTCTAATCAATATTTTATGCTTCTTCCTATTGCAAATAGAAGAGTCTGATCACTTTAATCAATGAATACATGAAAATATCCATGGCGAGACATCTCAACATATCAAATTATTTCATCTGCCTCAAAGTGAGAATCTGTAGCAAATTAAAACCAAAGGCACAAAACTTCAAAAAGAAGATTGACTTGAATGAAAAAATGAATACAGTAATAAGTACAGCATGAAAGGATGACTCAGAAAGTTGGATTGCAGGGCTGTGGAACTCTTACTGGATCAGTCAATGGTTGCCTTGTTTAGAGGAGGGTGCAATTTCTCCCCAATTAACATAATGAGCTTTTTATCCCTTCAGGAATGATCTGACACTTTTCAAGAAAGAAGACTCAGTAACTGAAATTTAAAAGAAAAATAAACAAACATGCCTAGCTGCAGGATACATTTTAGTTTTTGTTCTTTTGGAGTTTTTCCAATTTTGCCAGACTGGAGTCTGTGGTTGTAAGTTCTAAGAAGTGGGTGTTAAGTTTTAACTGTGATAAAACTCTTGCTAATTAATATGTGTGTCTCTCTATTTGATAGGACATCTAGAAATCACATAATAAAGACCTTAAATATTCATCTTTGAAACAAGTCATGCAAGGGCTGAACTATTCAAAAGATATGTGATTCTCTCATATGCTGCTTTTCTGGAAGTGTTCGACCACATATTTCCTTAAGGGAAATCTACAATTCTGTCATGCTTCTTTTTCTAGTAGGTTCTCAGTTCCATTTTCCACCCTTCTCTGGTCTGTTTTGGGGACTTTGGGGGAGAGTCAACCCCCTGAACTGAACACTCAGTCTTGCTGACACTCTGACCTAGGCCGACTTAAAGTACCGAGCTTTGGTCATTTCTTCAGACTTTACTCTTATGAAGATCCCTAGGTACATACATAAAACTTCTATGTTTTTCTTTAGTTCATCAGCACTTGAATTAACTTGATTCCTAGATCCAGCCAGAGAACCCACATAAGAAGGAAGAGAGGGCAAAGAACCCCTTTCTCTGTCCTCTAGGGAGCATAAGGAGAGAAAAACTGGAGTATTCATGCTCTGGTGCCATACCCCTCTACAAGGACAGCTCTTGTTCAATGGTCTCACCTACTTCTTCAACTCTTAAGGGCCCTAAGCTAATCAGTAGAAAAAAAAAATAGTTCCTTACTTCAATAATTAAGTTAGAGAAAAAATCTACATTTTCGAATATGTCAGATTTCTTTTAAAAAGGCATTTATTTGACCAAGCTAGATAGAGAGGTTGAAAGATTCATGGATCATAGGAATAAATAGCTAAATAATTTCTAAAAAATAAATGAATGGATTTTATTATAATATGATTGTGTATGGCATTATCCTAAAAAAACAGAGATTCATGGATGGTAATTTATTTCTAAAGATAATTACTCAGCAGATTAGTTATTCAGTCTGTTCCATGAAACCTGACAACATGACACATTTACAGACAGGTGTTAGAAAACAGTCTCAGTAGTTGAATCCTTAGTGTCCTAGGTAATTAGAGTTATCAGTTGTCAATCTGCTCAGAAGCCCCACAATTCACAAGCCCTCCTCTACCTATGCAAGACTAAGCAGCAAGACCTTAATGGATTAAAATACCCTGAGTACTTATAAATAAATTAGGTATTTTGGTTTCTAACACTTAGAAAATTCACAAAAATGAATTTTAAGAAGTATCTTGGACATGAAAATTAACTCATATGAGTCATTATCTTCGTGAATTATCAATTAGTAAGGAAAATAATCTTATATGGCTTTGTGGAAATAGGAATCATCTGGATGAAGTGGGAAGGATAAAAATTAGTAAGATGACTTACACCTGGAAAAAATCATTCCCAGGGAAGGTGCACTGGTAGCATGGACCACCAGTAGTCATGAGATCCCTTCTTGTCTTTTCTGCTGCAACCCAGGTAGCATTCACAATAGTTTCTAAATGATATAAAAGCAAACAACAAAAGCTTAAAAGAAAGAGATAGAGACAGACAGAATTCTGGAGAAAACCTACTCTTTGTTTAACTCAAGTTATTACATATCTTTAATGAAATAAAATAATTATGATGACATGAAAATAAGAACTAAGATGAAAATAAAAAGATATACACCTCTCAATGTGATATTTCTCATATTATGAATGTGAGCCTAATAGAAATAACTGCTTAAATCCCTTCAGATAAAACCTAAACTCAACTTGACAAGAGTGAAATTTAGTTCACACAAAAGAATACTAAAATAGCACCCTTTAAAACAATATTCAGCATCATAGACAATGAAGGCAATACAAATTGAAACAAATAGAAGGTGCCATCTCACACCTCCTGAATGAGGAAACACAAATTAAAATAATAAATCTGATGCTGGCAGGTGTTACAAGAAGTCATATGAATCCTTATAAATGAATGCAATAAATTTAAAGAACAACCATGCACTAGTCCATAGAGTCGGAAGGTCAATCACAGCCCAGGACCTTGTAATTACAATTTCAGAATCAGTATCCTCAAGATACAACTCCACAGGAAATGAAGTTTTATGAATGAATACATTTTTTGAATATGCTTTGGATAATGTGCAAATGGCTTTTCCCCAGTTACCAATGAGTGAACTGAGGATAGTTTATTTTGATGACATTTTTAAAGGATTAGATGTGAAATATATAAACTATATTACATCTTAGAAAAGTATCCATGAGACAAAAAATTGAAATAAAATAATAGATCCTTTCCTTTATTCAATAAATAACATGTTGAATGCTTTGACTTTTTTGCATCCCTGAGGTTTGAGTATTAGTCCTGTGTTCATAATTCAAATAGGAAAAATAGGACATAGGGAGATTAATTACTTGGACCAAAGACACAATATTTTAGTGCTCAGTAAACATCAGGGAGTCTGTGACTCCCAGAGCTAAGGATTGTCATTCCACTATAATTAAGTAATAGGTTCCTGTCTCTCTAGGGTTTCATGACAACCTGATAAAAACAATATATCTATCTACCTAAAATCTTGAGACTTGCAAAGTGGAATTCATGATTTTATTTTTGGAAGAAAACAAAGTATAGGGCCAATTATTGTAACATGTATTTCCAGGTAGCTAAGTATTTATGACTTCTTCATTCAAAAAAAAAAATGATTACTTCACCCATGGGATAATGTGTTTCACTGGAGATATTTCAATATCTGTGCTACACTGTACTTAGCAGGATGTAGGCACACTGTGTTCCCATAAATCATTAAATAAGTAGGTAAATAATTTACCAAGGATTTATTATAACTAACTATATTTTAAAAGTTGATCATGATTTCCTCTTTCTATTCAGGAGAATTCAAAGCTAATTTTATGGTGTTAACTAAAAAAAAACCCCATATATTCTTATAAGTTCTAATGATTATAGGAAACCATAAAAATATTCAGCAAACCATATCAGATTTCTTCCTCTGTCATGCCTGGGCCCCCATCCAGGCATCCACCTCCAGCAAAAAAAAAAAAAAAAAAATTACTAAAATTATTACATTTACTTGAGTATCTTGTAAAAGACTAGCAAGGATGGTGTTTTTATAATAAAACATAGTTATTTATCTCTGAACTCCAGGTGGTCATGACTTAACAATACAAAAATATAGAAACAAAGTTTAATAAATCTTTTTTTTCCTTCACGTGGCTATAAAACATGCAAAGATAGCAAGCTCTATTAGGCACATTTAATTATGTTTAGATGATTCTTTAGCTCTGTGAAGTCTCATCCAAAACGATTAAAAAAAAAAAAAAGCCAAAATATGAAAACAACAGAAACTTTTCTACAGTTTGAATATGGCCCTGTCTTCTCATACCTGTGCTTTACTGATCAATTTCCCAAACTCTAAATCTCACCGATACTTTCTCCCACAATTTTTAAAATAAAAAGGTATATCACTCTTCAGAATTTCACACACTTTTTTTTTTCCTGGGGGGTGGGGAGTGGGCTGCTGCTGTGCTAATGAGAACTCCTGCCAGGAGAGTAACTGTGATGTTTCAAGGACATTAATCAGATGCTCAGCTGGTGGCACAGTGATATAGACAAAAACACTGATTTTTTTTTTCAACTTCTTTTTGCAGGAACTTTTTTCTTCCCTCACTGTTCAGTGGAGTAAAATGAGTTTTGTCATCCTCCCCGGGGTAGAAAGTATTTTGAATTAAAAGGAACAACTTTTAAATGTGAATTTGAATTTAAAAGAGCAACATCCCATTCGTTTTTTCACGGAAGAGAAAAGAAGAAGGAGAAAATGGGAGAATAAGAGGGAGGATGCAAAGGGCTTCATTCTTTCTGCAGCTGCTTCTGTTTCCAAATTGCCTTCCAAATTGCCTTCCCCTTGGACTTACAAAGCTTGGCTAGGAGTAGACCATGGCCATAGGGACCCTTCAGCTTCCCAGATGGGAGTTTGGTGGAAGAGTGGTTCCCAAGGATACCCAAGGATAGCTCTTTGAGGTTCCCATGCACCACAGACTCTGCAGAGTAATTAATGAGCTAAGATAGTACCAAGGACCTTTTTCTTCCCTCCTTGGAAACCCAAACCTGGACCACGATTCTTGTATCAGAATGGCTACAGTAAAAAGTGCTGATAATACCTAGTACTGACAAGGACGAAGAGCAACTGGAACTCTCAAGAATTGCTGGTGAGATGCAAATGGTAGATCCCTTCTGTGAGTTTGGCAGATTCTTATAATGTCCTCACAGTATGACCCAGAAATCCTATACTCCTGTCTTTGACACTGAAGAAGTGGACACATGTTCACACATGCCCAAAACTCTACCTGAATTTTTATGGCAGATAATCACCCAAAACTGGAAACAATTAAAATGTCCCTCAGCAGGGGAGCAGGTAAACACACTGTGGTCTATGCAAACAATGAAGTAAAAACTCAGCAATTAAAGGGAACAAATAGTTGATACGCGTAACAACTTGGATAAATCCAAAGGCATCATAAGGTTCCATACAATGCCATATAAATGATTTCATTCCTATGATACTCTAGAAAACAAAGAATCATAGTAACAGAGAAGAGATCAGTGGTTGCTAGGGGTGGGAGCTGGGTGTGACTGCAAAGTGGAAGCACAAGGGAATTATTTGGTGGTGATGGACTTGTTTTGAATCTTGAGTGTAGTGGTAGTTACGTGAATCTATATGTCATATAAAATGATCATTTAAAAAATTATGTAAGAAAGGATATTGGGGGGCTGGTGCTATAGCTCAGTGGCAGAGTGCTTCCCTTGTATGTGTGAGGCACAGGGTTTGATCCTCAGCACTACATAAAAATAAATATAATAAAGGTATTGTGTTCATCTACAACAATATAATATATAAAGGTTGTTGGTTTGGGGTACTAGCTTGGAACCTATCCATCCATCACATTCTCTCTATTCTTTTTCATTCATAAATATTCATGGAATTTGCACAATCTAAAGCCTCACTTTCATCCTCAGAATGAACGTCACAGTTTGTTTTGATGACTAAAACAAAATGCCAAACACTGGATAACTTATAAGCAATAGAAATTTGTTTCTCACAGTTCTGCAAACTAAGAAGGACCAAGGTAAGAGTGCCGGCAGATTTGTTACCGGATGGGGACTGTTGACAGATGTTGGAGTATCCTCACAGGGTAGAAGGGGCGAGGGATCTCCCATGGGTCTTTTTGTGGGGGCACTTAATCTCACTCATGAGGTCTCCACCCTCATTTCTTAGTCATCTCTAAAATGTCCCCTGATACCATCTCCTTGGATGTTAGGATTTAAAAAGATGAACTGCAGGCAGGAGGGAGTAGACAGAAACATTCAGATCATAACAAGGGATGATATTTACTTGGGGGGGGGGTAGACATGATGGAAATGTTAGAGAAACTATGTTTCAAATGGCACAGCAATCATTGCTGAAGTTTTGGATGTGACATTTCTCTTTTGTTAAATTTGTATAAGAAACTCACTTTGTTTTGACTCCTAAGTAAAGGGTAAAAAAGAAATGTCAAGAGAAAAGGGAAAAAACTGAAATCAAACCAAACACACTCAAAATATTTTTATCTATCCTTTTAAGAAAAGGGAGAACACCTCCAAATTGATGTGTGATGTAATCTGTTTTGGCCACTCCTCTTCCCAGAAAAATAGAGTAATTGTCAAACAACTGCCAGGGGAGCTATTGTCTGAGGAATAGTCTAGATTTATTTCCCATGAATACTAAGCTAAGCATGGCTTGGGCTCATCCGAAAATGCTTCAGACAACAATAAATTCCCTCAATGTTTTACCTTTTTAAAACAGGGGAAACAATGAGCTAATCAACTATCATGGTCCATAATTTGTCTAAAAAGTTAAGCTACAAATAGACTCTTTTATATATATTTTAGTTATAGGTGGACACGATATCTTTATTTTATTTTTATGTGGTGCTGAGAATCAAACTCAGTGCCTCATGCATGGTAGGAGAGTGCTCTACCTCTGAGCCACAACCCCAGCCCGTACAAACAGACTCTTACTAGAAAAATGATTCAATTTTCATTAATTTGGTGGAAATATCAATCTGGAGACCAGTCTTCCATATTGCCAAAAAGAAAAGTCACATTGTATTTAACAAACAATTAGATTTTGTTGCAACAATGACATGAAAAATTTGTGCACAGTGTATTTGAAATACAAAAAGCAGTGAGATACCAATTATGTAAAGTGTACAAACTCTGGTGTAGAGTTGTTAATATCACAGGACTGGGAAATAATTGCAATTGTAGCCTTAGGAAAAGAGAAAGAAAAATCATTCAAGTCTTTAAAATAGAAGTTAGGGGAACTGCTAATTGACCATGGCAGGAATGGACCTTAGACATCTGGGAATCCTGCTAGGCTGGCTGAGGGATGCTCCCAGGAGTCCCTCCCCTCATCTGGCAGCACACACTAGATGCACTGGAGGAGAGAAGGTTTGCATCAACTACTTGCACCACATGGGCAGCCATCCTGCAGCCTGCCTTTCCAGAATTAGAGGCAGAGCAGGTAGGGTAGAGAGTGGTGAGACAGGAGCATAGACAGCTCAGGTCAGAGGGGCCAGCAAATCTACTTACTCCTGGGAGATCCTCAGTCCAAGTGTACATTAGCAAGCATGGTTGTGCATCACTATAGAGAAACTGTGGATGCCTGAAAAGCCAGACCTCTGAGACATGCTGTGTTATCACCTGCTTTATGTAATAGTCTTTGGACATTTTCAAATTAGTTGCCATTAAACTGATTCATCTCTTGGCTGAATCTATTGGCACCTTTCCATCAACTACATCACTACCAAACATAACAGCCATGCATGTATCACACAGAGCATGCTGCTGCATTGGGGAATCACCTTAGGGTCTTTAGAAACTAATGCCAGGGCCCAATCTCCAATCTCCAGAGATTCCAATTTAATCAATATGGCCCAGTTGACTGAAATGATCAGAACCACTGACAAAACCTACTGTTTTGACTATTTGTTTTTAGCGTTTTGTACACATGGTTCCAATATAGAATCTATCCCACTAATTCTATATGTCTTCTACCTACACTGGCAGTGATTTATTACATAAGACTTCTCAATTATACTTTATGGACAAATTTAGGTTAAGACTTTTATTCTCTGTGATTCAGTATTAACAGATAGATTGGGGGAAACACTTTTTCTTCTAAGGTCTTGCACTGTAACAAAATATACAAAAAGCTATAACTTGTATTTTTTCATAAAATCCATTTCTGTGGTCATTTTAACCCAGGTAATTTAACTTTCAATTACATCATCCTGAATTCCGACAATGGATTATACATCTTCCATCTTCAGACTAGGTCCTCATTTTCCTTCCCCAAGAGTTTTAGAAGGAAGCCTCAGGAACCAGATCTTTAAATTCTTTGTTCCCCTCCCTGTGCATTTAAGCAAGCTCTGTCAGAACTGAAGCCCTAATATAGTCTAGCCATGAATACCGAGGATGGAGATTCAATCAAATCGGGTAAAGCACTTTCCCACAGCCCTGTTTCTGCTGAAATTAAACAACCAAGAAATGATGTTGGGTTACACGAGGTCATCAAGACAAAACTCTCCTAATTATAATTGGAAAAGTCTAGGAAATAAGGAGAAAATTATCTTTCTTGCAAGAATTAATTAAAATCTTGTTAAAAGACCATAAAGCAAGGCCGTTCAAGCACCTATTAAGGACGTAGAATTAATGAATTCACATTAGGCAGCTTACTAGTTACTAAGCTCTCTAAAATGACCTCCCCCCCCCTTTTTTTTTTGGCTTTAAAGTTGAAGTAGGAAGATAGCTCCAAATTCTGGGTGATGTCTTCAGAGCAAATGGTTTTAACTTGCTCTGTAAAGAGAGCCAGCCAAATTGGTTAAGATCCAATACCTGCAGTTGGAAGAAATTCTTTCTTTTTTTTTTTTCCAAAAGAATCCTTGGAGAATAATAAGCAGGGAATTGGACAACTGTGTGGTGACATAAGTATGAGAAGGAATGATTTATGCATAGCAGAAAAGTCTGCCATCAGGCTGGGCCAAACACACTCTCTTCAGAAACCAGGACCAACCACTGTCCACAACAGCCTTCTGTTTGTCATCCCTTGCTCATGCCATCCTCTTAGCATGCAGAGATTCCTCCATCTCCTCTCCTCCTTCTGAGCGATCCTGAAGGCCAATTCATGTGCCATACATTTTGAGAATTTCACCCCAATATCTCCTAGTAGAAGGAATCTGTTGCCCATTTGGTGTCTGTTCTGCCCAGTTTTGCAATAATTGTGTGAAAGCTCACGAAGAGCAGGATATATCCCACCCCAAGACCTAAAAAAGTACCTTTCTTATCAGCATTTGGTACATATTTGATTTTTTAGAAAAAAGGAAACTAGGGGAAATTTATAAAATGAGATTTTTGCTTCAGAATCCCTGAATATGTGCTTAATTTGCTTAATCTTTCACCAAAAATTTTTCTGCGTGCTCCTTTCCCAGGTCCATGGGGACTATGAATGGAAGTCTGTAAACCTCCAGAATTGTATATAATCAGCCTTCTGTATCCTTGAATTCCACATCTGAACTCAACCAACCATGAATTGCAAATATTCAGAAAAAAAAAACCATGTACCTGTACTGAACATGTAAATTTTTTCTTGTTATTCCCTAAACAACATAGTGTAACAACTATTTACATAGAATTTACATTATGTTATGTAGTATAAGTAGTGCAGAAATGATTTAAAGTGTGTGGGAGGATGTGAGTAGGTTACATGCAAGTACTATGCCTTGTTATAATAAAAGCTTGAACATCCATGGATTTTGGTATCTGAGAGGATCCTGGAACCAACATTGGATACAGAGGGTCAACTCTATAAATTTAATGTATTGTCTAGAATGTAGCTCCCCTCCCTACCCTTCCTTCTGCTCCTGAGTTTCTCTCTCTCTCTCTCTCTCTCTCTCTCTCTCTCTCTCTCTCTCTCTCTCTTTCTTTCTGTACTGGGGATCTAACCCAAGGCCTCACACTCACTAGTCAAGCACTCTACCACTGTGCTACATCCCCAGCCTCCTAGAGAATCTTGACATCTCTTTTGACATCTTGAAGATAACTGACTATAATCCAGAATAAACTAAATCACTGCTCTAAATATACATTTGTATAAACAATAAAGTATAAAAGCTTCATGAGGTGGTTAAGCAATGGAATGAGACGAACAAGGCAGTCTCCATCCTCGGGATATTTTGAAAGAACAATTATCTGCTCTGATTGGTCCAGAGAACCTGAAGGCCAGAATGAACCATGTGACATCTTAGAATCTTAGATCACTGAAGCTAGGAGGAACCATAGAGATCACTGAAATCTAGTAGCTCTCAAACTGTAGCATGCACACAATCACCTGGAGGGCATGGCAGAACACTAGGTCCTGTCCCGATAGTTGATGGTTCAGTTGGTCTGGGATGGTCCCAGGAATGTGTTTCTAACAGGTTCCAGGTGAAACTGATGGGCTGGCTCATGGACCACACTGTAAGAACACACTGATCTAATCTTATTTCAATATTATAAACAAGTAGACAGACTTTCAGTAGCTGGGTGTGACCTAACCCCAAAACACAGCTAAATAGGAGTCTAACCATACTTGATTAGTAGGTGACCTATGAATTTGTAAGTGACAAATTTGTAATTTTGTAAATGATGAATATCAACACACACACATATGTCTCAGCCAGAGATATTCAAACTTGTCATTAGTACTAGTTTCCCCCCAAATACCACTGAGGGCATATGGAGAAAGGAATCTCATATCCCTGCTCATCCCAAATGAAGTTTATCGAGTTCTTGATTTCTTTTTCAACCCCCACTCAATGATGAGTCTTTTGTGGCAGTTTTATGACTGTGGCCAAAATGTTCTTTTAAAACAAAAACATGATGTCATCCTTCTGACAATGCAATAAGAAAATTGTTTTAATGGGATTACAGTGTTTTAATAATAAGGTACGTTTCCATCAACCTCTGGAATACATTTTTTTTAAAAAAATTATCTTTAAGGAGTCTGTTTCCCAGCATTCTGAAGTCTCCTCTTCCAGACAATTCCACCTCTGAGCAAGAACATAAAGAGAGGCACAAATAACAAGATCTGACCGAATTCCTTCACACTCTTGCCTGACCTATCCCAGGCTGCTGGGGGTCTAGTTAGGTTGTTCCTGACCTCCTCCCTGATGCCCTCAGAGCCTCCTGTGTCCCCTTTGGGTTTTGCACCTTGTTCTTTCTACTTCTCAGATCACAGACTGGATCAATACTGGTTTCCCCTGACACCAGTGAGGGCATATGGACAGAGGAACCTCACGCCCCTGCTCACCCGCAACGAAGGGTCTGCTAGAGTTCTTGATTTCTTTTTCTACCCCCACCTGTCCCATAGTCTCAAAACCCTCCAACTCAGAACACATAATCATTCCTGTAACTGCATGTGGCTTCAGTGACCTCCTTGAGGGTGCCTTCCAGTGCCCTGCTTTATCTCCATGACAACCCTTCAATGTCACATGTCATATTCACAGTGCTGTTTCTCAAGTGTTGTAGAAGAAGAGAGCAGAGCATGTGCAGATGTACTTTACTCAATGTGCCCATGTATTAAGCCACTCAAAAGTGTTTACAAAGATTTCCCAGAATTTTGACTTTGTAAATGTTTTTCCCATTCCCGTCATATCTGTTTTCTATAATTTTTGCTCTAAGTGTAGAGCATTCAGAATTCAGGAAAGTTGTGCCAACCCTACAGATCAAGCTCATTTTGGAGGGAAAGACAGAAAAGTGAGGGAATGAGCCAAGACCCGGAGGACACAGTGAACTCTGCTTGGCAGTGCTATCCCTGTCTCCCAGGCACCAGGCTGTACATGATTTCACTCTCTGAGTCTGGAAGTGGGGGTTCACACCACCCCAGCTCAGGAAGCTGCAGCAGCACTGTCATCAAACATCACCTTGGCATCATGAACACTTATTCGAGTGTCTTTTATGTACTAGGACCTGCACATACGTTGCTTCAAAGTCCTTGTCACAGCTCAACCAAAAGTAAAGCAACTTCCTCTGGCTTCACAGCTTACTAGGGAAGTAAGCTTATTTGGGACTAGGCCTCATCTTACTTAGACCAGCAGTTCTCAAAATGAGGTGCAAGAACTCTTGGGAATACTACAAAACCCTTTGACGAATCTGTAAGGTCAAGGAATTATCTAGAAAGACTCATTAAGATGCTCATCCCTCGTCCAACTACATTTCTACGTGCAGGTGGATTTTCTTACTACACTTAAAAAACGACATGTAATAACAGATTGAAATCAGAAGCAGATAATAATCCAATTGTCTTCTATTAAGTCAGATAGTAAAGGGACTTGAAATAAATGTAAATTCAGAATATATAAAATAATGCTACTTTACTATTAAATGGTCTTGTAAAATTGTTTTGAAAAATAGACATATTTTGTAAACATATTTTATGTGTGTTAAGGTAATGGGTTTACTAATGTGATTTTTAAATGACTTAATAATCATTTTAAAATATCACAAGTTTTCATTCCTTAGGTTGGCAGTGGGTATAGCCTATCTAAACAAAAGCTCTTTGTGGATCCTAAATAATCTGTAGGAGTGAAAAGGGGTATCATCCTCCAAAAGTTTAAGAATTGGTGTGTTCGATAATACAGTATTTCTATGTAATATTGTTTTGATTTATCATATCTCCTCCATTCTAAAAGGATGGTTCTCTTTGCTGCAGAAAAAGGTAAAAAAAGAAGACTCCTTGCCTTTAGAAACCTGAAATGCTAAAATCAAACAAACAAACAACAACAACACACACACACACACACACACACAAAGACCGAAAAAACCTTGAAATACTATTGCACCTATTTTCTAAACCTTACGCTTGGCAATGATGTAAATGCACAAAGGAATTTAAAATCTTAAAAGAATATACTGTGCTCAGTCTCTTCAGTGACACTGAAAGCTTTTTGAGGACTCAGCATCAACTCCCTTGGAATGTAGCACATGCTAAGTCTTGAATAAAAACAGTGATCAGCCAGGTGGGGTGGCATACACATGTAATCCAGTGGCTTGGGAGGCTGAGGCAGGAGGATTATAAATTCAAAGCCAATCTCAGCAATTTAGTAAGGCCCTAAGCAATTCAGTGAGACCCTGGCTCTAAGTAAAATACTAAAAAGGGCTGGGGATGTGGCTCAGTTGGTAAAGGGCCCCTGGGATCAATCCATGGTACCAAACGAAACAACAATAACAAAAACAGTGATTACCTGGAGAAGGAAAGAAGAGATGTAACCATGAAGAACTTCACAGGTTATACACAGGTTAGGAAAATGAAGTGGAGGAACAAGCATGTACTATGGAGAAACACAGATTTGGGTTTAATTTCCTGACATAATGTAGAAAAATTGATTTCTATGAGCCTCAGTTTCCCAGTCTGTAAAATGGATCCCATGATTCCCTATTTCACAGTGCTAGGAGGATTAAGTGTACCATATATGTTCAGCACCTGTCTGGCAGTCGGTTTACAAGAAATATCACTCCCTTTAGACAAAACAATTGACCAGGTTAAAGGCAACCTCTGGACATTAGGAAATGTAAATCCTTGAAGGGATCCATTTCTCAAGGGAACTTCTCAACTCTTTATCCACTGACTACTGATGTCATCATCAAGAAAGGGCATTTTGTCACCAGAGTGTAGCATTTTGTCCTTTATAGACATACAGCTGTGCACCATAACGTTTAAGTCAACAATGGGACACATGTACAATGGTGGTCCCAAAAGATTATACCACCTAGTGACGTCGTAGCCACCCGAGTTTGTGTAAGTATTCTGTCATGTTCACACAAGGGTGAAATCATCTCACGATGCAGTTCTTAGAACGTGTCTCTGCTCTTAAGTGACACGCAACCGTATTTACATTCTCTTCTCAGAACTCACCGACAGCAGCTATGAGCACTAGAAATTTCCCTCTATGAGAAAAAAAAATATGAAGAAATTGAATACCACACCACAGTGATATTTTCAAAGTTGGAAAAAGTTATATTCTCAACAGTTGTACAACTCCACTTAGTGGGTGCTAAGTAAACAAGTCTGAATCTTGAAGCCAAATACAATATAAAAGTTTTCAAAATGTAATTAGATGCTGTTATTAAGAATGTGAAATTGCCAAGCTCAAATTCAATTTCATGTTTAAAGAAAATAAGAAATACAATTTAAGGCAGTAACTCTAAGTTTATCAACTGTTGAAGCAATTCAAACTGTTTCATTTAAGACTCTTGTTATACCATCAGAAAATTGTATCTAAATCCATTTACCACAGGCAAAGGTAACAATTACAACCTAAAATTGAATCTAGACACATAAGTGGTGTGATTTCACACACACACACACACACACACACACACACACACACACACATTTGTGGAAAAATAAGGGAATGATTAATATTTCTATGTCACCAAATATATTGATGAACTGAACCATAAAAACACTTTATGGAATATCAATGCCATTTGTTTTGCAATCTTATAAAGAAGTGCTAATTTTTTGCCCTTTAAAAAAAAAATCCTATTATTTTTTTAACCTAAAACTTACACTAGGTGGAGCCCCTTGTCCAAGATTTGGAGTGATTAAAAAAAAAAAAAAAAGGCTGAGAGGAGATAATAATGAACGATTAAGAAAAAAAAGCAACAGTGAACTCATTCTTCATTTTTAAAATGCATCCATAAAATCTATAGTACCAGCAGAATTTTTTTTTCTTTCTTATCACTGAACCCATTAAAATGAATAGTACCATTAACATTTACAACAGAGAAACACTCAGAGAAGCTGCTCCTACAGAGTCTGGACTCTGGATTCTGATGCAAATGTTAAGTTTCAGTTGGGGAAGAGGTTTCAGAGGGCAGTGGGGATACAATCCTTCTGGGACACTTGTAAAATATTTGAACAGTGTAATGCTGTCTTATATTTAAAGGAGATGGAGTATTCCGATAATTGCTGACGTCCTAGTTAGGGATACATTGTTGTTGAAACAAAAGACTTCAAAACACTAGAGCACTAACAAAAGGCAAAACATCCAAAATGCACTCAAATTTCTATGCTTTCTGAGACGTGGAAAGACAGGAAGCCCTTCATCGGACATTTCAGGGTGTCTGAGGAGGGAGGGGCTCCTGATCTGAGCACAGCACAGGTTCATTTATGCCTAACTAGGACTTGCAGTTAAAAATAGGCTTTAATTGCACTGTTGAGCCTCACCATAGGCTCTGGCTAGAGCAGGAGATAAGACTTCTGAGATAACACCTCAGGGCCCAGATAGCTGCTCATTTGCTCCAGGATAAAACCACTGTGCCTCCCTCAGATGTTGGTAAGATTGGCTCCCTTATGCTATCTCAGGGCTGCCTTCCAACCCAACCTGCACGATCTAAATGCAAAGCTCAGACCAGCAGCAAGAACTCTTGCCCAACCCCTCCTGCTTCTGCTGACATAGCTGACATGGGTCTGTCAGTTTACTAGGCAATAAAATGTTGTAGAGTCATTTTTTTCTCCCCTTCTTCTGATTTCTACAAAATCTTGGGCCAGGCAATACGTGGTTCTGCTGACAGCTGAAATATGTGGCAGAGTGACCTTTGAACAAGTATAAATCATTGACCTCACATAAATTCCTCCAGAAAGTCCAAACTAATCAGTTGGATCAGGGGTCATATAGGCATGAAGGCAGTGAGAACTGTGCCCCAAATCCAGTTCTGGGGTGTAAGTAGGTATTTGTAACTCTTAATCCAAAACAATTACAAAAAAAAAACATTTCTCTGAGATGTCTGCCTCATACTTTGCCAGGGAAAGTGGGAGGTGTTTCCTCTGCAAACTAATTACTAAATCAAATTATAACTCTGATACCATAAGTCATTTATGGAAGCCAAACTAGCAGGAATAAAGAACAGGGGGTTGGGGCTGGGGCTCAATGGCAGAGCACTTGCCTAGCATGTGTGAGGCACTGGGTCTGATCCTTAGCACCATGTAAAAAAAATAAGCAAATAAAATAAATGCATGCTGTCCATCTACAACTACAAAAAATAATTTTTTAAAAGAACAGAATTTTGGAGTGGTTCATTTTCTTTAATGACAGAAGTGAGTTTTTAAAAAGAAAAGAAATTCCTATATAGGATCCGTAGCATCGAGCTCTCAAGCCATTTATTGGCTTGGAATGAATTGGACAAATTATTTAAAATTGAGAGCTTTTTTTTCAATATCTTTAAAACTGACAGAAAGCTTTTCTGCAAAACTGGTCATTAGGATATGCATATTTTCATTCCAAGTTCTCATAGGGATGGGAAAGAAATTTGACCTACAATATAATGGAGTCTTCCCATTAGCTCTTCAGAGGAGGGAGCGGGAGACTGCAACATGTACTATAGCACAGAAAATTCACACTCACATTCTCCCCTAAACATTGCACCATCTCCTCTTGCCGATATTGTCATCAGTATTAATAAAAATATTACAAGGAAAGTTATCGTCAAATTGTTTCTCCAAAAGACAAAGGTGAATTGGGTACCTGGTGTCTGCAGCATGGTACAAGGTAGGTGAAGCTAAAGCCACTCAGATCAATACAGACCCAACATACTAACAGTCCTTTGTGCTTCTGTCCTCCTTCCTTTATCCCTTCAGAAAAGGAGACTAGGTAGCTGATGTTTTATAATTTTAAAATATAGGAGACTTTAGGACCGACAAGAAAATAGTTGATCAAACTACAGACTAAAATAGACTTTAGAATGCATTTCTCCATCTAATAAGCTCCTTCTCTATATGCCAGGGAAGAAAGAACTTGATGAATCAATTGTTTTTTTCATTTTGCTGACTCTCAGTATTGGTTCTGAGAACAACTTCCTTCTAAGCAAAGTAATGTTTAACTACTTCTTTATCATCAACTCTGCCTCATAAGCATAATTTAGAACTTTGCTTTTGGAATTCAGGATGCTTCACCTTCCCCCCCCCCCCACTTTTCACCAAACCTTTGAGAGAGAGAGAGGCAAGAATGTCTTATTCGTCAGCACTGTCATTATCTGAGCACTAATTAAAGATAAGGTAACAAAGGAACTACATGTACACAGTAATCACTAAGGGGAAAAAGGTCTCTGACTGCAAAGAAAGTGAACAAAGACACCTTCTTGCCAGCAGGGCAGAAATGAGCTGAGACACCTCCACCCTCACAGCAGCCTGGAGTCACAGATGGGCCCAGGGCCACCATGGCCTGGAGAGGTGACTAGAGAACAATGCCAAGAGGCAAGACTCACACAGGACAGACCACAGGCCCAGGCCTGGGACTGAGATGGGAATGTTTGAGGCCCTTGTTCCCCTATAGGGATCGAATCTTAAGGAGTCATGTCAGTCACTGTAAATTTGAATCTGGGGGTGGAATAAAGAGGAATTGTGATAATTCTGATTTCATTAGCGACTAGGATTTATCAGGATCCTGTGTCCCTCCTTCCAATATACAGAGCTTAGCCATTGCAGAAGTTATAAAAGTTGAATGAGATATTATTGCAGGCAGAAAAAGGTAAAAGCTGGCATTTCTCGGAAGGGTCAAACTCAAGTCACTGGAGGTTTGGAGCCTAGCTTTTATGATATCTTATTCCAGAGAGATTTACACACACACACACACACACACACACACACACAGAAACACCTATGAGTACATGAAACACACATGTATGGGCACATACCCACACATGCACACAGACCCTCCCCTCTGCCATCCGATTTAACTCCTGCTTTTTCTAGTGTGCTCTGCTTGCTCTAGTGTTAGAATCATTGCTTCATTTTGTTTTGTACTATGATCATTTGTCAGATCATGTCCTTATGTACCAGTGGTTGAAATCTCCTAATCTTCTTTGTATCTGATTTACTCTTTTTTTCTAATGGTCCATGACATTGTGAATAGTCAATAAATATTTATAGAATGAGCAGCCAAAGTTTTCATATTTGGAATAGTTGAAAACTCTGAATTTGCCACTTTCCATGTTAGAAGACATCTTGAAATCTTAAGGGGTCTCTAAAGATCTTCTTATTTAGCCATGCATGGTGGCACATGCATGTAACCTCAGCAACTCAGGAGGCCGAGGCAAGTTCAAGGGCAGCCTCACCAACTTAGGCCCTGGAAGGAATTTAGTGGTAAAACACTCCTGGGTTAAATCCCAGTGCCCCCCGCCCCCCGCCAAGAATCATTTCTTCATATCTTCTTATTCAGAGATAAATCCATTTTATCAAAACCACTTGTATTAAAAATGAAATTACCAAAATGTTTCATTTCTTCTGATCCTCCAATGTCCCCAATCCACAGGCATTTTGTCTTTCTTTAGTTAATTTCACAAAAAGTTTTGCCTTGATGATGGATACTATAATATAACTAGCCCAGATCTCCTGACAGGAATGAAGAGGACTTATGATTCTCTAGCTGCTAGAAGAGCTGCCAGGAGGCAACCCTCAGTTGTCAGTCCTCTTTGGAGATCTGCCTCCACTGATGACAACTCTAGATAACACCTCCTTCTGTGGGCAAAATGACCAGTCCATGTAGGAGTAGAAATACTCAGGGCCCCTCACTCCATTAGAAATAACCTGGGATCTCATCCAGATACCAGGCCCAGCCTCTCCCAGTGCCCAGTTCTGCTTTCTTTCTTCCTTGCTGTTGGCCAGATACACTGCTGTAGACAACTTATTCAGCTGCCAATGTCCATTTCATAGTGTTCCTCTCAAGAAACACAACCTGGGACCACATGGCCAATTTCAGGTGTTAGACATACAGAAGTCACTGAAAGAGGTAGTCTTGTTCTTTCTGATCTTTGAAAACAATAAGGGGATATACCAGCAAATCCATCACCCTGGCACAATATGCAAAGTTGTGTGAGGACACATCAAGTGTTGTAAGAGTATAAACCCAGGTGAGGAGGGTGAGGAGAGTTGTCGGGACAGACCTCAAGCAGGAGCTACATGCCAAAGACAGGTTACCAGGTGGAGACAAGGTAAGGGCTGGAGGCCAAAGGCAGAAGATGAGAACAATCACAGATACTGGAGGCTTCCTGGGGTGCTCCAGGCAGGACACACCAGTGGACATGCAGGAGTGACAGAGAAGCAGGACCAAAGGTGAAAACGGCACATGGATGTAGCAGGCAGTGACAGGATCAGAGGAAAACGTGAGGACTCTCCCAAGGGGCTTGGTTCTTGATGTTTTGTTTGCTTTTAGACTGACATGTAGATGACTTTTCCATGTGGTGTATATTTCTAGACCTTTCCATCTCCTCACTTCCATCAAAACGTTTTTGAGGAAACAGAGTGAAGAGCAGCAGTCCAGATGTTTTTCTGACAGCTGGGTGGGGCATTGTCAACACCTTCATGTGAACATGTAAGTAGCGGCATCTTCTGTGAAGCATGAATTTATTCATTTTGGAAGAAAAGTTCTCAGTGCCTACGATTTCCAAAATCATCTTGTATAATTTTGGGAAAAGAAAAGGATCCTATCTTCTTTTCTAGACCTCCATTCGATGTCATGTAAAAACTAAATGAACTTGTACTACTAAACAAACTTGAACAAATTTGTAATTTATTGCTATGCAAATAAAAGATTTATACAGATTTTGACCTTTTATTTATATGAGGAATCTTTGTCTATGTCTTGCTTTTAGTCATCACTTTGCTGTTTATGACGATCGGTAAGAATGTTGGTAGCATCACTCATACAACATAATGCTTGAGCTTCCTCCACCTATCCTGGATTTGATTTTTACCTAGAAATTGTCCATGGTAGAATTTCCTAGGCAAAGTGAGTAGCTATAAAGTCCCCACACACAAACATTATACAAACTCTTGGTGACCTGCATTATAAACGGCATACCAGGAACCATTAGGCGATGGGACAGAAAACAAAGGTGATAATATCACATAACCCCTGGTACCACCTTGCTGGCTCTAGTGACATGTTCTCTCTCTCTTCCATGCAAGAAATAATGCAGCGATAAAAAATGAATGCGGACAAGGTTGCTATGGTGGTAAGCTTGAATCCAGTCTGTTTTATTTTTTAAGAAAAAAGATTTTTTTAGTACTCAGGTTATTATTAGTAACACATTACCTGTGACACCCACATGCATGATCAATCCTCAGCAGGCTGTTGCAATAGTGTGGTAGGGGGAAAAAATCCTATCAGAAGCTAGATGCAGCCACTTAGGTATCGGAAGCAAGAGGTGGGCATGGTGAGATTTATAGTTGAGTCATGTCCCTCTGGAGCCAGAGAGAAGATGGAATAAAGATGGGAAGAAGACTTTAGCAAGGTGCCCAGAGTTGGTAACTGAAAAACAGTGTGGCCGGGCACTTCCAACGCTTAGCTTTGTTCATTTCTATGTTTGTGGATGGAGTTCCTTAAAAGAAGCAAGCCAGGCGGTTGACCAAGACAACTTTCTGCCTTTTAATGTCACCCTGATTTTGAGAAGGGCCTCATTGCCCTGACTAATAAAGCAGAAAATTAGTTATTAGAGAAAGACTCCTGATTAGATGTAGGAGTTTGGATACTCAATAACTAGAGTCAAAAATGCCAAATGGAATTCCTAGGTACAAGGGGTTTCTCTGACTTAGGAAGAAGTTAGATTCAGTTTGATTTTTCCTCCTAAACTACTATTAGAAAATTAGAATACGACGGTTGCACTGTCAGATGAAAAGAGGTCCATTTATCTAGAAGCAGAAAGCAGCTTTTAGGGCAGATCGCTCTCCCGATAGGTCTTTTACTATCATTGCTCCCCAGTGCCACCTGCCACCATAGGATTGCCACTTTTGCTTCCTGAAAGAGTCTTACTACGTAACTGCCACACAAAGACAATGGCAGATGCCTGACAAGGTGTCATCGGACGCACCCAAAGCCTATCTTTGGGGGCATGGGTGGGTCCAAACATGCATTCCATGGTTAGAAGGAAGTGTGAATTTTATGAATATGAATTTGACTGCTCTATTAACACCAGACCTCTCCACTCTCTCCTGGGTGCCTTTGGCCCGTTAAGCAGTACTTGTGCTTGTCTGTTCATCCATAAAATAAGACCATGAAAAGGACCCCCATCACCGGGTTGTATGAAGCTCCAATGAGACTCACATGAAGTCCACATCCCAGTGCCCATTAGAGAGCAATGTCACTGAAAGGGAAGGTGATGGTGACCTTGACAGAAACTGAGCCACGGCAGTGTGATGAATTTATCAACTGCATTTTTTTTTTTTTTTTTAAGAAAAGGGTCCCTTCTTGCCTAAGTCAGTAACTCTTTAGGCTACACAGCCAGTCTTTCCCTTCTCTCCTCCTGGAACAAACAACCTTCAAATCCAAAGACTCCCCAATAGGAGGAGGCTGTAGAGAGACTCTGGAGGCTGATGAGGACCCAGACACACTGCAACAGAGTCTGGCAGGGAACATATGGGAAAGCACCATTGCTTTGTGCTGGGCTATTCTTGATGGATTTTATTAGTACTGGGGGTTGAACCCAGGGGCACATTACCACTGAGCTATATCCCCAGTCCTTTGTTTGTTTGTTTCTTTGTTTTGTTTTTAAGACAGGATCTTGCTACATGGACCAAGGTCTCACCAACTTGCTGAGACTGGCCTCCAACTGGTGATCCTCCTGCCTCAGCCTCCTGAGTCACCTTTGCTATTTTTAGAATCAGAGATTTCTGAGGGTTTCCTGAATATCTCACCAATCAAGGGATAGCTTCAGAAAGCTCTCCAGATCCAAAACAGATAGGGAATTCAAATAGACCTGACTCATGATCCATTCAAAGGAAGTAGGTTTCTCAAACAGAAAATGAGAGTTGGAGGATGACTGTCCAGTTGGTTATCATTTCCTATAAGGAAAAGGGAGATGAACAATCCTGAAGGGACACATACTGTGGATTCCCCCAAAAAAAGATTTTTAGATGTGGAACTGAAGGTTCATCACATAAATCAATAGGCAAAACAGCTGATTAGGTGGTAATTGTGTCAAATCAACTTCTCAAGCTCAGCAGATTAAACTCTTAACGACACATATTCCTAAGGATATTTATGGGTAACTTAAATCATCTAAGATAAAGATTCTCAAATTACTTACACCAGAATAGAAACTCTTACAAACATCAAGGCCAAATTTCATGCCAACCTTCAACATAATTTTAGAAATTTCAGAAATAGCGGATCGCAACAAACGTGTCTGCTCCTGGCAAGTGAAGTCCTGCTACCTCAGCTGGCTGAGACGGTGACACGGCACTTTGAAATTTCTTGAGAGGTACACTCAGGATGAGAGGGAAATTGATAATCAAGACAATGACTTTCCTGCTGAGGTATGTCTCCACCAATTTCTTTCTCTTTTTTTAAAATATTTTTTAGTTGTGGATAGGCCTTTATTTATTGATATGTGGTGCTGAGAATCGAACCCAGTGCCTCACACATGCCAGGCAAGTGCTCTACCACTGAGCCCCAGCTCCAGCCCCAATTTCTTTTCTTTTAAATCAGCCATGCTAAATCCTTTAAGAAAACTAGAGAAGATATGGGGTCAGCTTCTTCCATAATATCATACCAGTCAAAGGTATTCCTCGGATCCTTGCTTCTCTCATATTTGAGAAGAAGGGAAAAATGTATTTAAAAATATATATCTCTTTATATCCCAAACCTGCCTGTAGTCTAGTCTGCATTCTAGAGCAAGAAATCCACCAGCAGACCACAACCTCTTTTCCAGTGCTCGTCCTACTTGCGGATCAGCAGAGGTTTGGTCCATCATCGTTGCTTAGTTTAAAAAGAACAAAGTTAGCGATGGATTTTAACAGTTTTGCTATCATGAGTTTTGACACCATCTACCAAGAACTAATTGAGTGGGAAGTCTGACAGGTACGCATTTATTTGATATAAACACATCAGCAATAGACGCTTGGCAGTGGGGTTATATTGGAAATGATGTATTGCAAAAATCACCACAAAATTAACACATTTAGCCATAAAGGGCAAATACATAAAAAGTTGAAACGTGTGGCTTATACAAACGACAGAACAAGAGCCTTAGAAAATTCAGTGTCAAGCTCGTGGGCTATTTTCAAACTGCTTTGTCATAAAGAACTATTATTAAAAAATGGTATAAACAGACTGCTGGGCTAGCTCAGTTGGGAAAGCATGAGACACTGAAAAATGGTATATACCTGAAGAAATTCCACGGGAAAGGTCTAAATGACACCTTGATCAGTGACCAAAGGGATCACTCATTTGCATCTAGAACCAGAACTACCCCCCCACACACACACTGAGCAGGTTTAACTCAACGCAAACGTGCACAGGGCCCATACAAACAGGCAACAGATACTAAAGACATTTTCCAACCAAATAATTTCACTTAGCAATTTTCTTCTTTCACAAAGAGAGAAATCAAAACTTAAACATTCATTTCAGGACTCACCCACATTATCCACGTCCCAACGCCCAAAGATAACAATTTTCCCAGATGATGGGCAGATCCATGGTCCATGTTGCAAGAAGCAGTGAGACAGGAGCGTGTGCAAAAAAAAAAAGAGAGAAGAAAAAAATGGTTTAGTAATAGTTCAACAAGTGGTAGCAATGCACATCACAGTGAGCACGATCATTACAGTTCCCTCGTTTCTGGAAATCATCCTACTGCCAAGACATCGTGGGTTAAGGAGAAAGCTACTGTCAAAAAACAAGGTCCAAAGGGATCACTCATTAGCATTTTTCATTTAACAGCTGCAAATACAATACATGCCCAAGTGACTGAACGTGCAATAGATGTTTCCAGAAAGATAAGAGGGAAGAGTTGTATGAACATATAAGGACATAAAAATAATTAAAGCAAGTCTAGACTAGACTGGGGGGAATCTGCTGCAAGGTAAAGACTTAGACTGAGCTCATATCATAATTAGCAAACTCAGTACAATGACTTACACCTTTCAACAAGCATTGGACTAAAATGATTCCAATTACAGACTCTCAAAGAATATAAATTATAGCCCAGTTCATATGTGCTACAAGTCCGAGCCACAGAATAGAATCTGAATTTTTCAAAGAAACAAGTTATTACCACTCTTTTTTTTTTAAGGAGACAAAGGAAATAAATTAACATGACATTCAATTTTCTAAGATACATTGTTTTTCAATCCCACCAGCCATGATAATTGCTCTACGAGGGAAGAAATTTCACAGCCTAAAAACATATTTTCAAGTAGATGGAACTCCCCAAACTGAGGCTTCATGTAAGACAGCTCATCTGTCACAAGCTTTCCACACGAGACCTCACCTTGGAAAGCCAGACTTTGCTAAGTTCATAGTAGAGGAATTCTGTGATTCTCAGCCTCCTGCACCTTGGTCTTACAGACATCAACTATTAATCGGTTCTATCCAAAGCTGCTGTCAACTGAAAGGAAACAAAAGCAGAGTCTCAAAGAGACATGGGTATACGCATGTTCACACAAGCATCATTCACAGCTGTCAAAAGGCAGAAACAAAATAGGATGTGTACATACACACTGGAACACTATGCAGCCTTAAAAAGGAAGGAAAAGATGACACATTCCAAAACATGGAAGATATTATGCTGAGTGAAATACGCCAGATTCAAACTGATAACTACTATACGACTCCACTTCTATGAGATTTGTAAAGTAGTCAGACTCACAGAGAAAGTAGATTGGCGGTTGCCAGAAGAAGATGGGGGTGAGGGGAGGGACTGGGAGTTGTTTAATGGGTATAGAGTTTCATTTTTGCAGGATAAAAAGAGTTCTCGAGGTCAGCTACACAACAATGAAAATGCATAGAACATTACTGAACTGTACGCACAGAGATGGTGAAGATGGCAAGTTTTGTGTCATGTGTATTTTACCCCAATTAAAAGGAAAAACAGCTACTGTCAAAACGGTTCTTGGAATTCTTTGGCTACCCTGTGTGGACTTGATCTTCAAAGGAAAGAATTAATAAGAGCCTATGTCAACACTCATTGTAAAGTGTTAAAAGATGGCAATTTGTAATAGAACCAAAAAGGAGCCTAGCACTAATTCAAAAACTGTGGCTTTACTCTCAGCAGATGGTGGGATGAGAACAGTCACTTAACATGCGCTGGGAGAAATCATGACAAACCTGCCCACAAACACCAGAGCCCGAGCGGGCTGTCAGCACCCCTTCCTTGGCCCTTACAGAACACAGGAGCCAACCTCTGCTCGGACATCCGTGTCCTATCCAAGGGCACCTTCAAAAGCACCGATGCAAGGGCTTCCTAATGACCTTTAGATATTTTTAAAGTCTAATACCTTGGGTTTGCATCGCAGTTTCTTTCTTAATCCACCCTCCTCCATCCTGGAAATAAATGGTGGGATTTCCTCTACCTGTACCTAAGCAAACTTCACGCAGAAAACAGTTGATCGTCTCGTATACATTAACTGTATTTGCTAAAAAAAGAAAAAAAAAATCAGAAAAGGGAATATACTGGTGCATGCACGAGAAACTATCATCAAATAAGCTTCATTATCTGCTTCAAACACTTTCTGGGCTCCTTTCACAGTGAGCTGCTCTCTCGGAGAGAGGAGTCAGCTTGCCTAGGGACTGCTGAGGGAGCAGGAAGTGTGGGCTCAGGTGTCCCTGAAGGACCTGGGGTGACTTTGAGGAGGCCACTACACATCTCTTTTTCCTTGGATGAGAAAGGAGAACGACAGGTCAGCTGGATTTGGCACAGACTCATGGTAGAGGGCAGATGAAATGGAACCTGTAGAAATCCTCTGAGAAACAGTGCACCAGCAATGCCGGGGGACAGCGGGATGTCCTCCTTGTGGTCTGCCACTGAGCAGAAACGTTCAGTTCTTTCCCAGGAAACGAGGAACATCCAATTCAGCCAGCAAGTGCTGTAGCTTTCAACTTGGCATCCTTGCTCTGGTTTTGTGGTTTAAATGTGTCCCCCAAGAGTTTCGTGGGTTCAATCCCTATGACATGGTCTTAAGGTAGAAACAGTCTGACTCTAGTTTTTAGAGGCGGGTTCTTTGGGAAGTAATTAGAATTAGATAAGGTCATTGGTTTGCAGTCCCCACGATTGAATGCTGGTGGCTCTGTAAGAAGAGAGAGAGAAAGACCAGAAGACACATACATGTGCTCTCTATCTCTTGTCATGTGATGCCCTTCACCTTGGGACTTTGCCTGGGAACTCTGTCTGATATGGACATTCCTCAGCAAGAAGCTATCACTTAGAAACTGACCCTTGAGCCTACTGAACTGTGAGCTAAAACTTCTCTTTTTAAAACAAAGTTACCCAGCTTCTGGTATTTTGTTATAGTAACGAAAAGCCAACTAATAACAGACCTTATTTCCTATTTTTCCTGTCACCCTATTGACCAGTTTCCATCCAAATAAAGGCCCATGTGTCTATGGTAGTATTTCTTCAAGCAGGGTGCAGGGCCCTGGAAGTCCCTAAGATGCTTTTAGGGAGCCCATTAAATCAAAACTCTTTCCTTGGTCATTCTTAGACATTAATTGCTTTTCACTTTCGTTCTCTCACCAGTGTCCTGTGGAAAGTTCTAGAAGCTACAATAGCGTGCGACATTTCACTTTCCATTTCTAAGGCTGAAACAGCCATTAGAGACTCTCTTCTGTTAAGCTGCATACGAACCAGATTTGCAGAGCCATTCTTTACCCTAAGTTATTTCTGCTTTGGAAAACATAGTTAACATAGTTAACTTTCATTGAAATATTTGTGTTAACATGGAATGGATTTGTTATTGCTCTTCTTAAGTAAATGAAAAATGAATATTTTTAAAAGTTCTCCATTGTGATTCCTAATTCAGTTAACATCCGTAGATATAATCTGCACAAAGAAGAGTTGTTTTCAGTCTTCAATAATCTTTCAGAATATAAAGAATTCCTGAGGGGGGGGAAAAGGTTGAGTACTGCTGGTCTGGAATGAATAACAGAAGAGCAAACGACACAAGAAGAAGCTGCAGAGGGTCAGGCACGGTGGCCCACACCACTGATCCCAGCTATTCCAGAGGCTGAGGCAGGAGGATTTCAAGATAGAGGCCGGCCTGAGCAATTTAGTGGGAGTTGGCTCAAAAAATAAAAAGGGCTGGAGGGGTAGCTCAGTGGTGGGTGCCCCTGAGTTCTATCCCCAGTACTACAAATAAACAAAATAAAATAAATACAAGAGGCTGCAGAGGTAGGCGGGAGCAGAGGCTCAGATCATGCAGGCCTCAATGGCCACGTGAAGAGCAACGTCAGAACAGTTAGGCTCTAGTGACAGTCCTTTTCTCTGTGTGTAAGAGTTGTATATGATCATCACTGGCTCAACTCACTGTTCCACCATTTTGATTCATAAATCTCCATCACCCTGTCATGAAGGTGGCTTTCAAAAAGAATAACTTCCCCTTCATGGTCACCTGCATATTTAAATTGTGCTGACCTTTAGAACTCAACTTTTCGATTAACTTGTGGAAAGTGTCTATAGAGGAGCTCACTTCTGTTTCTTGATATCTCCACATTCAAATGGGGCCAGGACTAAGGTCATGGCTCCTGTCCCGGGGATTCTCCATGGAACAGGAGGAAGTGCAGCCGGGCTAACGGGTACTTTACAAAAGGTGGCCTTTTCTCCCTCAGAAAGCCCCTCTCTGCTGCGTAGAGGTGCCCACTGTTTCCCTCTTGGGCTCTCTTGTACCTGTCCCCTCAGAAGTTGTTGCAGGCTCTATCCATTCTCAAGTCCTTTGTCTACTCCCCTCATTCTGAGGAAGAAAAAAAAAAAACACCTCTCACTTCTGGCTTCATTAGGAAGCCAACAGCAAGAAATTCTGGAGTTAATATTAATGCACAATGATTACAAAATATATGACTTGTAACTTTAGGGTTGGCAAGATAAAAATAGATTATCTTTTTTTAAAAAAAATTATTTTTTGATTGTAGATGGACACAATACCTTTATTTTATTTTAATTAATTAATGAATTTATTTATTTTTGGTATTGGGGCACTTGACCACTGAGCCACATCCCCAGCCCTATTTTATATTTTATTTAGAAACAGGGTCTCACTGAGTTGCTTAGCACCTTGCTTTTACTGAGGTTGGCTTTGAACTCTCCATCCTCCTGCCTCAGCCTCCCAAGCTGCTGGATTACAGGTGTGTGCCACCACGCCCTGCTTTATTTTTTTATGTAGTGCTGAGGTTCAAACCCAGTGCCTTCCATGTGCCGGGCAAGCGCTCTACACTGAGCTACAACCTCAGCCCTGAATAAATTATCTTAATAGGCAGTTTCCAGGAATATATAACACCTGAAAGTGTGATTCTGATTTAAATAACAAGAGTTGCATATTAGTAAAGCCAGTGAAGAGAGAAAAATCTATAGCCATGTCAGGACCAGGATATGTGTAGCCAGGGATCAGGCTAAAAACTTTTTATCAAAGTACATTCTTCAGACATTCCCATCAGCACATAACTAACTGAAGGAACAGTTATACCTTAAAACAATTGAGAAGGTGTCATAAGCAGACTGAAATGGTATTATCCTTTAAATGTTGAATGTCTCCCACGGGTTCATGTAGTAAAGGCTTTGACCACAGGGTGGCGCTATTGAGAGCTGATGGAACATTCATTTAGTCACTGGGTGCTGACCCTTGAAGAGCATTATGGGACCCCACCTTCCCCGCCCCCACTCCCTCCTTTCTCTCTTGCTTCTTGGCCTGGAGGTGCACACTCCTGTCATGCTGTGCTGCTTCACCAGGGTCCTAAAAGCAATGGGGTCAACTGATCATGGACTGAAACCCACAAAACTATCAGCCAGAATAAACCTTTTCCCCTTAAAAATTAAGTGTCTCAGATATTTTGTCATAATATTGGAAAGCTGACTTATGGCTGTTTAAAAGACATTTCTTGATGGATCTGTGCAGAATTCCTATGTTGGGCAACAGACATATCTTTACGAGATAATGCCCAGTTGGTTTTCAATATTATAATATCAATTTACTTGCTAACCATTTAGAGCTGCGTAAGATTTGATACTTTTCCTAAAATTCTCTTTTGAAACCCCTCATTATCACAGTTTATGTTGTGGTAATTGGTGTTTATGTACTGGGTCTCCCTGTACAATGAGAAGCACCACATTTTCTTCACATGTACATTCCCACGGCCTACATTGGCACCTTGCTTGTGAAAGATGGTAAATGAATATCAAATTGAAAGGAAGACTACAACCTGTACTTAATTGGGGTTATAAGGCATTCTGATGTTTTCATGCAAATAGCACAGAAGGATTAGGGGTTAGCAATCCTTTCTGCAAATAAAATTGATTCTATCGCATTGCTTTCGACCTATTGCTTAGAGCAATCAGAACTAAGAAAAAGAATAGTTTTATTTGAGAAAGAGAGATGGCAATAAATGTAAAGCAAGGAATATTTGGGGGGAAGTAAAAAAAAAAAAAACCTGACTATGAGCACAAAAGTGTGACTTGGGGTAGTATGTAGAAATGACAGCCTGCAGAAATCAGCTCTGAGGACAGATGAGGGATTCAGAAAGGAAGCTACAAAGCAAGGTATACTCATCCACAGACTCCCACCATAGGCAATCCATTTGTGGAAGCACCATCTAACTTCCTGTCCCAAGGACCCACAACTGATACTCCTAGTTACAAAACTTGCTCATAACAGATTGAATCATTGTCTGGGCTAGCCTGGAAATCCAACTATAATTTTTAACATCTTCTCTCAGGGCAAAGAATTCAAAATGCTGAACAACTACTTATAAATGCACTTTTGGAAAAATGACTCATCTATAAAATAGGGAATGCCTATATTCAGAAAGTAGGTCTCTGCCTTTTATCACTCTAGGCTTTTCACCCCAAAGGCTAAAAAAGCCAGAGGCTGAAGAAAAGAAGCATTTCTAAGCTCTTAAAAAAACAAAATGCACACCATCCATTAAACTACTCTTTGATCATGGCTTGTCTTCTGCTTTGAAAAATACTCAGAAAAGGAGTGCCAAGACCTCCCAAAATATGGAGGAAATGCATGTACTCCTTATGGAGAAAATGCAAAAAGTTTCAAAAAGACCACGGGCTAAAGAATGAGGAGACTGTGTCAGCAGCAACACCCAACCCATGACTAGAAGGTATGCACAACAGAATCCATTTCTCCCCCGTGTGAATGAAGTGGGAAAATAAAAGGCTTCTAAACATTTGAAGGTCATTGACCTTGTATTCCTGACAAGTCTTTGATGCCAGCTCTCTCATAACATGTGCAAATGGATACTTTAGTAGGTCAATGCCAATAAACCAAATTCCTGAATTTAGTGTGTATCTCTGTGAACAGAGTACACTGACAAAATGTGGTGAAGAGCTATACCATAAATCTCAAGCAAGTAATCCCACACAGATAAACTTAGTTGTCTCTGTAAAAACAACAACAACAACAACAACAACAAAAGCCCATTCAACTATGGAGAAAATAACATGTTTAAAACAGAGCTCAGTGTTTTTAGCACTGCTAGAACATTCATGCTTACAGACAGCCTGTTTGGTGTTGAAAGTGTAATCAAACTGCTTGCTTATTACAGAGAGAGTTCAATCAAGACACAGAAGTTGAAAGTACTACTCAGCCATTAAAACTCTTTTGAAAATGTAAGAATTATTGTGTGCTCTGACTTTCATCCTGCAACACCATGCTAAATTAAGTTGGTACGATTTGCATTTAGTGAGCATTTATGATGTGCTACATGTAAAAGGACATGAAAAACCAAGCTATTGGTTATTAAGGGTTTTGGAAGAGGGGGTAGAGGCTAGGTTGATGTTGAGAAGCCATAGGCAGAAAAAAGAGAAAGAGCATATTTATTTGACTCATTAATTTTCTGTGAAAACCATGCAAGTTTCTCTATGGATCCCAGATTTATTGTACACTCTCATTCAGTCAACCACCGACCTGTGGAGTCTGATGTTAAGGAACTACTTCTTCTTTTTATGTTGTTGTTTTAATCCTCGAGTCTTCTCCTTTGTCTTGCTAAAATTATACTTCCAGTCAGAGTCATAAGTTTTGGGGTCAGATACTTTTTCCTATATCAACTCATTTCCAGGCAGTGAGTTCAATGCAAAGCCACTGAAGGGTTAGCCTAGCTGCTCCTTGAAGCATTACATAAGCAGCTCACAGTGAGAGCCAGGCAGGAACGCGCCACTTGCTACCTTCCAGAGGGGCTCCCAGGACTTTTATCTTTCTCTAGACTAACAGCTAGTCAGATGTAACAAGCACTCCCTTTCCTTATGCCAAATGGGGGCCAGGAGAGAGTATGTTGAGGGTCCCATGCTATATATCAGCCACGTATTCATCATTCTAATTTATTTTAATGGGAGTCACCTAGATAAATCCTCTTGCCATGCTTCGAAAAAATTACACTGAATCTCTTTGAATTCCTCCAAATCCATAGGATGAGAAAAAAAGGAGTGGAAAAATCACAAAAGGAGGTTCCAGATCACATGTCAAACAGTGCAGACTCTGAGTCAGTTTAGAAAAACAATAGATTAATGATAAACAGTCAGGTCAATGGGATCAATATCCAGAGAACAAAAATGATATTGCTTGTGATTATTAGAAAAATAATATTATGGTTGCTATTATTAAGAAGGACTTAGAATTTTTTATATAGCGGTACCTATGCCAAGTGATACTTTCATTTCCCCATGTCAAAACTATGTTTCAACAACACTGTGCAGTAAAAGCATTGGGGAAGTTGAAGCTGTTATCAGGTTTAAAAAACAAAAGGTTTTGAATCTGTGATGATGCTTCAGGATTATAGATTTGGAAGCTGAAGCAGCTGTAACTCCATCATAAAGATGAATAAACTATCATCCAGGGAAATTAAGTGATAATGAACTCACAATCTGGAAAACAACATCATCGCTTATTTTTCCTGAAACACGCTTGGTTATCTTCTAACTAGATCCTACAGAGACCAAACCTACGCCTCAAATTCAAGGTAGAACAAGCTGAAAGGAAAATATACACTCACATATTAAAAGCATAAAACAAAGCATCATGATCCAGTTTCATGAAGTGCAAAGGTTGGCAACCAGGTCACACACACATACACACACACACTTAAGCAAACTCACTGTTGAATTACCAGTTCCTCTTAATCTACACTGTTTTTTCAAAGGAAGCAAATAGCTAAGAATAGCACATATTATTCATCCTTTATAAATACAATGCAGATGATGTTGTAACATGATAGTGTTCCCCAGGATTCAGACATTTTATGAGAGAAAATTATTTTAGCCATCTGAGATAATAACCTCTTAAAGGTTAAGAGATTATTATGATATGATCCAGGCATTGTAGTGCACACCTCTAATCCTAGTGACTCTGGAGGCTGAGGCAGGAGGATCTAAAGTTCAAAGCCAGACTCAGCATCTTAGCAAGGCCTTAAGCAACTCAGCAAAACTCGGTCTCAAAATAAAAAATGAAAAGGGCTGGGGATGTGACTCAGTGGTTAAGTATCCTGGGTTCAATCCCTGGCATGAAAAAAAAAATCTATTTTTAGATCTGGTTATTCCAATGTCTAACCACTAGAGAAAAGGTTAGGAGTCTCCCTGAAAAGAACCCAGGTCAAGAGAAGAGTCCAGGCACAAACTTGGGCTGCAGGTGTGTGTGGGATGCAATGCTCAGTGCCCTGGAGGCTCTCTGTTACTGTCCTCTAACCTTTCACACGTTCCTCACCCACAATCAGAGTGACCTGTCAATGCCTGTCTTCCCCAGATTACTCTTCCACATAGAATCCTTGCATGATACTCCATGGCTGGTTTGGTTAATTCCAAAATTCCTCACGCTTCCAAGTGGGGTACATTAGTTTAAGCATTTACATGTGCCAGCTGGACCTCATGAGGTGCCAGGGACCAGTGATCCAGAAACTCTATGGCATCTGGACCTCGGAGAAGCAGGGAACACACCATCTCCTGCCAAGTCTGGTGACTGCTGGGTGCAGCCACAATGAATCTAGTGGCATCCATTGATTCCTTTGGACTCTTTGATGTCGGTTGTCACTTCATTGGCCAGAATAGGACCTAGAGCAAAAAATGGCAGGGGGATCTCTCTGTCACAGAGAGGGTTCAGTTTCACAACCAGAGGAGAGAGCCTCAGGGATTCCTAAACACAGCTGGGGTAACCTGACTACGGTTAAAATTACCATCATCGTAAGCAGTGACCGAGTCAAAGAAACACAGTGGCATTACAGTTATTAAACCGTTACGGCTTGGGAAACATGGGCTCCATTTGCATCCACTACAAAATAAAAGTGCTCTTTAAAACAACAGGCCCGCTCTGTCCATTTGAAAACATGAAAGGGCAGCAGTTTTACCTAATTATTTTCACAATTAAATGATTGGTGTAGCTCATTTTAAGATCAAGGAGTATAAATTAATTTGTCACAGGTTACTTTAGCACCAACAGAGCTAAATACCTATGAGGCCCATTACTTCTCCCATTTGAATAATGCAGATACAGCGCGGGTGGATCCACAAAATAATATTTTGTTTTTGAAATCACAAATGTTTTGCAGTAAGATTATCAGGTTTATCCTCCTAATTGCATTTTGCTTTGGCTATTATTATATCCTTAAAAATAACTGGAAAGGGGCAAAGGGAAAATTATAGCAAATACACTCAGGGTTAAAGTTTATTTTTTAAAAAGATTAAAAAGTAAATAAATATAATCAGGACTAAAAGCTCAAAACACAAATATTGAAAGTAAAAGTTGATTTGGTAAATGTAGATTTTCATGCTGAATAAAATATATCACATGATACCAAGGAATGGATATACTGTTTGAGCACTTAATATGCTAGTCATTTTATGGTATTATTTATATTTCTTACAACAACTCTGCAAAGTCAATGTTACTAAACTAGTTTTGCAGAAAAACTAAGGCTAAAAAAACTTAGGTGATTTAACTAGATATTTAGCTAGTATCTACTAATACTGTAAATGCACTGGGGCGAGTCTAGTAGTCAGTATGCATCCCAAAGTACTTTACATGATAGTAAAATCAGCTTTTTCATTTTTTGCTGCATCACCATATTTATTCTGCTCTTTAAGATTTGCAGGCTGGATACAGGTGGTACTGACTTAGGATTTTTTTTTTAACTTTATAATGGTGCAAGAATAATAAGCATTCATCAGGAACCATACTTTGGATTTGGATTTGGATGGTTTTCCAGGTCAGTGATAAGAAGTATGATCTTCTCTCAAGATGCTGGGCAGGGATAGTGACCACCTCCCAGTCAACCACCCAGTGTACTGTGTTGCTAAGTTCTGATGCTCCAGAGGTTAGGTATATTCAATGGCAACTTGGATTTTCAACTTGCAATGGGTTTACCAGAATGTAACCACATGGTAAGTCAAGGAACACCTGCATTTTCAAACATCATCTTACCCAAAATCGACCTGAAAAAAAAAAAAGGGCACCCACAATTCAAGGAAACAACTATTTTAGGTGGAATTCAAATGCATCTTAATCTGTGTTAGCAATTGCTTTAAAATCAGACTTCTAGCTTATCCAAATGATCTCTGCCTACAGACTTCTGATCTCATTATTTAGCTCTGTGAAATTTTATGACTACCAGAGGGTAAAAATAAGTTCTTTTAAACATTTAAAGGTAAATGCAAGTCACTGATTAAACATTTTCTTGTTTAAATTATTTTTGTGAATGTTCCATAATGTACTTTCACAAAATTGTTGCAGGGACAGAGAGATTTGTATGGCATCGTTAAAAACTGTTAGATTAGTAAATCATAGTTTGTCATTTGTAAAGTGCAATCTCAAACGTGATGCCATACCTTTCTTGTCATCCTCTGGGTGGAGTAGGGACTCCTGTTACTTCCAGTTAGCAATGAGAAAGCTGAACCTAGGAGAGGTTGAATAAATCTGCAGATCCTATAAGTCTGCAGATCCGCTGAGTACCTGTGGCTACATATTTACACTGTGAACAGCCAACACCTTTCCCATTTTGCTACAATTATGTAAACTTCATAAATAACCAAGAGTCAAATTTAATGCACATAGATACACCAGCTTTGATTTCTTATAGGTTATAGGTGATCTCTCATGTTCCAGAAGGGGTTTGAGTATATAATGCCAACATTATAGTAAGGCCTGCTCCCCTACTATTCAAAACCTCAGTATTTGATCATGCCTGTTTTGTCTTGTTTCTATTTGCTCACTCCTTGTGAGCAATGGATTATTTATTACTATTTGATGAGGGTAAATTTATCCTCTCAAGTTTGAAGGCCTGTGTACTTAAGACTGTTTGGGAAATATTTTGTTCCTGAAATGTGGAAGCTGGTGATATTTTTATAATAAATTTTTCTTCGCCTGATCTCAGACATTTAGTATGCAGGTAAGATATGGCTTCATACTTTCATTCTTTAAAAAAAATACAGAATCACAAGAATACTCACTTTATAAGAATATGAATAAAAAATTTATTGAAGGCTGGAGTTGTGGCTCAGTGGTGGAGCATTCGCCTAGCACGTGCAAGGCGCTGGGTTCGATCCTCAGCACCACATAAAAATAAATGAACAAAATAAGGGTATTGGATCCAACTACAACTAAAAAGTATACATATTTAAAAATTTTTATCTAGATCAGAAACATTTTAATAACTGCATATGCCAAAGAACACATGCATGATTCTACTTTATATGTCAAGGATATGTAATAGAAATCAGATGCAAAGCTTCCTAAAAGGGATTTTAGATCAGTCAAATCCATAAGCCCCAGACTAAGAATTCTCTCACATATTTCTGGATGCATTCAGTTCTTGATGGGCATCTTGCCCAGCATGTCTCATTTTCCTTTCAACCTAATCACTATCAGCTTGGCTTTCCACATTTGACTCTGCTTTTGAAAGCTCTGAGCTCATTGTGACCATATCCTCATCTTTACAATGAAGAATGTCAATAACTTTACAGATCCTTTAGTTTCCAAAGCTTAAATTACCCATGCAATTAGATAAAGGTGGTAGAGGTTGATTTTTGAAGTTGCCAGATAAATTGCCTGTATTTCCACTTTGCCTAGAAGGATCTGCTCAAGGGCTGGGCACTTCTTCCTCATTATCATCTTGACACAGGTTTAGAACATCCTTCTCCCTCTTCTCAGACATCTCTGGATGATCATTCACTCAGTGAAAAGTTATGGAATCCCCACTCTGGACACCACTTTGCGGTCAAAGATGAATAAGATGGAATCCTAGCTCTCAATCAACAAAACATTTGAAAGAATAAAAACATGGCACGTTCCCTGACAGAGGAAAAAGTTGCAGAAGGAAGGATGGGAGAGAAACCTTCTGAATATGATCTTGGAAAACTTCATGAGGGATGTAGTATTTGAGTTGGGCCTTAAACAACTGGTTCAAAACAGAGACAGGGTGAGGGGCACATCTCAGTGGAAGGACTGGGATGAGAAAAGGATGCAGAAACAAAAACTAAAGGTGTCCTAGGCATTGGCTGGAATTGCAATAGGTCTCCTGCAGTGGCCATGGAAGATAACCCTGATGTACAGAGGAACAAACATGGGGCTTTGCATACAAATTGAAAGATCTCACTCTTTAGGAATTTGGGTTGGCATGAGGCTTGGAACAGGGAGCTGATATTTTCAAAGCAGCACTGTTAAAGGATTACACTGGAAGCAGATGTTAGGGAGAAGAGAGTTAGCAGAGAGTGTGAACTAGGATATTATTGCGAAGGTCCCAGCAGGAGGTGTCAAAGGCTTGGGGTGGGACTGGTGACAATATGATAAAAAAGAAAGTGTCCATGGGAGGCCCACAACATGGCCACTGACTTTTCTGGGGAATGTGTCTGTGGAGGAGCTGTGGGGAGGAGAGGAAGGTGTGAGAAATGAAGATCAGGTCTCTCACCTGGGTGACTCAGGACATGGTGGTTCTGGGTGAAGGAGAAAGTCTGAAATTGAGTGAAGTTTCTGTCCATGTCTCGTTTGAGGTTGCTGTGTGAGGGCTGGGTGAAATACCCTCTTGGCAGTTGGAAATGTGAGACTAGATTTCTAATGGAAGCTGAAGAGTAAAGATCTGAATCTGGTAATCTTTCATCCAGCTAACCTACACTCCTGGTTCCAGAAACCAGTGGCTTGTTGTTGGGGCAACTAACCTCAGAGCCAGGCCAGGTGCCAGGGCCTGTGTTTTACGTGTGCTGTTGACTTCTCTCCATAAAACCATCTTATGCCTACTTTCCTGATGAAGAATCTTCCTGAGGACTTTGATATTATCTAGTGAGCTAATGTCAGGAGGTGTGCAAGTTCTGGTTCACCCTTGTTTTCCTGCCACACTGAGCAAAGTCCCCCCACCCCCTCCCAGCCAAGTTCCCAGTGTAAGCACTGTCATGCATTCCTTTGCCCATTAGTTTATTTTCTCCTGTTCTGATCTTCATTCATTCTCCTCAATGGAAATCTCTCCTAATAGTCCCCAGTTATATTCAGGGCCTTTCCCCATCTCCTCACTGATCTTAACCTACTTAACTGCTCACTTACTTTCCTCATTATGTGGGATTCCAAGATAATGTCCCCTTAGCTCCTAGGTCTTGAATTCTTCCCACTGGATATGGTCCCTTTCATTAATATTGGGCTACGAGACCCTTAGCTTGTCAAAACGCACAGTGGACATGCATCAGCCCTGCTTTTCCACATAACACCATCGTAACATCACATCTACCTGAATGAAACCCTCAGATGCTATTCAACTAGCATTAAAACAAAACCCATTATTTTCATCTCTGCCAGGAGTGAGGTGACTACTTTGATTTCTGTATTCGTTTTCTCTACTCCCCTATCACAACAACAAATCATGAACTATTTCTAATTGCTACCTATATTTCTCCATCTTAATTGTGAAGATCAGGTTCAATACCTTTTAAAATCTCTAGTTGCTCCAGCAGCTTTCCACTGAAAGTCATATTTACATTGGTATCTTTGTTTACTTATGTATTTTTAAATTGGCACATGATAATTATACATATTCATAGGGCTTAGTGTGATATTTTGACACATGCTTACAATAGGCAATGCTCAAATCAGGGTTATTGCATATCCATCATCTCAAACATTAATCATTTCTCTGTGCTGGAAACATTCAAAATCCTCTCCTCTAGCTACTTTAAATATACAAGTAGGTTATTGTTGACTATATTCATCCTACTGTGCTATAGAATACGAGGACTTTATTTTGTTTTATTTTTGTGGCACTAGACTACTAGAGCTTAATCCTCTTATCTAACTGTGTTTGTCTAAATAATTTTTTAGTGGTAGATGGACACAATATCTTTATTTATTTTTATGTGGTGCTGAGAATTGAACCCAGTGCCCCACACGTGCGAGGCGAGTGCTCTACCACTGAGCTCCAGATCCAGCCCCTAACTGTATTTTTTTAATTGTAGATGGACACAGTACCTTTATTTTATTTATCTATTTTCATGCAGAGCTGAGGATCGAACTCAGTGCTTCAGAAGTGGTAGGCAAGCGCTCTACCACAGTGCCACAACCCCAGCCCCTCTAACTGAATTTTGATTCCCACTAACTAACCTTTCTGCATCCTCCTTCCTCGACCCTCCCCAGGCTCTGGTATCCACTCTTCTACTCTCTACTTCTATAGGATCAACATTTTCAGATTCCATATATGAGTGAAGACACATGGTATTTGTGGAAGTCCTGTCTTCTTTCCAATTGTGTTTCTTGCTCTCCTCGGTTAATCGGCTCGGAAAAGGTAAATTGCATGTCCCCAAGCGCTCACACTTCCCTTCCAGGTATCTCAGATAACTCCAAAGTCATAAATTAATTATGAGGATGAGGTAGGTGAGAATTATTATTCCCCTTACACACAAGGAAGAAGCTGCCCAGAGTAGACTGTGACTCACCCTACTCCCTGGATCTTTTTAATGAATCATTCACAGTCAACCTGCCCTCGCTTCAAATCCTACAAAAATCATGACCTGGTTTAGTTTTTGTTCCCCAACCTTCCATCTCCGAGGAAGCATGCCAACATTCAGCATGTTGTGAGGAAAGTGAGCAATTTGGGGTTGTGGTTTATGATGAAAAACCTATGGCTCTTAGTTTTTGGAGAACAGAAGAAACAGAGAGCTGTGGAAATTGTTGGTGGGTGAGTAGGAGAACATTCAAGCTCAGGAGATGGACTTTCAGGGAAGGTGTTGGCATACAGACCAACTTTGGGGACCTTCTTGTTGCTTTTATATGGTCCTCTGTAAGGACTTTTCCTCCTCCTCAGGTCCAAACCATAAGGTAAGACCCATTCTTCTTGAAGTTTCCCTTGCTGTCGTCACTCAAAGGGTGGGATCACTTTGTTGCTATCATTTAACTGTCTCACCTATTTATACAATAGCACCAAAATCATAATGTTCCTTCCATTTGGGCCCACCAACTAGAATATAAGCTTCACATGGGCAGAGACTGTGCTGTGTTCATCCTAATGTTCCAAACATTTAAACGAGTTTATCTAAAATGGAACAGAATATTTCTGAAGGTAGTGAGGCCTCCATTTCTATAGGCATTTAACCAGAAGCTGTTATTGGGGTTCTTTACCCATGTGACTCTGTCATCCTGGTATTTCAAACTTGCCTAATAGTTTACATGCTCTATTCAAAGTGGCTAACCAGTCCCAAAGAGTTTAAAAATGTTTGCAACTAAACAGTGACTTCAAAATGACTAGGACCGTTTATATAATGATTTGAATAATGATTAATCCTATAAATGATTAAATGTCTTTCCAGGACAAAGGTTACATAATGACAAGCAGCAGTCTACTAATGTTTGTGAAACACCTACTCTGGGAACCACAGGATGAGAGAGAGAGCCCTGCCTTCAGTAGCCTCCATTTCAGTAAGGAGGTTATCCTCATCATTGGGCTTCAGAGCTCCAGGTATGGGTACACAGTTTCAGTTTCACATCTCTGCTCCTGCATAGAGGTTTTCTTAAGGTTGCAACCTGTACTAAGAAGCTTAATTGAAAAAGCCCTCTTCGTAAACTAATATTAGAAGAAAGGTTCTTTAACCCTTTGGTATCACTTAAATCCAAACTGTGATTGATCCCACTGGGAAATAAATGTCTCTGGTTTAATAAAAGAGGACGAAGACAGAGGCCCACAAGGTCATTTCAGAATCTACCTGAACTTTCCATGTTCTGAAGTATATGGAAAGATATGCACACTCACCTCCTCCCACTCTGACCCCACCCGTTTTGGAAGTATAATTCAGGTTTGGGGTGAGCCAATCTTGTTTAGTCCTTCAGTAACTGTCACAAGAAATGCATACGGGGGTCCCTACGCAGACCCCGCTTTGCTAGATTAGAGTCTGTTTCTATTCAAATGGAATTTAGATTTAAACTGCAATTAGATTTGGGATTTACAGTCTTTCTACTTCCATTCATTTCGTGGATTCCAGTCCTCTCCCAGCTCAATCCAATGCACTTCAGAGGGAGTTACAGGAGTCAGCCAGCTTGAGATGGGGGAGGCTGTGTGTGTTCCAACATCAGGCCCCCCTGGGAGAGCGCCCAGGGCAGGAGCAGGACATCCAGGCTGGGTTGCGTTAGCCTCGCCTCCCTCCCCTCGCCTCGCTTCAGGGATCCTTGGCGCTCACCGCAGCCTCTCGCGACTGCGAAGCGGATCCTGGCGTTTTCTTTTCTCCTATCTTTCCCACACTGGACCTTCCTCCCAGGAGGACTTTGCCGCCAGCACCCCAGGCTTTCTGGGCTCCGAGGCTTCCTCCGGCCTGCGAGAGCCCGTGCGGTGGCAGCGGCTTCTCTTGTATGGAAGGAAAAGTGAAAGCGGCTGCGGGCTGGGGGAGAGGGCGGCAGAACTCGCTGCATGGCTGCTGCTTCACCAGCTGCAGCGCCTGTCACCGAGCGGTGCAGATCCGGATCTCAACTTCCACAGCAACTCTGCTGCCCCCACCCAGACACAGCCGCGACACGCCCTTCGGCGCAGGTCCCCAGTCCTGGGCTCTAGAACCCGGGATGCCCACCCTCATCTCTGCCGGACCACCCCACCTGCAGCTCCAAGGTTAGCCCGCGGGTCTCTAGCTCCCCGGCTTCCGATCAGGACGCGCGCGCTAAAGGGAGTTCGGAGCCCCCAACTTCGGCTTCCCGGTTGACACGACGCCCACCCTGGAACACAGGCCCACCTCGGCCGGCCTCCAGCGGCGGTCCTTACAGGCAAGCAACAGGAAGATGAAATGCCTAGCTGCCCTGGATTTGGAAAAAATAGCCTCAGTTGCCTCGGGAGCGCCTGAATCCTCCAACCCGCACCCTCTAGCCAAATGATTTTCAGCCTGGGACGCGCCTTGGAGGAGGAGACCGGGTGCTGGATCCTGAGAAGCCAACAGCTCTGAGTTGCTGGGGTGCAGCTGCGCGCCGCTGGAGGCAAGGGGCAGTGAGGCTCTGCGGCTTGGTGGGGCAGGGGGAACCGGCTCCTGCGCCTCTGCCTCCCGGAGAAAGATACACACACACACACACACACACACACACACACACACACACACACTGACAAGCAGTCTTCAGCTCCCCCACGCTGCAAGCCGGAACGCGGAGGTCAGAGTCACTCCTCTTGAAGGCAGTAGCTGAAATGCCGAGATGGTTGCGGATGTTCTGTCCTCACCTCCAAGGCTAGCACCTTCCCAGGAGACCCCCTGATCCCCCAGAGCAAGCTAGCTCTGGCTTCCAAGATTCTGCTCTTTGGGCAAGCAGTTCGAGCTGCAAGGGGGCGGGGATGGATACGGAGAGAGCTCTAAACAGCAAGTCCTTGCTCACCTCCCGCCCTCCGCGCAGAGAACTGGCCAGCCCCACTCTCCTCCAGCGCCCTACTAGGCTGCCAGGGCCCGGGAACGGGACCCTCAGGACATTCCAACTCTGGTAAGGGCGGAGAGGGGAGTGACAGCAGCAACCACTGCGCGCGTTGGCAAAGGCACGGAATCTCCGAATAGGCTAAACCGCGGGCGCGGAGGGGTGGAGGCAAGAGGGGCGGAGGAGGAGTTGCCAGAGCTGAGAGAGATGACGTCCTCCAGAGCCTCAGGCTCGAAGGGACAGAAGATTCGTGTGCTAGCCTGGCCCCGCGCGCTGGCTCGGGGGTTCTCACAGGCGCGGCGCCCGGCTGCGGCTGCGGCTCCAGCACGGCGCACACGGGTACGATCCCTGCTAGCTCAAGCCAGGGCGCAAACCCTCCTGTCCCCCTGAAACCACCGCTCCGTCAGCCCCTCGCCACGGGGTGCCCACCCACAAGACCTTGCCTATCCCGGGCAGGCCTAGGCAGGCAGCCCCCAGCCGGTCTGGCTTCGCCCCTTCCTCGCTGTCTTCCCCGTCGACCTCAAGCCAAGGGCAGGCGCCCGCTCCCCAGCCCCTACCCACGAGGTGAGCCGGCGCTCCCGGCCTGCGCCCTGCTACCAAGAAAGATGGGACATTGTAAAGGAAAGGCGCTCACCTGGGTCTCAGAAGCCTTCCTCTCCCTCTCTTCTCGGAGCCTATTCCCAGCCCCCAGACACAACCTTCCTTGGAGGGGGAAAAAAAAGTAGCGCACGGGCAGAGAGAGGTAGCGCTGCTTACAAGTCCCTGAGCAGCGGCTTTTTCCTTCGGATTCTCCTGGGTCCAGTCTTGGTCTTGGCGGCGGGAAAGGGCTCCCGAAGGCTAGAAGGGGCCGCCAGATCCTGGCTCCTCCCGCAGCGGTGGCCGCGGCACCTCCAAGTTGCCACCTGCAGCGCGCGTCGGGCGCCTGTGACAGCCCGCGCCGTTCAGCCCGCGCGGGCCCGCCCTCCGGGTCCGCTCGTTGGCTGCGCCGGGAGATCGGGCGGTCTCTGCACTCGGCCCCGCCCCGCGCCCGCCCCGGAGTGGAGCATTCCCTAGAGTGAGTCTCCTTCCTGGCCTCCCTGGGCTTTACAGCCAGCAGGCAATGCCATCTGGGGAGAATCAGACATGGACACGCGCGCGCGCGCGCACACACACACACACACACACACACACACACACACACACACACTTTTGTGTAGCTAGGGACTGGAGGAAAAAGAGTAAGTTTTAACAAATGCCTCTTCATGTACTCTAAGGGGACTGGGCAACTTGGATTCTTTTGCTGGTATTGGGGATATGGGCTAGAAAGTGGTTTGGTTCCTTTAAGTTTCACCCACTCCACAAGAAACGCTAAATATGATAAGTAGCATGGAGTCACCACTCTTCCCTCTCCTACCTACACTCTTCCACCTACACCACAGTAGTGGGGGATCCTTAGGTTCCAGCACTCACAAAGCCATCCCCACTTTTGCTCTCTGGATTTCTAGGCCTAAAGACCAAAAACTCATCCTCCACGTGCTTGCTTGATTCTCTGGCCTCCAGAGTCTAGGCCAAGAAAACTCCTGCCCATGCATGTAAAAGACCTGGGCCTTTAAGTGCTACTCTTGGGCCTTTTAAGTAAACCTTTTCCCTTCCACCTCTACCCCAAAGACCTGAGCAGGAGGAGTTCGCTGTTCACTGCTTCATCTGCCTAGGGCATTCAGGTGCATTCTTTAGGCCCTCTGCCTCTTCCTGGATCCTAAAGCTGTGCTTTCTGGAAAACAGATTCTGTAAAGCCTTCTGGAGGAGAAAAGCTATTTAAAAAAACAAAACAACACAACAACAACAACAACAAAAAAGAAAGCTATGACAAGCACCTGTGTGAAGAGCCATCCAATCAACCAGAAACATCTGACTCTGGGGAGTATCTATGTGAAAGTGGTGCATTGCTAACTACCTATTAGTTTAGTAACATTTCAAAATTAACTGCCCAAATAGCACCTTTTATAGCCCATTAGGGAAATGTCTGTTTTGAGATAGAGGTGTGGTACTCTTAAATGTGACCAGAATGTGCATGGTGCAAACCGGTGGCTAGCTGTGTTTTGTAGAATACTCAGTGAGGTGAGAGGTGAGGGAAAGTTCCTTGCTGAAGGAAATCAAAAGGTGGCTTTTTACAAAGCTGTTACCAGTCAAAAAGTCACTCCCTGTCAACTATTGCTAAGTAACTTGGAGTGTAGCTTTATAGCACCAGTTACCTGCATTTTTTTTTTTAAAGAGAGAGTGAGAGAGGAGAGAGAATTTTTTTTTTTTAATATTTATTTTTTTTAGTTCTCGGCGGACACAACATCTTTGTTGGTATGTGGTGCTGAGGATCGAACCTGGGCCGCACGCATGCCAGGCAAGCGCGCTACCGCTTGAGCCACATCCCCAGCCAGTTACCTGCATTTTAAGGTAAAGTTTTGTCCAATAAGATCCTATTATCTTGGGTCTACTTTGGGAACTGTAAGCAAACACCCTTCTCCTTCCATAGCCAAGTGCTTACTGTGGCCTCTCAGAGGGCAGAGGAAAGCCAGTCCTCACCCTTCTTCTAAATCCTAAAAACTTGGGTAGTACAGTCCAGTGGCAAAAACAGTCACAAGGAGAGACTGAGTGCTTCCTTAGTGAATTGCACTTTGACCTGAATTGGGTGAAATCATGAGTAGAATGAAGGTGTGGCTTGCTGGAGTCCGAGTTCAGGCTGATGTAATCCCGTAGGAATAGTTGATAAAAATGATGGTGGAAGGAGGGCGCTAAAAGAGTAGTGATTGTGAAATCAGAGATGCATCTCATGTGTTGACTGGCAGGTGAGGCACAAGTGCACATGATGTGTTTCTTTCTGGGAGTACTAATTCCACTAGAGAAGTGATGGGAAGCCCTTCAACAGGAAAATATCTTTCCTTGACATTAGAGAAAGAGCTTCAAGACACATGTGAATGAGAAAGCAGGATGTAGGCAAGAGGAGGAGAAGAAGAAATTAGAATAGAAAATCAGCAACTCTATTGATGGTGGGAGCAATTAGCAGATGTTGAACCCTGTGTGGCTCCAGATACTGAGGGAGACCATAGGAAATTGCTGGAATTTAGATGGACTACGTATAGAAGATGGGACTTGAAGTAGCACTTCTGGAGCCAGCAGACATGGTACTGAATCTGGTCTCCCACACCTCTGTATGTATTCTGCTAGATTTGCAACTAATACACATTATTAAGCTTCATTTTTTTATTTATGAAAAGGGGATAAGGATGCCTACAGTATAAAGCTGTGGTAAGGATCAACTGAGATAATACATCTGTGATACTCTTAGTAAGCATTCAATAAATAGTAGCATTCTTATGAACAGTGTTTTTAAAGGGGGCCAAAGGTCACTCATAGCTTCTGCTATTTGTTACCAATCAACAACTTTTACCCAGCACCCATCCTGCCTGTGCATTCCCTATGATGAAAACCTCACTATCTTAAATAGTCCATTTCATCTTCCCAAGCTAAAAGCAAAACTCCCTATTTTTCCCATTTTCCTTCCTTCCTTCCTTCTTTTTTTTTCTGTTTTTTTTTAAATGGTTTCTATCCAAAGTGGTCATCCAAATATGAAACAACACTTCATGGGAAAGCCTTCCAAATTGTTTAAGACAAATAATAGATGCCATGGGTGAATTCTTTTGTTGGAGCTAAACAGCACCTATCCCTTTGGCCTCAGATAATGGACTTTCACAATCTTTCACCATCTCTTACTCTTGGGACTGCCTCTGACCTCTTAGCAAAACACCTGTGTTCAACGTACTGTTGTTCGTACAGCCTGCACTTTTGTACACATTTTTAATGGGCCCTACATCTGGATACACCTTGGATTGCCTGCTGACTACAACTCACAGATCTTTTTCACATTTGACATTATGTATACTATCTATCATATTATTTAATATTATAGTCACATAGTTATACTATTTGCTCATAACTTTGGGGGTCCTTGTTTTGTCTTTCCATGCTTTTCTTCCTGTAAGAAGACAGAATTAGACTAAATGACCAATGAAGCCCCTTTTTAATAATTTATTTTCAAATAACTTCAAATGTACCAAAGTGGGGGGAAATAGTACAAATAAATGCTATTATGTCCTACTCCCCTGGTTTTATCAATTGTTATTATTTTTCATTTGCTATATCTCTGGATAGAAACATTAATTTATAGATACTCATGATTGATATTATTTTCCTAAACCATTTAAGAGCAAATGCAAACATGATGTTCCATTACCCTGAAGTATTCCAATATATACATTTTCCCCAAACCAGAGTGCCCTCCTACATAAGTCCAATATGACATTGAGACCACACCATTAAATAATCCTTAAAATTGATTGAAAAATTCCCAGCTTTCCCCCAAATGTATTTTTATTCCTTTATGGTCCAAAATCTAACACAGGATCACTTATTGTATTTACTTGGCATGCCTCCTTAATTCTCCTCTAATTTTCTTCTGTTGTTCAGTCTTTCTCTATCTCATATGATTTGAAAAAGTACATGTCCTCAACTTAGATCCACTTGATAGTTCTTTAATACCCTGGCTCAAACATAAAGAAATTTTAAAAAAATCAAGTGGATCTAAGTTGAGGATATGTGCTTTTTATAACTATATATACATACATATATATGCATACATATATATTCTATATACATACATATATGCTTAGGAATATGAAATAAATGACACTATGCTGTTGATGGTGCATTAAGAGGTATTTAACTGTCCCACTATTAGGATGCTAACATTCATCATCTGGATTGCTGGATCTGGGGATTCTCCATTATAATGTCACCATTTTCCATTCCACCATTTTGGTTCCACCATTTGGGAACCAATAAGTATTTTGAAGGATATACTCTGAGAGTACACACATATTCTCTTCCCTCAGCCAGCCTTAGTGGGTTTTAATGACTCCACTTTAATCAATCACCACTGCGATGACTACCAAATGGCAATCTCTCATCTGCAACCTTTTTAAAAGTTTTGTGTGTATTAGTTGGGAGGGTTCTATAAAGATATTTTTCCCTTCCCCACATTTATTTACTTATTCCAATATAGGCTCATGAATCCCAGTCCATTCCATGGGTTGTATTCTACTAATTTTATTATTTATTTTGATATCCCAATTGCCCTCCAGATTTTGCCAATGGGTGTCTCGTTAAGCTGGATCTCTGACATGTCCCCATTGTTCTTTGAATACCCTTTTACTTTCTTGCACCCAAGATACTCTAGGCTCATCTTGTCCTTTCCCTGCCTCAAACCTGAAATCAGCCGACTCTCCAAGGAGACGTGGTTCTTCTAGTGGATGACGGCATTTATAAATGAGCTCTGGCTCATTCTGCTGGCATGTGATGAACTGTCGGGCTTCTCAGTAGACAGAGGTGAGAAAGAATGATAGAGTTTCACACACAACCACACATACACATTTATGTTTATTTCTGTATGTGTACCTATACCTAGGCATCTTTATCTCTACATATTCATTTGTAAATATGTGTCTATCTTTCTATGGTGAATTTACACCAATTCTGCAAATTCTAAGCTGACAAACTGGCCTTCTTTCTAGCATCCCTCCTTCCTGTATTTGTAAATCTCTTCTCTACAGAGAGAAACCTGACTCCCATTGTTCTCAGTATATCCACTTATTTGTTCCATCTGGCCTTATGGCTCTTCCAACCATGTCAGCGCCCTCCTTGCTCTTTTACAAGCTGCTACCTCCTTAGGGCTCTCATTTCCTGGGCCCCTGGCTCCCCCACAGTCTCTTTAACCAGTACCCTTGGTTCCTGGTCTTGCTGCTACCTCGTCAGTAAAATGACTCTCCTGTTCTTGTAGTTGTTCAGATCAAAATCCTCAAGTCGTCTTTGATCACATCCCAGCCCAAATCTGTAGCAGATTCTGTTTCTCTACCTTCACATAGGTCCAAAATTCACTCTGATCAACAATACCTCTTGTCTTGAATACTATTCCCCTGCATCAGCCCTTCCTCTCCAGGAAACTGTTGTCAGACCCATAAGCCCAAATAACACTTCTAAAATATAAATTATCATTCTACTTCCTCACTCCATGGCTTCTACCTTCTTCACATAAAAAGACTCAATCCCATCAGATCTGCTCCACTTTCCCCAGTGCTTCCTTTGTCCCTTCCTTCCCTCCTCCTTGTGCCTCTCCAGGCATATTGTCTTCCAAGCCCTGACTTCTCCCTGGACCACTTCCCCAGTCATCACATAGCTCCCTTCCATACCATTTCCAGGTCTGTTCTCACATGTGCCTGCCTCAGTGAAAATCTCTGGACACCATATTTAAAGTTGCACTCCCTCTTTTGAACCCACCTTCTCTCCTTCACCTGCTTGACTCTTCTCTATCGGATTTATTACAATCTAACATATTACACATGGTGTTTACCTAGTTACACTTGCAGCTTCTCCTCCCCTGCCTGTATATTTAAACTCCATGAAAAGGCAGATCTTACCTGTGTTGCTTATTGCTAAACCCCAGTGTTTATAGCAGTCCCTGATAGACAAGGGATCCTCAATAAATACTGTTAAGTGAATGGCTGAAATTACAGAAACACATCAATATATTTAAGAGTGTCTATAGATATACCCATATGCTAAGTGGCTGCCAATGTGACTTGAGGAATTGAAACCAAATGGTGTTCGTGTAAGAGGTTTCACAGGGAGGAAGCCTATATACACTAAGCCAGTGTAGTAAAAGGCTGTAAAAATGTAAAACAGAAAAAAGAAAAGAGAAAGATTACATGTTGATGAATATGAACCAAAGTAGGTAACCTGGCAGTAGATGATATTAACTAACTATGTATCAGACCAAAAGATTAAATTATATACTACCAGGCATTAAAATTAAAAGTCCTTAAAATATTTTCAAAGAGAGTCTCTGGGATTATGTCTTCTGTTAAAAGGCTTTAGATATATTTTTCTCATGTGAAAACAGAAGCCTCTTAGAGCAGAAATCACTCAATAAGAGAGCTTAGGAGAGACCAAATCTAGTACCCCTACCCTGCCTTTTTTATGTGACCACTCAGTCTACGAGGGAAATAAAGTCCCTTGTTGTATTATTAATGTTCAGTTTGGTCTTTTATCAGCCAAAATCCCTGAGAAAACATTTCCACAAAATGAATTGGAAACTTGTACACGAATTTTAGGATTGATTAGTCATCAGATTCTTAATGTACGTTATTCTGCATACTTTAGAAGACTCTGAGTGCACATCTGAGAACTGTTTAGGAAGCAAGTTTCACTGAGGCCAGTACTACAATTATTTAATGACGGTGCTTGGCGACAGCACACGAGGTAGAGCGATTTACAATTAAAATTGCAAAGTTCATTATTTTCACTTTCCCGAAGTTCCCTCACCCCAAGTATACAGATATATATATATTTCAACCAAGCATGGTGAGTCAAACAAAAGATATAACTCTGATTGAAATTTTAGGTATTCTAACATAAAGTTTTCCAGCACATCCTTAATGGGATGATCAGAGGGTTGGAAAGAGGATTATTTCTCTTAAATTAGCATGCAGCCTTCAAAATGAATTTTGGACTCTGCAAAAATAGCTATCTGGTTTATGCATTAAGCATCTTTTGAAAGGAAGACCTTTCCATGTTTCCTCAAAGGAGCCATCATTGCTAACTCAATGGCTGGCAAAACTCATCGCTGCCATCCTGTACCTACCCATGCGCAACCTGGAGACTTGCCTTCACAGCATAAATCTCTTCCCTCTGATGCCGTGGTTCTGCCGCTGAAAGCTTCAAAATGTTAAGCAAAAGTCGCATCAAGTTATGACTTGCGAAATATCCCCAAAGTTCTTCTCTTTGCTTCTCCTTTGTTAACTGTGTGGTCTCAGCTTACCCTCTCTGAATCCCAGTGCTCTTAAATAATTTGAGAATGGCATTTTGTACCTCATAGAATAGATAGGAGTAAATCAAATAATTAGGTGAAAGGACTTTGAAAACTATTCATTTCATCCGTCTTCCTCCTTCTCAAGCTAATTATATTGAATAATGGCAGAAGTTTTGAAATACCATAAATGGTAAACCTGTCTCTAATGGTTGTGTGTGAAACTTTATCATTCTTTCTCACCTCTGTCTCTAATAGCCCACCCCTGCTCTCCTCCCTCCCTCCCCCTCTCTCTCTCTCTCTCTCTCTCTCTCTCTCTCTCTCTCTCTCTCTCTCTCTCTCTCTCTCAGATGATCCTATCCCACTTCCTGCAAGGTGAAGTCTTACTTTCATTCTTAAGACTAATGAATGCTCAGTGATTCCTCTGACCTCCAGAACTCATTAGTTTCAGCCTGGTGTGCATGAATTAGCATTCGAGTAATTAAAAAAAAATCTCTAAATTAAAATTTAAAAATTTAACCAAGTTGCCAATGACAGAAAGTTCCAGAGTAAGCCCTGCCCTTTGCAGCAAAATATCAAACAGCAGCGACTGATCAATAAGCCTTTCACATAACTGCAGATCGTAAAGTTGCTGTAAAGATTCAGTGCTTGACGTTTCTCCTTCTTTGCATCCCAGCCTGTGAAAAGGGCACTCCAGGAGATGGAAACCTGTGAGGTTCTTTTCTGATCCCAGGCAACGCATGCAAACTCAGCAGTAAGTTGAAGTTAATTATCTGAAAAGTGAATTCTTTGCCAACTTTGGCAAAGCAAATAGTTTTCAAGATACAAGATAAGACTGGTTTAAAGATGGCAACTGTCGACATCTGTATCATCTTAAGCAGTGCTGAGGTTTAATCTGAATTTTACTTCCTTTAAAAAAAAAAATCACAGCCACCCTCTTTGGCCTCCCAAATCCAAGTATTGTGACTAATGAGTGATATTTATTTTCTTTAACAAAGATTTAGTTAATTTTTATTCTATGAGATCACAAATTATCTTTCTGTCAGCTGAAAACTAGGTCCAGAAGCCCAGTTTGTAAAGGAGCCAAACACTTTCTTCAATGAATTTGGGCTATTTGGGCATAAACCTCCTCTGTTTTTTCTAAAAACAACGGATAATTGTTGTGGTCTTTATTGTACTCAGGGTTTAAGTTCAGAGTCACCAGGAACTCAAAGAACTGTCTTTGCTGAAAAATAGCAAGAGGTTTCTCTTCCAGTAAATGACGTCCCTGCAGGCACACAACTATCCTATACTAGAGCAAATAACTGTTTGGTTCCCAGTATTCATTGGTCTTAGTATTGCTCAGGCTTTAATGTCTTGTATTAATAGGGAGCCACCAAAATCCAACGGTACCTGCTTATATGTGGTCAGATCTCAACCTTGAGTGTTTCCAGAAATCCCTTTCTATTTGGTGACCCCTGAGTTTATATATGGTGGCAGGGTCTTAAATTTCCTTTAACTGCTATTATGTTTAGAAAAGAGGAGAAGAGGAAAAGTTCATCAAAACAGAGCTAGAAAAGGAGATTTTCGTTGTTGTTGTTGTTGTTGTTGAATTGACATTTTGAAGATCTAAAATAGATTTTCTAGCCAGGCATGGTGGTGCATACCTGTAAACCCGTCAATTTGGGAAGCTGAGGCAAGAGGATTTCAAATTCAAGGCCAGCCTGAGCAACTTAGCAAGGCCCTAAGTGGTTTAGTGAGACCCTGTCTCAAAACAAAAAAAATATTTTAAAAAAGGGATGGGGTTGTGGCTCAATGGCTAATCACCCCTGGGTTCAATCCCTGATACTAAAAGATAAAACAATACATAAAATGGACATTCTAGAGAATGCATCTTTATAAGGCTCTCATGAAATTGTTAGGGGGAGGTACTTCAGGCCAAAGGGAATGACTAGCCAATGTCATCAGTGACAGAATTCTATAATTGTGACTACAGGGCACTGCTGTCTGTTTAGTTTGGTTTGGCCTAACTAAGCCTCATGTTTACCATCTTACTCGGCTTGATGCAGTTAGTTGTTTTAGGTGGTGAGATTGTCCTGTCCTTAAGAGTCAGAGGTTGATGTACAATTTTTTGCCAGACTCAGGGCATTATGAGGATGGATTGTCAGAGGCCTGTACACAGATGTCTAACCATGTATGAAGGATTTCTTTAGAACTCAAAGAAACCACGGAATGAATAGCTTCCTAAGTAGACACTATACAAGTGATGTTCTATGGGGCAAGATTTGCCTAGAGAACTAACAGTTCAATCATCAGATTTTAAGCAAATTTGTTAACGTTCTCCTATTTCCCATATCATTGATCAATAAATTGGATGATGCTTGTTTTCCAAAGAGAAGGCAGTCTTTAAAATTGCTAAGAAAAGGATTCTTCTGCCAGAGTTTCAACTTTTAAACCTGTGTTTCTGTGCAGATAGCAAAGATTCCTGCAGGATTTCGAGTCCCTGAGGCTTGTCAGATTTTATCAGATCTTCCTTCAGATTATACCTTGAACGGGACCACTTCTTCCTGCACTGTAATTTCCAAATCTCTGTGTATCTGGCCTGAGCTATCAGTAGCCTCCCAACTTTTCTCCCAGCCTAGTTTCCCTCTGGCTCATTCTCCACATTCCAGCCATACAGGTCCCTCCTTTGCTTAATACTTTTCAAGGACTGTCCATTTTGTCAGAGATAAAAAATTTTAAATGCTGAATAGCCTCCTAGCAACCAGGCAGCTCTATTTTCTCCCACCTGGCGTGACCCCCAGAAAGGCCTCATTTTGTGTTCAGTGATTACAAAGAGCTCTTTCCTACCCCCAAGGGATTCTCTCAGGCTTTTTTTTTGTTTTGTTTTAAACCTGCCTGGGACCCTTTTCCCATGTCTCCCTTCTGCTAGGGCTTGTTTCATCCCTGAAGGCTCAAATGAAGATTCCCTTTCTCAAAGAGATCTTGCTTGCTTTCTCCTTTCACCTCTCCATATAAATTAGATGCCCACATGACATTCTCTATATTCCCCCCACCCAGCTGGGATTGTTCAATCTTGGCTGATCTAGGATATTTCCTGCCAACACGGCAAGTTCCTTGAAGACAGGGACTGTGAGAGTTTGTTCTCCTCTTCCTCTACAACAGGTAGACCATCCTGTACCTAGAGACAATGTATCCTGTCCTTGTTGATCACCACAGCTCTAGAAGTGGACCACCTGGGTTAAATTCTAGCTCTTTCTGAGCAGGGCTAAGTAATTTAACAACTCTGCCTTATCAGCAAAGAGCACCACTCAAGTCCCTAAGCCATTGGATTTCATTTTCTGTCAAGTGGGGAAAATGGGCAGGTCTCCATACTGGGAAATTGTGAGGGCTTCCCTGAGTTAATATGTCAGGTGCTCAGGAAAGTTCTAGGCATGTGATACGCAAATGCTAGCTATTATTTTTGTAGGCAACCTTTCAATCAATAAGAATTTTTAAAATAAGAAGTGTGAAATCTTATTACTTTGTTCACAGATTTCCTCCTCATTTTGGGTGATTCTTTCTTAATTTACATGATAGGATATAGAGAAAATAAAATTCTGCTTAAAACCATCAACCAAGAATTAAAATTTTTCTTTCATCAAGAAAGGTAGGACAACCTCAAAACATACCATATCTGCAATTGCACCAACTCTCTTCTTTGTTTTTCTGTCATAGTTCTGGCCTAAAATGATGGACCCCTAACATCCCAAACGTGACACATTTTTGGATGGGAAAATGGAAATAGAGCCTAAAATATTCCTGTTAATTGAGAGTAGAGATATTTTGTTTTTTCTCCAGGTATTTTTTTTCTATCATTAAGATGAATTTATTAGGAGCATTGCTATACAGAAAAGTCAGTGGAAGAATTGCCAGCTTTTTTTTTTTTTTTTTATCTAGGGTAAAGAAAAACTGACTAATGTAGTGCTAGCTACCTATATTTTGGTCTCTCTCTCTCTCTCTCTCTCTCTCTCTCTCTCTCTCTCTCTTTGAAATAAATAAATACATTGCATGAATGGAGTTTAGTATCTACTCAAGTCCTCAAGTCTCACCTCTTCTGGTTGCAATACCTCTTTTTAAGCTCTATGCACATTGGTGGTTATTTTCTAAAATGAACCTATCATTCACTGTTACATATTTTTCATTTTTATAGTTCACAAGATTTGGAAAATCCATTGTGACCCCATTGTGACCCTTGCTCCAAGGTATCCTGTCATGCTTGAATGACTTTGCTAAAAATATATTGACGGCCATAATTTGGAAATATAATTATTTACCTTAGAATTGGGCAAAGTAATTGAGAATTTTTGTGGTAGCATTATACCATATTCTGGAGGGTTGTCTGCTTTGTTTGTTTTTTATTAAAGTATACATATGCAGGTGTAGACTTCACTCTGATCATTAAAAAAAAATCTATGCTTTATAATGCCAAGTTTCCAATTTTTCTTGGGGCATGAGTTAGTTGCCTGCTTTACTGGGTTTTGAAAAGGCTTTTGTACATAAAATTACACCTTAATTTAGTGAATCAAACTCATACCTATTTTAGTAAGAAAATTGGAACATAATTAATGTCCTAAGCAGTTGGCTGGTTTATCCTTGGCAGACTAAATTTAGATGTATAGAACCATTTTATATTAAAGGCCATTTTATTTGCTAAGTTTTATTTCTCGTTTAAAACAAGGCCTGTATCTTTCCATGGCTTCCCACTCCCCAATCTCCAGATTATCCCACTTTAAAAATCTGCTATTTAAAAATTTTGACAATCTTATGTATATTTTTTAAGGTACAAAAAAGCATTTCATTGTATATATTGCTTGGTAACCTTATTATTTTCACGCAATAAGTATTGTAGAAATCTTACTATTCAAAACGTAAAATTTTTATTTACAAAAAATGGAGGTTACATTCTATGTTTCATAGGTAAGGCTCATATTTCAGCCTCAAGTGCTGAAATATGTTCTATGCAAGCTAATATTTAGATATGAGTCGAAGCGATTTAAACAGCCACTACTCCAGTGTTGCTATCAAATATCAAAGCTAAGTACTAGTCTTACAAAATGTGAGGTTTTGCAAATAGCTCCTCTATAAATGAAGGGTAGTCCAGGGTGCAAAAGTCTACCATTCATTATTTGATCATTTTTACAACAACTACAGATACAGCAATTAATCTAATCTTCATGCTCAAAGTACAGATGTCTATCCATTTTATTGCCCAAGTATGGATTCCTGCTTGCTGAGATGACGTCATATCAAATGTAGTTGGGCACATGCTCTCTGCTTAATCCTAGGAATTGTGATTTAGGCAGCTCAGATCAGGTTTAGAGTGCTTTCATTTGCTGCAGCTTAAGCTTTTAAATTATGGTATAATACATATTTTCCTATATGGCATAATATACACACTTTTATTTTAGTGTAATACACATAACATAAAATTTACCTTCTTAACCATTATACGTATACATGTAGCTCAGTTGCTGTATGTTCACATTGTTGCATAATGATTGCTTGAGACATTCTGAGCCATCAGTAAACCCACAGAAAGATATAGGCCTTCTTTGGGTGCCCTTCATTCTCCAGCAGTGATTTGATGAGAACACACAGCTAAACCAGAAGCACTTGGAAGTTTTGGTACTTGAAATTTAATTCCACATAAAACGTTTCCTAATGTTGTCTGATAACTGTTTGGAGCAATTGTGAGTTTGTCAGAGTTTCCTTAGAAGTATAGGACTTTGTAGAAAGCTGCTAGTATTATGTACGTAGATCAATACCAGGCAATACATTTTGCAGAACTTGACCTTTAGAAATGGACACTTCATTCCTCTTTTAATGTCCCAAAGTCCCAAAGCAGTGGACATTTGTGCTACTTCTTATTTTATGAGATAATTGAAACTGTGGGGACAAATATAGCCACCAAATGCAGTATTGTTATGTTTATACTCAGAATAACAAAGCAGACTGCTTTCGCAAGACATACAATGAGGCAACTTAGTTTGAACTCAATCACTTGTAGGAGAGCCATCCCTGACAAGATTGAACAGGTGGGCTCTCTCAAAGCTATCATGCCTCCACATCTGTCACTTTGATGCAAAGAAGAACCAGTGCCAGGCAGGCATGTCTTTTATTTCTGATTTCTTTTCTGTACTCTTCAAAGAACATAAGCAGGCACTTTGGATTTGCCCAGCATGCCTCAGGTGTCTCTCTAGGTACTTGTGCATGACCAAAAGAACCAGGTGGGAAACTCAGCAATATGGAGACCGATTTTCTTTTGGATTTTGCATTTGAATTCCTCATGTAGATCTAGTCATTTTTGCTGACTGTTAGCTCTGAATGAGTGTTCATATCATGAATAGACCATTGCTCTTTTGCTTCTATCTCTTCTTCTTGCTTCTGTGTGTGTGCAGAGAGTTTCCCAGATGTGCATCCCCCACTGATGTGCTCAGAGTAGTCTACGGGAAAACTGGAGCTCAGAACAGGTATCTTCCCATTACATTCTGTACCATCCCTACCCTGCTAATGAGGTGGCTTCTTTCTGGATAGAAGTACCAATTCCAAATGAGCAAATGTGTCTTGGAACACCAGCTCCCTCTTTTTGTTTTTATGATCTTTGTCTCCTCTGCTATGATCTGAACATTCTATCCCCCCCTCACTCACATGCTGAGATCAAGGTAGAAGTACTAGGAGGTGGGGCCCTTGGGAAATGATTAGGACATGAAAACTGAACCCTCTTGACTGGGCTTAGTGTCCTTAGAAAAAAGACCTAGGGGAGCTTCTTCACCCCATCTGCCGTGCAAGGACACACAGAGGATGCCATCGATGAAAAATGTCCTCAACAGACACCAAGTTTGCTGGGGTTTTGATCTTGGACTTCCCAGACTCCCAGACTGTAAAAAAAAACAGTTCTTTTTCTTTCCTTATAAACTGCCCAGTTTGTTGTGTTTTGTTATAAAGACAAACTCTTAAATATTATTGGGGACCCTAAAGAGCTTCTGAATATGTGGATTATATCAAAATTTATTATCTTTGAGAGTAAAAGTAAGAAATTTTAAAATATCAGAATGTAAGGTGTCAGAGCAATGACATCTTAACATTCCATATAACCTCTGGAAATTTCACTGTGTGCTCATAAAAGAATAAGAATAATAAAGATAATCACGTTCTAATTCTACTGGGAAATAGTTTTCACTTTGCTGGCCATCTGAAAGGGTCTCAGCTACCGATAAGCATTCCTAGGACCGTGTTTTGAGAACCACTCTCCCAGAATAAATCCTCATTTATTTTTAGTTCTTAATTATTCTTAAAACATTACTATTTCACAGAATTCAAAGGACACATTTTTAGGAAAAGATATTTGGTAACATTCTACTTGACTTGAAGTGTAGGTGGGAAAGGTGCTTAGAAAAGGAAGTTTTTTCCCCTCCTTAAGATACTTTTCTCAGACTTACAGTTGTCTATTTTTTCCCACCTCCCACATCTCACAAAGTTAGTACTTTGTCAAAACTGGAGTCTTCAGTTGCAGTTAAAGAACTCTGGTATAGAAATAGCAGATGAAAGTGTAGGTAAAGCTCAATTTCTTTTTTTCTGTCATTGTGTTGAAGTTTAGTTAATGGACTCTGTGGATATTTGAGTCCAATATTTGACATGCAATCTAAATAAGGAGGAAGGCATTTCTCCCACGGACATTAATTCTGCAGGGGACATGGGGAGAGGGGACATTGATGGCATTTCAGGAAAATGACATAAGAGATGCTTGCTGCTGGAGATTTCACAGAGAAGCCACAGGGAAACAGAAAGGACTAACAGTAACAACTTTAGCAAAATCCACAGGAAAGCTGGTGGATTTAGGAGCCAGAGAGATTGGGCTAGCATATGGCAGGGGGGAAAGTCTGTAGATCTTTATTTATACACAGTGAATGCACAAAAATTAGTAGCCACTTCATGCTATCAGCAAGAAGCAGCCCCGTGAAGGGTGAAAGGAAGAGTTTAGAGGTCAAGCTGTCATGACCACCATTCACTGTGTAAATCTGGGCCAGTTGCTTCATCCCTGGGAACATGTTTTCTCTTCTGGGGAATAGTATTCAGATACTTGCTTTGCCGGTGACTGCAAAGAGTAGAGATAATGGTTTCTGCACAATGCTAGTTGCTTAATAAGTGATAGCAGGGAAGATAGGATGGAAATAAAAGGTCACATAATCGCATGGTGATAATGGTGATAACGGTGACTATCTGTGTGCTCTGCTTTTCACAGACCTCCAGAAGTGTAAGGGCACCAGGACCTCAACTGGATTTGACCTACAGATGCCTTAGCATGATATTGGACTGGAGGTTAAACTAGGAAGGCTCCCATGTTTGAATCGTTTCAAGACCAATTCTTTAAGGTCCAGGAGAGAAACTTCTTCTTGGCCAGACTCTGTTTCCCCAAATGATATGCAAGACCACAGTATCAGTCAGTGACATTCTTTTACCAAGATTTCAGTAAAAGTATTCACTACCTTCCACTGAAAAGAGAGCAGGCCATTCCTCTGGCAATTTCCATCAAGGACTATGGAAAACAAGTCTTGTCAATGAGTTTTATCCCCCTAACCAGCATTATTGCACGTCTAAGCTAGGGTGTTAATGTTTCAGATGAGTCACTCATGGCAGTGGCTAGACGTTTTCTCATTATTTATTAAGAATGGTGTGATTTCCCATTTCCTACCCATCTTCTCTCCCTTGCTTTGAACCCTTTGTAACTATCCAATTTGTCAGCATTGGCAAATTTCACTTATGTGCTACTTTCTCCACCTCCCAATCATTAATGAACGTGTAAAACACTGGCGGGGGGCGGCGGGGGGGGTGGGAAGAACAGAAAGAAATGAGACATGTTTCAGGCGTTTTTAATAACCTATGAGTCTATCCAAAGATGTGAAAATGACATTTAAGATAAAGGGGGGAAAGCACAACCTGGTAATGGGATTCTTTGTACTTGCTAACCCAAGTTATCATTCTGAGCAGTGAAGGACTCAACCTTTTTTTTAGAGAGAAGAAATGGCTCTTACACACTATATTATTTTTAAGACATTGGTCAGGTACATAGATGTCACCTTTCATTTTGTAGGTGCTTTAGGGAATACCACCTTACTTTCAGGTACTCCAGGGATATCCAGGCAGGGTGTAAAGAGAGGCAGGGGAGAAGGGCAGAAACTGAAAAAGTCACACTGAGACTTGGTGACATGATTTATTCTCTCTTGGGCTGCAAATCCGAATGTTCTGGAAATCCCCAGTTTCATAAGAACTGGCTAAGTGACACAGGACACTGGGTTTCCTTGGAATTGAGGTGAACCTCAACCACCACTAGTCTGTTGTACATGACGGCCAGAAACTATGATCCATCAATAACCAGGCCTATCATGTCAGTTGAGCGCAGTGGACATCAATGAAATTGTACTAATAATGAACTGGGCATCTACTGTGTGGTATGCCACTTTGCTTGCTGAAAAAAGTGCTCATCTTCCGTAAGGACGTGCCATGTTTTAAAAAAAAATATCCCATTTTAATCATTATGCAATGTGTACATGCATGGAAACATCACATTATACCCCATGGATTTGTGCAATTATTATATGTCATTTAAAAAGTAGACCAAAAAAAAAAAAAGTAAGCTAGGGACATGAGCAAGGAAAGCTGGTAGCATAAAATGAAGTGGCATTGTGAGTGTTCAGGGCCTGGCGTTAAGGGACTTTGCAATCCAGACCCCTCAGGGTGATCTTTTGAGGATCAGGAGAAAACACCAGAATTGCAATGTTCATCTCACCTCCTTTAAATTTCTATTTTCTGTGATGCCTTAAGATGTGCATGTACAATGTCCATTAGGTAGTAGGCCTACATAATTTCTACACAAACATTTTTCCATCTTGTTTGATGAAGTAGAAAGACCAGTGCAGCAGGCAGCAAGGGCTGAAGCTGCCCAGGGAAGAAAGCAACCATTGTGGAGTCAAGCCAGGGAGCAATGAGAGGTGGAATCTGAATGGGTAAAAGAGAGTAGGGGGAACATTCCAGGCCAGGAGACAGCATGAGCCCAAGAATGGAAGTTGGGTGGCCCTATGATGTTTTTGAGAGTAGAAAGAGACTGAGCAGTCTAGGGAAGAGAGAAATGTGTTTGAGAATGGAATATCATGCCAAGTTTCTTGTCAGAGTAGATGTGAGCAGGGCATTCAGATTCGTTACTGTAGGGAGGCCTGGGTGAGAGGCAGAGGACATAAAGAGAAATTATAGTTCATACTCAAGAGGTTTTGGACTCTGAGGACTGAAAGTCATGTTTAAGGAAAACTCATTTAGTGGCAGAATGAGACCTGGATGGGAGGTGGAGGTGTGAGGTAGGGATTCCCAGTAGAAGTAATGAACAGAAAGTGGAGGCGGATTGTAGGATGCTCAAATGGTAAAGGAACAAGAGGAGTCACAGATGATCCTCAGGGATGGAGGCTGCCCTCAATTCATTGTCTTAGGAGTGTCTATCTAGTACAGAATACTACCTACTGAGTGTGCTAGGACTTGGAGTCACACATACCCAGCTCTGAATTCAGATTAGACGCTTTCACCACTTCAACTCGTTCTCTCACCTGCAAAATGTGGACAACAGCCATGCCTATTCTGAGGGGTACTGGGAGGAGTAAATGAGATAAGGCACTTAAAAGCCCTTCGCAAGGAATTTAGGCACATGGGAGTTCAGACAGATATTATTTTCAGTTTAATAAAAACTTATTTTAATGGAAACAGCAACAAAACGTAAGCATTAATTGGATTAGATGCTCTTTGAAAACAAACTTTGAAGAAAATATTACACATAGCAATTTTCTATTGATCTAGCGTTCTGTTCCATTTGTTTGCTTATACTTCACACTTCATGCCTTCCAAAGTAAACATTTAATTTCCACCCATGCTTCCTTGTTTGAAACAGTCCCTCCCACTCCTTGTCAGGCTCATCCTCTGTGAGTGGGGATGACCTTCCTCTTGGAGGCTGCAGAGTTTCAGGAGGGCTCCTTCAGACACAGACTGCTGGGCTTACCAGTTTCTGATAAGATTCAAGGTGGTGCCAAGGTCACCGGTCCAGGGATCACTTTGTGAGAACCACTGTCGTAGAAATAGAGACCCAAGTTTCTATTTCCAGGGAGAGACTGGGTTCGGATTCTTGGCTTTGCAGCAAACTCCTACACCCTGTCAACTGCAGAGATAGATGCTCTGGTTGGGGTGCGGCATGGGGAGAGGGAACACTGCTTCCATCTTGGCTTTGTTTAGCTCCTTACATGTGGGAAAGTGGAAAAAGAGATGCTTGTAGACCTTTTTCTTCCTCATCCAAGAGATAGAAGAAATCTTTATTCCCATCGGCATGCAACTGTAGAGGTCTTCTCTGGCCAGGTAAGAAGAGGTTGAGAAATGATCAGTCCTCTTTTCCCCATATCCCCAAGTGTGGATGATTGGACAGTTCTGAGTAAAGAAATTTGATTATCATAGTTTCCTTAGCAATGACTCTAAACCTGTATAATTGGACCAAACATAAAGTGTGTTCTGATATGGAGATTTTGTTTTTAAAATCCAAGATCACGCTAAAAGATATAAAATTTCATAATGATTTTAAGGTTTTTTTGGTTTATTTTTAACTGGTAAATAAAAATTGAACACGCTTATGATACATTCTTTGTGTAATGTTCAAACAGGGTAAGCCAATCTGTGTCCTCAAGCGTTTGTCATTTCTTTATGACGAAAACATTCAAAATGAAGAATTTTAAGTCTGATAAAATACACATGGTGTAAAATATACCATCTTGAATAATTTTTAGCTTTATAGTTCAACAGTGTTAAGCAAAAATCACATGTTATAAAACCAGTCTCCAGAGCTTTTCCATCTTCCCCATGTAGAGCTCTATGCCCATTCAACTAGACCTCCCCATCCCCACTCCCTCTGTTGTCTATCAGCTATCTTCCATGTCTATGAGTTTGACTACTCTAGATATGTCTTATGAGTGAAATCATACAGTATTTGTCTTTTTGTGACTAGCTTCTTTTGCCCAGCAGAATGTCCCTGAGGTTTATCTGTTTTGTAGCATGTGTCAGAATTTCTTCCTTTTAAAGGCTGAATAATATTCCATTGTGTGAATATTCTATGCCCGACTTAGCCATTCATCCATTGGTCACAGGTGGACACGTGGGTTGCTTCTGTCTTTTAGTTATTATAAATAATGGGCTAGGAACATGGGTATACCAATGTCTCTTTGAGACCCCATTTTTCAATCATTTTGGATATGTACCCAGAATTAAATTGCTGGATCATATTGTAATTTTATTTTCAGTTTTCTGAGGAACCACCATACTGTTTTTGACAGTGGCTGGAACATTTTGCATTTCTACCAGCAGTGCATGAGATTTCCAATTTCTCAGTCTCCTTGCCAACACCTGTTATTCGTGTGTTGGGACTTTTTTTTTTTTTTGTCTTGAGGGGGGATAATAGCCATACTAATGGGTATGAGGTGATGTCTCATTGTGGTGTTGATTTGTATTTCCCTATTTATTAGTGATTTGGGGTATCTTTTTAAATGTTTATTGGACCTTTTGTTTATTTTCTTTAACAAAATATTTTTTAAAATCCTTTGCCCATTTTTATTTATTTTTTTTATTTTTTACTTTTTTTTAATATTTATTTTTTAGTTATCGGAGGACACAACATCTTTGTTGGTATGTGGTGCCAGGCGAGCATGCTACTGCTTGAGCCACATCCCCAGTCCCCTTTGCCCATTTTTAAATTGTGATACTTGTTTTTATTTTGTTGAGTCACAGGAGTTCTTCATATATTCTGGATATTAGTCACCTTTTCAGATATATAATTTTCAAAATCTCCCATTCCGTGGATTGCTTTTTTCAATTGCATCTCTTGATGTACAGACGTTTTAAAGTTTGATGTTGTCCAACTTATCTCTTCCTTTTGTTGCACATACTTTGGGCATCATATCTAAGAAATCATTGTCAAATGTGACATCATGAAACTTTTCCCTTCTAGTTTCTTCTAGGTGTTTTATCATCTTACCTTTCATATTGAGATCTTTGATATATTTTGAGTTAGTTTTTGTATGCAGTGTGAGGTTGGAGTCCAACTTCATTCTTTTACACTTGTATATCTAGCTTTTTCAATACTATTGGTTGAAAATTAGGCTTTCCCTACTAAATGGTCACAGTACCCTTGTTGAAAATCATTTAATTATATGTATGAATGCTTAGTAAGTTGTGAACATCTACTATTAATATCAGTTTTATTGGGCAAGGGCTGAAATCTCTTAGGGATGCCCGAGGTGACTTGGAATGTGATAGTGGTACCGACATTGCTTCCATGGAAACTCTAAGTTCTTCTCTGTTAACTTAAATATCCTGATCAGCTAAGTGTTGCTTTATATTGACTCATTTTTAAAAATGTACTCCATTTTCCTGTTTCCTTTCAGGTTTGGTGATTTTTGATTGGATCATGGGCCCTGTGAATGACAAGCTGTAGGCATTCTGTATCTGTAACATTCTTCTGAAGAGTGGCTTTTGTTCTAACTGGTTACTCACTTGGTTTTGAACTCCCAGGTGTCACCCCTGTGGTGGGCAGCTGCTGAAATCTCTGCTTCATTCTTTCAGATTATGGTCATTGCTTTTTGTCCAGACCCTTGGGATTGCCCACATATGTGTTTAGTTAGAAATCTGTCCAAAATTTAATCAGATTTTTATATGTAGACTTTTGTGCTCACCTTCTAAGACTCTTTTTACGTTTGTGATTTTTTCTCACAACCTACTGATTTCCCTGTGAGCCTTGAACTCTATCCATTGGTACTTTAAGCCAGTAAGGTTACCAATTTCTCTGTGCTTAATTACACATAGATTGAGAAGTATCATGCCCTTGGGGGGGGAAAATCACCCATTTTGCCTTATAGTTGAGTTTTCAAAGGTCCATCTGCTTTTGGTCATTCCAAATACTTCATTTGCTTTATTTTCTACTTGTTCATATTTCATGATTGTTATGCAGGGAGAGTCTTATTAAGCTACTTTACCATTAGCAGAAGCTGGAGCTCTGAATCTATTAAACAATGAATTTAATAAAGAATTTTCTCAGCAAAAGGATAGCCCATTGCAATTCACCTTCACGCTATTAGGGAATGAGAACTCTGGCAAATATTTTTCTTAGCTTACTAATCCTCTAGTATGACACAGATAATATTTATTCCGTAGTCTCCCATCATCAGGCCCACACATGAAGCTCATTTTGTCGCTTTTGTCTTCACTGTGATGCTCTAAGCTAAATGCTCCATTTCATGCATGTGTAGGGGCAGAGTGGGAGGTGAGTGGGTGGCCCTAAAACACAAAAGCTCCTCTGAAACAGAATTACCTATTCTGCCTTGGAGAAGAGAGACACTGTGGAGGAGCTGAAGTCTCTTGTGCTTTTTATTCCCCCAGATCTCTGAGCATCACAAACAGCTTCTAAGCATTGCTTATTTGAGGTGGGAGAAGGAAAAAGGATGTCTTTTAAAGCAGCTGCTTCAAAAACCAAGGATATAATATGGAATGAAAGAGCAAGTCTCTGACACAGAGGATTTGTGATACACACTTTGTAATGTTTCTCTAGAGCCCTCTTCAGAGAATCTAGAGGCTGTTTTTAACCATGTTTTAAGAAGATATTGTATGTCCAAACCGCAAATAGGATCAGAAATTGGAAAACAGACATTGGGGATACAAGCTGAAAAGAGTTCATCTATAGGTATGTGAAAAAGTCATATTGGACATTTCAAAATGGCATCATATCTCAAACGAGAATTTTAAGAAAGTCGGTAGATGATACGAGTAAAATTTCCACATTATCTTCACACGCCAGTAGAAGAGATATGGTTTATGCAAAAGGGGTAAAGAGTTATTCTGTCGCTTCCCCATCACCCCCTGTTATTTAATACCCAGGCTAAAGGTTTTAAAATGTATTTCATGAGTAGTAAATGCAATCTGCATAGCAGGTATTTATCCAATGCCAGGGTGATCTTTTCCCTGAGTCCCACTCCTAGGGAGGTGGATTCAGTACAACTCAAGGAGACTCCTGTATTTTTAAAAGGGCTTCTAGATGATTCTATAAACAGCCTTGAGGCATTCCTAGGAATCATAAGAAACCACAACCAACAGTTTCTCAAAAGTGAGGACGTAATAGAACAGAGAATATTTATTGTTCACTCAAGCCCAACTTTGAATATTTCAGGACATAAAAGAGAATGCAGTCATGCTTCATGCTATATTTGGACGAAATTAAGCAAAATCTAAGAGTGTAAGTTTTGCAGGTTATTCTTGGTGTCATCTTTTAAAGAATTACATAAGGCACATTAAAATATTCTTCTGATGAGAGATAAGGAATCCAAAAATCCAAATCTGCATTTTTCTTCTCCTTCAGACCCAGTAAATGGGAAGCACATCTCAGCCACATGCAGAGTTTAACATGCATAGAGCTGCTCTCGGCCTCTAGAGGCAAATCTAGTTTCTGCTTGAAATCATGTTACCATCGTAGCTGTTTCTGTTTTGCTTATTGAAAGAGCTCTTGCCATGATTGTGGATGCTAAAATAGACTTCTCAAGAGCTGGTCCACAGTCAGAGGAAAGCAATGGAGGTAGAAAGGACCCAGTGGAAAACGAACCCCAGCTCTGGATCTGTTTGCCTTGTATCTTTTACTTCTCAAGTCAGCATATTGCACCCCATTCTCGGTGTAGCTTAGACATAACAGTTGGAGACTAGCTTACTTTTTTGCAGTGCTGGGATGGAACCCAGGGTTTTGTGCACACAAGCAACATCCCCAGGCCCTAGAAGAGCTTAGGAACTTGTTCCTTTGTAGATAGTGTGACACCAACCAGGAAGTCGAGAAGGAGGTTAATGTGCCTGCAGAGATAATGATGCCCTCATGTTCCAAATTTTGAATTCCTGTTGGTCTCGTTACAGAGTGCCACAGCAAAGTCATCAACACAAACAATCATGCTTAAAAAAAAAATCTCTTCCCCAGTGGCATCAATGACAGATCTGTGATGTTCACCCAGTGCTTGAGAAATTAATGAATTAAGTTTTCAGTGTAGTGGGGGAAATATTCTGAAGCCAAGGTTACTGAAAATATGGGCGACTCATATAACTTCCAGAAGCTTCCTATGTGTGAAATGAGATAGCATTAGCTTATCTCATAATACTGGGAAAATCCTACCTTGTATAGTTTTTCTCAGCTTTCAACTGTTCCCCAACCATCTTACACTTTTCAGTGTTAAGACTGGTACATGTGTTATTAGAAGAAGGAGTACTGATGCCAAGAGATTTTACAATGTGGAATTCATTTTTTACCAGATCCCAAAGCCCAATTCCAGCGGCACAATGGTTATTTCTCAGTGTTACATAGAAAAGCCTAGATGCTAGAGAATGCATCTGACACAGTAAAGCTGTTATTGGACTTCATAATCAAACGGCATTAACAATGGTGATTTTGTGCAGTCACTTTTAATTTAAAATCAATACCTACAACCCTTGGGGGAAGAAAATGAAATACTTTTAACTGCAATATATTGTTCATTAATGTGGATATTCTTCCCAAATATTAAACATGGCTAAACCCCTATATATTGAACTCTTTTGTTTAAACTAATTCAAGCTCAATCACAGAGGGCTTAAACCACACATTCTCAGGTTTTTATCCCATTGCTCTTAGAAGAGCAGATGAGGGAAATGTGAACTCTTTGTTACTTTTATGTTGGGTATTGTTGTGATTTGTATCTTGAATGTCCCTAAAAGAACCATGTGTTAAAGCCTTGGTCTTCAGGGTGGTGGTACTGAGAGGCAGTGGAGCCTTTAAGAGGAGGAGCCTAATGGAAGGTCTTTAGGTCATTGGGGATGTGCCCTTGAAGTGATGAGTAGGACCCCAGTCCTGTCCTCATTCTATTTTACTTTCTGGCCACCAGGTGAGCAGTTTTGCTCAGCCATCTTCTCCCACAATGATATCCTACCTTGCCACATGCCCAGAGCAACAAGGTCCAACTAATCATGGCCTGCAACCTCCAAAACTGTGAACTAAAATAAACATTTTCTCTTTATAAATGATTATCTTAGGTATTTGTTATAGTGACAGAAAGTTGACTAACACAGTCACATTATTTTCTGCTTTTCATTAACTCTGAACTTAACTTTAAATTTTGTGTCAGTGATTTGAGGCCTCATCATCAGGGATGTGCCAAAAACCTAGATCCAGAGGCTTTTTTTCATTAGGCTCAGAAGGAGATGATGTAGTGTCAGAAATTATTTCGGTGCAAGATTTAGCATATTCTATTCTGACTCATGCTCTGAAGTAAGCTGGATAAATAGATGCTCAAAAGCTGGACAATTTATGAATAGAGTAAAATTGATAGCACTGCGAGCCTCCAGGCATCCTCTCTCTGGAAGGAGGAGAGCTTCTAGACCAGAGGCATCTACATTTAAATGGAAATGGGAATTAAAATAAAGTAAAATTGGTAGTTTAGATCAATGCACGAATCCTCAGGGACTGGAGACTGGGGGCCCGAGACCAGGGACAGTAGGGTGAGTCTTGAATTTGTTCTGGAGTCCTCAGCCTAGTGCTGGGGGAACCCTGGGAAGACTGGGTGTACTCACTGGGCTGTGACCTTTTTCTATGCCTCCTTGGAGTTGGCCCCAGAGCCAGAATAGCCCAATATTAAATACAGTTTAGCTCAGGAATCAGAATCCCACTTTAAAGTTTAAATCTGCCCCTTACTCTGTGACCTGGGCAATTGACTGAGTCTCTTCATCTCTTAGTTTCTCTATCCATAGTGCAGATGATATTCCCTAAATCCCAACCTGCAGGGTTCTCTCCTTCTTGTGCCTCCGTTTCCTCATCTGTAAAATCGTATTATAACAGCATTCATGTCACTGGTTGTGGAAGAATTAAAGGAGTTGATTTATAGAAACGTGCTGATTCTTCCTGACACCTGCTCAGTACAACATGAGTGACAGTTATTATTAAGGGTGTGAGGATTAAATGAAATCAAGAATATAAAGCAGACAGTAAACAGAAATATCAACGACTCGAGCTTCTTTCTTAGTTCTGGACTTCCATTAAGCTCCTTTTGGGGGGCTGAAGTTTCCTCTAATTCCATCTTGCCTAAAGTGAGCTCTGACAATCATGCTCTCCCTTGCTGGTCTTTTCCTAGAGGTTTAACCCTGCCCTTCCACCAGCTGGAGACCCCAGAACACAATGCCACTGCTTTCTGCCCACCTTTGAGGATGACTGTGATACAGAACTTGTGCTACTGTGTCCCAGTTTCCCCTCTGCGTTCCTCCTGTATATTGACACTTGTCTCTTTGCCAGAGCTGAGTCTGAACTTTGTGATTTGGACTGATGCCTCCCTCCCTGGCCAGGGGCAGATAGCTGCATTCATTCTCCCCAGGCTTGCCGCAGTCCGGCTGCAGCAAAATAACCAGGGGGTGACGAGCAACTTGTGTACGTTGATACAGCAGGAGTGGGAGCCGTTTATTGTAGGACAGGAGGGGTATATATACATTCCACACAGCTTATCTTAATTAACATAAACTAGATACAGCAGTCAACCAATAAGGAATCTCCACACTTAATGGCTCGCTGGTGCCACCTCACAAACCACTCCCTCTGGCAAAATGCCAGGCACCATCCCGACTTGTTTACAGACCCTAACATCGGCTAAGCCTCTTCTTTCACCAGTCTTCTACTCCCATCCCCACATGCCTTAAAGTCATGCACACTTGGAATAGGACTATTTTATCACTCAAGATAAGGTGATGAGGAAGGGAGGATTTTTAAATGATGATAAAAATATACCTAATATGAAATTTACCCTCTTAACCAAATGCCCAGTTCAGTAGTGTTATATATATTTACTTTGTTATACAACTATCATCACCATCCAAATCTAGAACTCTTTTCATCTTGTAAAATGGAAACTCTGTACTCATTTCAATAACTCACTATTCATGCCTGCCTCTCCCCAACAGCCTCTGGAAGCCACTATTTTACTTTCTGTCTCTGTGAGTTTGACTGTTCTAGGTTCTTCATATAAGTGAAATCATGCACTATTTGTCCTTTTGTGACTGGCTTATGTCATTTAGCATAACGTCCTCAAGTTTCATCCACATTATAACATATTTGAATTCCCTTCCTTTTTAAGGCTAAATAGTATTCCATTGTACATATATGTTACATTTTGTTTTTCTATCCATAGACATTTGGCTTGCTTCCACTTTTGGACTGTTGTGAATAATGTTGCTAGGAATGTGAATGTAAAAAAATATCCCTTCCAGACCTTACTTTGAATTATTTCAGGTAAATATGCAGGAGTGAATTCGTTGGATCATACAGCAATAATTTTTAATTTTGCAAAGAACCACTGCCCTACTTTGGAGGGGAGAAACTTTGCTTCATCAAGGTTATTTTTGTGTTATTTCATTTCATGTTTCTTGTCGATATGTGTTTTGTAATTAACTGTTGCATCATTTACCATCCACATTGCAGCTCAGGTGCCAATACTGGAGATGAAGCCTGCTTATCATTCCACAAAGGAAGAACTTTGGTTGTAAATCCTTAAGCATGCTGAAGCAAGTGTTCAAATGCTATATCAAGAAGAGAGGAGACACTAGGACATCTGGAAATCATTAGCATCAATCAAGAAATCGCTGTCTTACAAATATTGCTATGAGTATTTCTCATCAGTGATAAAAACTAGCTCTCTAGGGGGAGAAAGGAAAAGGTTGTTTTGCTGAGTAAAGAGTAATTCGCTGAGACCCCCAAGGAGAGCAGATGTTGGCTTTCATTTCTAAAATACCAGACTGGAAAGTCCTGGGTTATGCCATCTAATTGTGCTCTTCCAGGGGAAGAAACTACCCACTTTGTTCTCAGGCTGATTTCATAGTGGAAACTTTACTTCCTGGGGCCCCAGGGTGACCCAGGGTCTAAGTGAAACCTCGGTTGGAGTCACAGAAACCATTGATTTAAGATCACCCATTAAGCAATGGGAAGGAACAGAAAGAGGAAGTCCTCAGAGAGGAATTATTTTTGGATTCTTGGGAAGGACATCAAATGCCCATAAGGAATAAAGCCTATTGACAATAACAATAAAAAAATCCACTATTTTATTTCATCTAATCAGAAACTTCTTGATGCTTCTTCATGGCGTTTAAACTATGTGCTGCCTATGAAAGAAAGAAGATTGATTGGTTTCCTTCCCACTAGTATTTTCTTATACCTAGAGGGAAATTTTAGCTCCCAGTCAATTTTTGTTAAATCTTTTGAGATTTTTTTTGTTTGGTTGAAAAGAAGGAAAAAGAGAATTACATGTTTCCCAGTTTATGCTGGATTTAAAAAAAAAAAACCCTTCAATTTTCAGCATCTAAAACAAGACTTTTCAAATGGCTTTCTGCCCTTTGACCTTAGACAAAGACCTTTAGAATTGATTTTTCATAGTAGAAAAATGACAAAAATGGGATGTTTCTGTTGAAGTCACTCAAAATACAATATGCCATTAGCTGATTTTGCTTTTTCTATGAAGAAGTCAGTGAATAAATTGTAATTGCAACATAGGCCTAGATTCCATTTTAAGAAGGTCATCAGATCTATAATGCCATAATTTATAATGCAGATCCAGAATCTGAAAACAGAGCCCCAGAAAACACATTGTCCAGTTCCCTCTTTTTTTTTCTTTGCAATTTTTGCAGAGAAAATCTACAGAACATTAGTCATCACAAAGAACGATTTCATAAAGGATTATTATTTGACACTCTAATTTACACGGAAACAAACAGAATATCTAAGAAGCCAAGAATTAAGGGTACTGGCAAAAAGTGCTTCGGAAGCATCATATATATATTCATACACAATGATTATATTCTGTTAAAATACTGTGAAGAATGACATGATAGTTTTTATTTAAGCATGGAACTGGAAAAGTTTATGGTATTTTTCTTGTTATTATTATTTTTATTAACAAATAAGAGAGACATATGAAGAATGAAGAAATATAATATGCTTTTTATTTTTCTGATTTACCACATCTTAAAAGACATGAACTTAATCCTCAGGTTATTTTTATATTTGAGGTGCTCCCTGCAGGCACTCTTCAATGATATTTTAATGGGGGGTCGGGTAGAGCAGATAGGAGGGGAACTTCAGTGTTTACTTCAATGTCTTCACTTAACCACTGCCCCCTTGAACTTCTAAGACCAAGGGCCTTTTAAGCTGCTTGTTGATGGACCCAAACTTTTGAAAGTTATCTAGGGTGAGCTTGCTCTGTACTGAACACCCTGTCAGACGCTGTGTCCTAAGAGGAACAAAGGAGACATCATGTCTGCCTTCAGGAAGCTTGAGGTGGACAGATACTAAGAAAATAACTGCAGGACATAGAGTGCATCTTTTACCAGGTGCTTTGGCGGAAGAGTGCAGGGTGCTTCTAGGAGACGGAAGCAGGGATCTCCAGTGCAGAGAGGCTTGAGGGAGGTAGATGGGAGAATGGAGGTCATTTGGGAAGATCAAGAAAGAAGGCTCAATGTGTTGCACTCCGGGTTTGGATGGTATAACTTTTCTAGGGCATTTTAGCTTAAAAAATGAAACTATTGGGCCAAACAGAAATCTCCTGAATGAAATGGCAGCATGCTAGAAGGTGTTATAGGATCGGGTGTCTTCCTTAGAGTCCTTGCCTACAGTTCCTTGTTCCATCCCACTCTAGGCAAGCTAAAAAATGTTTCAACCTCCTTTCTTTATATATATATATGAAATATGTATCTTTTATTTTTATTTACTTATTTATTTTTATGTGGTGCTGAGGATTGAACCCAGGGCCTTACACATGCCAGGCAAGTGCTCTATCACTGAGCCACAACTCCAACCCCTTCATGGCCTTTCTTAAAGATCTCCACTACCTATCTGTTTTAGAAACAAATTTCTTAAGCATTTTTTTTATACTTCACACAGGTGAATGCCTCAGGTCCCTCCGCAGTTTGTAACCCAATCTTATGGTAAACACTTGAAGTAAGCATTTTGAACTCTCACACAACCAGATTTCTTCCTTTTGTCTGATGAAAGGTCTTTTTTAAAAATTGTGGCAAAATATATGCATAAAATTATCACTATCATTATATGTGTGTGTGTATGTATGTACATGTCTGTGTGTGTGTGTGTGTGTGTGTGTGTGTGTGTATACAGGGGTGCTTAATCAATGAACCACACTCCCAGTCCTTATTTTATATTTATTTAGAGACAGGGGTTGCTTAGGGCCTTGCTAAATGGCTGAGGCTGGCTTTGAATTTGTGATCCTCTTGCCTCAGTCTCCCAAGCCTTGGTATTACAATTTTGTGCCACCACACCTGACCATTGTCACTATTTTTAGGTGTGCAGTTCAGTCATGTTAAATACATTCCCTTTGTTGAAAGCCCACCAGCTGTTCATTTTACAGAACTGAAACTGTACCCAGGAAACACTGACTCCTCATCCCTCTCTCTTCCAACCCCTGGCACCTGCCATCTACCTTCTGTCTTTGAACTTGACTATTGTAGGCAACTCATATAAATGGAATTATATACACTTTGTCCATTTGGGATTGTCTTACTTCCCTTAGCCTAATGTTCTCAAGGTTAATCCATTTGTAGCATGTGTCAGAATTTCCCTTCCTTTTTAAAGCCCAAATAGTATTACAGTATATGTATATATCACATTTTGTTTATCCGTTTGTTCCTCAAAGAACACCTGGGCTATTGTAAATGGTGCCGTTATGAACATGGGCACACTGACTTTTTTTTTTTTCCAAGCAATAATGTGCTTGAATGATTTTCACATATAGAAGGAATCAATAACAGAAATAGCTGTGGGAGAAAAGCTCCAGGAAACCCAGTTGTGGGACTAACTCTATCTTATATTTGATGTGTGACTTTGGTCCAGGTGTGTCCCTCTTGGGGTATCAGTTTCCTTCTCTGCAAAAGCAGAGAGTTGAGCTCCAGCTCTCTGGTTCATACATGATCCTAACACCTTTTGGGAAGTAAGTCTAGGATTGTGGCAAATTTAAGGACTGCATTAATACAGATGCTATATAACATAACGTCTTTATTAATTGGGGCTGTCTTAGATTTTCAAATGACCTCATGCACCTGTGGAGTTCCCCGCCCCCTCATCTTCCCATCCTGGGAGAGAAGAGAAATTAAGGTCAGCCACTTTCCAGAGGAATTTAGAAGCGAAAAAAAAATAGGAGCCTTTGTCTGAATGGTAACCTATGAAAAGAATGCTAAGTACCCTTCTTAGCTTCCCCTTGTGAAGTGACACAGGCTTAAGAGGGTCTGTCTAATAGTAAAGCAATTTTCATTGGAATATAAGTGGGATCTTTTGTCTCTGTCAAATGCAATTTAGAGAAATGGCTCCAAAAGGCCCAAATTTAGAGCATATTACAGTCCTTGCCATAGACCTGGTGATGCTTTTTATAACCTAAGATTTATCTTAGATAATGCCTTAGCTTGTGAATGGCCACGAAACCTAAACCTGACCTTTCCACTGACTCAGGATATTGGATCCCTGCTCTGTTTTGCAGAGTGAAAAGGAGCGAGATTCCTCTTTCCATGTGTCCCCCACTCACTGTTTTTCTTACAGATTTCTGTAGCACTTATACTTTAAGGACAGTCCATATGATCACTTACTAAGAAGCTAGAGTGACAGAGTCCTGTCAGAAGCACTCTCTGAATACAGAAAGGGGCTATCTTTCAAAAGAAAATAGCACTGCTGTTGAAATTGCCTGGTGCAATGATATTGAGGATGGCAGTTACGAGGTTGGTGTATTAACCCTCAAATTATAGAAGGTGTGAATTTACCAGATAAAATGGAGGCTACCCAATGTGAACATCAGATAAGCAATGGATGCTTTTTAATTGTAAGTAGTTCCTGTGCAATATTTGGGACATACTTATACTAAAAAAAAATTGTTACTTATCTTATGTTCAAATTTAACCGGGCATCCTATATTTTTATTTGCTAAATATGGAAACCCTCAGTAGACTATGTGAAAAAAACATGGCTCAGTTTCAAAAATAAGAAATCTATAGAGAAGGGGATTTATTTCCTAACAGGATCTCACAAGCATGTGCTTATTTGAATTATGCTTTACAGGTTGAGACACAAAATCATAACAGGTAAGACTTTCATATGAATATAATAATGAAGGCTCTCTTTTTAAAAAACAACTAAAACCCACAGTGCAGTGGATAAAAAAAAAATAAAATCCACCGGCACTAAAATGATCCAGAATAATTGCAGTAAAAATCAGGTAAGAGACTTAGAAAGTTTTACTATATTTTCTTTCCTTTTATTTTTGTAGAAATGTAATTTATGGGGTATTGTCAACATGAATGCTAAAGACAGATGTTTCTGTCCTACCAGCCAAGTGTTGTGTAGTGAGCTAGAAAGAGGATGAAATCTTTCTTTCTTTTTTTTTTTTAAATGGAGATGATAGTTTTATTTGATGTAAAAATTTGTGGCAAGTGGAATAGTTGAGGGGTGTATAGTGCTTTTACAAGGCATTGACTTAAAGACTTTCACAACCACCTGAAGGGCTGCCTCACCAACAATTTGCTATTGCAGAAGTAGCTCATAATATTTGATTGGGCCCATGGACCAAGGTCCAACCTTCTCCTTTCCCTGCTTAAACATCAGATTCTTAGAGCGATCATAGCAGGCCAATGATGAGCTCATGGCCACCAGACCGTCCACCAGCAACTGGTGGTGAGCTAGGACTACACTGCACAAGGTAAGATTTCTTGAGCCAAGGAAAATGATTCAACTAAACGGGAACACATTCGATTGCCTAGGACTGCATTTCTAGAAACATGTAGGCTTCCAAGCCCAAGCCTCTTAGGGATGGAAGGTCCGTTGTTCTGAGTGCCAACTTTCCAGATGGCGCAGAGCACTGATGGGAATGAGGTCGCGATCTTTAAATGTTTATTGATCAGTGATTTCCAACAGAAAAGCCAGCATCTATTTCAAGCACAGAAGATTCTGGTTCATTCCCCCTCTTCTCATTAATGAAATGTCAGGTTTTATAATACGGAGCCAGTAATATATCCTTCACTGGGTAGCCCTTCTCATCTGTTCCCACGGAGGCCAATTCCCCAGCCTCGATTTGCTTTCTATTTGGAATTAATAGAATGAATGAATAAGGTAATGAATGCTTTTTCTTGATCGTTCTGAAAAGGCTTTCTGTCTTGCTTTCCAGAAGGATAGATGACTAGGAAGATGTTTTCTCAGGGACCCTCGGAGGCCCTTGAAGAGAAAATACAAATGGCCGATGGAGTCAGACACCTTGTCATCAGCCCAGATTCCTCCTTCACCTGTCATTCAATAAGCCTCTCTGTCCTCCTCTTCTCCCACTGGAGATTCTATCAGAGCCCTTTCCTCTCCCTGGCCATGGCCCCATACCAGGGTCTTACCTCTTGGGTGATCTACTTCATCCATCTCTTCACTGATCCCTCCCCACTGGCTGCCCCCACTCTTGGGGATACCATGTAATTATTAAAACTACATTCTGAAATGTGAACTCCATCCCTTGACCCTATCTTCTCTAGAATTCCTCACCCTGATCACAGAGCCCCTTCTTAACCTTTACAGCATATTTCCTTCCACAGCCTCATCCCCCAGTGCTGTTTCTGGTATTCTAAATAGCTCCTCTGTGTGTGATCTTTCATGCACAGACCTCCCAGGACTCGGGCCTCGGAGGAAGTCATCCTTTGAATCTCAGATCAACCTCAGAACTCCATGAGGTACATGATGACCTCTTTGTACAGTGACCTTCATCTCTCCTACAGCTCTTGGATTATTCAAAAACTGTTTATGCTTCACTCAATATCACAGTCTGCTATGGTCTGAACGTCCCCTCCGAAATTCAGGTTGAAATTTAGAGGCCATGGTAGGTCTGTATTAAGAGGTGGAACATTTAAGAAGCGATTGGATCCCGAGGATGCCGCCCTCATGAATGGATTAGGCCATTATCACTGAAGTGGGTTCATTATCACAGCCAGCGGGCTTCTGATACAAGGATGGCTTTGACCTGATTTTTCTCTCTTGTCTCTCACGTGCTCGCCCTTAGGAGGCAGCACAAGGGCCCTCCCCAGATGTGGCCTCTGGATTGTGGACTTCCCAGCCGCCAGAACTATAAGCCAAACATGCTTCTATGTATGGAGCAGGAGAAAATGGACTCAGACACAGGCCTTCTGAAAATGGCTGCCATGATCAATCAACAAACCCTGATTGTTTATGACCTTTTATCTCATAAATATCAGCCTCGAGATAAGAAATGTCGGAAGCGTACTTTCTATGGGTCTACTTAATTCTATCATCTGCCTTTTCACCTTCTCTCTGAGCCCTTCTGCTCTCATCTCCAGAGTAAAAGTGTCAAGGAGACTGCAATGCAGTCGCTCAGTCCTGCTCCTACTACCTCAGTGCCAACCTGCAGCCCTGTGTGCCGGCCCACATCCCTCCATACCAGGGTGTACAAGCTGGAAGTTGGAATCTGACTTGGAGAGAGGGAAAGAAAATGCTTTTTCAAGAAGGGGTGCCCCGAACCGGTTATCCATCACCATCACCGTAGGAGGAGAGTGGAAAGAACAATCTCCATGTAAAGTCAGTGGGATGGAAACCCCAGGGAAGGGGCGGTGCAGGTTCTAAAGCCGAGGGTGGAAGGAAGCTGGAGAGGTTAGTGATTTTTGCTCCTGCTTTTGAACAAAGCAGAGACTTGGACATGGAAAGTGTAGGAACTATTAATGATGCTAATCAGTCTGAATACCTTTGGGGTAACCCATTATGCTGGCAAATGCTATTTTTTACCTCCATCTTGATCATCCTCATATATTTCTTGACTCCACTGCAGTCGGTGCTTCCTCGAGGGCAGATCTGGAGCCCACATATTCTTGTGAAATGAAAACAAACCCTTATATTTCTTTTCTGAAAATTCTGTAAATTATTTTAAAACATAGCCTAATGAACAAACGTATGACTCACCTTTTGGTGGTAGGCCACCTGTTCTCTGAAGTTTAGAATGGAATATAAAAGATGCTCACTGCAGTCCTCTGCTGCAGAAATGGAGAAATCGCTGCAACACATCTTTATGAGCTTTTCCAGGGAGCCAAGTTTAATAGTATGTTTTATGCAGCATTTTTAATGCTAAATTAACTGCCTCACGAGCTGGATCTGGAGCTTTTAAACACAAACAGGGAGACCCAATTTTTCTGTGTGAGTTGGTCCTGGAGGACCAGCGTGCACCTGGCACTCAAACCCTGGTGCAGGGGAAGAGCTGTCTTTTGACAAAAGTCTTTCTCAGCTCAGGGCCACAAAAAGCAAGTCAGTGAAGGGAGAAAGACAATGGCTGAGGATGGGCATTGTGCAGCATGCCTGTAATCCCAGGAACTCTGGAGGCTGAGGCAGGAGGATGGTGATTTCAAAGCCAGCCCAACAATTTAGTGAGGCCCTTGGCAATTTAGTGAGGCCCTGTCTCAAAATAAAAAAATAAATAAATAAAAATGACTGGGGATGCTAGGGATATGGCTCAGTGGTTAAGCCCCCCTGGGTTCAATCCCAGCAAAAAAAAAAAAAAAAGTAGTCAATTCTGATTCTATAGTAGACCAGGTAGGTATCCCCAGCCTACCAGGGTCAACCTACTAGCTTCCTGAACCCCATTGCACAGGGGCCTCCTGGAGATCACACAACTGTGCTTTTGTGTGATGCCTCCTCTCCTCCTCCTGCTCCATGTGGCTATATGTAGATTTTGCCTTCTCTTGTTTGAAAGAAAGTGGATTCCCTAAATGGAGAGCAGGTGATTCATCCTGAGAAGTTTCATTCCCAGATTCTAGTGGGAATGATCTTGAGTGACATTTCCCGAATGTCCCAAAATAGTTATTTTCAGAATAAGCTTGGAGGAACCCTCAGGCCTTCAAAGTTTTCTCAAGCCCACTGCAGGGTATGTACGTGTGTATACATGTGCGTGCAGGTGTGTATGTATATACAGGTGTGTGTGTGTGTGTGTGTGTGTGTGTGTGTGTGCAGCTGAGTATGTATGTGCAGGTATATTTGTTTGCATAGGTGTGTGTGTGTGTGTGTGTGTGTGTGTGTGTGTGCAGAGTGGTGAGCACCCTGAAGTTAGTGGGGGAAGGGAAGGCAAGAAAGCTAACCAGGTGCTACCCACTACATTAATCAGAGCAGCTACATTTTTATCATTTTGGCTATTCATTTGACATTTGCAGTTTTGTTTAAATTAAGAGTTTTGGCATCTAAAATCAAGTACAGATGTAGGGGAAGGAAGAAGGGTAAAAACAGAGGAGGTAAAGGAAAATTGAAAAAGGAATTCAACATGAAAGGGGAAAGAGGGAAGAGTTTTCATTTCACTTTCAACCCTCCAATAAGCTTCTGGAACTTGCTCCTGTGAGTTTGGCATGGTGTTATACCTGTGGATTGAGAAGGATGGAAAGTTTCAAGCCCAGAGTCCCTCCATGTGTGGATCCACGTTACAGTTTAGATATGGCGTTCCCCAAAAGTTCACGTGTGAGACAGTGCAAGAAAGTTCAGAGGAGAAATGATTGGGTTGTGAGAGTCTTAATCCAATCCTTGAATGAATCCCCTGATCGGGACTCATTGAGAGGTAACTGAAGTGATAGGGTGTGGCTGGAGAAGGCAGGAATTCAGACATGGCTTTGGGTATATAGTTTCTATCTAGTGAGTGGAGTCTCTCTTTCTCTGCTTCATGATCATCACGTAAGCTGCTTCCCTCCACCACAGTCTTCCACCATGATGTTCTGCCTCACCTTGAGGCCCTAGGAATGGAGTTGGCTTTCTATGGGCTAAGACCTCTAAAATTATGAGCCCCTAAATAAACCTTTCTTCCTTTGCTGTTTTTCTGGTTGGGTCCTTTAGTCACAGTAGAAAAAAAAGCGGACTACAACAACCTGGATTAGCACCCTGAGATGGGAGGTTGTGCAGATGCACAGAACTGGGCTCCCGAGTGAGCTTCCCGGTGGAGCTGCAGGGCTTTGTCCCAGGCAGGTGTGAGGATCCCCATAGCAGTGTGCCCTGCCGTCCTTGTCCTGCCCACCCAGGCAGCTGCTCCAGGTCAGGCTTAGGGCTGTTTGTCCTAGGAGGAGGCAAGAAATGGGCATAATTGGTGAATCGGAGGGCTCATGCACATTCCCCATTTGAAAGGAAGGGCCTTCACTTGGCAATAAAGCTTTTGTGAAGATTTAATTATAAAAAAATAAAATTTTTTTGAGGCCATAGGGATAAGATAAAGGTAGAGCGACAGTGATGAACTTTACTGAAAGATTTGCATAAATGAGTGTCAAACAGAAATGTAGGTATTTCTGCCTGAAAGCGTCTGAAGCCTGCTTCATTAGAAGGGGGCTTACATGGCCACAGAGCCATTGGAACATGGAAATCCTAACTTGACTGTGCTGCTCCAGAATGCGTTCTGCTCCACTTCACCTTGACCCGGAACTGCCAAGAGCCCCAGGGAATTGGAGACCCAGTTATAAAGCTCTGATGACTCTCTATTTAACAGGACTCCCCTCTCGCCTCCCACTGAAACTCACCCGACCAGACAAGCCCTGGGAAGATCCAGAATGAGTTAGTGAAGAATAGATTTAATTCACAGATCACCTTATGTGCTTTGCAGGCAAAAATGTCAGTTCCAGGGTTTTGCTGTTCATGATGGAGACTCATTTAGAGGAGAAAGAAGCGGAGTGGATTTTCTCCTAATTTTAGTCCAAAACTAGAATAATTCTTACTTTTCCTTGTTATGCCTACATGTGTTTGAGGATTCACTTTCCCCCCACCCCATAAGAAACATACTGTGACCCCCCCATCTCAGCCCATCTCCCCAAATCTAGAATTCAGAACCAACTCAAGGAAAGCCATTTCTTGCTTTTGCTTTCATTCTTCTTCCAATACTATGCAAGATCCTAAGAGGATTTTTGGAATCCTCTTATAGAGGTTTGATCTTTATGGAAAACCGGGATTAAATAAGCCAACATGACTCTTGTTTGATTCGGGGAAGAATCCATTACACAAACAATCCTGGTTTGGAACAAAATCACAATAACCCTAGGTTCCAGAACTCCAAGCTTGCTACCTTAACAGATATGTGTTGGGTGAGGTAAATAGAGACCTTGTCTTCCAGAGAGAAGATGCTAACTTATCCCTTGCAACAGGCCATAATGATTTCCTCCCTATTTATATATATTTATGTATATCCCACAAGGGATCTTAGGGGAATGACAACTCCATCTTTCCTAATAGTTTGGTTGGGGGGCTTGCACGGTGGAACACAACCCCCTGGGTGACATCAATCATGAGATCACGTACAGCCTTTGGCCTCAGGGAATCTCATCTGTGGCACTCAAAAACCTGCAATCCTTTGCAGATCTAAAACGCTCTCAGATTTATTGATCTCTTGCAACCGAATATGGCTGTTCCCATGCTGATGTTGAAGAGTAAGAAAATGGGTCTCAAGGAGGCTGACTCCCATGCAGGAATCTCAGGGATAGGGCCAGGTGAGCTCAAGGTCAGGTCTCCTGATCACAGACCCTATTCCTTTTCCCATGGCCCCAGAATGCCTGTCATCAGTGGAAAGACATGCAAGAACAATGAACCTTTGCTTCAACTCAGAAAGCATTTACCAAATGTCTCTCCACTATGGATAAATGACAGGGGAGCTGTACCCCAAAGGGTAGCAAGGACTTTCAGAGATGCCTTAGCTAAAAAGAGACAGGCAAGTAAAAAGGCCATTTGTATTCAGGTTCTCAGTGCTGCCAGAGGTCAGATCAGGCAATGGGTGAGGGAGGACTTCATTCAGACATGTTGCTAGAGTGTTAGGAGAGGTAGCTGGTGAGAACCTTCCCAGAAAGCATGGGGTTCATGAGGACTGTGGGAAGTTTTCAATGGGTCAGGGTAGAAAACCTTGGGTTCAAAAGCAATCTTGACATGGAGGCATGATCCAGTTTCTTTTAGGCTGGGTCAATACAGAGTGGACAGGAGGGAGCCATAAAAGTTTAATCAGAGGAGTGACTTGATGAAGCCAGAGTGTAGGAAGACTTCTCCAACCCCAAGGAAGAAATCTGCAGCTCTTTTGATGCAGAACCCAACAAAGCTTCTCAGAACCATGCATGGTGCAAGTGTTAAGAAGCTCTAGCTCAACAAGGAATCTAGAATCAGCAGAAGAAATATGAGTGGCACTTGAGAAATTTTTCCTTTTTTTTTTGTTTTTTACTTTATGGTTAAAATTTTAGAGTTAGTTTTTTTTTTTTTAAAGTTAAATATTTCATGTGTTTTTCTCCTTGGACTGTGTATACTATACTTTGAGGTTACTTCCTTACCACACAGCACCATAAAAACACAATAAATATTTCATAATGTTCTATATTAGGTTGCCAGTGCTTGAAAACAGCTCGCCCCCTTGCCTGGCTCTAAGTCTGGGAGCCCATGGGAAAGGGTCAGAGGAAAGTTCTTCTCCGCACCCAATCCCCGACCCCGATGCTCCCACCCAGAGCATCAAGAGGCCAAACAATTCTATGCCAAGGGAAATCATTCAGAAGATCTGAATTAAATTTCCCTATTTTTCCCCTTCGATAGCTTTGAACTTACATAACATTGTAGACTCAGAATTGTTGAGATCATCTGCTCTCAATTTCTTAATGAAGATAGTGAGGTCCAGAATTAGAAAAGTAAAGGGTATTAAGATTAAACATAGGTTTTTACTTATTGCTATTATGAGATGGTTTTCTGAAACAGGATGCGAAGAATTGTAGATTGAAATAAATGGAAAACACTTGAAGGAAACACCATTAGAATATACTTACAAAAAAGTCATTAAGCCCATTTTTATGCAAATTACTGGTCTATACACTTCTCCAAGGTCCTTCTCAAGCTTATATTTCCTGAAATTAAATATATATATATATATATATAGTATACATTTCTTTCAATCAATCTATCTAGAATTAGAAAGGGGTACGTATTGTTAAGCAAAATTCTGAATTTCCTAAGGGAGATTTGCAATGACACTATAGCATCTTCAGGCAGGAGAACTGCAAAAGACAAACCTGGGAAATTTAATAAGATCCATCTCAAAAAAACAAAACAAAACAAAACAAAAAGATCTGGATGTTCTTATTATAAGATGTTTATTAAATATTAGCATAAAAGTAGAAAGCTAGCAAAAATATCAGTGTCGTTTGGTAGATCAAACTCCAAATTTCAATAGTCCTGTGATATGGCCACAAATTCAAGAGTCTCTAAGTGCTGGTTTAAATCAATAGGAACTTGATTCTCTGTGATCTCCCATATGCACCCAAATGGGGCTCTCTCAACCACAAAACTGGCACCACCATGAGTGTGTATTTTTTCAAGCCAGTCAAAGAATTGAAGAGAAGTAAAACTATTTAGTATAAATTTCTGTATGTTTATGTCCCTTCTGTTGCTGTCCAAATCTTTGAGGGATGACTCCCCCATGGAGGGAAGGAGTATTCTCACAGCATAAGGAGATGCTGCTCCACATCCAGTATTCCTAATTACATAGCTTGGGGTCACATTTCACTTTTTTTACAAAACATTTTTGTGTTGAATTCCTATTTTTTTCCATAGGGCTTTCGAAGGTTTTTGTTTTCATCATGCTGTTGATTTTGCGTGATATATTTTAAACATTATTTAACACTAGTACGTGGTAATGATACTATCTCATCTGTGTTGTCCAAGTGATTGTCACTGCCGGAAGATAAATAAGAGAAATTTACATGGTAATAAGGCTGTATAGGCAAAATAATTGCAATTTATCATCACCACAAGTGGATTAGTTATTAGCCTAGATGAGGGACCAGGAATCACCATCTCTGATATTGAAAAGCAAATACATCACTGGCCTATTAGAAAGTACAATATTTATAATTGAAATTTATCTTCATAGTTCTAAGTATAGGCAATTGCGTAGTATATTTCGGAAAAACATCCCTAGAATAGCAGTGTTTAATTGTTTCATTATTGCTCTGGAACTGAATGGAATTTGGTGCTAATGTTTTTATTAATAAAAGAAGGGTTAAACATGAGCAAATAGCTATCGCTATTAAATTAAAAGCTAATCATTTGAGATTCTTTCTATGTCTGAAGGTGTTAGAGATGGAATGCGGATTTTATTTTTCCTCCAATGGCAAATTTTCAAAAGTTTAGGTCACAGGGATGCAAGAATTCGAAGAAGAGGTCTAGCAATATCAAGTATTAGTTATATCATCAGGGTTTTGCATGTTTAGTGAGTTAAGTCTTACAGGCTTGGAAGCAGATAGACTAGTTCAAGAGCGGCACCATCTTGCTATTAAGGACTATTAAGGACTCCCTGTGCTGCTTGAGAATGCATTCTGTCACTGGGAAAGAGGAAATGTGAGAACATTTCTTTTCAGCATTTATTCATGAAAGTGTTCCATGTTTCTTTCATGTTGCTCTGCAGTCTACCTAGAGATTCTGTGCTCCATTCCTTTTCCCTTTCACCCTGAAATTGCTTAAAGCTCAGATGTTCATAAACCTTGAAACCACCTTGAAGACAGAAATTATGTAAAGAACTAAAATGCCTTCAAGTTCTCAGAGACATTGGGGTTTCTGAGTCTAGAGTTGGGCAGACTTCTTTCAGCAAGATCAGCCTCGTGCCCAGATTTTGAATTCGTATTGTCTTCCAGCTCTTTTTGTTAGCTGGTAGAGTTTGGATGTGGCTAGTCCCCTGAAAACTCATGGTAAAATTTAGTCCCCAGTTGAAACAGTGTGGAGAAGTGGTGGAAACGGTAAGATGTTTGGATGGTGGGGGCTCCACTTTCAGGAACACATTGAAGTCATTCTCATGCGATTGAGTTAGTTTTCATGGAAGAAGGTGAGTTATCTCAAGAGTGAGTTGTTTTAAAAGCAGGCTTCTTGCTTCTTCTCTCATACCTTGCTTCCATGTTCTGATGCAGTAGGAAACCCTTACCAGAAGCTGAGCAGAGGCCAGCTCCATGCTTTTGGCCTTTCTGGTCTCCAGAGTCATAAGCCAAAATGAATAAATAAAACAAATAATTCACCCAGTGTGTGATAGTTTTATAGCCACAGAAAGTGGATTAAGACTCTCCTCAAACTGCGCTCCAGAGAACGGTGCAATGTGGGTATAATCTAGGAGCCCAGTAGAAATGTCGAACCTAGGGCCCTTGGGAGAGATGCTGAATCCGAAGCTATGTTTTAATGAGATCATCTGGTGATTCCTATTTGCATCTTCAAGCAGAGGCCCCATGGACCAAACACCTTCACAGGTTTCACCATTTCTCCACTCTGCTATGTTGGGGACCAAGTTTTACCATGAGTTTTGGATGGGGCAAACCACATTCCAACTGGAGCAGGGAACAAGGAAGTTGGAAGACAGTCTGAATTCAGAACACAGGCATGATGCTGATCCTCCCGAGAGAGGTCTCTGCCCAACTTTAGATTCAGAAATTCTGATTTCTTCAAGAACTGGAAAGAACCTTAGTTTAGATAGGCAGAGAAGGAAATATTATTCAGTCATAAAAGTATGAATCTTGCCATTTTCCACAGCCTAAACAGACCTGGATGACATGATGTTAAGTGAAATAAGCCAGACCCAGGAACAAAAATGGAGAATAAAACAGTGATAACCAGGGGTAAGGAGCAGAGGGAAAGGAAGGACATGGGGAGATGTAGTTCAGAGGACACCAAGTATCAGATATGTAGTCTGGAGACCTCATGTCCAACATCAGGGGTGTCACTGCAGGGCTGAGGCACCTAAAAGAGGATGTCCCTTCTCTATTATTTTTGTTTGCTGGTCAAATGTAGATGATCTCATGAGGACTCCCCAGTCTTAGGGCAATGTTTTTAATGAACAGTTGGGAACCTGGGGTGCAAATGGTAGTCTTGACTCCCAGGTGACATTTGACCATGTCTAGAGATGCTTTTGATTACCGTAACTAAGATCGTCATAACTACTGGCATCTAGTGGGCAGAGGCTAGAGATACTGCTAAGCATTCTCCAATGCAGAGGACAGTCCCTTTACACAAAGAATGATTCAGCCCAAAATGTCAACAGTGGGACATTTGAGAGGATCCAGCTCTAGCATATGGTAGAGCCACTAGATGGAAGGAGTTCAGGTTCCTTCAGGGAGCACCCCAAAACATAACTGCTGACACTTGCAACCCTGTGAAGGGAGAAAGACATAAACTCCCTGTGGATGAAGATGCTGAGACCTGTGGGCTGTTTGTTTCAGCAGTGAGCCTGCCCTGACTGAGAACATAATAGCACTCCACCTAGCACTGAGTCCTGGTGTGGTTCTGGTGAGCAATTCTGCAGAGCTACTTAGGCTGTCTTTATTGGAGGGTCCATCTTGTTCAGACTTTGAAGTGAACTGAACATTGGGAGGGATATGACATCTTTCAGTGAGAAGCATTAGGCATTGACCACAAGCCTCATGGATTTTAGTTACTACACAGCAGAGGTCACTCCAGGGCTGACGGTGGGCACCTGTGATGACCAAGGGATTAGTCATCAACATTGCTCCATCTGAAGCCCTCTTCCCTCGGCTCCTGCATTAGGAAGATAAGGGGCGAGCTGGTCTCAATTCCACAAGTGAAGTGACTTTATTTGGAACTCACATTACGGTGCCAACTTCATCCCAATACTTTCTCAAATGAGGGGGAGGCATATCCTTCTGCAGGTTCAGACTTCAAATGTTAAGTTTGATTTTATAAAAATCAAAGACACATGAAAGAGTGACCACATTGTTTACATGCTCCGATAGCCTGGAAAATAATGGAGAATGTCTTGCTGCAATATGATTGAAATTGATGGCTGTGTGACCCAACTTGGCTTAAACCTGCTTTTTTTTTTTAATTGGCACATGATAGTTTTACATAATGATGGGATTTATTGTTATACCTGCTCATGTATAGGACAAAGTTGATATTGAGTAGGCAGGCAACTGGCTCCAAGTCCCTCATTCTGCAGAGCAGAGACGAACACTCACATGGCCCAACAGCCTTGGTTGCCTCTGGTCTCCCAGTTGCTTTTGAGAGCAGCATTCCCAGTATCACACTCATTTGCCATTTTTCTCCTCCATGAAGCATTTTGCTCTCCACTAGGCAATTAGGGAATGAGGCTCTGTGGTGTCATATTGATCTTTCCTGTTAAGATGTGTAATTAGCTGTTAACATTTCATTAAAATCCAGGTTTTTCTTGGGTTCACTATGACCCTCAACTCATCAAGTTCCCAGGCCTCTGAATGCTGTGAGTTAATTAATGTTGTTGTTGCATGTGAACATATAATATGTGGAACCTGGAATCTTGGTAGGAAGATACTGTTTGGTAATGCATTAGTTTTCATACTAAGTAAGCTTTATCAGGGATACCTACAGATAAGCAGCTTAAAGCAGTCCTCTCTGGATCTAGCAGAAGGGTTATATTTAGTGATATACACACGTAACTCTGGAGAGTCATCCTTTTTGAAGGACAAATGGGTTACTCAAAGGAGAAAGATATCCTGACACTTTACTATTTGACCATGGGATAGAGTGACAAGCATATCTTCAGGTACCAAAATGAGCTTCACTTTACCTCCCCTGAAGGGCAGGTCCCACTGTTTCAGCTCCTGAAATTGCAAAGCAGGTGACAATGAGTGACTTACAGAAGAGGTGAACCACTTATGGATTAGGCAGAGTCTACTGTGTCCTTTGCATTGGATGATCAAAGGACTAAAGAGGATGCAGGGAGCGGGCCCTTTCAGGCCTCTCCACACTGCAGGCAGTACAGACTTCCTGTGTGTTCCAGGAAGGGGTGTTTGCAGTCTCAGCATGTTTGTGATTCCTGTCCTTTTATGGCATCTGAAACCACATGGCTGCATCAAACTCTGCAACTATTTTTGCCTATTTCATTTGGGCTGTTTTTCCCCCTGTTTATACCTCTTGTTGAAAATTCACTTCAGCTTCAACTGTGACTCCCATTGAGTGAAGGAACATACTCAACCAGAATGAGTGTAGGTTAGACCAACTGGAACGACATAGGGGCAAAAAAAAGGCTATAAAGCATATCACTTGGATATTTTCCAGGATAATGTTGTTGCTCTTCCTTTAAAAATTTACTATGGGTTTCTGCAAACCCTGATGAAACTGGAGAAGAGACTAAAGTACCATATTTGGATATGCTTGAACCCGATAGAAAATGGCCCAGTAGAAGAGAGGGCAAGAAGCTTTATCTGAATAAAGTATGTATTTACTTGGTTGGCAAATCAAGACATGTTTATAGGGTGGGGAGAGTTGGTTAAGAAAGAAACATTTTGATGCTTGGTCAGCTGTCACGGACATAGGAACAAGTAGCCCAAAGGCTGTAAGCTTCATGTAGCTACATGCTTCATGGTTCCTTCCTTATCAGCTGATAGACTAAAAGAGGAGTTTGCCAGAGCTCTTGTTTTTGTTTTGTTTCCCAAACACTGCTCTCCTTTCCCTCCTTCTCTTTTTCACTCCTGACATTTCTCCATTCCCTCCACTCTGCCTCCCTTTTATGTGATTGTTGCTCTGTAGACTTGTGGTTCTAGGTGGAAGACTTGGATGAGTACGGAACCTTCTGCCTTGCGAATCAGACACATTTATGTTGAATTCCAGTTTCACTAGTTAGTGGCCATATGTTCTTGGACAAGCTGTTTTAACTCTTCTGAGTTGTTTTCTCATCTACAGTGTGTGGATAATAATAGTTATGTACTTCATAGGCTTTTGTGTGAATTAAAATAAACAATGTATGCAAAATGCTTAGCAACCAGCCTGGCACCAAGCAAGCATCCAACAAACAATAATTGCTTGTGGGTTTTGCTTATGATTACTGCTGTAGTAATTTTTACTCTTTGCTGTCATGAGGCTGATCAGCTCTATTATCAAAATGTACTGTCAAACGTTGAATCCAGCCAACCTCACCTGCCTCTCTGCTCCCACCCCAGTTCTATGATCCCTGGAGTCTCTCTCATTTGAGATTTTCTTTTCCTGAATTCAGCTACCTGTGGGCACAGATGACCTGAAAATATTAAATGGAAAATCCTAGAAATGAACAGTTCATAAGTTCTAAATTGCACAAGACACCATGCATGATGAAATCTTGTGCCACCCCATTCTGACCTGTCAGGACTGTGATGCCTCCCTTTGTCCAGCTCATCAGCATTCTGTATGCTGCCTGCCGGTTAGACACTTAGTACTTGTCGTGGTGATCAGATCAACCATGATTGGAAGGATCGCAGTGCTTGTATTCAAGTAACCACTAGATAGAAGACTGACACTGCATCCTAACGCCTCAGTCATTCATATCACTTCATCTCATCTTGTAGGAACTGCCTCATTCACAATAGTACAATAAGAAGGATGAATATGAAACAATGAGATATTTGGGGAGAGATCTCATTCATGCAACTTCTATTCTAGTATACTATTATGATGGCTCTATTGTATTATTGTTGTTAATCTCTCATAGTGCCTAGTTTATAAATTAAACCTTATCAGAGGTATGTACACGTAGGGAAAAACAGGATATATATATATAGGGTTTAGTACTATTTGACATCCACTGGGGGTCTTGGAATGCATCCCCCAGTGGATAAAGGGAGACACTATATACACTTTGGTATCTATGTTAGTCAGCTTTCCATTGCTAAGATAAACAACTTACAAGGAGCACAGGTTTATTTGGGTTCATGGTTTCAGAGTTTTAGTCCATGGTTAGTTGGCTCCATTGTCTTTGGACCTGTAGTGAGGCAGCACATCATGGTGGGAGTGTGTGGCAGAGGAGTTGCTCATCTTGTGGTGGTCGGAAAGCAAATGGAAAGAGAGAAAAGAAGAGAATACAATCCCAATATTCCCTTCAATAATCCCAATATTCGCCCCCAGTAATGACTTAACTTCTCCCCAGTTGGTCCCATCCCTTAATGGTTCCACCACCTCTCAGTACTGCCACAGGCTGGTAACCAAACCTTTAGCATGTGGATCTTTGGCTGAGTTTCCAGAAAAAAAAAAAAAAAACCAGTATCCTACAGAACCATCTTCCTACTTCTGTTCTTTCCTATTCTGCATAGAGCAGCAAGAGCAATCTTTAGTAATTTGTTTTTATCAGATCATATAGCTCCCTGCCTAAAACCCCCACCACAGCCAGAATAAAGTCCATTCTCCTCGACAAAGACTACTGAGACCTCTATCCATTTCATCACACACCTCTTACCATCTCCCCCTGGTTCTCTGTGGCTCAGCCACGTGGCTCCTGTCTGTCACTCTACCCTGTGTTTTCCTGCCTTAGTGTCTCTGTACTTCTTCTCTTGTCTACAAAACCCTATTCCAAATCTTTTTGAATGCCTAGGTCTTCTTGTTGTTGGATAATGAGTTCAAGCACCACCCTCTTTGAAGAATACACTCTGACTGCTTGTTAAATAATGGGTTCATCAGTATGAATTCACTGATATTTGACTATCATGGACGTAAACATGACCTTCAGATATATCAAACGCTCCCTACCACTTCTTCATCCTCATCACTACATTTTTTTTCATACAATCACAAAGGCCAGGTATTGACATTATTTCATTAGTATTTACATTCATATGTTGAGAATCTTAGAATTCTTATATTAGAATGTAAGCATCAAGAGGGCAGGTACTGGGTCTTTCTTCTTTATTTCTGTATCCTTACCACCTAGCAGCTTCTCAGCAGATGTTTGCCAGGTGTTGATTGAATAGGGAAATTAAGAACATCAGGTTGGCTGTGCCATCTTCTGGAGAATTCATTTATTCCATGTTTTTATTTCATGTTTTTTTTTCTCTGCCAATACCAATCTGTGCACACTGCATATATGGACCTATGTCAGGATTTTGTCTTAGAACAGCTCTTGTAAATGGGCACTGCCAGTTGTAACTCTGTGTTGAGAAGGATTCTGAGGCTGCATACAAACTCAGCAGAGTGCCTTGGTACATTAGCAGTAATGTCCTCCGTAAGGATTTGGTTTCATGTGGGCAGTTAGCCAGTGCTGATTGGGACAGAGTCTCAACTTCCTTTCTAATTTCAAGTTCATGATGCTGTCTTATTTCTTTAAAGCAGACGTACCTTCTTACATATATACTTTGAAGGACACTTACTGTTATACAATGAGTCCTACTACCTACTTGAAAATTTCCAAGAGTAATTTTGTGCTTGTTGATTTTTCAGTTTACCTAAAGAGCATAGAATATTCTACATGAATCTCCAGATACTTCTTTATGACTGACTGAAATTTACTCAATTAGACATTTAATGCAAGACTGATTTATATTATTAAGATGGGTCAGATGAGGACTTTAGGGAAATATTTTTAAATTAGCCAGCTTCTTTGAGCAGCCATGGTGGCTTAGTAGCTTCTAGAAACTATCCTTAGTTTTCCTAGAACAAAAGGCTTAAGGTAAAGACATACAGAATTATATCGTCCCATTACTTCCTGCCAGCTAATTATTGTTTGCAATTTGCATTCACTATGGAAAAAAATGATGCCAAGAATATGATTATATTAAAATATGGGTTTCATGATTGGGTCTGTTTGTGAGTCCAATAGATGGCCAGTGAATAAAACTTGGTCTCATTCTTAAGTCCTCAGAGACAGACCCCTCTCTAAGGATTGACCTTCCCCTTGATTCTGATGGGCCAAGTAAGTTGGGTTCAGGGAAGAAGCCAGTCTCAAGCATTCTAAAAACACTGCCTGGCATATTTAAATACGATGACATATTTAAAATGACCTGTCCAGCACACTCCTCTGGGCTCCTGCCCAGATTCTGTCTGCATTCACATTCACTGGGACAAAGGAGACAGACGGCAAATCTGCCTTGGTCCTGCATTTCCCTGCAGGACATGGCATCCCAGTGAGATTGGCAGGCTCCTCTCCCAGGCATGACACGTGCCTTCCCACCTGTGCCTTCCCCCTTCAGCACCACCGTGCCCAGGAGCCTTCCTTCACACTCCATCTTAAATCTAATCTCACCTAAGCATTCAGTGTGATCCATTTCCAGGAAACACAATTTCTGTCTCTTATTAAATACTCCGCGATGCTCACTTATTTAACTGGCCAGGCAGTGAAAAGCCTTCCCAAGCTAAGAGTGATCTCCCAATTCTTTGGGTTGTTGATAGACCATTTATTTTATTTCTATTTTATACTCCAGGTTGAAGATCCAGAAATGTTTTAAATTTTGTTTTGTTTTGTTTTGTTTTTTTTAGATTTTGGAATATTTGTATATACATAATGAGATTTCTTAGGGATGGGAGACTAGGCTTGACATTCATTTATGTTTCATATATACTTTATATACATAGCTGGAAGGTAATTTTATATAATATATCAAATACTATTGTGCATGAAACAGTTTTATGGTGTGGAATTTTCTACTGTGGCATCATGTTGTTGCTCAGAAAGTTTTGGATTTTGAAGCAACTTTGGATTTTTGGATTAGAGATGCTCAATCTGTAACTTACAGCATCTCCTCTATTTTGTAATCTAATGCTATCAGTTTTTTATATTGCATTTATATTGGATTTTAACTTTTATTGTATGTGAGCATGCACACTTTAATTAGATTTCATGTTTCTAGGAGTAAGGGAAACAATCATTCTTTATATATTCAAAACAGAAAAACAGGTAGCAGATTGCTATGCACACAGAGTGTTTTAGCTAAATATTTACAGAAATATAGAAATAAAAGATAGAGGAAGGAAAGAAGGGAGGAAAAGCGAGGGACAAGAGAAAGGAAAAGAAGATATAATTCCTGAAACCTCAGTCTAATTTAGTAATTGTTTAAAAACAGATGCTAAATACATGCTTGCTTAGTAGACAGAGATATTCAATCTTGCAAAAGTGTCCTAAAGTTGCAAACCCACTTCTACTTCCTCGAGTTCTCACCATTTCTCCACATATACAAAGCATCTGTTCAGACTCCACTTCCAAAACCCAGATTTGTAAGGAAACCAATTCAAACTAAAAAGCAAAGCCTAACTTTTAGAAAATGTCATTACTCTATAGATTGATCATTTCCTCAACCTCCAGAACTAATGAACCTCAGCCTTAGGATGGTGCATATTTTATGCCAATACTAACTACATAATCATCGATTTAGAATTTGCTTGTCAGATTTCAAATCTGATAACAAGGGCCTTTTTAAAATATGAGGCCTTAGTGTTGGAAATCAATAATTGACAGTTAATATTTGTTTTAGTCAGCTTTTTCACTGCTGTCACTAAAAGATCTCAACAGAACAATTGTAGAGGAGGAAAAGATTATTTGAGGGCTCATATTTCAGAGGTCTTAGTCCACAGAAGGCCAGCTCCATTCCTCGGGGCTCCAGCTAACATAGAACATCATGGCAGAAGAGTGTGGCGGGGGAAACAGCTCACATGGTCAGGAAGCAGAGAGAGAGAGTCTCTACTTTCCAGATACAAATATATACCCCAAAGCCACACCCTAATTCCCACTTCCTCCAGCCACACCCTACCACTTCAGTTACCACTCAGTTAATCCCTATCAGGGGATTAATTCACTGATTGAATTAAAGACTCTCACAACCCAATCATTTTCCCTCTGAACTATCTTGCATTGTCTCATATGTGAGCTTTTGGGGGGACACCTCACATCCAAATTATAACAATATTTTAGATTGAAACACATGCTTGCATTTTTTTTTAAGGAGAGAAATCTAAGAAGAGGAATGTTTACAATTCAATGAACCAAGCCCTTCTGTTGCCAATTATAAGCAAACTTGTGGAATGAGGTATCCCTGGAAATAGGAAGCCCTGCACTACTTATGGTCAGTGTAACATGAGAAAAGATTCAGAGAGGAGTCTGTATGTGTGCATGTGTGTGCATGCATGTGTATGTGTGTGTGTGTGTGTGTGTGTGTGTGCATGCACATGTGCAAACACCCATGCTTTTGCTAGACTTTAAAAATTAAAGTGTATGCTCCTAGGTAGGTTGATTCTTCGGCAGCCCTAGAAGATCCTATGAGATGTGATTTCAGGGTCAACAAGCTGAGTCAATTCCACATTTATTGAGTGTTCAGCATGATGTTCTAGAGTGTGCAGCATACAAAAGAAGTCAAAGCTCAGTGTTTCTTTTTGTGCAGGCACAGCCTCCTTACACATTCTCTTACTTTAGGACCATATTGTCACAGGGCCATTCAAAGTTAATGTCTTATTTACCCGGCCCATTTAAACAAACAGGTTTTTCATCTTAATTACAAAGATACTACCTGCTCAATGTGGAAAACTTGTCACATTAATAAAAAGGACACAACAAAAACAACACACAATTTTAACACCAAAACAGGTCTGTGGTTTACATTTTGATGTTTCTTCTTCCAGTTGTTTTTAGAATACAGTTGGTCCTCCATGTCAATGTGCTTTTGATCTGTGGATTCAAAAAAATGGGCCTGTACTGAACACATACAGAATTTTTTCTTGTCATTATTCCCTAAACAATATAGTATAACAATATTTACATAGAATTCACATTCTCTGAGGTATTAAAGGCAATTCAGAGGTGGTTTAAAGGATATGGGGAGATGTATGTAGCCTATATGCAAATACGATGCCATTTTATATAAATGACTTGGAGCATCCACAGCTTTTGATATTCATTGGGAACCTTGGAACCAATCCATTGCTGATTCTGAGGGATGACAATATAAGATACTAATGTGAACTTTATATATAATGTTGATATTCTGTTTTGTAAAAATGTCTGATATGGCAAGGTTCTTCAGCACATTGCAAACTGGGATAGTATCTGATTTGCTATTAAAATGATAAATACCAGACCCCCAAATATTGGTGTTCACCAGCTGATGTAGTAGAGAGATATTTTGGTCAGAGAGCACTGGGCCAGAGACAGGAAAATAAGATATGGAGAGATGGATATGCCTGTTGAAGCCTTGAAGTTCTATAAGATGTCCTTCCCAATTCTTAGGTCACAAAAACAGTGTATGGTTTGGGTCTTAAGGTGTCCTATAAAAGCTCATGGGTTGAAAGCTTAGTATCAAACTGGTGGTGTTATTGGGAAATGGTAGAAATTTTAGGAGGTGGGAACCAGCTTGAGAAAATAGGTCACTGGGGGCATGCCACTGAAGAGAATTTGGGGACCCTTAGGACCCTGGGCCCCTTCCCCTCTCTCTCTCTCCATCTCAGCCACCATGAGGTGAGCAGTTTCCCCTGCCATGCACTCCCCACCATGATGTGCTGCCTTGCCACAGGTTCAAAGGCAACAAGATCCAGTGACCATGCACTGAAACCTACCACTGAAACCATGAGCCAAAATATAAATCTTTCCTCCTTTAAATTTTTTTTTATCTCAGGTATTATGTTACAGCAACACAAAGCTGACTACCACAGTCTTCTGGTAACAGTACAACTTTTGTATTTCACACATAATCCATCTGGTTTTCACTGGGGACGTGTGAATCTCTCACAGGGAGAGATTCAATCTCTTTTTCAGCATTCCAAACACCATCCACTGCACAACTCATTCTTCCCCAGTAGACTGGCAAGGCTGCATCTGCAATACACCATGGTTCTCTGTGTTCTATGAATCTATCATAAAGCTCTTTGTTGTAGTCAATTTTTTATTCTTGCACAAACATCACATATTATTATAGCCATTCCCCCTTCTCTGTGGTTGGGATTTCTGTGATTTCAGTTAAATACAGTCAACAGTGGTCTGTAAATATTAATATTCATCCTGACTCTTTTAAGATAGAGATCCTACTCACAGTCGGACGAGGTGGCTCATGCCTGTAATCCCAGTAGCTCTGGAGGCTGAGACAGAAGGGTCTCAAGTTCAAAGCCAGCCTCAGCAATAGTGAGGAGCTCAGCAGCACAGTGAGACCCGTCTCTAAGTAAAATGCAAAATAGGGCTGGGGATGTGGCTCAGTAGCCGAGTGCCCCTGAGTTCAATCTCCAGTACATACACACACACACACACCCTACTCACATAACTTTTATTCTAATATTTTGATATAATTGTTCCATTTTATTATAAGTTACTGCTGTTAATCTTTAACTATGCCCAATTTTCAAATGGAAGTTTCTTATAGTATTGCATATGGGAGAAAACATATCACATGTAGGGCTTGTATTATCTGCTTTCAGGCACCTACCGTTGGTCTTGAAATGCATTTCCCATGAATAAGGGGTGACTGTACCACTGTATCCTCATAATATTGTAAGACATCTGCTAGACAAGTTCTTTCTCTTTACTTTTCTTTTTCAAATTTGACTTAGTTACTCTTAGATGCTAATTTTCCAAAAAAAATTGAATTTATTTATTTTTATTTTATTTTTATTAGTTACACATGAGAGTACAATGATCTTGACATTTCATACATTTGAATCAAATGGGGTATAATTTCTCATTTTTCTGATTGTACAGGTTGCAGAATCACATTGGTCATACAGTCATGTATATACATACAGCAATAATAATGTTTATTTTATTCTGCTGGGTTTAAAAATATACCTGGAATTTTTGTTACAATTTTATTTAATTTGTAGACTAACTTGGAGAGAATCCATGTCTTTATATATCATCCCACAACAGAGCAAGGAATGTCACTAGACTAAATGTCCATTTAGTAATAAAGTCTTCCATGACTTTTAGTAAAATAGAGCAATCTTCACCAAACTGTATTTTTCCAGTGTTATATATTATAAGCATTTTCATGTATACAGAAAAGTTTAAAATTTTTATAGTGAATATCTCAGTTACCTCCACCTAGATTCTACCATTTACATTTTACTCTCCTTTTCTTATGTATCTATTCATATTTCAAAATAATTTGTAGATATCAGCACACTTTCTCAGTACGTGTGTATTCTTCATGAGGGCCTATAGCTTTTCTGTTAGTAATACCATTTGTATGAACTTCCAAATGGATAAAACTTATCTGTAGTGAAAAAAAGTCCTAGTAAAGAAATCATATACTCTTTTGTGGAAAGCTTCTTTCATGCAGCATGATGATTTTGGATAGTCATCCATGGTTTTGCAAGTATCAGTGAAAATTACTTTTTTATTATTAAGTCGCATTTTATTGTTTGGATTTCCCAGACAATGTTTTCCTATTCCCTTATTGGTGAGTACCTGGGAAGTTTTCTCTCTTTGGCCTTTACAAAGAGAGCTGCTATGAACATTCTTGTCCAAATATTTTTGGTGAACATGTTTTTATTTATTTTGGGTAAATATCAAGCAATGAAATGACTGAGACATAGGTTAGTATGTTTACTTTTATAAAAAATAAACTGTCAGGCTTTTTGGAAAAAATGGTTGTATTATTTTGTATTCCCATAAAAAAGCTGATGAATTCTAGTAGCTCTACAACCTCAACACACTTACACTTAGTTTTGACATTTAAAAAGATATAATTGTCCAGTTTAGCCTTACATAATGATATCTCATCATGATTTTAATTTTAATTTTCCTGAAGACCGATGGTATAGAACATTTTCTATGTACTTATTGACCATTAGTGTATCTTTTGTTATGAATCTTTTGCCCAGGTTTTGAAATTTGGATATTTTCACTGAGCATAGAACTGTAGATGGGCAGTTATTTTCTTTCAGCACTTTATGATGACATTGCTTTAACTTCTGGCTTCTAAAAAGAAGAGAGATTAAGAATTGTAATGCAAAAATAAATAAATTTTAAAAAATAAAAAAATAAAAACAGTTTAGATTTATAGAAAATTTTAAAAGATAGTAAAGTTCTCATATACTCCAAACTCAGTTTCTCCTATTATTATTTTTTTTTTTTAAAGAGAGAATGAGAGACAGTGAGAGAAAGGGGGGGAGAGAGAGAATTTCTTTAATATTTATTTTTTAGTTCTCGGCGGACACAACATATTTGTTGGTATGTGGTGCTGAGGATCGAACCCGGGCCGCACGCATGCCAGGTGAGCGCGCTACCGCTTGAGCCACATCCCCAGCCCCTCTCCTATTATTAATAGCTATGATATATCTATTATGTTCAATGAACCTGTAGTGACATACTATTATATTAACTAATGTTCATAGTTTCCTAAAAAATTAAATAAAAAGAAGAGATATGTTGATTATACCATTATATTTTTTGAATATAATTTCTATTTTTTTCTCTTAAATTTTAATTTAAAAATTAAAAATTTTATCTTGATTTTTACTCTTTAGCACTTTAACTGAGATATGTTTTTATTTACTCCGAGGATTTTCTTAGAAATTCCTGAAGCTAGAACTTGATGATTTTACAATATGTGAGTATTTTAGCCATTATTTGTTTACATTGACTTTCTGCCCCATTGAAAACTAAAATCATTACTATATTTCTTCCTGATATTCTATCACTGTTGCTTTATATAGTTTAATTACGGTTAGGTATATTGTGTGTATATGAATGCTGTATCTTCTTGTCTATTTTTCCCAAATGCCTCCATCCTCCCTTTTTGAAGTTTTTTGCTTGTATTCTCTGTAAGATATTAAGATTTCTTTGATTTCAAATTTGCCTGTTTTAACTTTTTTCATCCATTTTCTATTTTTTTAAACATTCTGTAGCAGATAACATGCTACTAACTTTTGTTTCTGTTAAGTCCAATCTGAAAGCTTCAGTCTTTTAATATGCACATTTAATCCATTTACATTTATTGATTACTATTATATTGGCAATAGTTTTTGACATTCTACTTAATAGTCATTTATGTTTACTCCTTTTTTTTGTTTTTGTTTATTTAAACATCCTTTCCTATTTTTCTTTAGATGGATTTCATTTCCTTCTGCTGGTTTAAAAGTTATTTTGTCCTTTTATAGTTGTTCCTTAAATATTTACAAACATTTGAACAACATCTTTATATTTCCACTGACTAGTAAGTATTGGAGGAAGCTGTTATGTCCTTTCTGACCCCTACCCATCAGTAAGTATTGTTTAGAATTTTAATTGTGGATGGTAATGGACATTCTGTCTTTACCCCCCACTCTTTTTTATGTTTTCTCAGCTTATCACCTCTGAGAATTTCCTGATGATACAGTGAACTGGACTATTGCTGCTAACCTGTTGGAGAACGAGCAGACAAGTATTCTTTCTGAATGACTCAGGGAAGAAGTGAAGGCAGATACCAAACTCTTCCCTTATCCCATTCTGTTTGTTGTTTTGTACATAGCCTAGTGCAAAATAACCCCAGTTGTATCACTTTTTAAAAGTGCCTGGAATTCGTACCTCCCTCCAGCTTCTGTGATGTCTCTAGGGTTGATTCCTGGAAGAAAGCCAACATCAGATTCTTTATCAGTACAGCAATTGAATGGTCTGTATTTCCTTATGGAACAAGGCATGATTCCCTTGGGGAAGGAGGGTATGAACAGTCTTCCTCAGACCTGTTGTATAGCTTTGAGGGTATCATAGAGAATTTCACAGGGAGTGCAGGATTATTGTCAGAGGGGATTCTGGTGCAGTACCAGCTCAAGTTGTTTAAGAAAGAAGAAAGCAAGGAGATAAGAATGGAAGGGTGTGGTCAATATTTTGTTTTTCCTGACCATCTGAGAAATCTCCTGAGAACTCCCATTTAAAATCTGGGGGGAAGTTTGATAAGGGTGAACAAGGAGAAGTGTGGATATATGTTCAGGAATGTTCTCCCTGAAGCTCTCCAATTCTGGAGGCAAGAGGCTATTAAACCCGTGAAACTCTCCACCTGTGAAATTTGAATAGTAATGCATCATTAATGTTAGTATATACTATGTTTTAATTATTCTTTCTCTACATTTTTTTTCTCCCTCCCTCTAACCTCTTGCAGCTAAATGGAAGACTGAAAAAGCACACAGGATCCTTCTTAGTCTTGTTGAAAGCTTTATCTGCAAGGCTGACACAGTGCTTGGCACATGTATGTTCTCTATAAATATTTGTTGAAACTGTATAGAAATTGAAGCAGTTATTTACTAAATGTATGCTCCCACAAAACACATATGAGAATGCCTATTTTCTTAAATCTTGGCAAATACAGGTTGTTATTATTCTTCATAAATATTGCCAATTATATAGATATAAAATTATATATTTCATTTTTAAAAATTTGCATTTGTCTAATTCTTGTATAATTGAATATTTATCGCAGATTTAGTGTTTTTAATATTTAAAATTATTTTCTCTTTGATTAACAAACCATAATTGTATGTATTTATGGGGTACAATGTGATATTTTGATATATATTTACAATGTGACATAATCGAGCTAATGAACAGCACTTGGTGAATTTATTAATCATGACTTTTGTCTGTTTCCTTTGGGGTGTTCATTGTTTTCTTACTGATTTTTTGATCTTTCTATATTAGCTATCTATAACAAAAGCTTTGTTCTCATTTATCATTTGCCTTTTAATTTTGTTAATTTTTAACATCAAATATATCAAACTTCTCCTTTGTGTTTATGTTCTAAATATATTTATTCAAATTCTTTTCTAATACGCTTATCATTTTTTCTTTCTTCCCTCCTTCCCTCTGGGTCTCCATCCCCTTTCTCTCTCTCTCTCTCTCTCTCTCTCTCTCTCTCTCTCTCACACACACACACACACACACACACACACTTAACACTATAAAATATTTTATCTAAATAGTTAAATGATAATTCTGGCACATTCTCCTTTGGTATCATTTCCCCACACTAATTCAAAATTCCCATTTTATTGTATTCTAAATACAGTAAGTACAAACTTTTCATTTTTAAATGACACACAGGAGAATATGCATGTTTTCCCCACTGATAGGTGCAGGATCTGAACTTGGGCAGGCTAACTCATAACTTGTAATTTCCCCACACTAATTCAAAATTCCCATTTTATTGTATTCTAAATACAGTAAGTACAAACTTTTCATTTTTAAATGACACACAGGAGAATATGCATGTTTTCCCCACTGATAGGTGCAGGATCTGAACTTGGGCAGGCTAACTCATAACTTGTACTCTATTGAAATGAAAGAACATTGTTAGAAGAACCAATTCACAATTCATCATAAGAACATTTCTTGGAACAGAATAGATGAGCTAATGCAATGACATAGTAATACATACTCTTCTGCTCAACAAGTGGAGACCCAGGCTTGGCCCGTCTTTGAAGATAGATGCAATTGCATGATCCTCTTTTGTATGTGCTGCATCTCTTACGGCCCTGACAATTGTACATCAATTATTTTCCAAATGTCATCTCCTAAATCCATGATCGTAGTTACAGACACTGTATCAAATAAAGCTTTTGAGCAAAGTACTTCAGAATTTAGAATAGTTTCAAAGAAAAAAAAGTAATATGCATTGGTTGACACTTTTGCATGGCAAAGGTTGTCATTTGAAATAAAAATGCAGGCTTCTATAGTGCTGTTCTGAATCTGTCAGAAAGGAAAAGGATTACAAATGGCTGAAGTAGCTGCAGCTGCCCCTGACACTTCAAAGTAGTTACATCCTCAGGCTAACACAGACCAGTCTAGGCATCCTAAGTCTTCCAAAGCTGCTTCCTCCTGAAGATCACAGAGGGTAGGGTGACATAATTCCTTGTGAGAAAGGCCAGGAAAGAATACACACAGATAATCTTTGAAGACTTTGGGGGTCCTATCCAGCATCTTGACAAGAACCAGGTGCATAGTGTTCTTGCATTTAGAACAGGGGTACCTTGGGTGTCTCTCCTGCGATAGGTCTATGCACCACCATCACTTGAAAAGCACCTGTACACGTGATATGATATCTATTAGTGCACGCTTTTGCTCACTAAAGGGGCAAAGTACATGCGACTGGCCCCATGTGCTTTGTGGCTCTTAAGCAAGATCTGGTTTTCCATTAGCATTACGGATGGACTCACATCTGTGAGAGCCGGTAGTCAGAAGGTCAAAGGTGAAATATTCCCTCCCATTAGCCCATTAGCACAGCACATCTTCATCTCCAGGGTCCATCTATCTCTTGATCCCAGAGGGATTGAAGTTTGGGCACGTGATTCTCCACCAGGCAGATTGTGTCACGAAGAAATACTGATGTCTACAAGACACCAGAGACCCAGGGTCAGAGGTTAACCCAATGTAATGGCCCTTGGAGACTGGTCTAAGGCTGGCGGACACTAAACAGTGAAGCTGCAGGACATGGAGAAAGAGATGCAGCTGTAGCTGAACGAATGCCTGATTCTGAAGATTGAGAATCACCCCGAGCTACTGGATTTGACTCCTGCACAGGGAGCTCTCTGCCCATCATCCTCTAAAGAAGCTGCTGTGGTAGAGAATCAGGGGAAATAAAAAAACCACAACTTCAGGATCCAGAGATGAAAGGGATTTGCCCTACATCACACAACTGTGGTGGCAAGGTCTTAATGGGCCCCTCTGCAAGCTGTCCAAAGTCCTTGGTGCTGGGGTGGGGGAGCACAGCTGTGCTACAATGAGAGCTCCAAAGCCTCTCTTTGTGAATTCCACTAATTTTAGAATAATGCTCTGAAACAGGGGTCTTCTACTAGGATGAAGACAACAAGGCAGACAATGAATCCCAGGGCTCAGGGCTTTGCTCTTACAAGTTGAGTCTCCCTAACCTCCAAATCCAACATGACTCCACAAGTGGAAAATTCCATACCTGACCTCATGTGATGGGTTGCTGTCAAGTTACAGGTGCATTAAAAAGTTCTAATATGACCTTTGGATCATGCATATAAGGGGCACACAAAACATAAATTAATTCTGTTTAAACTTGAATCCAATTCCCAATATACTTTATTATCCATCTGTAAATATTCAAAACCCCAAATCCCAGGCATTTTGGATAAGGGGTTCTCAAACTTTAGTGACATCTCTCTAGTCTTCCCACCCCGTCTCCTTCTCAAATATCTTGGTCACTTCTAGGCTCACTTCCTGTTTGCCCCATCCTCCCTGAAATCTGAGTGTCCTCTTTTTCTTGGCATGATGGGATGACCTGCAGTGGAGTAGTCAGGAGATAGGAAGTGGGCATCAGAACACATCAAGAGTGTCCACCATGAGTCACAGACTCAGGGCAGCTCCCAAACTGCTCTCCCTCAGCCAGGGAGCGTCCTGCACTGTGACCACTTCTAATGATCAGCAATGGTCACTTTTGTTAATGGATGGGCCTCCTTTTCTACCACCAAAGGAAGATTTTGGTACCCTGGAAAGGGAAACTATAAAGTCCCAAAAGATAATTAGGAAAGAGCGCAGGCTTTGACTGTCAGCTGCCTAATCCTAAGCAAAGAGGAAATCTTATTAAATAAAATGTAGAGTCAAGAAATGAATGGGGTCAGTGCAGTCTTCTAAGATGGCAGTTTCATTGCTGGCCCAGGGCCATCTGAGTCACAGGGAAATCTCCAAGGAGAGGCAGATTCCATCCTTATTTTGTACAGCCTAAAAGACTCTTCAGACTTCTCCAGGGAGGTTCTAGGTGGGTGATTCTTCTTCCAGCGATCAGAGGCTAAGGTATGTTCTCTTTTCTTCCTTTACCCCTCATTCATGTTCTAGCTGCAGGCTCATTTTATGTCTGGCCGGTGGATCTTACCCTTTATGAGGCTTCAGAATCCCCTGGTGTGTTCAAGCACGGGTTGCTCAGCCCCCATCTTGGGCATTGCTGATTCCCTAGCTTTGGGGTGGCCCCTGAAGATCTGCACTCCTAATGGGTTCCCCAGCATTGCCCCTGCTGCTGCTTGGTACCTACCCCTGGGAAGGACCAATCAAGGTGCCAAGACCCAAAGACTTGTGCACACGTTGTCTTCCTTTTTTTTTTTTTTTTTTTTTTTTTTTTTACTCAGAAGCTAGAAACCAAGACAGGACTCTAGGGCAGGGAGTTTATTTAGAGTGGATATAAGGAAGACCTGGTGGGGAAATGGGGAAGAAAGAAAGTGAAGGAAAAGAGGGAGATAAAGCTGGCACTGGTGGCCCCAGGCAGGACCTGGCAAAGAAGAGTTTTCTTACAAGGGGAGGGCCTGGGTGTCACTCCTGTCACCACTGGCTGAAGGCCTCTCCTGGAGGGCATGGCCTGCCCCACCCCAGTGTCCTAGCCTGCTCTAGGCAGAGCAGGTGCCGTCACACAGTACCCTCAGGCCTAGAGTCTTGTGTGCCTGAGTGTGGTGCCTGGGGTAGGGGTAGGCAGAGCAGTGACTGGGACTGTCACCTTGGTCTTTGGGGAGCTTATTTTCCCATTAGGGAAAACAAATGATGTGCACAGAAATTATTAATAATTCTAGGCAGAGGATTATTGAAATAAATAATTGGCTATGTTAAAAAAGAAATAGCTATGATACTCGAAATTTCCATTGCCCCAGAACTTTGATTTTCTTGGAAAAGAAAAGCACCTTCTTTGGCTCCAGACTCTTCTTCTATGAGAAGACAACCACCATGAAATGGGATACCTGTTGCCCAGATTAGGACAGAGAGACCTCATTCCCCTCACCACCTCCACAGTCATTACCACCACCACCAACAACACGGCACATACCTACACCTGTAAGCACACACACGGACACAGGCATATGCACACACATGCACATGGACACGTAGCTACTAAGCTCATTGATCTAATTCCTTTTCTTCTTCCCCATCCTGAACTCTGTGGCCAGATCCTATGTTTCCAGCCCCTACCTTCCCGATCCCCAGGAAGCTGGCCATTTCATGGTCCCAGATTGCTCCACTTCCTAGAGTGAAATGTCGTGGGAGGAAGAACCCATCCAAGTCCCAGGGGTGACAGGAACCTGGGCCATGAGGTCCAGGTGGGATGAGGAGCTCAGATGCTGGTGTTTGATGACCTTGAATCAAGCCCCTGCAGTTCCCAGCTGCGTGATCTCCACACAAGGAGCAGGCCTCTCAAACTTCAAATTCCTCCTCAGTAAAGTGGGAGAATAAGTGTTCCCTCTGCACGGAGGTGTTATAAAGATCAAATACTCTGGACTCCCCAAGCATTTGCCAAGTATGAGGTCCTAAACCAGTAAGCCCATTTGACAGAGCTGTCGTGAGGATTCAATAAGATATTGATTACCGAGTGACCAACACAATTCCCAGCTCACAGTAGGCACTTGTGTTATCCATCAATGTCGTTAATAATTAGGATTCTTCTGAAGCAATGACAAGATGACTCTTTGCCCTAAGGCTATGCTAAATTAAATGCAAGATGACTCTGATCCTAGAAGATACCTGTCCTTTCAGAATATATATCCATTTCTTCCATGTCAAGATTTGTTTCGGCCCTAAGGCACAGATCACATGGGCAGTATTCAGTGACCTCACTATTGGTGGACATGGGCACCAAGCACCCTCTCTGCTGCCATCACCTTACCAACAAACAGCAATTCCTTGTTGATAATAAATATGCTTTTGCTTTATGAACACACATTATTGCACGCCTTACTGAATTAAATAAACATTTCACTGTCTTTGTAGACCATGAAATTACTCAAATTTTAATCTACTTGTTATATTAAGAGAAGGAGCTTCTAATTTAATAGGTTCCACAAAAGTAAGTAATTCATAAACATGTTTTCAAACTCTTTGAAGCCAGAAGAAAGAGTGAAATGTTGTGATAGGGAAGAACCCATCCAAGTCCCAGTTTGGGGATTCAGGATGTGAGGATTCCCCAGCAGATTGGATATGTAATTGGACTGCTTTCTAAAGCAAAGCCGTCTTTGATGGAGGTCAGGCTCCTGCCTGCTGAGTGATTCAAGACAATTTCTCATACTCTTAGGCAAAACACCAGTTGGACCAAAATATGCACCTGCAAATATATACCCTCTGATCTCCTTCCCAACATCACATCAGAAACTTTCTGTAACCATACTGTAAAAGAGCGTGAAGAGAGCGCCTACAGAATAGGCAATCTTTGCCAGCTGTTCCTCTGACAGGGGATTGCCATCCAGAATATATAAAGAACTCAAAAATCTTAACACACTCACACACACACACACACACACACACACACACACACACATGCCCCAAATGATCCAATTAATAAATGGGCAACAGAACTAATCAGACACTTCTCAAAAGAAGAAACACAAATGGCTAACAAGTAGGTGAAGAAACGTTCAACATCTTGAGCAATCAGGAAAATGAAAATCAAAACTATCTTGAGAATTTATCTCACTCCAGTTAGAATGAACGTCATCAAGAATATAAATAATGATAAATGCTCGTGAGGATGTGGGTCTGCAAATTAGTACATTAACTCTGGAAAGTAGGGACACTCCGCAAAACACTAGGACTGGGATTACCATTTGACCCACTCCTTGGTATTTATCCCAAAGAACTGAAATCAGCACACTACAGTGATACAGGCATATCAATGCTTAGGGCAGTGCAATTCCCATAGCCAAGTTACAGAACAAGACCAAGTGCTCATCAACAGATTAATGGATAAATAAAATGTGGTACATATAGACAATAGAGTTTCCCTCAGTCTTAAAAACAATGAAGTTATGGCACATGTTGGTAAATGAATGGAACTGGAGGACATCGTGCTAAGTGAAAGAAGCCAGACTCCACACATGAGAGCTTCCAGCACATGAACCTTGGGAGAAAACCCCAAACCACAGCACTTACCTTAACTGAGAACTTGATGAACTTGTTCCTATCTGTGCAAACCAATATTCGGATATACCTCTCAGCCCAGAAACTTCACTGAAGCTCCTTTCCTCTCCATGCTACCTCTCCATCTTCCCACCAAAGGTCTTGAATTTTGGAATTATGAATTATATGCTCTTTTGAGTCTTCTTTTGTTTCACAACATTTTTTGAGATTCACTCATTTCATTGCCCACTATCAGTAGTTTCTTCTTTCTTCATAGCTGAACCATATTCTTTTGTGTGGGATATACCACAATTTGTCTCATTTACCAACTGATGGACATTGGATCTTTTTTTTTTAATTTTTGAGCTGTTATAAGTGAAAAAGACATGAACATTCATGTATAGGTCTTTTGGAGGGTGGAATACATACTCATTTCTCTTGAGTTGTATCTAAGAGTAGTTTTGCTGTGTTTGAAAGAAAGTACATGATTAATTTTATCAGAAACTATCACATATGTTTCAAAATGTTTTTTTTTTTTTTTTTTTTTACCATTTTACACCCTACCAGCAGTGCCCAAGAATTCCAGGTATTCCACATTCTTGCAAATTCAAGTCTGGCTTTTCTTAAAGGTCAATTGATCATCTGTTTCCTATATTTATTTCCTATGCCTGAAGAAAATGCCTGCCATTTATGGATGGCCTCCTATATGCCTTTTAATCATTATTTGCTTTAAATGTCACAACCATCCTGCAAAGAAAGTATCTTTATTTTCTTTTTTACAGATGAAGGAAGTGAAATAATTGCTTACTGCTCTCAGCTAATAAGGCACCCCACCAGGGTTCTCCTGTCTAAGCTCTTGGTTTTGGGTGGTGTCCAAGGTGAGAGGCAGAAGGAGTCTTCTACTTGCCTCCTAACTATGCTGCTCCAGGGCAGGGACTGAGGCGAAGCCACCAATTTAAAGCCTGTTTATCAAGCAAGGTTTGGCCTCATTTCTCTGCAATCAGATATATAATGATCCCAATTATTAAAGGGGCCTGCTTCAAAGACCTGTGAGGAAAGTGCGATCATTTACATTTGCTTATTTCTTTTTAACCTGTATGGACATGGATTTCAGTTTCTGACATCACACCAAAATTGGTTTTGCCACCTGTAGGATATAAGTTAAAAAAAAAAAAACCGAGATGGCTTTTGTGTAAAAGTATCTGGGAAATTGGCAAGCTGCTGATTTTGCCGCAGTGGACTTCAACCTTGAAGAAAAGGACCAGGGTGAGGGGCATGAACAAGTGGGTGAGGAAGGCTACACATTTTGTAAATCAATAGCTCTACTTCAGATAGGTTAGTAGATAGAGATTGCTATCCTAAAATAGAGCCTGCAGCAAGTTTGAGCCAAGCAGACAATAACACTATTCTGGAACAAATAGAAAAAGATGATTTCAGTTTTGGTCAATACAACATAAGATACAATTCATTTTTAAGCGATAAAGGAAGATTTGACTTTTCTTCACCAACTACTAGGCACTGGGCTCCTACACACACTTTCTCTTTTAATCTCACCCTGACTCTGTGGGAGAGGGATTTTTATCTTCATTTTTTTCAGAAGAGGAAGATGAAGCTCAGAGAGGTTAACAAACGGATTAATCAACATTCTGTGACTGTGACAAAATACCCGGGATAATTAACTTATAAAGAGGAAAGGTTTGTTTTGGCTCATGGTTTTAGAGTTTCAGTCCGTGGTTGCTTGGTCCTGCTGGTTTGGATGTGATGGCACAGTTCATTATAACAGGAACACATAGTGGAGGGGGTTTGTTTAGTTCATGGCAGCTGGAAAACAAAGAAAGAGAGTGGTCCCAATATCCACTTCGAGGTCACACCTCGAAATAATGTAACTTCCTCCCACTAAGCCCTACTTTTTAAAAGTCCCACCACTTCTCAGTAGTGCAGTCCTGGGGACTGAACCTTTACTATGTGGGCCTTTCGGGGGACTTTTAAGATCCAAACTACAGCAACTAATGTTCTACATTTGTGCAGATTTAACTTCAAAGCCAGAAGGAAGTCCATCGTAGTCTGCTGTCTCTCTGAAATAGAATTGGTTACAAATTTAGACAAATTAATGTGATGCCTTTAAAAATCAGAAATGCTGAAATAACCAGAATTCCCCCTGCACGTACAATGGAAATCAATGCCGTACAAAAACTATACTTCACATGTCTGAATGGCATTTTTTTAAAATTGTTTTTTTAGGTGCAGATGGACCCATACTTTTATTTTATTTATTTATTTGTATTGTGGTGCTGAGGATCGAACTCAGTGCCTCACATGTGCTAGACAAGAGCTCTACCACTGAGCCACAGCCCTAGCCCCAGCATTTTTTTTATTTTTATAAGCAATTCATCATCGATAAAAAGAATCTAAGCCTAAAGATTCAAGATCATGCTCCCCCCCCCCCAAAAAAAAATCCCACAACACATGAGTTCAATCAGAAACTAAACCAAAGAACTGTTCACTGAGAGTCTTAATGGAAAAGAAAAGCTTCAACTATCTGGGATCCAACACGTCAAGACCCTCAATGAACCAGACACCCTTTCGTGCACTTCATAGCAAATTTACAGAAAGGAAATGGAAACAGTTATTTCTAAATCTCAATCCTAGAGCCCATCAGGGTTCTGTCTACCTCCAGCCCAGCTTCTACATCTACAAAATCTACATGAATAATCTGATAATTGACATTCTGGAGCCATGGCTGAAAATTACTGCCGAACATTCCATCTTCAGAGAAAGATTCCACTGTGCTCACTGTGCTGTGCTGGTGGAGACAGGAGAATGGAATATAGCTCGTTTTGAAATATTTTCAATCATAAGGATCATAATGAAAAGGATTTCTTAGCTCTCAGTTACCTAGAACATGGAATTAATCAAAATACCTCATTGCCCACACATTTCTCTCAATCAAGGTTTTACTGCTCTCAGATTTGCAGCTTTTTTTTTTTTTAAAAAAAATCATGCATCATTCTGGTGACACTGACAGAAGAAAAGGGCAAGCGGTGGACTGTGAACTGAGTGGGCCTGGGCACATAAACCTTGGGCTTTGCAGCCCAGGAGGAAGCTGGGAGGAGGCCAAGTGCAGCACACTCCCAGCAGGGTCTACCTGGCTGCGTTTGCACTCACTATTTTTAAGCTGGGAAATACGCATGCTCACATTTAGCTGTGGCTGGCCATCTTGAGTGCTTCTCCTCACCAATATTTTGTTCCCAAGAGGTTGGCTGGGTGGCTTTTGCTGTTGCTATTTATATCACAACTTCAACTTCTAGATTTGCATAAGTCTATTTCGTCAAGAGAAGGAGGCACTGTGGTTCAAATCCTCTTAAGTAGGAGAAGAGAAGGAAATGGCCGGTGGGTGAGTTTCACAAAGCAAAGCATGAGCCTCAGAATCAAGGCTGGGGGCCTGTGTGTCAGGTGGACAGACACCGTGGGGCAGAGTGGCCTTGGAATAATTAAACTGTGTGGCTCATTTTACTTCTTGTTGAGGAGAATTCACTTGGGGGACCCAGGCAGCTTGGGAAATTCCATCCTGTCCTTCAAGCTACCCTGAATAATTTATTAAGGTCCCTAAATGGTGAGTGGCTGAATCTCTTGTGGCCAAGTCCACAGATTCATAAATCTTCTTTGAGTGCCTACTATGCTCAGGAGTCCTAAAGTCCATTCCTAAAGGAATGTTAATGCTGTCAGACCTTATTGTGGAATACGTGGCGACAGCAAGGACAGCAGCACAGAGTCCTTCACTCCAGGTGGCCCATCCAACTGTGCAGTGACACCCGCAGGGGCAAGTCCTCCACGAGAGGTGGCCGTCATCTCACAAAGCCAGCTCACAGCTTCTCTTCAGGGCTGTCATCAAGTGACAGGCCAAGGGTGAGGCAGAATCACTTCATAATTATGAATAACAGGCAGTGCCAGTGGGCAACTGGGCCTCTTGGCACCACTGGTAGAAATGTAAATTTAGACAGCTGTTATGGCAGCACGGCAAACTGGTAGCATTTAATAGAATTAAGTAGGCCTTCCCAGAATGCCTTCACTCTCGTCTACACATGCCAGAGCAATTCGTGCATAATTGCATAATGGGGTGTGTGTTGGATCTCATTTTGGCACTGGGAAGGAAAGGAGAAAGGATGAGATCCTTGAGCTCATCGTGGGAGTTGTGGCCAGGTGACAGGTGGTAGATAACCTGCTCTGGAATATTGTGAAGGCATAAGAAGCAACACACCAAATGTGCCAATAGTCGCATAGAGACAAAACAACAATAAAGCAACTTAAGAGACAGATCAAGAATCATAGCAAAATGCCCATGATGTCAATTAAAATCACAAAAATATTTTATAGGAACACATGCATATTTAAGTATACATATATTTTGGGGGAGGATAAAAGGGTAAAATAAGAACTCTGAATGGACCAAGGTTAATACTTAGCAGTTATCATGATGGAGGAGTGAGGTTTACTTAACTTACTGTGTCTAAGGTCCACAATAGAGGGGTGCTGTGGAAGGGAAGAGTACCCTCACAGAAAGGAACAGGGATAAGATATGGCCAAACCTCAGCAAGTACTTTGTGCAAGGATCCTCCTGGGGCAATTGCAGATACTTTGGTTTTATCTAAGGAACACTGTGACCATTCTCTATGGATAAGGCAAGGCAAGCTAGATTATATTATATTAAAAAAAAGTCAACTCTTAGTGTATTAAAAGAACCCATGCTATATGTCCATCACAGGTTGACTGTGTCTCCGCCCTACATGAAATGCTCCAGGACCCAGGCTGTAGAGCAGCCTGGAGCTGCATGTTACTGGTGTCTGTGGCAGAAGAAAGGAGACCTCAGCTGAATTGCACATTGGTTCTCAATATTCAAGCCTAGAAACACCACCTGTCACTTCCACTTACATTCACCTGGCCAGAGCAAGCCTCCTGGCCAACTCTACCTGGAGAATACCTGGGAAGATGGCAGCCAGAAATATCTGGTTGAAAAAAAAAACATGAATGACAACCTTCAGATAACACTTCCTTCAGTTTTGCCTAGTTTTCTCTTTCAAGCGGTGTGACCATAAGCAAGTTACTTTGTCACTTCATGCTTCCATCTTCTTTCTGTAGAATGGAGATTTTATTGCCTAGCCTCATGAACTTGCTGCAAAAACAGGTGAGATAGTATAATGAATGTACCTCACAGTGTGTCCAGCACCCAGTAAGCCCTCAGTAAACCATGGTTGCCATGTTCTTATTATCATTAGTCTTACTTCCTTTTTTCATTCCGCCCTCAGATCCATCCTGTGCATGAGGCCTACTTTGATCTTCCTCAACATGGTGCATGTTGCCTCTGAGGTCAAAGCATGCATTTGCTTTCCCCTCTTATATGCTTTGCCTGGTTCCCGTTGACATGCAGCGTGTGTGTTTTTGTGCCACTCTACATCTGCCAGTTAGATCTTGCTCCCAAACTCCTTGACCTGAGTCAGAGACCCACCAAATCAGGCTTCGGTTTAACCTTCCACCTTCAGATCCCATGACTTTTCACATCCAGACTGAACCATATACTATGTGAACGACTCTAGTTTTCAGTCATTATTTGCACTCATCTCTTTTCATTCATTCAATGAGCACTCAACCCACGGCAGATATTATTGTAGGTGTTGACAATACAAAAGTGAAAAGACAGACCGCTCAGTCCTCATGAAGCTTGCAAGAAATGTGCAATAAAACAACAAAGATTGTTTTGATTAGTGATAGGTGCCATAGAGGACCTTTCAGTGTGGCAATAGGATGGCAAGTGCACAGGTGGGGTTTGCTTAGGGTGGCCAGGGAAGGTTGAATGATGACCCAAATGAAGAGGAGACCTCAGGTCAAGAAACAGAAAGGAAGACTGGAATGAATCAAGTGCAGTGCACACAGAGAGGAATGGTAGGGACAAGTCACTTACAAGAACACAGGACAATTAACCTGGGCATGTGATGCAGGCCTGTAGTCCCAGCCACATCAGAGGTCAAAGCAGGAGGATCACTTGGGCATAGGAGTTCAAGACAAGCATGGGCAATAGAGTGAGACCCATCTCAAAAATTAAATAAAATTAACAATGATAAGTCTTTTGAGGATTTTATACTTTTGCTCTTTTGTGTGGACCCATACCTCCAATGCTCCTATAACCAGATCTAGTCATCCTTCAAAATTCAAATATGCTTCTCCATGACACTTTCCCGATCTTTGCTCCTTCTTTGCACTACACCCTGTTTAAAACAGTTTTTCCATATTTAAACTCAGAGGGTAACTTATCTAACTTGGAGAATTCCATTCATTTACCTGGATAAACATTTCTGAGTGGCTCCACGATTTTGATTCTGTGAAACAAAATGTTTATTATTAATAAGGTACCCAAGCACCGGGCATTTCTTAAATTTACACCTAAAAGCACTAATGATATCTACATGCAATTCTACTCTGAATTCATAGAGGAAAAGCTTCAGAAAAGTGGACCAAAAAAAAAGAAAGTTTCTAGAAATTGGAACAAGCCATTCAGTGTCTTGGGACAAAGAGCTGGGACAATAAAACCGCTTGGTCAGGATAATTCTTCTTTGAAATGTTTTAGCCAGACCCCTTGTCATGTTATTTATAATCCGCATCCCTTTGTGTATTTCTAGAGAAGACAACTGAGTAATAAAGCTTTGCTAAGGAAATAACAGCTGTATGGTTTTCAGTTGTTGTTTCTAATGACTTTCCTTTATGATTGTCTGAGTTAGGATTCTTCTCCAAAACACAAAGAAGAAAAGAAAACAGAGAAAACAGTAAAATTAAATCATCCTGGGCATTTCTAGGCCTGAGTATAAAAGATTGCTTCATTTTTCATATAGAGCTAGTTAGCTTTCTAAGCTTAATTAATGACCAAAGAATGATTCAGTTTTCCTGGCCTCATTGTGCCGGGGGCTTGAATCCCTTAGTCTAGCACACAGTTGTTATTATTTATTAATATTCACTGAACATCAGTCATGCACTTAGATGCCACTGGGAAACCAGAATTAGCTGTGATCACTCTCCAGTGAATTCAACCTCCAAATATGACAGGATTCAAACCAAAGGAGAAGCCTGTTTCCAGAGAGCAAGGATGACATCATGCCCGTGGCTTCGGATGGTAAGTGGGCCAAGCTGGCTCTGAGGTTCGTGGGTCTCATGATGGCTCCCGATAAGTTTTTTTTTGGTTAACTGTATCTCGTAGAGGAGGGGTGAGGTGAGAGCTGGTCAGCAGCCATGGTGATGTGTGAACCACAGGGACACATTCTCTCAGCTACAGAAGGACTGTTCTCCAACCTGGCTGAAATATAAATCTTGTATCTATGTTTAGTTTCACCGTATTTTGAAAGTGGATGTGCTTGGAATGATCAAGTGGATGGAAGAATGCAAAGGGGGAGGGAAGAGATAAGGGAGTTAGTTAGGCAGACTAACCTTTTGGCCATGACAGAATGAAGGGTGGGGGCAGGAAGAGGAGACTGCAAGGTCAAGGTTATAGAGTTAGAAGAGATACTAGATATAGCAACAAGTCAGAGAAGAGGGAGTTTTTCTTTTTCTTTTTTCTTTCTTTTTTTTTTTTAAGAGAGAGAGAGAGAGAATTTTTTAATTTATTATTTTTTTTTAGCTTTCGGCGGACACAACATCTTTGTTTGTATGTGGTGCTGAGGATCGAGCGCGATACCACTTGAGCCACATCCCCAGCCCTCTTTTTTCTTTTTTAAAAAATGTATTTTTAATCGAATTATAGTTTCCAGTGAAATATACAGAGCTTAAGTGTATAGTTCAATAAGTTTTGGCAAGTGCATACCCTTAAATATAACTCACATTCCTATCCACGGGTAGACTGTTTCCATCACCTCAGGAAGTTCTCTGTGCTTCTACTCTTTCCCTGTGCAGAAGACACGGCTCTTCTGGTTTTGATCACCACAGCTTACTTTTTGCCTGTTTTTGAACTTTGCACCAATGGAACCACGTAGTCCAGACTCTGATGTCTGCCTTCTTTCCCTAAGCATGTTCTTGAGTGCCATCATGTTATTAAATACACTGTTCCTTCCTGTTCCAGGTAGATCCATTGTATTGCTGTTTTATACTTTTGAAACCCATTCTCCTTTTGATGTCATTTGTTTCTGATTTGAGGATTTTTTTGATTGTCTCCCCCTCCCCAGTTTTGTCTGCTATTCCAGTAAAGCAGCCTTGAACATTGTCAAAAGAGTCTTGTTTTTGTTTTGGGATATACAGTTATCTTTGGGGCAATGCCAAGGAGCAGAATTTCTGGGTACACCACTGTTATGTCCAGCGTCATGAGAAACTGGGAGTTCTCCAAAGTGGTTGGACACTTTTGCATGCCCACCAACAATGCATCTCCAGCTATTCCATTGTTCTGCATCTTGCCCACTATGGTATCATTCATTCATTCACCTCTTAAATTTTCACTTCCCTGATAATTTGAATACTTTTTCATGTGCTTACTGGCTATTTCTCTGTCCAAGTCATTTTTTTGCGGGGAGGTGTATTTTTATTAGTTTTTTTCTTTTTACTATTAATTTGTAAGAGTTCTTTATGTATTCTGTACATAAAGTTCTTTTGTCAGATATATCTATTGGGAACATTTTCTTATAGCATGTGAATTGCCAATTTATATTCTTCATGGTGTTTTAAAATAGAGAAGTCTGACTTAATCACATTTTTTTCTTTGATAGTAATACTATTTGAGTTCTGTCTATGAGATTTGTGCTACTTCAATGTCACAAAAATTTTCTGTTTTCTTCTAGAAATTTATAGATTTAGCTTGTATGTTGAGGTCTAATTACTTCTTTAGTATAAAGATTTTAATCGTGAAGTGGGTTGTATGGTTTGTTCCTTCCCATGTCCAATTGCTCTGGCTCTGTCTGTGCCAAAAGTCCCTTTCTCCCCATTGGGTTTCTTTGGAGCTTGGGTAGGACAGCATGTAACTAGGAAGAAGTCACTGGTGACCTCAAAGGAAAGAGCAGGTGCTGGAGAGACGCCAAGAAGAGAAGGAAAAGCCTATAATACAAAGAAGGAGGGAGTTTTAAAATAAAAGAATAAAAGCCAGATTATAAAGTCCAAGGGTAGGAGGCAGATAGAATGGGGAGAGCAGAGATAGAGGGCATATTTAAGGAATTTGCCTATGAAGAGAAAGGCAAAAATAACACAGTAACTAAAATAGCCACATTCAGGTCAAAAGATAAGAAAAGCATTTATTATCAGGCAATGGGGTCAGGGAAATAATCATGATAATTGGGAATTTAAAGTGCTTTGCCTGAAAAACAGCTCAGATGATGGCTCTTCTGCAGAGACCTTGCCTGTTACATGGGAAGTTCCCTGGCATGGTATCCCCAGGGGGACTTACAATTTTTGACAAATAGCTATTCAATATACAAGGCTCTCTTGATAAAGACACAGTGTGTAGAAGTGAGATGTCTGGGCTAGACAGCAAGTCTGTGGGCAGGAAGAGGACAGAGCTTCCAGAAGCTTCTGTGGCTGTACCATTGTGAACAGGTTTCCCTGGTGCTAAACCAACCACTGAATCACTCAATGCCTCCACCATTTCATGCTCACGCTGGGGCAGAGCAGTATACTTTCAGAAAACACCAACAGAGCTCCTCGCTACCTGCTTTTCCATGTGACAGTCTTCCTAAACATTTTATATGGATGAGGAGGACAGTGCATCTATTTTCTTGTCTCCTGATCCCACATGGGACACTTTCAGGGTCCACTACAATTTCTTCTCCAAAGTAGCTATTAGCAAGAAGGAAAGGAAGACTAATAATACTTACTGGATATTAACTGCATTTCAGACAGGACTGTTTTGTTTTTCTTTGGGGATTGAACTCAGGGGCACTTGACCACTGAGCTACATCCCCGGCCCATTTGAATTTTATTTAGAGACAGGGGTCTCACTGACTTGCTTAGCACCTCGATTTTTGCTGAGGCTGGCTTTGAACTCATGATCCTCCTGCCTCAGCCTCCTGAGCTACTGGGATTACAGGCATGTGCCACTTTGCCTGGCTTAGACAGGACTATTATTTACAGTTGTACACGCTGTGCATAACACCAGAATACTATTACCATCCTAGCCTGATATTGTGCAATGTGGTATCAAGTGTTGCTTTGTGGACTTTAGGAGAGGAAATCCACTGAGTTCTTGCAACCACTCTATGAAATGAGCTTTTAAATGCCCTTTCTATAGATGAGATAATGCCACTTGACCAAGGTCATTCAGTTAGTAAGTAGTGGAGCCATAATCTGTAGATTTGTAGGTTCCAAAAGTTAACATACGAATGACTCTTAAATGTGGGACTGAAAAGGATCATCTTTAGAAGCTAGGCAAGTAGAATATTCTGGCTGGAACCAGTAGCCTGTAGAAAGCATAAGGAATGAAAAAGTCCATTGTATTAGAAGAGAGGGGAGAGAATAGTAGTAGAAACTCCCAAAATGGCTAGAAGGAGAAAGACAGAAATCCCAAATTGGCAGGGCCTATGGAGCAGATGGTTCAGCAGCTAGGCACTCTCACTGGGGTGGGGTCAAGATAGAGCCAACTACAACTACCAGGCTGGCCCAGCCTGATTGGTTTGGGAAACTCCACATGGGTTGAGTCACAAAATAAGGTATCCAAGGTGGGGGTCAAAGGCACTGTTCCATTGCTTGGAAACTTGAGCAGAAATACCCAATGCTTGTGTCCAAAGGCAATCTGGCTAAAAGGAAAAATAAGTTAGAAATCAAATTGTGATTCTTTCCTTAACCAATCTCCCCTACTGTGAGGCTTCAGGAAAGTCATTGAATCTCCATTTCACATCTGTACAATGGTATTATAGTATCAGCATACGTAATTGTTTCAGTGATTAAGTGAGATCATGTAACTAATGCACATCATCGTTTTTTTAATAAATGCCAGTCAACTCTGTGGCTTGGGGCTCAGTGCTCTTGGCCTGTGTTATCCTTTAGATATAGAAGGAGAGAAGACTCTGAAACTCAGGTGCTGCCTATGCCACAGCAGGTTATTTATGCCTTCTTTATCTGTTAAAATCACTTTTTCTTCCCAGGGCATCATGCATATCAGAATGGATTTCAAAGGTGGCCCCAAAGACTATCTACTAGCTGTGCAATCTGAACTCTCCTTCTGAGATATTCAAACTCCAAACTCTTGGAAGGCAAGAGCTATTCTTGTTCATTTTTGCATCCTCAGATCTTTGAACCTAGAAGCCCCTCCATAAATGTTGGCTAGATGGCAAGAAGACTAATGAACCCCTTTGCCTGACCCCTGGACCTCAAACCTGGCCTGTATCTAGGTGAGTTTTGATGGACGAGCACGGGGAGACCCTGAGGACCAGAGTGCTGTAGCAGGGTGAAAAACCTGGATATGTCTGATCAGCAGATGTCTGGCTGTAGCAGGCTGTCCATTTTCAGGTGGCAGCCGTGCCCACTGGGCACCTGGAGTACACATCCCCATTGCACAAGAGCCATTCTGCAGCCCAGAAATAAACCTTCCCTTTCTCTGGGCATTAAAAGAACAGAGCCATTGAACAGTGAGGGAAAAACAAATCAACCCGTGCTGCCCCGTGGAAAATCCTCTCTCTTCCCTTCTCATAAAACAAAATGAGACTGACCCTGCTATTCCATCTGAATTAGTCACTGGTCAGTGCCAAGGTGACAAAACACTTGAGCTAAGAGGTCAGACCCACAAGGTTGAGCAGTAAAACTTTGGGATTGATGGCTTCTAATCAGAAACAAGGTAGGGAAATGGAGAATGCTTTCAAAGTTCCAGTAAATGTGATGCTAAAATATGCAGCCATTTGGATATTGCCATGTTATCAATTCAATTAACCCTGCATCATACTATCAACCACGTTCAGCAATACAGATGTGTTACAAAGCAACAGGAAACGTCCCTCCGCCAATCATGATCCCAGATAACAGAGAAAATAGAGCTTTTGAGTTTCAGAGTTTTGAAAAGAAATAGAATTCAAGTCTGTAGTTACGAAGGCAGTGATAACCTATGATGAGGCTGCAAACAAATAAGATTTTCATTTTATCAGCCACATACATTTGTCAAAATCATCAGCACATGGAACTCTGTATTCTGATTAGTGGTGATAATGAGAACCAGGTTTTAATATTCCACAGCTGAAATGACCCTGGTAGTAATGAAATAAAATTGATACACTGAAATGTTTTCTGGAGGAGATTATTTTTTAAAATAATGTCCACTGATTTTTTTTCCTGATTGCTTTATAAATAGAGAAACAGATGTTTCTCTTGCAGCAACTCTGCTTTCTTAAAATTACATTTTCTGCTCAAGGTAAGAAGCATAAAAAGTACAAGCTGAAACTATCCCTAGTTCTACCTTACTGTTTTTGAACATTTCTTGAAGCTGGTTTTATAAATATTTTATTACAAGAAAAAAAAAGACAGATAGGAGGAAAATTGACAACATATCCTGGTAACTACTAGGTCTTTGGTTTTATTTCAGCTTGATTTATCTATATGTTCGCCTATTTTTATGTAGAAGAGAAACATTTTTCAATAATCCAATGCATTGACAATTTTTCTACAAAGACCGTGGCTGAAATGATTACTAATTTATCTGCTTTTGAGGTCTTACATATAAGGCTTATGGAAATTTTGGCAAGATAGGACAAAAACCCAGAAAAAAAAATTGATTTGGCATTTCTGTTTCAATTCATGTGATTTAAACATTCAGCTCATCAACAATCTTCAACCAAAATAAGGTCTAAACTTCCAAAAATATTTCCTAAAGTCTGGAATTTAAATTTCTGCTTCAAAGGAAAAAGGAAGCAGCTCCCCAGTTAGTGTTTTCCAAAAACACCGGAACATTAAAAAAAAAAAAAAAAAAAAAAACTATTGTATTTTAGTCCTTATTGCAGGTTGAGGAAGGAAATGACAGAGGTCAATAGCCATTTCTCTGTAAAATATTTTCCCGTAACTTTTAAACCAGGACTATTACTACTTATGGAAAATGAGATATTTTCCTGACATGGTTTATAATTTAAGTGTAGGTGAGAGTCAAAATGATTTGAGATCCTGAGATAAATCACTGCAGCTCTGGCTTTGTAATGAAAGGAATTTACTGAATTAGGTGGTGACTAGTGCCAATGAGACCAGCTTGAACATCAGAAGTGCCAAGCCAAGGCTGAACAGGGCTGTACTGACCGTCATTCCTTCACTCACCTCCTTGTAACCATCACCACCATGCCATCAAAGGTCACCTAGCGGGTGTTGGCAGGTTCCACAGCTTTCATACATGGGCACTATTTCCTGGGAAGCTGAGGGACCCTTAACGAGAGAAACCTTAACTATGAATGTCTGACACATTGAAGGTGCTCCCAAAATGTTCTAGAATAAATAGGTACCAAGCAGTTTGCCAGGAGATATAGGGAATACAGTTAAAGAAGAGGTTCCTGATCAGTAAGCACTTACAGTCCAGTTAGTAAAAAAAAAAAAATACACAAATACAGAAGACTAATAAGAAAAGGTGAACCGTGGTAATGCCTGAGTGATATAGATATTAATTACAACAGGACTTAAGAGGAAGAGAAAGCAGAAGTTTACCAATGGAAGCGAGTCAAACGTCTGATGTAAAACAATCTGTTACCTGTGATATAAGTGACAAAAGCCAATGACCCCAAAAGCACAGGAATCAAAAGCAGAAATAGACAAATGGATTTCCATGAAACTAAAAGGTTTCTACACAGCAAAGGAAACAGCACCTTGAAGAAATAGCCTATAGAATGGGAGAAATTATCTGCCAACTATGCCTGACAAATGATTAATACCCAGAATATGTAAGGGACTCAAACAAACCTAACAAAATAACCAACCAAACAAACAAGTAATCCAATTAAAAGATAGACAAATGACCAAATAGACACTTTTCAAAAGAGGAAATAAAAATGGATAACAATTCTATGAAATAATTGTTCAGTAACATTAGCCATCAGAGAAATGTAAATCAAAACTACAATCCTCACTCCAGTTAGAATGGCTATTATCACAAAAACAAAAAAACAAAACAAAACAAACAAACAAAAATCACTGGAGAGGATGTGGAAAGAAAGAAACGCTTAATACACGGCTGGTGAGAACATAAATTAGTAGACTCAGTATGGAGAACAGTATGAACAGCATGGAGTTTCCATCATCATCATCATCATCATCATCATCATAATTAATAATAATAATAATAATAATTCACCCATCTCACTTCTGGGTCTATATCCAAAGGAAATGAAACCATGATAACAAAGAGAAACCTGCATGTCCATGTATATTGGTCAGAAGCAAGGACGTTATGTTAAGTGAAATACGCCAGTCCAAGAAAGACAAATGTTGCATGTTCTTTCATGTGTGGAAGCTAAAAGCAGCTACCTGAAGGTAGAATCATGATCACTAGAGGTTAGGCAGAGTAGGTCAGGGAGGGGGAGGAGTGAGGTGGACAAAGGGAAACTGGATTTGATCCAGGTACTCTGTTTGCATGTGTTGAGATATCACACTGAATCCCATTATAATATGTAATTAATACATGTTCATTAAAAATAAAATAAAATTTAAAAATTTTATTATCTTACAGGATTGTATTTATTTATGTAATTACAATATTACACACCTGTAATCCCAGCAGCTCAGAGGCTGAAATAGAAGGATCACAAGTCCAAAGCCAGCCTCAGCAATTTAGCAAGGACCTGAGCAACTTAGCAAGATCTTGTCTCAAAATATAAAATGAAAAGGGCTGAGGATGCAGCTTAGTGGTTAAGCACCCCTGGGTTCAATCTCCAGAACCAAAATAATAATAATAAAAATAAAATAATAGTAATGAAATAACATAATAAAAAAGAAAATAAATAAATGACAACATCCAGGTATGAGAGTTAGCTGGGTAAAGATTATGGATTTCCTATTGTGTTCTCTCCCCTCCTTTTACCCATATTCAGCCCTTAGTCCAGTACCTGACAGAGAGCGGAGTTTAAAAATGCACTGAGTCATTGAATGGACAAATGAACAAGGAAGGAAGGAGGAATGACCCGCAGGTCACAGGTCAGGGCTCGTGCAAGAAAAGTTAGATCTGAAGGGAAAGGGAGAGAAAGGAGGCAGACACAACTGAAGGAGGGTTTCTAAACAGGGGAAGGTCGCTTCAGAGAGGTGGTGGCAGAGTCACGCTGTAGAAGAGGAGAGCTGGGGAGGACATTAAAAACCCATCACGGCCCCCGGTGTCACCTGGCTACATTCTACTCCTCCTCCAGCCCTATTGGAGATTTCTGACCCCCACCTGGGTTTGGCACCTTAGCACTTCTGACTTCGTTCTTCCCTGTGGCCAACCCTGAGTAAGGCCATGATCTATCTACTTGCCTCCCAGCTCTTGAGGTGAGACGGTAAGCTTCAGTGGGAAGGAACCCAGATATCAATCATTTCAAAGTCTCAGCACCAAGCCATCTGTGTGGGAGGATCCAGAGTCTACCCAGGACGGGCTCCACTACTGGTATTCAAAGACAGAAGGGATGCAGATATTGGAGGCAGCACGGAGCTGGTGAGGTTAAACCTTGACATCTGTGGCAAGATCTTGGGTGAGGTGACGTGGGCTGAGGGCTGAGGAGGGCAGGTGAGGATGACCCAGAGAGCTCAGGGTGGACAGATCGACAGTCATCAGAACTCAATGGCTGAGAGCAAAGAGGACCGTGTTGGTCTATGCAGGTCAGGTGGACAGTTTACTTATAGCAGTGAGGGAGAGGGTAAAGGACAACCAATCAATCAATTACTCAATCAATCAATAAAATAAAGATATCTATATTTCCCTGGAAGATTACATTTGGAAGGCTTTGGTGATCCCTTATAGGTGGTCTGACTCAGGGGTGGGACTGGCCAGGCAGGATGGACAGGGCACAGCACAGAGAGCCTTGGAGCTCAGAGAAGGTAGGAGGAGGAGGGGGACACATCTAGAGAGAGCAGAGTCCCCGGTGCCCAGGGGGAAAGGGCATCCCAGGCAGGAGCACAGGGTGGGACCCCTCCTCCTGCTGCTCAGTGCAGCTAGACCCCCACGCTGCAGGCCTCCCTCACAAGCAGCTCCAACTGTCCCCCTATCCGCTCAGATTTCTACGCTCCCTGAAAGCCTAACTGTCTTCTCAGTCAACAGAGACTGAAATGCTAATAATGGCCTCTGCCTTTTAACTGGGAAGGATAAATAACTGTAATTTCCAAACACTTGTTTTTCTTAAAGGAACATGCACAAGCGTTTCTAAGCCAATGTGTCATTGGTTAGCTCTGAGTTTCTGCTGGAAAATGGAACAGAGAAAACCCAGCAGGTTTATTTTTAGTTCTTGTAGGGATGAATGACCATCCCCTGTGGTTTAACGATTATTTGAGTATCCCTTTTAGCTGCAACCTGAAAAATCAATCTATGGTTAGCACAGCTGAGTCTGTTCAAAAGGGATCATTATAACTTATATTTCCAGAGAGTAGAGTTGGCAATCTGGCACCAGGAAAGGGAAGCTTGTCTTAAAACCCAAGGCGTGAAGGTTTTAGCCTCTGTTGGCCCTCGGGTGTCATCTATTTGGGGCTGTGAGAGAGGCAGGCTTCTTCTCTGCACCTCCATTTATCCATCTGTGGAATGAGACATTAATTGCTGGATGCTCTTCTCACAATGTAGAAATGACACATCCTAAAGAAAGGTTCTTTCTACCCAGTCCTTAAAAGAAAGGCATAGGATTCCATAGACTAACATAAAAGATGTTTAGGATATCTGTGAAGAAAAGCAAATTGTATGTATCCATCTGTAGACTGATATGTGTGTGTGTGTGTGTGTGTGTGTGTGTGTGTGTGTGTGTGTGTGTATATATATATATCTCCTATGTCTATATCTATATTTAAATAGTCAAGCTTGCCTATCCATGAGTCTACATCCTTGGATTCAACCAACTATGGATTGAAAATATTTGGAAAAAAATATTATGTCTACACTGAATGTGTATAAACTCCCCCACTTTGTGATTATCTCCTAAGCAACAGAGTATAAAAGTATTTACATAGCATTAATATTGTTAGGCATTATTAGTAATCTAGAGATGATTTATAGTATAAGGAAGGATATGGGGTGGTTTCTACATAAATACTATGCCATCTTAAATAAGGGACTGAAGCATCGGAGGATTTTGGCATCTGCAGGGGTCCAGTGTCCTGTGGAATCCTCAGGCCCAACTGCACGCGAACGCACGAAATTCTACATCAAATAATAAATAAAAACTATGGTGGTTTCTGTTATATGTATGATTACAGGGAATATTTATTTCTTCTATTTTTTACCATTTGCATTTTTTACAAGCTTGCATATCTTGAATAATCAGAAAACATAGATGAAAATTTAAGTATGTAAATGCAGACACTTCTCTATCTATGGAAGGCCATTTTGTTCCACCGATCAATAGATAACTCTTATCCATCTCTGGAAAAACTCTGACACAGCTAGTGTTCCAAGACCTCAAATGGCCTTTACTCCTGACAATTTTCTTTTCACGTCTTGGGGCTCTAATACCAACTGGTTATCAGAGTCATGCTGATGTCAGCTCATGCAAGATGCTCATGGGAAACTTCAGTCTGTTAAAATCTTAAAGCCCTATAAAATTTTCTCTGACGGGGAAAAAAAAAAGTCTCCTTACCAGGAGACTATTTCTAAACAAATATTTAAAAAAATACATTTTTTTTTGCCTTAAAATAGTCAGAAAACAAGCTTTAAGGGGGTTATTTTAAAAATTTTATTTCAAGAGATTTGAAAAATGAGTTGGCAAAATTTGTGTTTCTCCAGGTAGGAGTTAGGAACCAGGGCTAGGGTATATACATGGCCAGGGTTCTCTTGGGCCCAAGTTCTGAAGGGCACTGGGGGGCTCATTAAATGTCTGCTCAAGCTCAGTTTTATGGGTTGTCTGGGTCTCTCATGAATTGGGGTACAATTATGATGGGTGGTATGAAATTAGTGCAGCTCTGTTTGCCTATTACTGCTGACCAAAATGAATTCTGGTCTGTGATAACTAGGTTGTAACTTTAAAGACTCTTAAGAGGGCGATAAAAGCACATTCATACACACTCCATGCATCTGGAGGATGTGCTGAGAAGGAGTGGAAGGGAAATGTCTCTCAGAAATCCATGCCAATTTTTCCACATTAAATATTTTTATCTGACCATTAACCTTGACTTGTGGTATTCAAAATTCTGGGCATTTCTTACATGCTTCTTTTTAATTGAGCCTGTAAAGAAGGGCTGTATCTTAAAATTTTCATGCTATCCTTCTTGGACTTCAGAAAGTTTGATGTTGATAGTTGTGTGACATCTTTCTCTGGGACTCTCAAGAACCTTTAGAAAGCATTAGTAAGGGCTGAGGTCTTCCCAAAATGCTTAAGAGAAAGATCCATTTTATCCAGGCTCATTGTAAATTATTTACAGAAAATAATGCTTTAAAAAAATAATTGGTGTCCATTCTGCTGCCATATTGATCCCCCACTTCTCAACCACACAAAGAACATTGTCAAAGTGTTGTATCTTCTAGCATAGAGCGACCAAGAGACCCGATGTTCTAGTCCAACCTGGGAGGGATACTTTCTGTAGGAGTGATTGGCATTATGTCAGAAGGGAGCAAAAGGGAAGACATTAGGTCCACAAAGAGATGAAAGCTGAAAAATCCAAGTGATTCATAACAGACGATCCAACCAGTGATTTGCAGACCAGGACTAGCATCCTCCCTTTGACTTTCCCAGACAGCCTTCTGTGCACTGGGCCAAGCTGCCTGTTTATCAGGGACTCAACTTGCACCTGTCTCAGGAAAACACTTGCAGTTTAACAGAGCTCTTCTGAGACACAATGATTTAACCTAAACAAATGATGCTTAACAATGAGAATTTCAGACATCATAGCAAAATTGCACAGGTAGATATGTGGAGCTGTCAGAACTTTTGGCTCTCTTCCAAGGTAGAGCTCTGGGGTGATTATTTTGCTAATGTAGCTTTCCCCTTGGAAAGCCATTACTTGTTTTTCAGCTCTGTTAGACTTGGTTAGAAGCCATAGGCGTGGGCTTTCAGAACTGTAGAATGCATGCTAGGTCTCCATTTGCTTTGATTAATAGAAAAGAAGGGCCAGTACTGTTTATGTAGTTATCTTATTGCAAGTATGAATTTTTCTA